>NC_135481.1:82757322-83957322 GCF_052094955.1 Ictidomys tridecemlineatus
TATGTTTTGGATTTAGAATGTCCCTTAAAGGCCCATGTGGTGAAAGATTTAGTCCCAAGCTTGGTGTTATTGGGAGGTGCAAACTTTAAGAGGTGGGCCAAGAGATCTTTATAGGTCACTTGCCCTTGAAGAGGACTGTGGGACCCCATTCTCTTCCCCTTGTCTTCTTTCTCTTACTATGAGCAGCTTTGCTCCTCCACATGCTCCCCTACATGTGATATTCAGCCTTGCCACAGACCCAAAAGCAATGGAGCTAATTGACCATGGACTGAATCTTCTGAAATCATAAGTCTTTTTACTTCTTTTTAAGTTGATTCTCTCAAAAATAACCAGAAACTTCTACAAGTGATATTGGAGAAAACATATCTATAGCAGTGAACTCCTATTTTCTTATTATTTCGGAGAAATCTACTTCCTTTCCTAATATTTTGTTCATATTTCATCCAATATTTTAAGGTATATTATCATAGGAAGAGTTTCTCCAAACACCTACCCTGCCAGATTGCCAGAAATACACATGGAAAGTTACTTATTTTTATGTAGTGGTCTTATATCTCACTTAAAGCCCCCAAGGTATCTTTTAGAACTCTCCTTTTTTGTTGTTGTTGAGTTTGTTTGTTTGTTTGTTTGTTTGTTTGTTTGTTTTTGGTACCCGGGATTGAACTCAGGGGCACTCAACCAATGGGCCACATCTCTAGCCCTAGTTTGTATTTTATAGGGTCTCACTGAATTGCTTAGTGCCTCGCTTCTGCTGAGGTTGGTTTTGAACTCACAATCCTCCTGCCTCAGCCTCCTAAGCCACTGAGATTACAGAAATGCACCACTGTGCCTAGCACTAGAACTCCCCTTTTTTTTTTTTCCATTCGTGTTACAGTCTGGCTGAGAAGCTGTCTGTATTTTGCCTGTGTCACGAGACTTTCTGTGAAACTGATTTTTATTTTTTATTTTTTTAATTGATTTTTAAAAAATATATGACAGAAGAATGCATTACAATTCTTATTACACATATACAGCACAATTTTTCATATCTCTTGTTGTATATAAAGTATGTTCACACGAATTCATGTCTTCATACATGTACTTTGGATAATGATATCTATCACATTCCACCATCCTTGCTAATCCCCTGCCCCCTCCCCCTTTCCTTCCCTCCCCTCTTCCCTATCTAGAATTCATCTAATCCTCCCATGCTCCCCCTTCCTACCCCACTATGAATCAGCCTCCATATATCAGAGAAAACATTCGGCATTTGTTTTTTTGATATTGGGCTAACCTCACTTAGCATTATCTTCTCCAACGCCATCCATTTACCTGCAAATGCCATGATTTTATTCTTTTATTACTGAGTAATATTCCATTATGTATATAAGTTTTATCTTATTATTCTGTTTGAATCTTCTACATAGGCAAATATATTAAATGGAATTAATAATAATTTTTTCTTCTCCTTCACTATATATGCTCCTTCCTTTTATTTTAGGACATTGGCTAAAAACTGCAGCAGCAATAGCATCCTCATCTTGATCTTAATGGAACATAATACAACATACCAAAATAAAATCTGAGAATAAAGTGAGAACCTGTTTCAAAATACAAACAAAAAAGGCTAGAAATGTAGCTCAATGGTAAAGCATCTCTGGTTTCAACCCCGCAAAAAATCTAAGTAGTTTAAACCCTGTTCAAAACATGACCAGAAATTCTAACTAGGATTGGGATAGTCAAAAACATTCTCACAAAACTGAAACATAAAATCTCTGCATACTACATAAAGAATAGTCTTTGGGGGCTGGGGTGGTGACTCAGTGGTACAGCACTTACCTAGCATGTGTGAAGCAAAGTGTTGTATTCTCAGCACCATATATAAATAAATTAAATAAAGGTCCATTGACAACTAAAAAAATATTTTCTTAAAAAATGGTCTTTCACTTATTTTATCAGTATGTTATGTCATAAACCACAGAAATATGAACTTCAAATTTCTTGATGTTAATGAATGATATTATAAATTGAAAGCTCAGCAAAGCAGAAAATTCATCACCAAGTTAAATGTGTATCTTGAAACTTCAATAGGTACTCATTTCTACAGCCCACACAGTAATGTAATGCTTAACAACAGGGATGTACTGAAAACTGCACTGTCAGATGATTTTTGTCATGTGCACATCATAAAGTGGACAAAATGTACACAAACCCAGATGGCATAGCCCACTACACACCTAGACTACACGGTATGTGTATAAATGAGTGTGCATGTACATGCACATGTGTATGTGTGTGTGTGTGTGTGTGTGTGTGTGTGTGTGTTATAATCTAATGTTCCTAGGGTCACAATAAACAAAACAACATGAGAGTAAATCAAGCACAAGAGAAAATGATGCAACAAAGGGACACAATAAGCATAAACTATATGTACTACATGAAGCTGCTGCCAGAAATAACATGGAACATTGTTTTACAATAAAATTTTTTATGAGTATAAAGAATATACTCTAAAATAACATTAGAAGCCTATTAAATATACAAATTAGTAATATAGTTACTTATCAACTATTATGTACTGTACATAAAACAAATACTTAAACCAGTAATACAGTCATTTACTATTATTCTTACAATCATTCTATTATGTATAATTGTAGGCACTATACTTTCTTACAATTGGCAGTAGTAGGTTTATTTACACAAGCATCTCCACAAGCATGCAAATAATGCATTATACTATACATTATGTTAAGATGGCTATAATGTCACTAGTGAGAGTTTTTTTCAGTTTCTTTATAATCATATGGGACCACTGTTGTATATGCAATTGGTCATTGTTCAAAATATTAGTATAGTGTCAATGACAAATTGGAATGATACAGAGAAGATGAGAAAAGTAAATCAAAACTACAGTGAGATACCATGTTACTCCAGTAAGAATTGCTATCATCAAAAAAGACAAAAGATGTCACTTTTTTTTTTTTCAAGGATGTAGGAGACAAGGCACACTCATACATTGCTGGTGGGACTGCAAATTGATGCAGCCAATATGGAAAGCAGTATGGAGATTCCTTAGAAAATTTGGAATAAACCCACCATTTGACCCAGCTATCACACTCCTTGGTCTAAACCCAAAGGACTTAAATCAACATACTACAGTGACGCAGCCACATCAATGTTCATAGCAGCAAAATTCACAATAGCCAAACTGTAGAAGCAACCTAAATGTCTATAATAGATGAATGGATAAAGAAACTGTAATAAGTATACACAACAGAATGTTCCTTAGCAATAAAAGAGAATAAAATTATGGTATTTGCAGGTAAATGGATGGAGTTGGAGAATGTCATACTAAGAGAAGTAAGCCAATCCCAAAGAACCAAAGGCCGAATGTTCTCTCTGATAAGTGGATGCTGATCCATAATGGAGTGGGGAGCATGGAATGAATGGAGGAACTTTGGATGGGAAAAAGGGGAGTTGGGGAGTGGGCATAGGGGTAAGAAAGATGGTGGAATAAGACGAACATCATTACCCTAGGTACATGTATGATAGCCTGAATAGTGAGACCTTACTTTGGGTATAACCAGAGAAGTAAAAAATTGTACTCCATTTGTGTACAATGAATCCAAGAGCATTCTGCTGTCATGTATAACTGATTAGAATTAATTAATTAATTAATTTTAAAAAGTTTAATAAAAGACAAAAGATAATAAGTGTTGGTAAACATATAGAGAAAGGGGAAACCTAGTACACTGCTGGTGGGAATACTGGTACAGTCATTATGGAAAACAGTGTAGAGGTTTCTAAAGAAATTACAAATAGAATGACTGTATAACTCAGCAATCTTTCTTCTGGGTATAGATCCAAAGGAAATATAATCACTACCTCATAAAGGTATCTGTACTTCCATGTTCACTACAACATACAATAGCCAAAAAATGAAAACGATCTAGATATCTATCAATGGACAAATGGTAAAGAAACGGTGGTATGTACATACAATGGAATATTATTCAGCCTTAAAAAGTAAGATCCTGTCATTTCCTACAACCTACATGGACCTGAAAGACATTATGCTAAATGAAATAAGCCAGACACATAAAAAAAAATATTACATGACTTCACATACGTGAGGACTCTAAAAATACAAAATTTAAATATATAGAGATAGAAAATAGTGATGGCCAGGTTGGGGTATGGGTAGGAATTGGGGAGAAATAGGTTTAAAAAAAATACAAAGTACCAAACAAGTAAGATAAACAAGTTGCAAGATTTCATGAACAACATGAGAACCTGAGTTGAGAATACTGTATTGTATTAAGGGTTTCTTCTAAATGAGTAGATTTTAGATACTATTGCCATGCAGGTGGGAGAAACAGGTAACTCTGTGAGATGATGGCTGTTAATCTGCTTTACTACAGTAGCCATATTACTACATATATCTGTTTTATGAAATCTGTTGTATACCTTAAACACAAAAAATAAAATTAGGAAAAAAAAATTAACATGGCCCCTGTACAAGGATGATATGCTAAATTTAACACGGAAAAAATGTATACTGAACCCCTAAAAATATATAGTATATACATTAAAAAGAAAGTTATAGGAATATTCTTCATTGTCTTTCACTATGAGTGAGTAAACAAAATTAATACTGCCTAAAAACATTTTACTTTCACTGATTAATAAAATTATCATAAATGCAATGTTGGCATAGCTTGAAGTAATATTTTTAAGTTAATAGAGAAAGGCTCTGAATAAAAACCCCATGGTTACAAATACAAATTAGTTTCTCTGTCTTAGTATTTCATCCTATAAAAAAATATACATACCAATTTTTCCACATAAACATAATAGAAAAATTAACCAAGTATTACAGGTTGAAAGTTTGTATAAAAACTTTGGAATCCAGTACCCTGTGAACAATGACTTTTTGAACATAATTAGCTGAGGTTACCATGACACAGATCATTATTTCCCACCTCTTCATATCTTCACGATAGCTCATGCATTTAAGCACAAAAGATTCTTACCATAAGTCAATTTCAATTGCCATAATGCCGCTCTTAGAATGAATGACATTCTGCTGCATCCACCTCAATCTACTGCAACAAAGTTCCCTCATTTCTAACAGATGTGAATTTAATTAATTTATTTTATGTCACTAGTGCATTTTGAACAGATTTAGGGACTGCTTTTATATTACAAATTGTTAAGCCAGAATGAATGGCACTGTGGTCATGTAAAACTGAAGAGCTGGATAAAAAGGAAATAGGTATAAGAAAGGTCGATTTAAATCTTTAAAGTTGACATCATTAAATGTTCCAAGCATAACTCTGATCTAGAATCAGATCTACTTTCTGTAGAGGCCCCATTGTTCATGACTCAACTAAGGAGCAGACATTATCATTTACATGGTATTAGCAATAAACCTGAGAAACCTCTGTACTTTCCATACCACTCCCTGGATTTAAAAATAATGGAAGTATTTTGAATATAGATGAACATCAAGGTTGAGGGATGACAAAAAAAAGTTATAACTTGAAACCATATAACTTGAGGCATTTTTTTAAAAAATGAGGACTGAGAGTAAAACCTCCTTCATGAATTTTTAGGACTTTTAAAATTATAAAAAAAAATTTTTAAAAAAATAATTGTCCATATTAAACAGAAAACAAGCAAAGGTACAAGAATGATCAGAGAGGAAAGGGCATCTAGTACAAAGTGTACAATTTCATTTTCTCCCATCTACTTCACTATTCCTTCTTTTCTTTCTGAAACCACAGCCCTTTCTTATCAAAGACCAAATGCAAGAAAGGAGTTGCATCCATTATTGTTCTCTCAGTAGAACTTCATGTGATTGAGTGAGACAAAATAGTTCCACCAATAATGGTCCCCAGGAGATGTTTATAGTACCCTGTTTGCCTAGGAAAAAAGAAGAGAAATTAGAGAAGGTGCGTAAAGGTGAGTCAAAACTCAAAACTTGACTGGCAACCTGGACAGCCAAAAGACAATACAGTAATATTGTATCTAGAAATAGGAAGAAGCAAGATCTAGAAAATTAGAAAAGGAAGCAGAAGGACTATTTTTAAATAGTTTTGTTTTTTTTTAAGCCTTCTAACACTCTTAATATGAAAATTTCACTTGTATTTGGGATACTTTCATATGTCTTTCAATATACTATTTTTGTACCATCTTGCAACTCTGCCATCCCATACCATGCACCCTACCATCTAACAACTGAAAGCTGAAAAAAAGAACAACAACAAAAATATGCCCTTTTTTCCCAATCCATCTCTTCCTCAATCAAAACGTACATTTTCTCACAGGTATACGAGAAAAACAATCTGACTCAAGTAAATCACAATAGAAACTTAAGCTTTGCAGAAGATAGAACAATGTTTTAAATGAAAACTATTTTCACTAAAATATAAATAAGAGAAAGCATAAGGGATATTTTGGAGCTGGGTGACATCTCAGATTCTTGTCTACTCTGGAACTAATTCACTGAATAACTCCAAAAACAGATATAAATTTGATGTTCTACTTCTAAAACTGACATTTTATACTGAGAGCTTAACAAGAAAACATAAAATGATAGAAGTAGAGAATAGGATTTAAGGCAAGCTTGTTAAACACTGGATAAATATTTGGTTTACTGTTACTCCAATACCCATACCGGCCTCCAACCTACTTCATACCTGTCTTAGCATCACTAATTGATCACAATGTGATTTCCTGTTGAAACTAGAGATGGTGTCAGGTATGCTAACTATGCTCCAGGTAACAAGTTGATATTTAAGATGAAAACTATGTATCATTAAAGGAATAGTCAGGTATCTGGGAAGGGAAAATTGAGAAGATGAAAGAAAAAACCATTTATATTCAGCCCAGAATAATAACAACAATCGTAGTCTTCCTACATGTCACAAAGCTCCCCCGACATTTTAGACATTTAAGATATTTTATTTTATTAAATCCTTTCAACAATCCTATGAGGCTAGCAATATCTTCATTCTGCAAATGGGGAAATTAGAAGGTCTCCTCAGATTCTTCTCTGCTTATCTAAACCCCCTTCTTCCAAGAAATAAAATCAATCAATAAATACAACTGAAAAACTCTTCAACATCTCTAGCAATTAGGGAAATACAAATAATAACTACTCTATTTCATCTCACCCTAGTCACAATGGCAATTATCAAGATTACAAGCAACAGTAAATGCTGGTGAGGATGTGGGGGAAAAGATACATTCACACATTGCTGGTAGAACTGCAAACTGATGCAGCCACTATGGAAAGCAGTATGGAGATTCCTCAGAAAGCTTGAAATAGAACCACCATTTGACCCAGCTATCCTACTCCTTGGTCTATACCCAAAGAACTTAAAATTAACATACTACAGTGGTGCAACCACATCAACGTTTATAGCGGCTCAATGCACAATAGCTAAACTATGGAACCAACCTAGATGCCCTTCAGTAGATAAATGGATAAAGAAACTGTGGTATATATACACAATGAATGTTACTCAGCAATAAAAGAGAATAAAATTATGGCATTTGCAAGTAAATGGTTGGAGGTGGAGAATATCATGCTAAGTGAAGCAAGCCAATCCCAAAGAACCAAAGGCCAAATGTGCTCTCTGATAAGGAGATGCTGATCCATAATGGGGGCGGAGGCCATGGGGAAAAATGGAGGAACTTTGATTGGGCAAAGGGGAGAGAAAGGTGGGGAGGGGGTATGTATGGGTACAGAAAAGATGGCGGAATGAGATGGACATCATTACCCTAGGTACATGTATAACTGCATAGGATGCTATATCGTGCATAACCAGAGAAATGAAAAGTTGTGCTGCAATTGTGTACAATGATTCAAAATGCATTCTGCTATCATATAATCCCTAATTAAAATTAACTAATTAATTATTAAAAAGAATGAAATTATGGCATTTGCAGGTAAATGGATCTGTAGAATATCATGCTAAGCAAATTCATCAATTAATTCTATCAATTAATCCTAAAGAACCAAAGACTGAATGTTTTCTCTGATGTGCAGATGCTGATTCACAGTAAGGGGGAGGGGGCATTAGGAAATAATAGAGGTACTCTGGATTGGGCAGAGGGTAGTGTAGGGAAAGGAGGGGTTAGTGGGATGGGAAGAATAGTAGAATGAATCAGATATTATTACTCTATGCACATATATGATTGATTACACAACTGGTGTAATTCTACATCACATACAACCAGAAGAATGAGAAGTTATACTCCATATATGTATGATATGTCAAAATGCATGCATTCTACTGTCATGTATAA
The DNA here is from genome assembly GCF_052094955.1 of Ictidomys tridecemlineatus. Lineage (NCBI taxonomy): Eukaryota > Metazoa > Chordata > Mammalia > Rodentia > Sciuridae > Ictidomys > Ictidomys tridecemlineatus. The sequence goes on from NC_135481.1 coordinate 82,765,621, forward strand.
ATATTTAGAACAAAATTTTTTAAAGTAAATCCCCTTCTTCAATAGCATCCTCCAAATTATCTCTCCATGATCCCTCTTCTGATCTTCTCCAGCATCTGACACTTAACAAAACGTTCTATTCTTATGCCCCTTCCTGCCTCACTAAATACTATATTCTCCTTGCTTACTACAGCAAATTACCATAAAATTACATTTACACAAAGGCCAAAGTAATTTTGTAAATAGCTAACAGTCAAATGTGAACAGATATTAAAGGAAAGCTTGATCCTTAGGCACTTTTTAAAATATTTTTAGTTGTATGTACCTTTATTTTTTTATTTATTTATATATGGTGCTGAGGATCAAACCCAGTGCCTCACACGTACTAGGCAAGTACTCTGCCACAGAGCCACAACCCCAGCCTCAATCCTTGGGCATTTTTAATGAAGTAAAAAATTGTTATTAGAAATTAGCCACTTACTAGCTGTGATATTGGACAAGTTATCTTCATATGATATATATGAAGCCCTCACATGACATAGAGTAGTTGAACATCAGAAAATGAAATTAATGTGCCCAAAGTTAAACAGCAACAAAAGTAATAAGGATTTGAATTGAGGGAGGCCTGTTTTCCTCCTGTCTGCTATGTTCTCCAAAGTTTAATGTGTTGACAGTTTGGTCTCCAATGCAGCAATGTTCAGAAGTGGGGGTTTTAAGAAGTGATTAGACCATGAGGGCTGCGTCAATGGATTAATACAATGATGAGTTCATAACTGATAACATTATTGGGAGGTGGTAGAAACTCTGGAAGATGGTGGAAACTTTAGGAGGTAGGACCTAGTTGGAGAAAGTAGGCCACTGGGGGTGTGCTCTAGAAGGGTATATCTTGTCCCCAGCCTCTCTCTCTCTCTTTCTGACCACCATGATGTAAGCAACTCTGCTCGGCCAGACCCTCTCTGTCATGACACTCTGCCTCCCCACAGGACTATAGCAATGGGGCCAGAAGATGATGGACTGAAAACTCTGAAACCATGAGTCAAACTAAATATTTCCTCCTTTAAGTTATTTCTCTCAGGCATTTTGTCATAGTAACATAAAGCTGACAAACACACGTTCTGAGTCCCATATACTCTCCATACACATATCCAACAGAAGGTTTGTGGTTATTCCAACATATAACACTTGGATGGTTAGTTAATATAGAAACAAGTTTCCTTATATTGCTTGATGATGCCCAGACAAGTTCCCTGAAATGACTGAGCAGTGCTCTAACAAACAATGATATTCTATAATATGATTTTGGTTTTTTTAAATGATTGTTTTACTTATTTATTTTTATACAGTGCTAAGGATTGAACCCAATGTCACATATATGCTAGGTAAGCATCCTTCCACTGAGTGACAGCCCCAGCTCCTGATTTTGCTTTCTTTCTATACAATCAGAAGAATGAGAAATTATACCCCATTTGATTCAAATGTATGAAATGTCAAGATCATTGTACTGTCATGTGTAACTAATAAAAAAAAAAAAAAAAGATAAAGTCTCACTATGTCGACTTGTCTAGCCTCAAAGTCCTGGATTCCTGCTATCCTCCTACCTCAACCTCTAGAATACAAGACTAGTGCACACCACTGCTGAATCATGTTTTAAGTCAAAGAAAAGTCTTAGCTGGGGTTAGGAGCTATAAAAACTGCAGCTGACACTTCTGTTTGTTTGCTTTGGAACATTTTTAAACTGGATTTCTGTTATCCCAAATCTTTCTATCTATATGATGACATTTCCTACCTTCATTAAATTGGTTATCTTCTATTAGTGCACCTGACTTCCAAAAACCTGTAATTCATTTTTAAGCAAAAATTGTGAGCTCCAGGGACTGGAATTTGAAACTTGCTGGCAATACATGGCCACAAGCAGTGACAAAATAAGGGCACACAGCAGCAGGAGCAAAACAGGATGACATACTATGATGAGAAAAAGATATTTAAGCCCCATAACAAGAACTTAACACAAAACCACATTTTTCATAAGTAACTAAAATGCCTATTAATATGTATGATATGAAGCAACAACAACAACAAAAATTCAAACAGGGCTATGAATGTAGCTCAGTGGCAGAGCACTTGCCTAGCATGCACAGGCCCCTGTTTTCTCTCTCTCAGAACCAAAAAGGGAAAAAAAAATTTAAGCATTTAAAATATTAAGACAAAATTACGACTGCCAACATAAAAGGAACCAATTAAGTACATAAATAGAATATAATAGGAAAAAAACTGACATAGAACCAAAGATAAAACACTTGTGTCAGTATGGCCCTTACAGCACTGTGGCTACTAGAATTACATAAACTCAATTTGTTTTTTGAGAGGAAAGAAAAAGGTACAAAACATAAAAGTGAAAAAATATTTTAAGAAGACTGCTGAAAAAATTTTCTAGCCTAATAAAAATGGTATAATAAAAAGATATAGCTGCAAAATAAATAAACATTAACTATAATAAAAAATGAAACTATAAAAGATAATACATTTACAAATGCTAAGAGGCCAACTCCTTTCCATAAATGTTTTGTATAGACAATAAAAGCCTTACTATACTACCCATTTAGTTATATTCTAGGTTTGAGAGTTTATATGAATGGCTCATGTATCAGATAAGAAGTCAGAGAAAGGAAGGAATAGGAAATAGACCCAAAATCTGCACCAGAAGTAAAATGGAGGCTGTCCAGAAGGCTAATGAAACTTTGGAATGTTGGGGTCTTTTGCAATTTTGGTTACAAAGCTATCATTTCAGCATTTCTAGGAGACTGTTTTAAAGACTCTATCCTGTGCTGTGTAAGATTACAGGCAGTTATCAACTTATAAAATATCAACCCCTACAACAAAAACTACACATAAATTGTATTTCCACAAAAAAGGAATTTTATTTCAAAAGCTTGAGGAACACTCACAACATAAGAGAATTCTTTCCATTCACTAACATATTTATTGAATGCAAATTATATACCAAGCAGGAGGTCTGGTGCCGGGATATAATGAAAAAGACAAACAAACACAATATCTTTCCTCAAGAAACATAAAATCTAGGGGAAAGATCAAGACTTACCATGAAATCATTGCACAAATGTAAACTTGCAACCAAAATGAGTCCTGCAGGAAAGCACAGGACTTGTTCTAGTCACAGTCATTTTGGGAATAAAGGAAAATTTCATAACTTAAAAAAGCACCCTTTACACTTGACAATTTTCTAAAGTTTTAATTTCACATACTGATGTCATTAAAATCAGGGTACACATTTTGGAAATATTACTGGAGAGAAAAAATGCCATCATGTATCTAAAAAAAAGCAATTTTATTTGTTATATATATATATTTAACTGGGGATTGAACCCAAGGGCCTGAGCCACATGTTCCCAGCCCTTTTTATATTTTTTATTTTGAGCCAGGGTCTCACTAAGTTGCTTAGGTTCTTGCTAAGTTACTGAAGCTGGCTTTGAACTTTTAATCCTCTTGCCTCAGGCTCCCAAGATGCTGGAGTATAGGCATGCAATAAAATTATATATTTATGGTGTAAAACATGATGTTTTGATATTTGTATACACTGGAAGATAATTTAATAAAGCTAACTAACATATCCACTATTTTACACACTTATTTTCTTCCAGCAGTTTTCTTTAAGCAGTTTTCAAGTATAAGATACATTATTATTAACTGTAGTCACCATGTTATACAAAAAACTTCCTAAACTTATTCTTCTTATCTGATTGAAACTTTCCACCCTTTAATCAACAGCATCTCTCCATTTCACCTCCCTCCAACTCTCGGGAACTACCGTTCTACTCTCTGAGTTCCAGTTTTTTAGAGTCCACAAATTAGTGAGATAATACAGTATTTGTCTTTCTGTACACAGCTTATTTCATCTAGCAAATTGTTCTCCAGGTTCATCCATGTGGTTGAAAAAGGGAGGTTATCTTTTTTATGAGTAGCATTTTATTGTGAACATATATTATATTTTCTGTATCCATTCACCATTGATAAGACACTTAGATGAATTCTTGACTTTTGTAAATAATGATTGAGCCCTTGAGTTCAATCCCCAGTTTTAAATGATATAATGAACATTACAGGGCATATGAAATCACATTTTGTTTGGATACTCATATGTGGGGCTACTAGAGCATACGATAGTTCTATTTAATTTGTGAGGAGCCTCCATACTGTTTTCCACAATGGTTGTACAATTTACATTCCCAAACACATCTTCACTATCACTTACCCTTTGCCTTTTTGATCATAACCATTCTACCAAATATGAGGTGACATCAAATTGCAGTGTTAGCTTGCATTTCCTTGATAATTACTGATGTTATACATTTTTTATAAATGGACATTTGCATGTCTTTTTTTTTTTTTGAGAAATGTCTATTCAAGATCCCTGCTCATTTTTCAATTGTTATGTGTTTTCTTACTACTGAGTTGTTTGAGTTCCTTATACATTTTGGATATTAACTCCTTATATCACATATATGGTTTATAAATATCTTCTCCCATTCCATAGGTTGCCAAAAATCTTTTAAAAATTAAATGTTTTTCTAAATGTTGGCTTAAAAACTTAGATTAAAATATGAGATACAACTTAGCTGTTTAAACAAACATCCAAAGATCTAGAATTTTTGATATTTTGATATTTTAGAACAGTTTTTAAAATAGCATTTTAATATCTGGCTCTCAAAGAAGTAGCCAATAGACATGGACATTAAGCAAGAAGAGAACATTTTTAATGAAAAGCCCAAAATGCTTTAAGTTAGGTTTTATCTTTACACACATATACAATTATTTGGACTTACACCAATGTTTACTAATTCAACTAATTAACAACTTCCTCTGTATATAGCTAATATTTTTTTTATAACATGATCAACACAAAAGTGAATCTTTAATTTGAATCTCCTAAAAGCAAAGAGCTAAACTTGTCCAAGTCTAATGAAAAATATTATGTAAATATTATTTGTGCTCCTCCTTGACAACATAAAATGTAACTTAAAAGTTAAAAAAAATAATTTCAGCAGTCTCAATTGCATATGCATAATATCTTATCACCTCATACTTTTACTCTATTGCAATGTCAACTTAGGTGAGTCTTTATTATGCAAAAATAGTTACCTACAGTTATTTATATTTAATCTCTAATTAAAATTATTTTAAAATGTTTTATAGGCCTTTAAGTTCATCATGTCTTATTTTGTATATAATTTATAATGTACTTTTATTCATGTTTAACTAATTCATTACAGATTAAATTCCCCTACATAATTATCTTGATTACAAAGCTAGCTATGTTAAGTTGTCTAAAACATTTAAAAATATGTACAGAATGTTGCTTCTGGCCATAAAAAAGTAACAGGAGCAGGATTTAATCCCTGAGTTCTCTTCTACACACATACACATATGCATACAAAGATACACTTTAAAATACTCAAAAACTGGTCATATAAAACTACATCTTCAGACACAGGAAAATAAGCAGGGCTGACTATAATTCCTGAAAAAAGAAAAATTGAGATGAGACCTATGACTGGCCCAGTTTATTACCCTGGAGGCAGTTTCCAGGCTTTTGCAAAGGAAGGAAAATGCAAACAGCTTGAAACCTTGCTAAGTTGGGGGGAAGGGGGATCAGAAGCATCATATGGAAAGGGAGGGAATTAAACAGAGAGAAAACTCTCCCAAAATGTAACAGAGACCTGTTGAATCCTTCATATCAGAGGAAATTGCCTGAGACTTAGAAAAGAATCACTGGAAAGTATAAATTTCATAATTCCCAGTACAGCACACAACTAGGAATAATTTATGTTCCCATCAACCGGAAAGCAAAAGTAGAGTCCTCAGAAAGATATGACCCTAGGAAAGAGGTAAATAAGCCTTCAACTAAAGGTTGCTCTTTAAATGTATTTTTCTAAATGTGCTATCAGAATTAGGGTCTGGATCAGTCAGATTCCAAAACCCAAGATCTTTGTATCACACAACATTGTATTAAATATAGCAGATATCACAGACCTTAGAGAGAAAAGAAGTACAAGAAAAAGCCATGTTCTAAACCACAGAATGACAGTGAAACTCTGAATGGGTATTTTTTTGGAAAGGAGAAAGATTAATCAGTATGACATGTTATTTTTGCACTATGGCACATATAATTTCCCCATTTCTATTAAAATATAATTTAGTTCTATCATCTTCATGGAGCCATTATTCATCTACCAGGCCTTGATCTTTCTCTCCTCTGATCTATTATATGATATAATATTTAAAGCAATTATGAGACAGCATAAAACATATTATACTGCTATATTTGTATGTATATTAATAAGATTACAAGCAGCATGAGAACAAATTTTATATCTTATACTCTATATTCCACATGATTTAAATGTCTCTATGAGGAAGGAGGAGATATTTATGAGGACGTAGGAGAGAAGACAGAAGTAAAAAATTATAGGAAGAGTAAAAGAAGAATTAATGGAGGTTGGCTGTTTGCAGGAAAAAAGAGAGAAAGAGAATCCAAAGAAACACGTAAGTGAGAGGAAAAATATATAATGCAAAAAATTTTTTTTTAATTTTAAAGTAAAAAAAGAATAAACAATAAAACTATAATATACTAATCAGACATCCCAGTCCTCAATAAACTGATACATGAAAAATTCTTGGTTTCAAAAATGGTAGAAATGTGAGAGAAAAAAAAAGAAAAAGCAAACAAGAGAAAAAAATCTTGATGAAAAATTGAACAATTGTTTCCATTGGAGTTCAAAAGTTTCTCAGCTTCCCTTTTCAGCAGGTAGGTAGAGTTGTCTTGTATATGATGCTAGCTCCACCCTCAGGATGGGTGGAGTTGCTGGGTAAGAGACAGTCCTGGAGGTAGAATTCCTGGAGGCAGGGTGTAGGCTTAGGTATGCTCCAGTCTCTTTGCTGGGTGCAATTAGTCTGGAGATTTTAAGTTAGCACAGCTCCAGGACCCAGCAATTGCTGATCCACACTACAAGCCTGCACCCCAGGAATCTCCTTGGGCTCCACTTATGTGGTATAAGAGCTTGTTCTGAGCCCACTACTTCACCTGAAGACCCCAAGATTCCTTTTCTGATTTGGTCTCTGAACTCAAACTCTCTTGCCCCTGCCCTTTCAAATTCCCAGTCAGACACGTCACTGCCAGATTGAAGGAGGAGGGGAAAGCCATGACCAGTATTCCCCTATGTAAATCTCCTCCATGTTTGATTTTCTCCTGGTCACTTAGGCATACTCTCTGACACACCATGTGGGTTTGCCTGGCTTCTTTTTTAAGCCAGATTGGGGCTGAGTCTGCCAGTAATTGGCTCCCCTAGTTGTCAGCCCCTGTGCTGTGGCTCAAAATGATTCCTTCCACTGTCATCTATGTACACCACCAGGAGAGAGATGGTGGCTTCTTTCCCATACAAAGATACTATGCAGCACAGATTACTGTTTTTTTAAACTCTCCATACCCCAACATATCTCAGTCTTCCAGAGAATGGGTGTTCCTTTAGTTCCTTTATTGCTTTACTGAATTCACAGAGGGACTATTCTGGTTTATGCTTCCAGCCGCTGCTGCTGCTGTGGGGTTAGGGATCTTGACTACTTATTTTATTTTATAAGCTCTCCTGAGTTCCTGATCTCTTTTGAGAGTCCAGTATTAACTTCTAGTAAAATTCCCCCAATTCTTGATCATTGACCCACCTTGCTGAAAAGAGCTCCCTGTCTGCTTTTCTTGGTTCATGTCAGAGAGACACAAGGGAAGCAATCCCTCTATTCCAACATCTTCTCACAAATCTCAGTAATTTTTAAAATCATAATAGGCTCTAGAGAACAAAAAGTTTGAGTACCATTACATTATATTATGTTATAAAGAAATACTCAATAGAAGTTGATGACAAGCAAAAGTGAGCAGAAATGCACCACATTTCTTTGTTGAAAAGCTTTTATTTTCATTCAAATTTCTCCTAAGCAAACAAAAATCATTCTACAACACTCTTTATACCTACATGCCTTCTCATGAACTTACTCTATCTTAGTACTTATTTTTCCCTTATAGGAAGGGTTTTTAAAAAAAAAAGGCAGAAGCATTAGGAAGGAAAAATATAATTCCAATTTCCTTTTTCTATACATATTTCTGATTGTACAGAATGCGGACAAAATACTAAACTACTGTAACAACTATTAAAATGCTAATAAAAAATGTACTGAATGCTTACTATGTACTAGACACTGTTCTCCATGCTTTGTATATAATACATTCTAAATTACCTACTAATCATATAAAGAAACCAGCAGATCCTAACCAGATTTTTCATTCAGTGGGTCCAGGGTAAGCCTGAAAACCTGTATTTTTAACAAGCACTGTGGATGATTCCAATATAATTCCTTCACAATATTTGAGACTCTAATTCACAAATAAAGAGACTCTAATTCTGGGCCTACAATTCTGAAATTAATAGTAATGTAACTCCAGACAAATAATTCATCTCTGGCAATCATATCTAGAATAGATGATTTCTCTAAAGGGCCTTTCATCTCTATCATTTCATGTCACTAATCTCAATTTATAATCCAAATTAGGAATCTAGAGATATACAAATTTGTGAGAAAAACTCTCACCACCCCTGGGTAAAACCTGGGATTAGGTGGTAGATGGATATAGTTTGTTTGGGAATGAAGGGATAAGCAAAGAAAGAGGCAACTCTCAGATGAATTTACAAATTCTCAAGACTGCAGTAGCATTCAATAACCTACTACCACTTCCAATATTTGGTGGGAATCCCTCTATGGGATAACAAAATAATATAAGAAGGCTGAGAGGAAGGAGGCAGATTACAAAGGAGAAGATGCAAGCCTCAGGCATATTATAAAGGTACAGGCTATTTGGGGGTAGAGATGGTAGAAGGTAACTTATAAATAAAACATCCTACACATATTTTGCTCATGATAGAAGGAATAATCCATAGTGTAACTGTCAGTTTTTTGTTTAATATCAAAATTTAAAACAAATGTTTTTTCATTACATTTTTAAAAATGTGCCCAAGTTTCTTATTCCTTTTTATGCCCTATGATTGGAAGTCAGGATCTAGGTCTGGTGGGACTACATCATATACCTCAATACTTACTATGATACTTAATGTGATGATATCTCTCTCTCCCTATGGACTGTGAACTCCTCAAAAATAGAATTTATAGGGGCTGGGGTTGTGTTCAGCGGTAGAGTACGCACCTAGCACAGGTGAGGTCCTGGGTTCAATCCTTAGCACTACATAAAAATAAATAAAATAAAGATATTGTGTCCAACTACAACTAAAAAAAAAATTTAAAAATAGAATTTGTTTTACTCAGCCATTTTCCCTAGAGCATAGCACTGTACAATGATAGAGATGCTCAATAAGTTATTTCCAAATGAATGACCTTCCAAGGGTCAGACATAATATCTTTCTTCAAGAAATACAACTTGTACTCAGATATCTTCAAACTAGTAGTTATGTAAATTGAAAATATATGAACATACTGTCAAGTCTAAAATGAGACCTTCAGTTCTTACCTTAATTAACCACTCTAAAAACGTTGGCCATTTCCTTTCACAACTATCTCCTTCCTTGGCTTTTACAGTATAGTTAGTTCCTTGTCTTCTTTATTCTTCTATGGTAACCCTTTCTTAGTCTTCCTCAGATCCCCTCAGAATGATATTACCTAAAATTCTATCCTTAGTCCTATATTTGACTTCCTCTAAAAGTCTTAGGGTTGCCTTGTTTAAATCAGAGTTCCTCAACCTTAGCACAACTAACATTTTAGACCAGTTAATAATTTGTTGTAGGAGGATATCTTGAGCATTAATAGAATGTTTAGCAGCATTCTTAGCCTCCATCCACTAGATGCCAGACGTGATACCAATTATGACAACTAAAAATCTCTAATCATTGCCAAATGTCTCCTGGGAGTCAAAATCACCTCTGACTGAGGACCACTGATCTAAACTAACAACTTCAAAACACACATACACACACACACACACACACACACAGAACTCCCAAATCTGTATCTTTAAATTAATCCAAAATCACCTCTGACTGAGGACCACTGATCTAAACTAACAACTTCAAAACACACACACACACACACACACACACACACACACAGAACTCCCAAATCTGTATCTTTAAATTAATCCTCTCTCTTGAACTCTAAACTCATATCCAGTCACCTGTTGACATTCTTTGGATGCAGAATTCAACAAATCTAAATTTTAATTCATCATTGTTTTCCTTAAATTTGTTCCTTTTTCCTATTCATTCTATCTTGATAAATAATACAACCATCTACATAATCATCTAACTCAGAAATCCAAAAGCTGTCCTAGGTACATTTTCTCAGTTAGTTCAATGAATTGACAAGCCTCATTTATTCAATCTCTTTAACAGGTCTCAATTAGGTCCCTTCTTTTCCATTTCTACTATCACAGACTTGAATCAGGTTTCACCTGGATCACTGCAATAGATTTCTAACTGGCCCCCACTTTCCATCTCATTCTATTACCTTTCCTCTACAATGGTGCCAAAGTGATCCTCCTAGAATACAAAAGGGATAGTATCACTGTGACTTTTAATCCATGATTGTTTCTTATAAACTTTGACACAAGATAGCATTTATGAAAGGACCTCTGACTATCTCTCTGCCCTCCCCTCACTTGTGCAACTCACGCACAAACTTCTACCTTGACCATGCAGAACTTTGCATTCTGCAACTTTTAATATCTGCTATTCCCACTGCTTGGGATGCCATCCTCACTTCTTTCAACTGACTCCTATCTTACCAACTTTTCAAAGTTTAGCTCAAGAGACACCTCCTCCAAAAAGTCTTCTCAAAGTTCCAGAGAGTTACCATCTCTGGGTTTACAAAGAACCATTCTTATCTTCTATGATAGCTGTTGATGACACTGAAGATCACCCACTGTCTAGTGTGTGTATTATAAGCTCCTGAGAACAGGGACCAAATCTTATTTGATCTGATAGCCAAAGAACAAAGTATTTCTCATGCCTACTATCTAGAAGATACTCAACAAATGTTTGTTAAATGAACAAAAATAATTCCTCCTTCATTTTTTATCGAACTGTATATTTTAAAGCTAGATTTAAAATATGCTTAGTTTATACTTTTAAAGGCAACCATTTTTATTTAAGCCAGTGCTGATTAAGTTGCAAGTTAAAAGATTTTTTAAAATGCTTTACTTAAATATGTGTGAGAGAGTATACTTTTTTGCCACTGAATCCAAAATTTTTTTTTAGTTGTTGATGGGCCTTTATTTTATTTATTTGTTTGATTATTTATTTATTTATATATGTGGTGCTGAGAATCAAACCCAGTGCCTCCCACATACGAGGCAAGCCCTCTACCACTGAGCTACAACTCTAGCCCCATGTGATAAACATTTAAATGAAAATAGCCCTAAAGGTTCTTCCAATGCCTATGGTACCTACTAATATACCCAAACAGAGCCATCAGCTTTTCCTGATTACTAAAAGCTAAAGTACCTCAATTTTTCATTATAATTCATACCCAGATGTGACAGAGTACACTTGCTATTTGAGGCTTCTGGATTTAATGTACAATACATACTATCATACTGTACAAACTTTTGCTTGAAATAAGAAACCAGATTACAGAAAGATCAAATGACCATCAGTTCAAACTTAGCCGCTATTATTAAAGTCCCAATCCCCACAATACCGCTATACTTAAAACTGACCAGTATCACCTATGCAGCATTACTTGTTCCCAATGAGCACCATTCTTAAAGAAGTAAGGTTTCCAGTTCTAGACTCTGTTACTACCAAATTTTATATATTAAAAATCAAAAATTATCAGATTGAAAGAATAAAACCAATAAAAACATACACATATATATTTCTAAATATTGCTCAAGTATCCCTCTTAAGTATATACTCCCTTGACAAATAAAATTTTGAAATGCATTGGTTTAATAGATTTGGGGATCATTCCATATTCTCCTAAAAATTCAAGATATCAAAATATAGATAGAATAGAATCCTCTATCTTCTTAAGTGCCTGCTATTGTGTCATAGCATCAGTCAATAAAGAAGGTATTCACTGAAACAGCTGTCTGGATTATAGAAGAGTTCAACTTGTCACCCCATGTATCAGGGGTGCTACATATGCCATCCAGACCTTCTTAGACTCACTTGCCTGTCATTCCAGCTGCCACTGTAGCAATCAGCTCTGCATAGGCTATGATCACCTCACAGAGAGGGCTACAGGGCTGCAGCTCACTCAGGCCTATACATAGTGCACTCCTCACCTCCCATTCAGAAACTTCCATGTTAACACAGGGAGGGGACACCATGAAACATCATAGGTCTCTGCTGGGCACTCACATATACACAACTTAGAAATACAGTTATTAACTCCCAAGGTGAGCCTTTGGGCAATGGGAGATAAATTTTTACTCCTTTCTCCCCAACAGATTGTCTTAGGTATAGCACAAGATTATATAGGCCCAGGCAGTCAAGCAATCTGTCCTATTTAGCAATAGCTAGTTTGAAAACACATTTTCATATTGGCTCTCCCTCCTTTCCTTCTTTACTCCACTTTTGCACTACCTAAAAAATTAAAGTGCATGAGCTCTGCTTTCTGGGGAAGCCAGTTTAAGACACCTATTACTTCAGAAAAGTTTGTGGTTTGTAAACTACAAGGAAGATCCTTATCCCTTTAAACTTCAAGCTACTATTTCTGCTTTCATTTCCTCAACTGAAAAACCTCAGAGGCAGCAGAATAAAACTGAAACCTTATTGTCACTGATTCCTCACTCACTACTTCTCCTAACCTATTACAATACTAATCTCAAGAATAAATACTCTCAAAGAGGACTTAATATTAGTTTCCTTGTACTATTTTAGCCTACCAATAAGGATGGTCTGAGGAAAGAATAATGAGGTACACTGGCCTTTTAGTTCCTTCTCTTTTTCACAGTTGTTCACAATCCCAGACCTGGAATTCTCAACAATACTGTTTTTCATCATGGTGAAAATTCAGGCCGCAAAGGACCCTATCTGTAAGTGGGCAGAACGATACTAAACAATTCAAAACTAAAATATAAAATAAGACTAGCATTACCCTAGCATATGGAAACAGCCTGAAAAATTATTTTATTCCATATAATATAATGCTCAACAGTCAAATTAGTAATCATTCAGATTTTTTTCCTTTTTCTTTTTTTAAAGCATCAGGGTGGTGGAGCAATATAAGATAGCTTCTCAAGTATATCACAACAATTAACTACTGAGCTAAGATTAGCTCAGTGATAGAACATGGCGTACTGTACACAAGGCCCAGGGTCCAATCTCAGCACACACATACACACACACACACAAAAAAAAAAAACACTACAAAGATAATATATTTAAACTGCCTTATTCAGAAAAAAATCAAATTAAGTTATTTAACACATACAAAGCAGACAATTATGCAGCAACACACATGAAATGAAGCAGAAGTAATGATGTTATTCATTTATTCAAGTAGGATTTACCGCACGCATGTATATTATATACCAAGCATTAGAGAAACAAACCAAACAAAAAGCCTCCACTCTGTCGATGTTGCATCCTTCAGTAGTTTAAAAATATATAAACAGATAATATCAAAAAAGTCTATCCTTGCAATTGAGATAAGGAAGTAGAAGAATCAGAAAGACTCCATGGAATAAGAAATGTTAAAACTAAATTCACATCTTCATACATGATTTGGTGTCAACATATCTTATATACAAACAGAGATATGATAAATTGTGGCATAAAGGTGTATAAGAATTGTAATGCAAAAAAAAAATAATAAGAGAGCTCATGTATAATGGCATAATTTGGCATGAACATACTTTATATACAGAGGTACAAAAAATTGTGCTGTGAATGGATAATTATGATTATTTGTAATGCACTCTATTATTGTCATGTATGTAAGAAATTTTTAAAAATTAAATTTAAAAAAAAAAAGAAAAGAAATGTTAAAACTAAGTCCTGGCCGGGTGTAGTGGTGCACACCTGTAATCCCAGAGGCTTGGGAGGCTGAGGCATGAGGATCACAAATTCAAAGCCAGCTTCAGCAAAGGTGAGGTGCTAAGCAACTCAGTGAGACCCTGTCTCTAAATAAAATACGAAATAGGGCTAAGGATGTGCTCACTGGCAGAGTGCCCCTGAGTTCAATCCCCAGTACCAAAAAAAAAAAAAGAAACTAAGACCTGATGACTGGAATGATTACAGTGGGAGCAGAAAAAGTAGAAGGCATTCAAAACAAAGAGAATAAAGCATGTGAGGTCTCTGAAATAGCAGAGAGATGGGTATGTTATACAAGAAGAGTCCCTGTGACTGGTGGTCACTGAGTAACAAAATAAGCTTGAAATACAGACTTTAGAGTTTAGGTGACAGCTAGGATCAGATTATGAAGGACTTTATAATACTGGTGGTATTGGTAACTATTAGTAAAATCAGTAATGATAACATTAAAGATTTTTAATTCTGTCACTTTTCATGAAATGAAAAAGGATAATATAATTTTATGCTATAATTCATAACAACTAGTAGGCTAATAGTTTCCAAAATGAAAATTAGAGAAGGCTAGTAGCTAAACTAAGTCTCCCAATAAAACATCACTATTCTATTTTCTCCAGTTCTGTAACAATTGCCCTTTGAAAGAACAGATTGACTCACTGGGTCAATACCACAGATACTACTGAAGAAACCCTATACTTTTATGCCTTAATAGATAGGTATATCCAATCTATCTATCCTATCCAATCTTGATGAGCAATATCTCATTTCAATCTAATACCCTGTGTGGAATCATATTATATACATAAAATCAGAGAAGGAATCCAAAGGAAAGGGGGAAAGATGTTCTCTTTCATCGATATTTTTTAATTTTTAAAGTGCTTTATAGTATACATAATTTATCTTCTCTCTAGTTAGCCTCACCAAAAATGAGAAAAATTAAAAGAACTTATAATTGTTAGGTAAATAAAGAATGAGCTTGTGATTCTCTTTATACTCTATTTCTATATATGTGCTTTATTCAAATCTGGGCCATCAGAACTTCTCATGGCTCTTGGTACAGTATTATTACTTATGCTCTTAGTAGAGTATCATTACTATGCAGTTTCTAATTCATGAATGAATACTCCCTACATCTTACACCTTCAAAATTTATTTTATATCCTACTTTCACCACACTAATTTCCTTCTTAAATGCTTTGCTTTCTGTTAACCAAAAGAGAAAACAAAGAAAGCAAGCACTATAGGTTTTGTTAAATACCACTAAAAGTACCCAGTAAATTATTAAAGTAACTACAGATTAACAATATGTGACATTATAAAAAACAAAAGCATCATAAGGCAAATAAATAGAAAAAAATGAACAGTTGAACAGGCAATGGCTATCAACATATAAGTTGAACAAGGCATTCTTTCACTGACTTCACTTGCTACAGTCCTGAGCTAAGACAGTCTGTAACAGAGCAATAAAAATCTAAAGAGGCTGGCTATTCTTCATCTCAGGAAGGTCAGAGGAAAAAGGGAAAGGGTCTTACCACACAATAGGTAAGGTATTTAGTTCAAGTATATTCAATGAACTATATAAGAAATGACATAATAGAGAGATGCATGGACTTTTGCTTTGATAAACTAAACTGAGAAGACTCTCCAAAGAATATAAACCTTGTTTCAGATATTGCAAAGGTTAAAGTGCCGAAAGCCTGAACAAAATAACTTTTTAAGATTTCTTTAACCTCTGATTATGTTAACATCACCTTGACTTAATATTCCAGGTACAACAGGATGAAAAGAGAATCCAGAAAAGCAAAGGAAAGTCATTTTGTAACATTATGATTATGGAATACATCTCAGAATCTTCCCAAAAACTTATTATGATTTACTGATGTATTTCTTTACTAATGATCCTTTCTACCTCATTCTCTTCTTACTTTTTCTACAGTCTTCTGGTTTCTATGCTCATTATTTTATTCGGCATTGCTATCTCAAAGACATTTAAAAATGTACTGTTTCCAAATTTAGTTATATCTTCTTGGAACTTAATGTTTCTGGCCATGTTTAGCATTGACTATTATTCATTGAAGCAATATCATAGTTTCAATTTAGTTCTAGAGTGTAGTAGTCTTTTAGGGGAGCAGCTTCCAAATATCTTATTTCCAGGTATGTTCATATCCCAGGTTATAAGCCTGCATTTGCAGCTATCTGCCAGATACCTCTGTGTACCACTGGTATTTCAGTCAATATGTCTAAAAGAACATCAGCTGTCTGTTTATTCATTGTGGATTTATATTAATCACATTAGTATTCTTGTGCCTGGAGCTTAAAACCTCTTTGAACTTAAAACCTCTTTGACTCTTTGGTTTTATTTTGTATTTAATAGCCAGTTATCTTTTCCCCCATACTCATAGTCTCTTATATATCTATCCCATCACTTCTTACCCTCACCACTGTACATCACAAGTACATCAGGTAAAATAGCATCAGATAAAATCAAAGTGTCCATAGGACAATGGCCAAAAGAAGCAAATCCTAAATCAGAAGCTTTAGAAGCTCCAAACACTGGATTAAAATGTGTCCATGCATATCAAAAACTTCACCAACATCCCTAAATCTCTTCCCTGATAGGAAACAATGTTGTAAATTCAGGAATAACTAGAGTTGATTCTCATCCTGTACACACTAAAATTACCTTTAAGAACTCTTAGTCCCTTCCTCATAGTTTTACCAGAGACAGATGCTATTATAATAGGTCATTTGCTGATGCTGATTTCCTACAAATTCTCACAAGGCCACATACTATGCATTCCTAAATCTGAAAAAAAAAAAAGCTAAATTCCTTAAAGCATAAAACTGTAATATGAGTGTAAAATTACTATCTCACAACAATAGAAAGGACATGTGGATCCCACTCAAAAAAGTCTCACATTTCATCATTAATAATCACTGTGTCATCCCCAATAAAACTGCTTGACATCCCTATTTTAGTAAGCTCTCTTACAAGTTCTCAAAATTTTCCTACTTTATTAGCTCTGTACTTCAAAAGACACTCTTCAGTAAAACTTAGTAACAAATTCACAAGTATACTTAAAGTGACATTATCACAAAACTATGAAAGAAAGCAGAGATTTCTACCAGAAAATCATTTTAGAAAGCTTAATGTTATGGTTTGGATGTGAGTTGTCTCCCAAAAGCTCACGTGTGAGACAATGCAAGAAGGTTCAGAGGAGTCATTTGGTATTTGTTTTTTAAAGATTGACTAGCTTCACTTAGCATAATCTGCTCTAATGCCATTCATTTCCCTCCAAATTCTATGATTTTGTCATTTTTTAATGCAGAGTAATACTCCATTGTGTATAAATGCCACATTTTTTTTATCCATTCATCTATTGAGGGGAAATGACTAGGTTGTGAGATCTTAACCCAATTAGTAAACTAATTCCCTGATAGGGATTAACTGAGTGGTAACTGAAGTGGTAGGGTGTGGCTTGAAGAGGTGGGAATTGGGGGCATGCCTTTGGGGTATATATTTGTATCCAGCAAGTGGAGATCTCTCTCTGCTTTCTGATCATCATGTGAACTGCTTCCCTCTGCTACACTCTTCTGCCATGATATTCAGCCTCATCTTGAGCCCCGAGGAATGGAGTCTGCTATCCATGGATTGAGACCTCTGAAACATGAGACCCCAAATAAAATTTTCCTCCTCTACAATTGTGCTGGTCAGAACTTTTAGTTGCAGCAGTGAAAAAGCTGACTAAAACACTTAGTGAAAGCCCTCAACCTGGTCATAATAAAGACTATTACATTGGTGGAATGTAGCAATACATCTGAGTACAACTATTATTTAATATTCATTTGCCACTTCAACGGAAAACTTTCTAGTCAATTAATTATAAGGATTATAGTTCAGTTACAAGATAACACAAAAATTGAATATTATATGACTTTGAAATTTTAAATAGAAAGAACTGGCATTTGTTCTTTTGTTTTCAAAACGGGAAGGGGATTATATTCAGGTTTAGATGCTAGTTTCTCCAACCACACACAGATTTTATTTTAAATTCTATTAGGTTCCCAAAACAACTGGTCGTGTGCAGTTAATACAATGTCAAATAGTTTATGTTTTTCTATAATAATATCCTTTCTACAAACTGCTAGACCTCCCATTACCAAAATTTTGTATGCTAACAGAAAAATCACTACTGTCATTTTAAAGCTGATAGAAACATTCTCCGCCTAAGGAATGCAAAAGTAGTATAAACTTAAATTTCTTCTCCAATCACTAAATTCATTTTGCTAAAATCAGATATAAAATCTCTCTTGATAATCAAGGCTAAAATGTCATAATCGTAAAATATATGTTCTCCAAAATTTTCTAATTGTTCTACAACCTCCTCAAATAGAGAAAAGAATGTGAATAAATGTAAGAGCCATCAACCCTACCATGGAGTTTTAAAATAAACAAATTGATGAAAACTGCATTGCCATAATCTATTTAAATAATGAAGAGAAACAGACAATGCTGAAGTCCTACTCCCTCTAAGGTTGTCCAGCTCAGTCCAAGAACAGAAGAATGCCTAAAAGCTGGTCTATCTCCCTAAAACCTGAACTGCTGAAAACAAGTTGTTCACAGATTTTCTTTATTGTAAATTAGGTAATTTTTACATTGCATTGTGTTTTCTGGAATAGAGAGTGTAACAGGATAAATTAACATGATAAAATAAAAAATGTCAAAATGATGCCAATTAGTATAATGGCAGCAGGTTTTCTTAAGGTTCAAAAATAATTCATAAGTTGGGTTTTCAAAAATCCACATTCTTTTGAGTGAATGCCTAAATCATTCAATTTATTTCCTGAGGAACTTAAGATCAGCTTGTCAGCACAAAAAAGGTTCCCCCCACCCATGCTTTCCAAGATTTCCAGTATCTCATCTTTACCAGAAAGCCTACTTAATGGCAGCCAATTTGCAAACATCAAATTTAAGATTAAAGCTTCAGTAAAACAAGAAGAAAGAAATTAAAGTTCACTTCAAATATTTACGTTGGCATAGACTGAACAGACTACTTAAGAAAAGGCTGACACTGAGGCTCTGTTCTGCCATCACTCATGGCTGCATGCACCAGTTCTCACATCACTTTAATCAAGAGATGGGCATAAGAACTCTATCATTTATAGTATACAAATTCATTACTCCTTTGTGAAAGTTTGTCAACTTGGCTCATGTCATGTATTTGCAAACTAAGTATGTGTTGCACTAAAAGCCAAGGAAAAAGAAACTAGAATAACAGCTTTTTAAATATATATTTTCATGAAACAAGAAAACAACTGCTAAAGTTAATTTTAGTCACTAGATCTTTAAGCTTTCTTCAGAATGTTAGAGAACTTTACTTTCTCATACTGAATTATCCACATTTTAACATTATAATTTACTCCACAAATAAACTACAAACAAATGCACCGAAAATAGAAGACAATGTCTAAATAACTTTTAATAACAAAAGTAATACTTCCATTACATAGATAATGCAATAAATATCCATAAGAAAATGTGATAATTTTGTCCCTGACTCATGCAAAATAAGAAGCCCAATATGAAACCAAAAAAAATTATTCAACTGTATCCTCTTATTATGATTACAAATCAATTTTATTAAACCAATTTGACATAAAATAATTTTTCAAGAAAAATTAACAGTTTTTCCAATTTTCCATTTTTTTGATCACAGAATTTTCTTATTCTTAAAATTTATATTTGATAGCCTTACAAGAAAATGTAATAACAAAAACAGTAAATATAAAAGATTTGTTCAAAAAATTACTTCTTCCTCTTGATGGCACCAGTGTTTAGGGTTTCTGTGAAAATGCTTTAGGAAAAATCTGATAAAAATCTGTTTGAAGAAAATAATTTTCATCTGTCCTAACCCAAATATATTTTCTATTCAAATATTTCCAATACATCCACACATTTAATGGAAAGAGACTGATGAAAATCTATCATATTTGATCATTTACTATGTGCCAGAACTTACCGAATACATTACACTTATATTAATTCTCATAGCAATTGTTAGCCTATTTTACACATAGGGAGTCAAGGTACTAAAAGGCTAAACAATTTACTCATAGATACACAGTCAGTGCCAGAGCTGAGATGCAAACCCAGATAGTGTGGTAGCATATCTGATTTCTAAATCACTATACTATATGATGTATAATGTACACTTGGTATCTGGCACAATTATGACACTTAGTAGATACTATATAAAAGTCCAAGTCTTATCATAATATTTATCTCTTCTTACTTACTTTGTGATAATTCTGGATTTCCTTTCAGATTCATCATTTTTGGAATTGAAGGACCATACACATCTACATCTAACAAACCAATGGCCTTTGACTGTAAGAAAAAAGAATTTACCATAAGATTATTCCCATTCTGATGGGGGGGGAGGGGGGATAGTAGAGGATAGGAAAGGTAGCAGAATACAACAGTTACTAGTATGACATTATGTAAAAATGTGTATGTGTAACCGATGTTATTCTGCAATCTGTATTTGGGGTAAAAATGGAAGTTCATAACTCACTTGAAACTAATGTTTGAAATATGATATGTCAAGAACTTTGTAATGTTTTGAACAACCAGTAAAAAAAAAAAAAAAAGATAAAGCACACAGTAATAAGTCAGTCTACGGAAAAGAAAATTTGTAAAATATTTCAAAATCATAACCTAAACATTCAAAGTAACATTAAGTGAAAGCATAAATTGCTAAGGATATACATTTTGATTTACTAATATCTTCTGGATAACTGTCTAGAAAAATCCAGTCCACATATTTATGTTTTGTAGTTTAGGTCTCCCATCTACTCCATAAACTTTACATTTTGTAGTAAGTCTCCCATACAGCTGCAAGATGATTAAGACTTTTTGATCTAAGCATGACTTTGAGAACTAAGAAGTAACATGCAAACAAAGCTAAAATAATGATTTACTATGGCAACAAAATCCCAAGAAGATGGAGCTTTAACTTTTGGAAAATCCATCTAACACATCAAAGAATACAAAATGAAAAAAGATCATGAAAACAAGACCTTCATAAAGTAAGTGAGAAATTTCTAATGCAGAGCTGGCATAAAAGAAATACAGTGCTAACAAGGATATTAGCCAACATAACAGAGATAACCTCTTACATATAAGAAACAGTCAAACATGACTGTTTATGAATCTGGAGGATTCATAAACAACTAAAAACTGTTTTGTTTGATAACCTATCCAGGTGCCAAAGGGAAGAATATCTTTACTTGTCTCTGCTAGCTGCTAGTTAATCAACAGCTTAATCAAGGAAGAGAAAACAAAATTCATTATTCCAAAATAAATATTTCTTGTTTCCCTTTCCCCCAAATCAATCTATTATCAGTCTTTCTCATCCACAAGAAACCATAATGCTAATACTAACTATATATTTCACCAAGTCTCACAATTCTCCTCCCACTCTCTACATATCCTGCCAAGATAAAACTCGGAACCTCTTAGCAAAAAATTTTTTTTAATTTTATTGTGCATATCAATTATACAGAATAGGGGATTTAATTGTGGCATATTGATACAAACATATAACATAATTTGATAATCAATTTCATGCCCCAGTACCTCCCCTGGCTCACTTTTCCTCTCCCTAGCCCACTCCTTCCCTTCCTCTACCCTAATGGTCTCCCTCCTATTTTCATGATATCTCTCACCCTCTTTTTTTCTTTTTTTCTCTCTAGTTTCCACATATGAGAGAAACATATGGCACTTTTCTGAGTCTGGTTTATTTCACTTAATGTAATGTTCCCCAGTTCCATCCATTTTCCTGCAAATGACATAATTTTGTTCTTTTTTGGCTAAATAAAACTCCATTGTATATATATACCACATTTTTTATTCATTCATCTGGTGACAGACACTTAGGCTATCTATAACTTAGCTATTTTGAATTGTGCTACAATAAATGTATCATGCATTTAGAGATACACAGGTTATCTCTAAAGTATGCTGTCTTTAGTTCTTATGGATAGATACTGAGGAGTGGTATACAGCTAGATCACATGTGAGTTTCATTTTTAGTTGTCTGAAGAACCTCCATTCTGATGTCCATAATAGCTATACCAATTTACATTCCCACCAACAGTGTACAGGGATTCCCTTTTCCTGCATCCTTTGCCATCTTTATTGCTATTTGTGTTCTTGATGACTGTTACTCTGACTGGAATGAGAAGAAATCTCAATGTAGTTTTTGATTAGCATTTTCCTGATGGTTGGAGATGTTGAATTTTTTTTTTAAGATAATTGGGCATGTAGGGTTTGTCAGGATGAACCCAACTACTATGTGTAACCATTAAGCTCTAATTTTAAAAAAATAATAAGTTTTGGTCATTTGTACTTCTTTTGAGAAGTATGTTTTGTTCATTTCTCAGCAAATTTAAAAAAAACTGAAACAATCCCTTGTCTTTCATGTTATCTACCTATTTAAAGGCACAAAATTATTTTTTAAACTTTATTGTCTGTTCCTATAAATACATAAGGTAAATTCAACATTTACCTTCCTAACTTTACCCTGATACAACTTGCAACTCTAAAAAAAACCAAAAATGTAGTTTCTCTGTGTGTCCTCATAGGAGAAAAATGGTACTGATACTTGTCTATATCAAAATCTTGGTTCACTATAAAATAATGAGAAAATAGGAAATATACTAAATACGGATGGTAGTTTATAAAATTTAGGTCTAATGCCTTTAGATACTCAATTTTAAAAAGTTGGAACATTCTATGAGAAATTCTGACATATTTACTAAACAAGATAATTTAATTGGATTAAAATAGAATTAAATTTACTATGAATTATAAGATTTCAAATGAGGAACCTAAAACTTTTTAAAATATGGCAAATTGTTAACACTATTACCTAAAGGTCTACTGATACTGTGTCAACCTAGAATTTTGTATCTTTTCTGTGATATCTACAACTAAAAACTACCACAAAATAATAATAAATAGTAATAGAAACAAAAGTATTTTAAGATAATTTTTCTTTCTTCTCTTATTTATATCAATGTTGATTTTACAGTTACTCGAAGGGATTAAGTCCAAAGTTTTAAATTGCTCTTCTAACAAGAGCTATCAAGTAAAATAACTTAGCTTTTTTTTTCTTTTTTTTTTTTTTATAGATGGACACAATACCTTTATTTTATTTATTTACCTTTATGTGGTGCTGAGGATCGAACCCAGTGCCTTACACATAGCAGGCAGGCACTCTGCCACTGAGCCACAACCCCAACCCTAACTTAGCATTTTAAGTTCATTTTTTCATAAAATAATAACCAAGAGTTCTAACTAATATGACTGTCAGTTTCATCATCACTAGATCTTCAAGTTGCCATTAAAATCTTAGGGATAATCTATCATCTCTCCTGCCTTCTAGAAGAAAAAAAAGACATGCGTAAAGGTGAATCCTTGGTTCCATGGTCTAAGAAAAAAACTAAAGATCTGCCCTAATATTTGCTATGAAAGTAATGAATTTTATATATATTACCTGGATGGCTGCCAATATACATTATTATACAAAAATTAAGGAGGAGAGGGAGGCCCCAAGATTTTAGGATTCCTCTGCTTCCTAGAAAATGGAGCTAATAATAATAGAGAATATTCTGTTTGAGGCTCTCTGCAAATTCTCTCTAGGAATAATTTCCCAAATTTAGTTCCAATGCTTATATATATCAAAAAGAAAACAGAGGAGAAGAAAATATGAAGACGGGGAGAAGGAGAAGAGAGGAAAGAAAGGAGGAAGAGAGTATGAAGAGAAATTGATCAGCAATGTTATATTGAGACCCCGGATAAACTGGGTCCACAGCTAGTTCAGACAAATCAGAAACTAAAAACATCAAGATTTTCCCTGATTATATCTCCCCATTGCCTAAATTCTTTCTGGTTGCCAAACACTAATCTAAGCATTCTATTTACATTTCCTATTTACTCCTTACAGCAATACTGCAAGGTGGTATCATACCTACTTATGGATGAGCAAGCTAGAAATTAACATTAACACTCATAATAACTATGCTTTGTTTTATGTGTTCTTTCTTAGGATGAGGCAGAATAGGGAATTATTAAACATGAAAATATTAAACTTTTTAACCTCCACCAGAACTTTAATGCAATCTGACTATAAAAGACCCAAATATAGAGCAAAATGTTTCTTAAAGGATCAACTAATAAATATTTCAAGCCCTGAAGATCATATGATACCTACAACAACTACTCAATGCCACCACTGTAGCATCAAAGCAGCTGTAAACAATACATAAATGAATCAGCATGGCTGTGTTCCAAAAAACTTTACAAAAACAGGCAAGTTACTCAATTACCCAAACAGCCATCTCTTTTAGTGTGAAAAGAGCTATCTCAGTAAAAATTTACTTCCTCATCCTTAACTGGATAATTTTTAAAAATAAGCAATGGTATACTTTTCAGACTGTTTCCCAGGAACTAAGTATGTCTTACTCAGATTTTATACATCATGAATAAAATTATCACTCAACACCTATGGTATTAAGTAATATTGTACTTATAATTGGCATAGCTGGATGTGATGGTGATCTGGCTGCAACATCTGTCACCCCATTGATTGCCAGAGTTGATTCAGCTGGTCTGGCTGGCTAGGCAAGTGTCTCCCTCCTCCCTTGCCACTCCATGTGTGTCCATCCTGAAGGTCTAAAAGGTTGAAGACCTTCCCTGATAAGGAAGGACCATTCTTTAGTCCACGTAGCTGCACTCTCCCGCTAGAACCTCCACACAAGCTCTCAAGAATTGGCACAGCAACTGGACCAATACAATCACATTGCTATAAAAATAAGCTTAAACAGATTTTCAAATCTAGAATCAAATCATGTTCAGAAGCTGCCAAATGCACTTCATTTGTTCATCATAATTTACTCCCTTATTTTTAAATAAGTGCCTATTTTAAGTGTATAAATAGTCTTCCAATTTAAACTTCCAAACAGTTTTACACTATAGGAAAATAAATGTACACGGTAGAAGACTATAAATAAATATATGCAGCTGGATATTTAACTAGCTTAGTTTTATGAATTCTTTCCACCTCACTTTTCCCATACTAATTATATTTAGTCAAGAAAGTTTCAATTAGAAATTTTTATCTTTAATTTCATCCAGACTCAGAAGAATAATCACCACAAAAGCCTTACAAATACACAATAAAAGAAAATTTTTATTAGCAAAAATAACTATAAAATTACTATTAAAAAATGTGACTGTCATCTTTAATGACAGCAATGTTATATCATAAACTTAGCCTAATATGTTGGTGTCTAACAATATGCTCTTTTTCTGACTCCCAAGCGGTAATCAAAACCCAACAGGTTACATAAAACAAGACAGATCAAACTCCAAGACACCATTTAGAGTTTTAGATTTGTTGCTTTATAATTTATAACACCCTGTGAAAGCTGTAAAAGGTGGCAGAATTATTCAGAATGATTATACTGTTTCATTACTACTGCATGAAAGCTGCAATTTGAGAGCCTACAAGTCTTCTTTTTTTGTGTCGGATTTCAAAGGAACCAACAACAGTTTTGATACTGCTTTGTTCTTCCAACAGAATTTATCCTAAAGAAGATTGTAAAGCTTCATGACATGTTCCTTTTATCCCTGTCCTCTGCTAATAGAACCCATCAAAACAACATCTTAGAGCACTCCCACCCAATTATTTCTAAATAAATATTCTTTGAGACCTACCTAAAGGTTGTCCTTTCCATAGAAATACCCAGCTAAGATTCCCATGAGTCCTCAAATGTTATATTCTATTTAATCTTGGACTGGCAATTGGTATTTATTCAATTTAGAGTTGATTCAAGACTTTCTCTTTATGCCTTTCTTCACGTCAAGCTGTCATTCATAAGAATTTCACTCTCTTAGTAGAGGAAAAACATGTTTCCTAATTCTATTAGCTAGGATTAAATAAGGATCTGATTGTCAGAAGAACTAATGGTTGAACAAATTGATAAGAGAACAATCTCCTACTGTTTATCAAAGGACTGTCTAAATCTTCAAGTTCACTCAGGAAAGAAAGAACGAGGGCAGCATAAAGGGAAAAGCTCACCAGCCTGGTTAGAACATAACTACAGATAAGCCCATGAAAAGTACTCAAAAAGAATAAATGGAAGAAAAATAATAGATGTTAAAATTTTATTTTAGAAGAGAAAGAAGTCGAAGAGGTCACCTTAATCTTCTGTTCACTTTTTAGTGATAAAGAAACTGAGGCCCAGAGATACAGCCACAGCTGAGCCCAGGACCCAATTCTTTCTCCAACTTACCATAAACCCTGAACACTAACAATCATCAGCCACTTGTCTTTATCTCTTATATCATCTCCTGTCCTCCACCATTCATTCCAATCCAGACACAGTGCTTTTCTACAGTTTCTTAAACATGCTAGGCACATTTCTACCTTAGGATCGTGCAGTTGCTATTGCTTTCGCCTGGAATCTAAAACCCACCTACCCAACCCTCCCACCTTTCATTTCATTGCCATATCCACAGGTGTTTCACTCACTTCCTTCAAGAACTAAACATCATCATGTAATAAGGCTTCACTGACCACTCTAAAATTGCAATCCCCTCCCCCCTATATTAAGACATCTCCTATTCTCCTAGCCAGTTTTTCTTTCTTCTTAGTATCTGTATTAGTATTCAACATACTATACATTTACTTATTTGTTTGTTTAGTGTTTCTCCCACTAAAATGTAAATTCTAGGAAGGTAAGGAGTTTTGTATGTTTTGTTCATATACACAGAACTAGAAAAGTAAGCACTTATGAATCCGTATTCCATCCTAAAAATTCTGATTCATTAGGTTTGAGCTGGGGTCCAACAAACTGTATGTGCAAAACTCTAGGATATAAGGTGACCAGAATGTGAAAAACAGAAATGCAGATAATAGAAGAAAGATATGACAATGTGCTCTACGAGCCTAAGTCTTGGAACCAGCAGAATCACAGCAATAATAATATATAGTTATCAAAAATAACTTTGATGAGATTCTATTTTAAATGTTTTTTTAAAAAAAAGCAGTGAGCATTCTGCCATATGATTGAAAGAATAGTCAAGAAACCTATGTATACAAAATATTACTCATTGTTTATCTACAATTCAAATTTAAAAGGCATCCTATATTTTCATTTGCTAAATCTAGAAATGCTACCCCAGCATCTCTTCTGAACAGAGCAGCCAGAATGATTCAGTTAAAACATAAGTCATATTATGTTGTTCTACTTAACACCCTCATTGCCACCACTCCCTCATCTCATTCATGTGAAAGCCAAAGTCCTCACAACACTTACCCACTAGACCCCAGATCATCTAGCTAGTTTCCCACCAACTTCCTGCCTCCTCATTGTATTAATTTTCATCATCTATTACTCCATTCTACTTCTCCCTTCAGAAGTCACATTGCCCTCCTTCCTACTAAATAGTAAGCTAGGCATCTTCATACTTATTGGACTTTGTACTGGCTATGCCCTCTCCCCAACACACTCTTCCCCTAGATAGTCACACTGCATATTCTCATCTCCTTCAAGTCTCTGCTCAAATGTCATCTTTTCAATAGTTCACCCTATTTTAAATTACAAACCCACACTCATTCTCAAGTACTCCCTCTTCCCCTAATCCCAGGCTATCACCTTTGACATACTATTTAACTTAATTATGACAGAAATTATCTATTTGCTATAAGCTTCATAAGGACAGGGATAGTCCCAAGCACCTAGAATAGTAAGAAGTAAACAAATATTTGCTGAATGAGTGAATGAATGAACAAACTACCATTTGTTCCTCTGAAGAATATCAGGATTGGCTACTATATAATCCCTAAGGCCCCTCTTAAGCTTTAACATTCTATGCTTTCAGGAAATCGACTCTCCTAATTACTTCTATACTAATATGCAAAGTTATAAGACTCAGATAATATATATAAGCTTAAACATATTCTGGTATTAAAGAAGAAGGTCATAGATTTTGCAGAAAATCTTACACAATAAATCTCCATTTTTCTTTTGATTTCAACTCCAGAAAAATGGAACTTCATGGAAGAAAATCTAGTGCAAACAATGGTTATGGTAGGCTAGTACATGAAATATGATAAAATAGATACATTGTTTAAAACTTTTAAAACTAAAGCTATATCATGGCATGAAAACTGTTAATCAAACCTGGAGATGTAGTTCAGTGGTAGAGAGCTTAATCCAGTGTGCAAGGCTCTGCTGAGCTCAATCCACAGTATCACAAAGGGTTTCATATATGAAAGGGATACACAGAAGTTTTATTGTTTATTTTGTGTGTGTGTGTGTGTGTGTGTGTGTGTGTGTGTGTGTGTGTGTGTTTTCCTTTCAAGGGCAGGATCAGCAACAATCATCTACAATAAGAAGAAATCTAATTTTGTACTTGGAATGGAACCACCACTTGACCCACTTATCCTACTCCTCAGGAATATACCCAAAGGATTTAAAATCAGCATACTACAGTGATGCAGTCACATCAACATTTACAGCAGCTCAATTCACAGTAGTTAAGCTATGGAACCAACAAAGGTGCCCTTCAACAGAGGAATGATAAAGAAAAAGTGATGTGTACACAGAATGGAATATAACTCAGCCATAAAGAAGAATGAAATTATGGCATTTGCCTCTATACATGGATGATCTAGA
The DNA here is from genome assembly GCF_052094955.1 of Ictidomys tridecemlineatus. Classification (NCBI taxonomy): domain Eukaryota; kingdom Metazoa; phylum Chordata; class Mammalia; order Rodentia; family Sciuridae; genus Ictidomys; species Ictidomys tridecemlineatus. The sequence continues at coordinate 82,794,453 of NC_135481.1, forward strand.
AACTATTATGCTAAGTGAAATAAGTCAATCTCAAAAGAAAACAAAGGCCGAATGTTCTCTTTGATATGCAGAGATACAATAAGGGGAGGGGGAAGGAAGAAGAAGTTTGTAGGGCATGATGTAACATGTGGGTCATGTTGCATCAGAAAAGAGGAAACCTAACTTGCTAGCTACTACCTGCTTCGCAGGCCTGGGGCCGCACATGGCTAGGATGGCACCTGGCAATCAGCCAGAAGGCATTACTGTGGGTTGTGACAAAAAAATCGGACCACCTCTAGGATAGGCTCAGAACCCTTCCGCCCTCGTGGACAGCTCGTGTCACCCATTACTGCCTGTAGGATGGGTGTACATGTGAACTCTCTCCACCCTGCTGACCTTTATCCTGATTGGCTCTTGTACATTATATTAGCTGTGTATATTTTCTCAGTAAATGAGCTCCTGCTTTGACTGGTCTCCCTGACGCATCTGTTCGTCCTCCAGTAAGGGAGGGCTGGGGGCGGGCTGTCAGACAGCCCTCTCCTTTCTTGGCTCGTCCTGGTTGTGCGTGCTCTCCCCATCTCTCCCGCAGGTCGGGAGGGAACGAAGGCTAAAAACCCCGACATCTGGCGCCCAAACAGGGACATGAAGAAGTCGGTTCACCAAAAGTAAAAGTATCGGCAAGCCAAGCCAAGCAAGTTCTGAGGTAAGGGTCTCCCTGAAGAGATGGGGCAATCTCACAGTAGGCATAATGACCCAGCTCTTAAAGTGCTGAGATTCATGCTCAAAAGCCGAGGTTTAGAGATCTCGGATGCCCAGGCCAAAAAGGTCTGGGAAACCTTGACTCACGCTGCGCTTTGGTTGGTGGCTGCCAATCATTTTGATTGGGCCACCTGGGACCTCGAAGAACAATTGGTAAGGAAGAGGAAGATTATCCTGGGAGAGGACCCCTCTCTGGGCATCTACCCGACCCTATCTTCCCTCAAAGCCTGTTTCTCCCCTGGTCCCTCAAAAGGAACATCTAGGGACAGCAAAGACCCTTTTAAGACACCTAATCCTCCTACCACTACCTCAAAGGGCAACCTGGCTTGGGAAACCCTTATTGAGGAGCGACTTGGGTCATGGCGAGTCAGTCCTCTCACTGCCCAGGAGGAGAAAGGCTTAAAGCCTCACTCTGACAATGGCATCCTAGACCCTTTTGATCCTTGGCCTGGTTCTCTGAATTCCACACCAAGTGCTCCTGTCCTGGAACACATGGTAGACAGCCAGGATGGGTAGTGGCCTCCGCCATGTCACCCCTCCCCCTGTGGAAATTCTCTCCCATCTTGTGCAAACCCAGAAAAGCCAGTTAAGCCACCATCTTGTAAGACCAGCGATGACTTATCCCCATTGTGTATGGCTTTCCTGGTAAATACTAACCCTGGGGGCAATAGACTGGCCTTATGGTATCCCTGGGAGGCCCAAGATTTGAAAGAACTCAAAAAGGCCATCGCCGAGGATGGACCTAATTCATCATGGGCCGGAACCATCCTCCAGGATCTGGCCCACCAACAGTGTACCACCCAAGACTGGAAAAACTTAACCAAGGCTGTGCTTCCTGGTCTCCTGTACCTGAAATGGTATTTTTTTTTCCAGTTTTTCTTAAGTTCTTTTTTTTTTTTTTTAATTGTTGGTCGTTCAAAACATTACACAGTTCTTAATACATCATCTTTCACAGTTTGATTCAAGTGGGTTATGAACTCCCAACTTTACCCCATATACAGATTGCTGTTTCACATCAGTTACCCTTCCATTGATTGACATATTGCCTTTCTAGTGTCTGATGTATTCTGCTGTCTGTCCTATTCTCTACTATCCCCCCTCCCCTCCCCTGAAATGGTATATTTTTTAATGAGGAGTACCATGCTCAGGCTGAGAGGAATCAGGCTGTTAATCCCCAGTTCCTGTAAGTTATGGGATACCGGCGGGGTCCAGTGATCAATTTTCCACAGGCCTTCAGCAGGCTGCTATCCCTGCCCCCTACAAGGAGCAGGTATGGGCTTTAAGACTGGTGACATGGAAAAAGTTGGAGGAAGACCTTTCAAAGCCCCTGGTAGCAGGAATTACTCAGAGGGCTACCGAGGATCTTGCCACCTTCATCGAGAGGGTGGTAAAGAGCCTCCAAAGGAAATTCCCCCCAGGGCCCCTTCAGGACCAGTTTGTCAAGATGCTGGTCTGGGAGGGGATGACCACAGACCACAAACTAGCCTGTGCAGGGATGAAGGACAGATCTATGGGGAGGTGGATAGTGGCCCCTATGGATGTCGGTTCTCAGGCACACCAACCAGTCGCTGGTTGCAGCCTGGCAGGCCCAAAGGGCTTCACTTGCTGAGGCCCTTACTACTCTCCTCGCCTCTTCCAGTGGCACCGGGAAAGGGGTTTGTTATGGGTGTGGACAACAGGGCCACTTCAAGAGAGTGACCTACAGGCCAAATAAGACCCGGTGCCCCACAGGAACGTCCCTTAGGTCAGACTAAAGGGGCAAACTCCGCCTAAGATGACTTGCCCCCGATGTAGAAAAGGATTCCATTGGCAGAGGGATTGTAAATCCAAATTTGATATTGAGGGGAAGCCTTTAAACTAATAACAGGGCACCCTCCAGCCCTGTCACTCAAAGGAGGTGCCCCTCCTAGTGACCTGCCTAGGGCCCACTGGACAGTCCCAATAATCCTGGGAATTAGGCCAAAAATGGATATCTTCATAGCAGGGAAAAAGTTCCGCTGCTTGATTGACATTAGAGCAGATAGGACAGTATTAAGGAAAGAGGAGGTCCCCCCACAATGGAAGCTGATTCCCGGACCTCAGTTATTGGGGTGGGGGTTGATACAAGGTCTGAAGAAACCAAGAATTGGCTTACTTGGAAGGATGTAGATGGTAATCAGGGAGAGGTACGCCCTCTGGTGGCATCTGGCCTGACAGCTAATCTGCTGGGACAGGATATTTTGGGGGTAGCTGAGGTGTTCATCACCACAGATCACAAAGGAATATATGATGATATTCTAGAGGAAGAGGAGTACCAGCAACAGTTTGGCCTATCAGGTCCCCTTAGCAATTACCAGGGGGGATCCACTTTTTGAGACATCGAGGCGGAATGTTCCTGAACTCCGTGTGAGGCCTCACCCCCAAACCTAGAGGCCACTGTTCCTACCATCCCTGCCATTCAATGGCTTCTGGGCCCTCCAGTATGGGTGGAATAGTGGCCACTTCCCCTAGATAAACTACAAAAGTTATAAGAGATAATATCAGAACAACTGACCCTAGGGCATATTAGGCCCTCACTGAGCCCTTGGAATAGTCCTGTAGTTGTCATACAAAAGGCCACAGGGAAATGGAGAATGTTACAGGAAATAAGAAAGATTAATGATCAGATGATTCCCGTTGGTACCCCCTTGCAAGGGCTACCCTGGATCCCCTCCATCCCTCGGGATTTGACTCTCATTGTGATTGATATCAAGGATTGCTTCTTTTCTATTCCCCTTGATCCCCAAGGACTTTGAGAAGTTTGCCTTCTCCATTCCCTCTGTTAACTTCCAGGGGCCAGACCAAAGATATGAGTGGGTGGTGTTACCCCAGGGCATGGCTAACAGTCCAGCTTTTTGTCAACATTATGTTTCACAAGTCCTGCAACCCCTTTGGAGGCGATCGGACATAATTCTATATGTTTACACGGATGACATCATTATTGGGGCAGCAAATGCCAAAGTGTTAGGCTCCGCCTATAAGGAACTCCAGACTCTCTTACAGAAGGGAGGATTACAAATAGACCTTACCCCCTTTTAACTTAGGTTGGACTCTGTCCCCTTAAGCCTCAATTATTTATGTCTATAGATACCTATTCACATGCTTGTTGGGCAACTGTTCATTCGGGCGAAAAAGCGCAACACGCTGAAAGCCATTTCCTACAATGTTTTGCCATTTTGGGATTACCCCTACAGGGTAAGACAGACAATGGGCCCTGCTTTGTGAGCAAATCATTACAAGAATTTGCCACAGTCCGGCTGCAGCAAAATCACCAGGGGGGGCGGGGTGACGAGCAACTTGTGTACATTGATACAGCAGGAGTGGGAGCCGTTTATTGTAGAGGTGTATATATACGTTCCACACAGCTTATCTTAATTAACATAAACTAGATACAGCAGTCAACCAATAAGGAATCTCCACACTTAATGGCTCGCTGGCATTACTTCACAAACCATTCCCTCTGCAAAATGCCAGGTGCCATCTTGACTTGTTTACAGACTCTAACAAGAATTCTTCCAAAGTTGGAATATTAAACACACCACTAGAATACATACAATCCAAAACGTCAAGCTATAATTGAGAGGCATAATAAGACCTTAAAGTACCAACTAATCAAACAAAAAGGGGGAAACAACCCCCATAACCAATTAAGGACAGCCATGCTTATATTAAATATTTTAAATTTTTCCAAAGACCAACCTCTAACTGCTTTCCAGAGACATTGGTCTAATCAGACACCTTATTTGAAGGTAGAGGTCCGATGGAGGGACCCCCTTACTGGATCATGGTGTGGTCCTGATCCCCTCATTAGTGTAGGAAGGAGATTGGGTGTGTATTCCCGATTGGGGAGCCAAGTCCAATTTGGGTACCTGCTAGAGATCTAAAATACTGTTCACCAGAACAAAAATGATTACCCAAGAACACCCCTTCTTGAGGTATAATTCTTTATTTTCTCATTTGTAGGAATGAAAGACCATTTTGGACGCTTTGCCTGCTTGCGACCGGACTCCTCATTATCTTCCTTGTGGCATTCATCTTGACCACAGGGATGGGACCTGGACTTGCTGGCCTCGATACTTCTTTACAGATATACAATAAGCTTTCTCAGCAGATGATAGACGATATGCACCATGTTGCCAGCACTATCTTGGACCTGCAATCTCAACTCGATTCCTTGGCTGCGGTAGACCTCCAAAACCATTGCGGCTTAGACCTGATTACCGCCCGAGAAGGAGAACTATGTCTGTTCCTACAGGAGGAGTGCTGTTTCTACGCTAACCGCTCTGGTATTGTCCAAGACAAGATCAAAAGACTACAAGAAGACCTTGAAAATCGACAAAATGAGCTGCAATCAAGCTTCCTATGGACTAGGTTAAATGGGTGGCTTCCTTACTTTATCCCCTTTATAGGACCCTTGGTTACTATAAGTCTTGTATTTACATCTGGACCTTGTGTAATCAACAGGCTCCTCCAGTTTCTCAAGGATGGAGCCAGAGCTGTTCAAGTGATGGTGGTCCACCAGTAATACGCTTTCTTACAAGACACTGACTGGGAACCCAATGAGGTTGGCTACGGCTCCTACCAGGATGTGCAGGTGTAAGCCAGGAGCAGAAAGGTTTCCTTCGTAGGCGATAGCCATCTCTCTTCCTTGAGGCTTCCCATTGGGCCTGCAGGCCCTGCAGGTAGGATTGCCCAAAAAGCTAGAGTGGTAGTCAATGACAGGTAAGATCCCCAGAGGGGGATAACCTAAGACAGGCACACTCTGTCTTAAAACAAAATAAAATTTAAAAAAAAAGGAAAGATGTCGGGCATGATGTAACATGTGGGTCATGTTGCATCAGAAAAGAGGAAACCTAACTTGCTAGCTACTACCTGTTTTCCAGTCCTGGGGCCGCACATGGCTAGGATGGCACCTGGCAATCAGCCAGAAGGCATTACTGTGGGTTGTGACAAAAAAATCGGACCACCTCTAGGATAGGCTCAGAACCCTTCCGCCCTCGTGGACAGCTCGTGTCACCCATTACTGCCTGTAGGATGGGTGTACATGTGAACTCTCTCCACCCTGCTGACCTTTATCCTGATTGGCTCTTGTACATTATATTAGCTGTGTGTGTTTTCTCAGTAAACAAGCTCCTGCTTTGACTGGTCTCCCTGACATGGTCCTCCAGCGAGGGAGTGCTGGGTGTGGGCAGTCAGATGGCCCTCTCCTTTCTTGGCTCGTCCTGGTCGGGTGTGCTCTCCCCATCTCTCCTGCAGGCTAAAAACCCCAACAGAAGTTTACTGGATTAGACAAAAGGGAATAAAGGGAAGGGGAGATGGGAAAAAAAAGTAGATAAATCAGACATAACTTTCCTATGTTCATATATGAATACGTGATCAGTATAACTGCACATCATGTTCAATCACAAGAATGGGATCCTAATTAGAATAAGTTATACTCCATGTATGTATAATATATCAAAATACACTCTACTGTCATGTATATCTAAAAAGAACAAATAAAAAGAAGAAGAAATTCGCCTTAAGTCCCACATTTTCATTTAGGAAGTAAAAGACAAAAATAAAATAGAACTAAAATACTAAGATTAAGAAAGAGCCTTAAATCCTTGCCCTATATACCTTAAAAAAAAAAAGTTTTAACATTCTTAGTAAATTTTTTATACACAGAGAAAATTAGAAAACTTTTCATCAGTATGAAATGTTACAAAATGTAGAAAAGAATGCTTATAAACACTAAGCCCTAAAATAACAATAATCATATTTATGACATCAGCTGGTCTTTTTGTTGCCGGAATATAAGCCTGGGAACCTAGACCCCTAACTAAACAAGAACCTTTCCCAAACCACAAAGTACTATAGCAAAGGCATTGGAGAACCAACATTAATTCCCTAACAATGACCTTAACTAAACTGCAATGTAAAAGAATAGCATTTACTATGCTGATACCAAATCATGTGCAGAAAACAAAAATCAGCTCTTAACAGAGCACTTGATCTGAACTTCAGCAGCCAAGGAGAAACCCATGGCCCCATATGCTCTACTCTTGTCCTCTCAGTGACTCTTCCAACATTGCCTTGATGAGGATTAAGACCTTTCTTATTCCTGAAGATCAGATGGGGGGAAATAATTTACTGAGGGGAAAAAAGCCAGGTGCGGTGATGCATGCCTATAATCCCAGTGGCTCAGGAGGCTGAGACAGGAGGATCACATGTTTGCAGCCAGCCTCAGCAACTTAGCAAAGCTCTAAGCAACTTAGTGAGACCCTGTTTCAAAACATAATAAGGGCTGGAGATGTAACTCGTGACGACAAAAACATAAAAAACACCCTACACACACACACACACTCCGAGAAAGAAAAAAAAATGAGTTGGTGAGTGCCAAGTTAGTGAAGAAAAAGGATAATTATTTTAAGAAAAGAAATTGTTTTATAGAAAAGATCTGGATAAATTCTTATTAATGAAATTCAAATGATGCACAGTACTTTTGCTACCTATGTGTAATTAATGAAAGGAAACTAAGAAAGAATATATTAAATGTAAAATTAGGATAACTGTTCTCTTTCTAACTCAGAAACAAATACTTCTTTTGAACAAAGTGACAGAATGAATTACTGGCAGCATGCTGCACTTTACCAAAAGTAATTTAAAAGATAGGCCAAAGGGTCCTGAGGAGGAAAACACCCTATTCAATAGGTTCTTTAGAGCTATTCAAAACAAAATTCACTGCTTCTAACTGTAAATTGCAAAGTGTGTTGTGCATATGCTTTCTACCTACAACCATACAGAAAACATACGGAGAAAGACTTGTGATGCTTTTTACCTACAAGATTATCTCAACACAGTATTTTATTGTATTGTATTAAGTAAGTGTGGTGTGTGAATCTATGTCCTTGGTAAGAAGGAAGAAAAATTCCTAACAGAAGATTGGCTTTAGGATCTAGTTTAACACTTTTTCATGTCTCTATTATATATTTAATTTTTTAAAAATTGTCTTGTTATAATATTTGATGTTAAGTTCCTTATTCAGAACAGTGTATTATTCTTATAAGAGATACACAACTGAAGTCAATACTACAACATGTTAGTGGTTTTCAATTAGCAAACGTAACTGCTTTTATTTTTTATAAAACTTAGGAACCTTCAAGATATTGATTATCTACTTAATCACAGATCACATTAAATCATGAGTGAATTTTAAAATTGTACTATATTCAAATATAAACATAACCATACAGTTATATGAAATTAAAAACAAAGTTGAAAAACTATGAAAATTCCCAAGATACTAATGTAATTACTACTTACAAAATGATGCTCTAAAAATATCATTACCTAAGTCCAGGTAAATTATAATTATGTAATTACCTTATTCTTATAATATACAATGTATGTTTAAATATTGGTGCAATATTTTAAATTAAGGGACAATTACAGAACTTTCAAAAATATTAACAACTCAAGGTTCAAAATGTTAACCCATTAATTATTTTGCTAAGTACTAAAAATGGGGTTTTTTTGGATAAAAGAAAATCAAGTCGACTTAATACCATATAAATAACTAAGTGATTTTTATGGACAAATTATGACCTTACTAAGCCTCAGTTTTCTTATCTGTAAAATAAAGCTTAAGAACATATCCTAGGGCTGTGGTTGTAGCTCAGGGTAGAGTGCTTGCCTAGCATGTGTGAGGCACTGGGTTCGATCTACAGCACAACAAAAAAATAAATAAATAAAATAAAGGGATTGTGTCCATCTACAGCTAAAAAATTAATTAGTTAATTTTTAAAAAGAACATATCATACTTAAAAATAATAATAAGGACATTTCCAGACAAAAAAAAATAGATAACTAAAAAAAAAAAGAAAGAGAGAGAGTTCTTATGGGATTTTTGTAAAGATTATAAAGCAGTATAAATTTGTAAAACTCAAAAAATAGCTCTTATATAATACTATGTGCTAGGAGCTTTTTAAACCCTTTGCTTATGTTAATTTATTTAATCTTCACAATAATCTTTTGGGGTGGGTGTACAATAATACTCAATGAAGAAACCAAGGCACAAAAGATAGAAATCTCCCAAGGTTAGACAGCTGTTAAGTGCAAGAAACCCAGGCAGCATGCCTTCAGAGACTGCAGGTAACAACTACAACATACTGCTCCACTAAGCCAAATTAAGTTAAATTTCTAGCACAAAGTAAGGACTTAAAGTTAGTGACTTTCTTCTTTCCACCAGTATCTCTGTATTCACTGAAAGAGGAAAAATAAACATTCATTCTTACCAAGTGGTTTTTTTACTACACAAAACCACCATCCAAAAACTACATCCCAATTAACAACCCAGGCAACTACATAACATAAACTTTGAGAATAACAAAATGATCCTTAATGTGCACTTAATATTTTTATCTTAATTCATATTGCCTTTTTGTTTAAGAACAAAAATCATGTTCAGTTTAAGGTTTAATATGAGATCACTATGAAAAATAGCCTCTATTAAATAAGTAACATATTTCATAGAAATTGGGTTTAGAGATTTTGGTTTATCAGCCAATTTATAAGTTATATAAACTACACAAAACAGACACAGCCAAAAAAGCAGTTAAGAAAATATGATCAAGACTAGAAGATATTTGACGGGGTTAAAAGGGAATCAGCTATTGATTATAATGAATACTATGCAGCAAAGGAAGCAATTTATTATATTCTGCTTCTTTTTTGTTGTTGTAGTTGTACAGAAATCTGTGTTTCTGAAATAAATCAAATGCTTGCTACTTATTATAGGCTATCACACATAATGATATGAACTGAACCATAACCACTAGCGCCAGACATCCTTACAGTGTTACATGTATAATATCTCTATAGTTCACAAAAGCTCTGAAACGTAGTTGTTATTTTTACTATTACACATTTCCACAGATGAGAAACCTGAGCTCTGAGAGGTCAAATGCCTTGCCCAAGTTCCTACAGTTAAGTGACAAGTTAGGATGCAAATTCAGGTTTGCCTGAATCCGAAGCCCACACTTTCCCTACTAAAAGTGCTCAAACTTAGCTAGTTGTGCATCAGAATCACCTGGGGAGCTTGTTAGCAAAATTGATGGTCAAATCCCACACCTAAAAATACCAATTCCCAGAGTCTGATTTATTTAACAAGCTCCCAAGTGATTCTTAAGCAGCAAGCTGGCACTGGTCCTAGGAGTGGCATTTAAAAACCACTGTACTACTTCCAAATGCCTCCTCCATTTTCATGATTTGAAACTAGGAATATAAGGTACCAAAGAGCTTTAGATAAAAGTGAGTAAGTGATTCAAGTAAAAGAGTAAGGACGCAATTCAATTTCAGATTGGAAAATATATTTTGGTAAATGTGTTCATTCACCACCTAAACCTGGAGTCATTTTTAATGCCTCTTCCCTTCTAATCTATCCTTTAAATTGATATCTTCCTTGACCTTTTTACTACTAACCACATTGCCATCTGTGGTTACTGTTGGTTGCTACCCAACAGTAATTTCTATCCCCACCTGCTCCTTTCCATACACAGCATGCACCACTATAAAGTTGAAAACCTCAGATTCTACACTTGCCCAGCTTCCTTGCAGTTAAACATAGTCATAAGATCCAGTCCTGGTCAGTGACATTAGAGAGGGCCTGTAAAACAAGTTTTCTTCCCTAACAACAACAACAACATCAACAAAATCCTAAGGGAATACACCTTTTTTCTTCCTCTTTGCAACTGAGGCAGCCATCTTGTAACTATAAGGATTAAGCCAAGAGAGATGCAGAAATGCCACCTCAGAGCCCTGACATAGTTGAGCTTCTTTTTAACCAACTCCATAACTTCTTGCTAAGTGAAATAGTAAATCTCTATTTTTAAAATTGATTTAGTTGATAATTTAACTCTCATTCTGGCTATTGCAACAGCCCCTAGTGCTTCCAACCTGCCTAATACTTCAATATCACTATAAATCTTACTTTTGAAAAGCACACTTTTATCACGAACTGAAAACTAGTAGAAAGCTTTCTAAGGTTTCACACTGATCACAGGACAAAATGCAAACTCCTTTATGCATCATATGCATCCATTCGATCTTCAGATGGATTCTCCACTAACCCTCTTGTCCCAATATATCATACTAAAACCATACAAACCACTTCTCATCCAAACACCTTGTAATTTCCTGCTGCTATGACTCTGCTCCTATAGTTCCTTCAATTTAGGATTCTAATTTTCCCTATTTTTCTACCAGCCAAAATTCAACCCAGCCTTCAAGAAAGAGACTGGAAATATATATATGATGTTTTACCTGAGAAACTAGTTCCTGAGAATATATATATATTTGTTGTTGTTGTTATAGGGATTGAACCCGGGGAGATTATATATATATATATATATATAGTTGTTGTTGTTATAGGGATATAGGGATTGAACCCAGGGAGCTTTACCACTGCACTACACTCCTAGCCCTTTTAATATTTTATTTCAAGGCAGGTAAATTGCTTAGAGACTCACTAAATTGCTCAAGCAGGCCTTGAACTTGCAATTCTCCTGCCTCAGCTTCTAGAGGTGCTAGGATTACAGGCAGGTGCTACCACATCTAACAGGTAAAACATACTTTGTTTATACACTCCAACTGCCATATCTGCTACATTCTTTCTTTTATATAAATAAATACATAGATCTGTTTCCCCACAAGACTTTTTACCCATCCATGGGTAAACACAGTCTCTAATACAAGATGATCCATGTATTATTTAACTGAATTTGTCCATAATCTCTCGGACATTCTCAATTATGTTATTTAGGGCTAAAAGAATGGCAGCTGTACTTTAAAGGGAAAGAAAAAATACAACGAAAATAGTTGGGGACTTTGGGATAATTATTTTTGCGGTATCTCAAACTGGAACTTTAGGTACAAAATAAAATTTTTTAACCATTTGTTGCTAAATGAGAATCATATCATGTAAATAAAGCCTTACAAAATGCTTAAAATACATGTATATGCCAGTTCAACTCTCTTCTACTCTCTTATGGTTAAAATGACTTCTTAATTTCTACCTTAGTTAGTAAACTTCCCAGCTTCAATTCAATTTCATTTTAGTCCAATAAAAACACTGTTGGAGGGCTAGGGCTGGGGCTCAATGGCAGAACGCTTGCCTAGCATGTGTGAGGCACTGGGTTCGATCCTTAGCACCACATAAAAATAAACAAATAAAATAAAGGCATTCTGACAATATACAACTACAAAATATATTTTTAAAAATATATATACAAAAAAACACTGTTGGAAAATGCAAATAAAATCATGAGATACCACTACATACCCACATGATTATGACAAGATGATTATCACAAGATGACCATAATCAAAAAGACAGAAAATAAAAATTGGTAATGATATGGAGAAACTGGAATCCTCATATACTGCTAATGATATTATAAAATCATATAACCACTTTGGAGAAGTCCAGCAGTTTCTCAAACAATTAAAGAGAGTTTAATCTTTATCAATACCATTTATCATTTATCAATACCATTGATAGGTATATACCCAAGAGAAATGAAACATATATCCACACAAAAACTTGTATACAACTATTCATAGCATCACTATACACAACAGCCAAAAAGTAGAAACCCAAATGTCAATCGACTGATATAATGGATAGATTGTATGAAGTATATCCATATAATAGAATATTACTCAGAACTAAAAAGAAATGAAGTACTGAAACACATAATAGTCTCCCTATATCCACAGTTTTATATTCTGCAGTTTCAACTATCCATCAACTATAGTCCAAAAATATTACATGGAAAATTCCAGAAATAAACAATAAGTTTTAAATTGCACACTATTTAAATAACATGATTAAATCTCACATAATCTCACTCCAACCCACTCTGACCCCCATCCCAGGTATGAATCATCCTTTGTCCAGAGTATTTATGTTACCCATCCATAATCACTTAGTAACAGGCTTGACTATCAGATCCACTGTAGCAGTATTGCAGTGTTCAAGTAACCCTTGTTTTAATAATGGCCTCAAAACACAAAAGTAGTAATACTGGCAATTCATACATGCCAAAGAGGAGCTATAAAGTGCTTCCTTTAAGTGAAAAGGTAAAGTTCTTATCTCAATGACCTTGACTGAGATTGTTAAACTATACAGTAAGATTGAGTGTTGATCCCTGAAATTTGAAGGAAGAAGAAAGTCAAGCCAGTTTTGCAGTCACACATCAAGCTACAAACATTACAGCCACAGTGTGTGACAAGTGCTTAGTTAAGATGGACATGTCATTAAATTATAGATTTTGGTATTATCCACAATTTTAGTATCCACTGGGGGTCTCAGAACATATCCTCAGACAATAAAGAAAGAATATTGTACTAATAACATGGATGAACCTTGAAAACATCATGCTAAGTCAAAGAAATCAATCACAGAATACTACATTTGATGGACTAAATGCTTATGTCACCGCCCCCCGTCCTGCCAAATCCATGTGTTGAAATCCTAACTCCTGATGTGAAGGTATTAGGAGGTAGAGATTTATAAATAATTAGGCCATGAGAGTGGCCGTATCATGATTGCAATTAGGGCCTTTATAAAAGGAACCGAACAGAGCTCTCTCACTCACTTTCCATCATATTATGATATGATGAGAAAGTACTGCACAAACCAGGAAGCTGCACCTCAATCAGACATTAGATTTGCTAGCACCTTGATCTTGGATTTTTCCAGCCTTCAAATTGTGAGAAACAAATGTTTGTTGTTTAAGCCATCTAGTCTAAGGTAATTTGCTAAATAGCCCAACCTAAGACAATTCCATTTATATGAAATATAAATCTAAAATAAGCAAATCTGTAAAGACTAAAAGTACCTTAATAGTTGCCTAGCGCTGGGGTCCAAGGGGAAATTAAGGGATGATACCTAGAGATGTGGAGATTCTTTGGGGGACAATGAAAATATTCTAAAATTGATGGTGAAATGCAAAACTCTGAGAATATACTAAAGTGACTGAATTATACACTGTATATGGGTGAATTATATGATATACAAATTATATCTCGATAAAGTTGTTTTTTAAAAGAAAAATCTAGGATTCCAGTCAATCATGACAATTGCAAGCCTTAGACAAAAATATTATTTAGTAGATAAAACAATATAGGCTGAAAAGTATCTTCCTTTTCCATTTTGATCAGAAAGATAACTGGAAAAGTTCAAAATATTTGTGAATTTTTGTAAGCAGGAGAAATTCTATATACTGAACTTGAAAACATGAATATTATTTTTCAAATGAACTGGGAAAAATCTGTCTTACTGACTTCAATTCAGTTTCATGGGCAAGAAACTTTAAATAGAGGTCATCCTTGACCCTTTCCTCTCACCTTTTGTATCTAATCCATAAACAAGATCTATCAATTTTACCTCCTTCTCCATCTCCCGTGCCAACTCCCGGTCCAAGATAGTTACCACACTCTCCTGCTTATGTTATCAGAGTAACCTAAACTTATCTCCAGTATCCACTCTAACACTTGCCCCTCCCCATCCTCCATGCAACAGCAAAGTAATTTTTAAGCAAATCTGATCCCATTACTAAAATTCCTGACATAGCCTCCAAGGCTGATACTCTCTCACACTGATTGTTACTTCTCTGGCCTTCCCTGGGTACATTCACATCCCCATCCTCCTTTATAATCAGGGTTTTCTGGCATAAAGGTCCTCCCTCTCCAAGAGCTTTCATTTTTAATGACAGGGTGAGAGAGCATGGAAGGAGATGAACAGTAAACAAATAAAAAGAAATGGAGGCAACAGTCATTATGACCATGGAAACAAAATTAAAACAGATCGATATGATGCAGAGTAATAGTGGTAGTTGTAGAAAAGCAGATGTCATTACTATTATTCCCTGGGGAAGACTTGTCTCAGCCCTCAGATTAGGATGAGTTGCTATACGTTCTCCTCACAACGGACCTTCTCCTTTGTGGCACTTATCACAGATGTAAATAACTAATTTGAAATGTCTATCTTCTTTACCTCTTTATCCAAAATTCCTGACATATAGAAGTTAGTTAACAAACATTCCTTTAAAGGAATGCCTTAACTTCTCCAGTTTCATAAATTAAATCATAAAACCACAGGCTATGTGATGTAATCAGCTAACCTCTCAGACCCAAAACCAACAGTCATCAAGAGAAACATGAGAGGTTATCCACAGTTACCCTGCTCTGTGAGCATCAGCAACACCCTCTCTGCCACCTTTGATTTACTCTGGCCTATGTCATATTTCCTGCAGTGCTTCATGAGACACACACTTAAGTAACAGCTGGCTTCCATCATCCCTATCTAATCATGTATAAAAATAAAACATCACTTATATTGTCACAAGCATTTCCATAGCAAATATGAAAATGTCAGAGTCCTAACTCAAGGACTACAAGGAAAAGTAACAGCCTTGCAGGGGATTTTGTGAAGGCAGATGTTAGCTACTCAAGTTCCATTTATAGGACTTGTTTCTAAGCAAGTCTATTCTTTCCTGACTTCAATTTCCTCCTTTAAAAAAATGACATTTGGTGGACTCTTTAGATTCTCAAGTTTTCCTTTTTCTTTGATTTGTTATAATATACATTAGTAACATGAAACCAAACTCCTTTTTTCCCCATTATAAAAGCAACTTCTACCAGACTACTTTTGCAAAAATGTGATACTCAAGGGCACAGCCCAGGACCACTTCAGCCCACCAGCAGACCCCCGCCAGAGCACAGGCTGGGCCCAGATATGCCTCGCTGACCTGCGCAGGGGTTTAGGCCCAGGGTAGGCCCAAGTCCATCCCTCTACCAGTAGATATCTACCGGAGCTCAGGCCCAGCCCAGATCCACCTCACTGTCCTGCATGGGAGCCAGGGCCTAGGGTAGGCCTGAGTCTGACCCCAACTTTCATCTTGAGACACAGCAGTCATCTCCATAGCCTTCCCCACACAGTAGCCTCTACCTTGGGACAACAGACAGAGCCTAGAAACAGCTGCATCTTGGAGCAGGCATCCCAACGCCAGTGTAAGGCCCACCCTTTCATCCCCATCTCTGAAAGATGTGGCTTCCATCTTGGGGCACCTCCACTATTACCTCAAGTTACCTCTTGCTATTGCTGGCACCACCTATAGTTGAAGTAGCATCCATCCTGGGACACTGCAAGGGTCTGGAAGCACAACACCAAGGTGAGATACAGATAAACTGCACAGATACAACAAGATTATAGGATAGACACTATAATATCTCAGATCCACACTGCAAGAAAGAAAACCACATAGACAAGATGAAAAAACGAGGGAGGAAAGTACCTCAAACAAACCAGGATACACAATAACAGAACCCAGGGACAGTGAAGTTGAAGAAATGTAAGAGAAGGAGTTCAGATGTTCATAATTAAAATGATCTGTGAATTAAAGAATGATCTAAATGAGAAATTACAGGCAAAAACTGACCACTCCAACAAAGAGATAAGGGACAAATACAAGTAGAAAAAGATTAGTTCAAGAAACAGAGATTCGGTGAGGCGGGGGGGTGGGGGGAGACAATCATAAATCCTTGAAATGAAGGAAACAATAAACCAAATAAAAACTCAATAGAAAGCATCACCAACAGACTAGATCACTTGGAAGACAGAACATCAGATAATGAAGACAAAATATACATTCTGGAAAATAAAGTTGATCACACACTGAAGATGGTAAGAAACCATGAGAAGAACATCCAAGAATTATGGGATAGCATCAAAAGACCAAATCTAATAGTTATTGGGATAAAGGAAGGCACAGAGTTTCAAACCAAAGGAATGTACAATCTCTTCAATGAAATAATATCAGAAAATTTTGCAAACTTGAAGAATGAATTTGAAAATCAAATACAAGAGGCTTACAGGACACCAAATGTACAAAAGTACAACAGATCTACACCAAGGCACATTATAATGAAAATGCTTAGGATACAGAATAAGGATAAAATCCTAAAGGCCACAAGAGTGAGGAATCAGATCACAAAAGGGGAAGACCAATTCATATCTCAGCAGATTTTTCAACCAAGATCCTCAAAGCCAGAGATCCTAGAACAACATATACCAATCTCTGAAAGAAAATGCATGCCAACCAAGAATCTTATATTCAGGAAAATTCAGCTTTAGATTTGATGATGAAATAAAAACTTTCATGATAAATAAGAGTTAAAAAGAATTTATAACTAGAAAGCCTGCACAACAGAACATCCTCAGCAAAATATTCCACAAGAGAAATTGAAAAACAACAATGAAAATCAGCAAAGGGAGGTATTACACTAAAGGAAAAATTAATCAAAGGAGAAACCAAGTCAAGTCAAATACCAAAAATAAACAAAAATGGCTAGGAATACAAATCATGTCTCAATAATAACCCTGAATGTTAATGGCCTAAACTCACCAGTCAAAAGACATAGACTGGCAGATTGAATTTAAAAAAAAAAAAAATATGCTTCCTCCAAGAGACTCATCTCATAGGAAAAGACATCCACAGACTGAAGGTGAAAGGTTGGGACAAATCATACCACTCACATGGACTGCAGAAGCAAGCAAGGGTTTCCATTCTCATATCAAATAAAGTAGACTTCAAGCCAAAATTAATCAAAAGGGATAAAGAAGGATATTTCATACCACTTAAGGAAAACATTCGTCAACAAGACATAACAATAATAAATATATATGCCCCAAACAATGGAGCTCTACGTTCATCAAACAAATTCTTCTCACCTTCAAGAGTCAAAAAAACCACAACACAATAATTCTGGGTTACTTTGACACACCTCTTTTACCACTGGATAGGTCTTCCAAACAAAAGCTGAACAAAGAAATTATGGAACTCAATAACACAACCAATAACTTAGGCCTAACTGACATATACAGAATATTTCATCCTTCAATGAACGAATACACTTTCTTCTCAGCAGCACATGGATCCTTCTCTAAAATAGATCATATATTATGCCACAAAGCAACTCTTAGCAAATATATAAAAATAGAGCTACTACCCTGCATAATATCAGATTATAATGGAATAAAATTATAAATCAATGATATAATTTTTTTAAAAATTATACTACTACTACTACTCAAACACCTGGAGACTAAATAATATGCTACTGAATAAACAATGGGTTGCAAAAGACATCAAGGAGGAGATTAAAAAATTCTTGGAGGATAAATGAGAACATAGATACAATGTATCAAAATCTCTGGTACATTATGAAGGCAGTAGTAACAGTAGCTCATTGTATGGAGTTCACTCCCTAAAAGAAGAAAAAGTCAACAAACAAATGACTTAACATTACATCTCAAAGCCCTAAGAAGAACAAATCAACACCAAAAGTAATAGAAGACAGAAAATAACTAAAATCACAGTTGAAATCAATGAAATTGAAAAAATTGACAAAACAAAAACTATATATTACAACTAAATATATATGTTTTAAGAAATTAGAACTAATACCAATATTCTTCAATTTATTTCAGGAAATAGAAAAAGAGGGAGGACTTCCAAACTCATTCTATGAAGCCAATATCACCATGATTCCAAAACCAGGCAAAGACACATCCAAGAAAGAAAACTTCAGACCAATATCTCTAATGAACATAGATGCAAAAATTCTTTGAAAAACTAAATAAAATTGACAAACCCTTAGCCATGCTAATGAAGAGAAAGAGAAAAAACTCAAAGTACTAACATACATGATGAAAAAGAAAATATCACAACAGACACTAAAAAATACAGAAGATAATTAGATATTTTGAAAACTGTACTCCAATAAAAGAAAATATCGAAGGCACTCACAAATTTATAGAGTCATATGATTTGCCCAAATTGAATCAGGTTGATATGCACAATTTAAACAGATCAATTTCAAGTGATGAAATAGAACTTGCCATCAGAAGCCTACTAACCAAGAAAAGCCCAGGACCAGATGGATACACAGCTGAGTTCTTCTTTAAAGAAGAACTAGGGGCTGGGGTTGTGGCTCAGTGGTAGAGCACTTGTCTACCACATGTGAGGTTCTGGTTTTGATCCTTAGAATCACATAAAAACAAATAAATAAAATAACTACAATATATATTTTTAAACAAAGAAAAACTAATATCAATACTCTTCAATTTATTCCAGGAAGCAGAAAAAGAGGAAGGACTTCCAAACTCATTCTATGAGGCCAATATCACCCTGATCCCAAAACCAGGCAAAGACATATCAAAGAAAGAAAACTTCAAACCAATATCCCTAATGCACATAGATGCAAAAATTCTCAATAAAATTCTGACAAATCAAATACAAAAACATATCAAAAAGATAGTACATCACAATCAAGTGGATTTCATCCCAGGGAGACAAGGTTGGTTCAACATACAAAAATCAACAAACATAATTCATCACATCAGTAGACTCAAAGATAAGAATCATATGATTATCTCAGTAGATGCAGAAAAAGCATTCAACAAAATACACCACCCCTACATGTTCAAAACACTAGAAAAACTAGGGATAACAAGAACATACCTCAACATCATAAAAGATGTCTATCCTAAGCACCAGCCCAACATCATTCTAAATGGAGAAAAATTGAAAGCATTCCCTCTAAAAACTGGAACAAGCTAGGGATGCTCTCTTCTACCACTTCTATTTAACATAGTTCTTGAAACACTGGCTAGAGCAATTAGACAAAAGAAAGAAATTAAAGGGACACAGATAGGAAAAGAACTCAAATTAGCACTATTTGCCAATGACACAATTCTGTACCTAGAAGATCCAAAAAATTCCACCAAACTTCTAGAATTAGTAAATGAATTTAGCAAAGTAGAAAGATATAAAATCAGCACCCATAAATCAAAGGCATTTCTGTATATCAGTGACAAATCTTCTGAAAGGGAAACGAGGAAAACTATCCCATTTACAATAGTCTCAAAAAAAATGAAATACTTGGGAATCAATAAAAGAGGTGAAAGGCCCCTACAATGAAAATTACAGAATGCTAAAGAAAGAAATTAAAGAAGACCTTAGAGGATGGAAAGATTTCCCTTGTTCTTGGATACACAGAATTAGTATTGTCAAAATGACTATACTACCAAAAGCACTATAAAGATATAATGCAATTCCAATCAAAATCCCAATGACATTCCTCATAGAAATAGAAAAAGCAGTCATGAAATTCATCTGGAAAAATAAGAGACCCAGAATAGCTAAAGCAATCCTTAGCAAGATGAAGCTGGTGGAATCACTATACCAGACCTTAAACTATACTACAGAGTTATAGTAACAAAGACAGCATAGTATTGACACCAAAATAGACTGGTAGACCATTGGTACAGAATAAAGGACACAGAGACAAACCCACATAATTAAAGTTATCCATATTAGACAAAGGCACCAAAAACATACATTGGAGACTTTTCAACAAATGATATTGGGAAAACTGGAAATCTGTATGCAACAAAATAAAATTAAGCCCCCTCTTTCACCATGCACAAAACTCAAAGTGGATCAAGGATCTAGGAATTAAACCAGAGACACTACATCTATTAGAAGAAAAAGTAGGCCCAAATCTCCATCATGTCAGATTAGGCCCCAACTTACTTAATAAGACTTCTATATCACAAAAATTAAAATCAAGAATCAATAAATGGGGTGGATTTAAACTAAAAAGCTTCTTCTCAGCAAAAGAAACAACCAGTGAAGTGAACAGAGAGCCTACATTTTGGAAGCAAATTTTTACTACTTGCACATCAGATAGAGCATTAATCTCTAGGATATATAAAGAACTCAAAAATCTTAAAACCAAAAGAACAAATACCCAATCAATAAATGGGACAACAAAGTGAACAGACACTTCTCAGAAGATGATATACAATCAATCAAAAAATATATGAAAAAATGTTCAACATCTCTAGCAATTAGAGAAATACAAATCAAAACTACTCTAAGATTTCATCTCACTCCAGTCAGAATGGCAGCTATTAAGAATGCAAACAACAAAAGTGTTGCCAAGGATGTAGGAGAAAAGGCACACTCATGCATTGCTGGTGGGACTGCAAATTGGTGCAGCCAATATGGAAAGCAGCATGGAGAATCCTTGGGAAACTGGGAATGGAACCACCATTTGACCCAGCTATCCCACTCCTCAGTCTATACTCAAAGTACTTAAAAACCACATACTTCAGGGACACAGGCACATCAATGTTTATAGCAGCACAATGCACAATAGCTAAACTGTGGAACCAACATAGATACCCTTCAGTAGATGAATGGACAAAGAAAATGTGGTATATATACACAAATATTATTCAGCATTAAAAGAGAATAAAACCATGGCATTTGCAGGTAAATGGATGGAGTTGTAAAATATAATGCAAAGTGAAGTTAGCCATCCCAAAAAAACAAATTCCGAATGTATTCTCTGATTTAAAGATATTGATTTATAATATGGTTGGGGTGGGGTGGGTGCATGGGAGGATTAGATGAACTGTAGATAGGGCAAAGGGGTGGGAGGGGAAGGGAGGGGGCATAGGGGTAGGAAAGACCGTATGATGATATAGACATCATTACCCAAAGTACATGTATGAAGAAACAAATGGTGTGACTCTACTTTGTGTACAGAGATATAAAAAAATTGTGCTTTATGTGTGTAATATGAATTGTAATGCATTCGCTGTCATATATAACAAATCAAAATTTTTAAAAAGTCTAAAAAAGGTGATACTCAAAACATAAAAGTATTACTTCTAATGGTTAAAGTTCTTCTAAAAGAATTGAGATTCACAAACTTCATGGAGTGATTACTGTTAAGACAAAAATGGGAACTAACTAAGCTGAGTAAATCTCATTAAAAGGAGGAGAAAACCCCAAGTAATAATAAGAAGTGACTCTTAAGTACTTAGTCAAATGTCTATGAAACAGAATCTAGGGAAAGTTCTACCCCAGAATTACTGCAAATATACCTCTTATTCTAAATATTTCCTCCACTCCCACCTTACTCTACCAGAGTAATCTGATCATTCTTTTGAAATTTAATTTTCTAGAGGGAAAAAAAAAAGACCAATAGCCTCTAAGGAGCCTCTCTGATGTTAAGAAAACAAATACACACATTTTTCCAAAATGTCCTTCCACTGGATAGGTGTCACCTGTACTCATACCAGCTGGAAACCTCACTAAATACTCCATTCATAAACAAGCCCTCTCTATGCTATTATCACTGGCATCTATTAATTTTCAAATTGTCCCTATCGTGATACAATTTCTGTTCTGTGTAGCTTTTATAAATAACCATACTAGCAATACCCAGTTCATCCTGACACAAATTTTTTAATTATTCAGAGAAGTTCTAAAAGAACAAAGATTGCCCTGATTATAAGTCAGCAAAGTAAGGTAATTGGCTAACAAAAAACAAGCAAACAATTCTTAACACCAATGTGCTATACCAATAAAAACATTTAAAACCAATGTCATTTTTTTTGTAGTTATAGATGGACAGAATGCCTTTATTTTATTTGTTTACTTTTATGTGGTGCTGAGGATTGAACCCAGTGCCTCACACGTGCTAGGCAAGCACTCTACCACTGAGATACAGCCCCAACCCCCAATGTCATTTTTTAACTCTATAGATTTAGCAATTTAGATTAGTATTAAAATACATGGTATTCTTTACTACAACCTTAAAATGCACAAATATTTAAAAGATCATTTTCTCAAATCTACTCTTCCTTATAAGGTGATCTTTTTCAGTTCCATTGCCTTAAATGCCACCAATGCTGTGATAACACCCAAATTTAAATCCCCAATCCCAACGTCTCCTCTGAGCTCTGGACTTACTCAACTTATTTACTTGGGTGTCTGTTGGGCATTTAAAACTTAACATGCCTACAAGAAAACTGCTTTTTAATCCTCATTCTTTTCCACAGACGTCTTCCATCTCAGGAAACATTACTGCCATTCACACATTACTAAAACGAAAACCAAAGAACCTAAATTCTGATACATGCTACAACATGGATAAACTTTGAAAATACTTTGCTAAATAAGCCAGACACAAAAGCAGAAATATTGTATGATTCCAATTACATAGGTACATAGAATTGTAAAATTCACAGAAAATGAAAGTAGATTGGTGGGACAAATTGTCTAATAAATACTGAGTTTCAGTTTGGGATGGTGAAAGTTAGTGGTGATTATTGTACAACCATATAAATATACTTAATGCCAAAGAATTAACATTTAAAAATAGTGCTGGGTGTAATGGCTCACACCTGAAATTCCAGTTGTTCTAGAGGCTGAGGCAGGAGGATCCAAGTTCAAGACCAGTCTCAGTAACTTAGCGAGACTCTAAGTGACTCAGTGAGACCCTGCCTCAAAATAAAAAGGGATGAGGATGTAGCTCAGTGGTAAATTGCCCTTGGGTTAAATCTCCAGTACCCAAATAAATAAATAATAAAATTAGCTAAAATGGTCAACTTCATGTTACATATATTTTATTATATAAAACAAAAAAACAGAAAACTATCTCTTTCCTTCACCAATCACACCCAATTCATCAACAAGTTCTCCTAGTTCTATTTTCAAAATGATTTGGGAACTTAAGAACTTATCATACCTCTACCACCACAGTCCAAGCTGTCAACATTAACATAGATTCATTCCTACATAGCCACTATCTACTCTCCCTGTTTTGTATTCTAACATCCCTCCAGTCTATTCACAATATCCCAGCCAGAACCTTTTAAGGAGTAATCAGACCACTCTGGTCAAAAATTCACCTCAGCATATTTAGAAAAAAAAATCCAAATTTCCACTATGGTTTACAAGGATCTGTATGACATGTACCTGTCCCTTCCACTATCCTTCAATCATCCAAGTTGACCCCACCTTAGGGATTTTGCTCTTCCTATCATCCAGTTTCTCAATTCATTCAGATCTCTGCTCAAATGTTATGTCTTAAACAACCCTATCAAAAAGAGCATCTTTCATCACTTTCCATTTCCTTACACTGCCTTATTATTTTTCATAACTCTTATTACTACCTAAAGTATGTTTGTTTATTATACCTCTTTCACTAGATTGTAAACTTCTTGAACACAGAAAACTTTAACTTTTACCACTACCTCTTCAGAATCCAGAAAGGCACCTACCACACTGAGTAAACTCTTGAATAAATGAACATAATGATCCTTATTGGTAGAAGGGAATATTAGTCCCTTGAATTTAATTTCATACAAATAGGCTTTATTAGGACATTAAAGGAAAGCATGTTATTTGAAAAAAAAATAGAAGGCAAGCTTCAATCATCCAAGCTCCTATTTTTCCTTTACAATCAGATCTGACCTCAAAAATGGAACAAGCCTTTCATAATGCAATTGATGTGGACCACAATATCATACCTCTTCTATCACTGCAAATTTCACCTTATTTTTTTAATTAACTAATTAAAACACATTCTACTATCAGTACAGGTAACTACCCAGGTTTCTGCTCAAAACTTACTCCTCTATTCACCAGTTCCCCACAAAGAATATGAGAGGGACTAACATGGTTCACACTTCCAAGATAACCACAAACATAAAGCCTTCCCTATTTTACCTACAGACTGGTCATTTCAGAAGATGTGCTTGTTTCAAATAGCATGCTTTCCTTCAATGTCCAAATAAAGTCTATTTGTATGAAATGAAAATCAAGGGAATAATATTCAGTGCTTCTACCAAAAGGATAATTATGTTCATTCATTCAAGAGTTTACTAAGTACTTACTATGTTCTAGGTGCATTTCTGGATCCTACAAATGTCTATTATATCTGAATACTTAATTGCCTTAATTTCTTACACAAACTTTTAATTTTTATGTCTCTGACACCATTGCTTAAACCACATTTCACATTTCTAGTTGGCAATGATGTGATATAATAATAGCCATTCCTTAACTTCTACGACAAATCCCTCTCTATCACTAAACAGGTAAATAGAAATTAAGTTTTTGTTATTCTGTTGCATACATAAGCACTGAGGCCAACAGACAAAATCATAAACCAATGGAATTATGCCCATCCAGAATAATTTTCATTAATGTTCCTTGGCCAGGATGCTCTTCAGCTGCATATAATATTTTCAGTAGCCCAAAAGAAACATGACACAGATATCCCATTCTCCCTTAAGTAAATCATATTTTTAATCATTTTTAAAAGAAAATATATATGTGAAAAATAGGATTAAACATATTGGTCATCATTTATTTAAGTTACCTCAAAAGCACAAAGGACAAGACTACCACCTTAGTTTTCATGGCAAAGAACCCCATCACACTCCAGGTATCATTCTAGTACAAATTTGAGGGCAAAGCTATTCCAGGGTTTGCAGTTGTCTTATGCTTCCTGCTGAGAACAAACTTATCTGCATGCAGAGGATCTAGACTGCCTTCAAAGACTACCAGAGTACTTTCCTCCCTTGATTCAAGAATGTTACATTGTTTAAGAGCCACAGGCAGTAATCCAACTTGTCATTTATTGCTTAGAAAATCCTAGTTTGTTATCTGTCCTGACAGTAATAAAATCATCTTTTAAAGCAACAGTAGGAAAAAAATTCTTTCTTCTAGCTTAGCTGAAAAATAGGTGGTTGTACTTTATCACCCAGAGTAGAACATGCTATCTGCTCTCTTTAAGTGGCCATCTAAGATTTTTACAGAAGTACAAAGAAGACTTATGTCCTTTTGGATGACAAGAGAGGAGAAAGATTTTCTGAAGAAGCATCTTAATAATAGCTAAAAGAACTATTTAAAACACCAATCCATTTTCTGTAAAATTGGTTGATGTGATTAATTTGGCAAAACATTTAAGAGATGAAGAAGGAAGCAGGAACATAGTGAGAAGTTCAAGCTTATAATTATTTTGTCTTATTTCACCAACAATAAATAAAGGCCCTTTAAAAGTGTTTTCCCTTTCATCTGAATGCCCATTGACCCATTTCTGCAGAGCAGTGCTGACCCCAGAAGCCCTTTCACACAGTACAATTGCCAAAAGTGAACTATCACACGTTCCTAACCAGAAAGAAACAGGCTGGAACACAATCCATCATGTGAAATATTTCACGGCCAAAATTAAAGCTTTAAAATGCCACAACCAAAAACAATACTCTTCTGATTTCAATTTTATTCTCATTGCCTTTAATCTTATCAAAGCTTGTTTTAAATGTAATACTTGCCCAATTCCCTAAATTTTCTGGCACATAAGAACAACATTTTAAAATCAGTTTCTGGTTTTTGCTGTATATGTTTTAAACAAAATAAAAATGCTGAAGCACAGGATGTAAACTCCCTTTTTTAAAAGCTTCTCTAAGCATAATTCTCTCAAGGCAAAAATAACTCCTCAGTAATTTTATGGACTTTTGAGAAAACCCAGTAACTCATTCAAAACTTTGGAAAATTCCACCAAAGTGTAATCTGTTTTCAATCACTTAGCAAGAGTTTACTAAGTATGCAACAATGGGCCAGACATTAGTGGCAGATGATTTAAGACACAGCCCAGATCTAGACTGATCACATGGAAGTCATGATCACCCTTATGGCATGAAATCAACATCTGAATGAAGTGAGGAGAATGTGACATTATCTGAAGCCACTAAGAAGGCTTCACAGAGGAACTAACACCCAACATGAGACCCAAAAGATAACAGGATTTGGCAAGGAATGCAAGGAAGATAGTCAATGCAAAGAAGCAATATAGGCCTAGTCAAGTTCAGAGTGAAAAATTAGATAGACCAGCCCTTAAGAACTAAGCTAAGCAATTTGGGCTAAGACTCGTATATGATAAGAACTTTTCTACAAACAATATGAGGAATAGGTTAAGTCAAGATGGAAGAGATTAAATTAGCCAATTATAAAATTATAGAAACTCTCAATACAAAGACATGACAATGGAGAAAAGATATTTCTTAAATAAAAAAGACATAAATAAAAAAGACCGATATTTAAAGGTGGAATAGAAGAGATGAAAGACAAGGATGATGTCAAGGTTTCAAGATTCTTGATACTCTTCCTCTCACAGGTGAGGTTTCTCATGCTCCCTCCTTAAATCTGAAAAGGCCATGACTACTTCAACCAAGATTCCAGCCTGATTACCAAGGCTAGGTCACAAAAGACCAAACAGCTTCCTCCTTATTTAATGTGACATTAATTTTTGGAGCTCTCAGCCAACAACGAAGTTCAACCACACTGAGGTGGTCATACTGTGGGGAATCCAAAGCAATATGTAGTGGCCATATAATGGCCCTCTAAGCAACAATCCTAGCTGAATTTAGACTTCAAGTCATTCCAATCCAGGTACCAAGAATATGACTGAATAGCCTCCAGATAATGCCAACTCCTCCCCATTTAAATCTTCCCAGCTAAAACTCCAGTCATTGCAGAATAAGATAAGTCATTCCTGCTGCTCTTTACAAATTCCTGTAAAGATATATACATATATATATAATTTACATAACACATCAGTCAATAACTGAAAAGAGGTAATAGTAATATGTAAGTGAAATATTAAGGGACACATGAATAGGAGGTTTTGGAGATGAAGAAAATTATTCTGGATACATTTAGATCATTTAAATCTGACATATCTGCAGAACATCAAACAGAGATGTTGTAAACTACCAAAAGAAGAATCTGAGCCAGGTGTGGTAGCTCACACCTGTAATCCCAGTAGCTCTGAAGGCTGAGACCGGAGGATCACAAGTTCAAAGCTCAGCTTCAGCAACATAGTGAGACCTTAAGAAATTCAAGGAGACTCTGTCTCTAAATAAAATATTAAAAAGTGATGGGGATGTAGCTCAGTGGTTAAGTGCTCCTGGATTCAAAAAAAAAAAAAAAAAAAAAAAAGAAGGAGGATCCAGATTTCTAAAGAAGTAGAGGCTAAAGAAGCAATATTATAAGGGAGAAAAATAAGAAGGCCCAAAGTTCTGTAAATTCACTGGGTTCATCTAAGGGGTTGCAGTCAGAATTTGTCTGGGACTACATTCACCTCAAGTTTTGATAGGACTAAAGCACCAGTCTTATTATGCCTGGCAGTTGATTCTGGCTTTCAGTTGGAAGCATAGCTGGAGCTTTCAACTGATGCGCCCAACAAGCAATCCCTTTATACAGCTTAGGGATCACATTGTATCATGGCTGGAATTTAAGAGGGAACATTCCAAGGAGTTGAAAACTGTAAGAAATCTTATGACCTATACCTGGAAAGTTAGATCATCACTTTAGCTCCACTATATTGTTCAAATGAGTCAATAAGCCCAGCTTAGATTCAAAGGAAGGAAAATGAGACTTCAGGCAAGAAAGCATTTTGTGTGTATATAGAGGAAAGAAATTCATAGTAGTCATCTGTGGAGACACACTGAAGTATTGTTTCTGTCTTGAACATACTAAATATAAACTAAATGTAAACACTAAATATAAATCCTTCATGATGAGTATGGACTCTATGTATTACATGTACCTTTGAAATATCAATTTCAAAGATAACTACAATGATACCATACTATCTTTTCAATTGAAACTAACCAATGTTTCCTTTATACTGAGAATAAAATTTAAATTCCTTTAAAAAAGAAAAATAAGAAGGTATAGAAATGGAATAATATGAAAAGTTAGAGAGGAAAATGAAAGGATCAGAGAAAGAAGAATCAAGAAAGAATAAACTTGGGAAAGCCAAGCAAATAAAAATTCTCTAAGGTGGCAGCAACTACAGTCAACAGTATCAAATGCAGTAGGAAATCAAGAAGAATCAAGAGAGAAAGAGAACAAATATATTTGACAAAATACTGGTAACTACATATTACTGTTTAGATATTAGGTGTCCCCCAAAAGCTCATGTGTGAGACGATGCAAGAAGTTTAGAGGTGAAATGATTGGCTTATAGAGGCCAATAACCTAATCAGTGTATTAATCCACTGATAGGGATTAACTGGGCAATAACTAGGCAGGTAGGGTTTGGCTAGAGGAGGTGGATCACTGGGGGTGTGCCTTTGAGGTTCATATTTTGTCAAGGTAAGGAGAGAGCGCTCTCATCTTCTTTTTCTCCTTTTTCTCTACCTACCTCTTCATACACACCTACTCCTCCCTCCCTCCCTCCCTCCCTCCCTCCCTCCCTCCCTCCCTCCCTCCCTCCCTCTCTCTCCCCCCTCCCCTTCTCTCCCTCTCTCCCTCCCCCCACCCACCCCTTCTCTCTCTCTCCCTCTCACCTTCCTGGTGCTATTTCTGAGATGCTTTCCGGGGCTAATCACTTCCACCATAATGTTCTGCCTTACATCAGGCCCCAAGGAATGGATTCTGCTGTCTATGGACTAAGACCTCTGAAACCATGAGTCCCCTAGATAAACTTTTTATCCTAAAATTGTTCTTGTCAGATCCTTTGGTCACAGAAGCAAATAAGCTGACTAAAATATTAGATGAGCAGAGACTCAATAGTGCAGTATTAAGTCAAATTACAGAAGTTGAAAAATGAACGAGAATTGAATAAACTGACACAGCCAATGTAGACTACTCCCTCAAGCATGGCTATAATACAAAAGTAACAGAGAGAACAAAATCTTGAGGGTAAGCAGGGGTTTAAAAAAGTCTGCTGATTCATTCACTCACCCAATAAATACAATTTATGTTTCTCAGTGAATATGAGTAAGATGCATAAAGGTCTATTGACCCGGGGGGAAGGAATCAATAGAGAAACTAAAAATAACAAAAAGAAATTAAGTCAAAGTTCCAGAAGAGGCAGGAAACAAAGAATCAAGAGCCCAAGTAGAGATTAGGACTGACATCTTTTTCTCTGAAGCAGAAAGGAAAGAAGGTAATAATGACTATAGAAAGAGATAGACTTAACAGAGGGAGAGAACATTAAAGAACATTAAAGAATCACCAAGAAAAGCCTATTTTTCATGTGGAATAGGAAGCAAGACCTGTGCTGGAAATAAAGAAACTGAAGTGGGACAGAAGACATGAGGAGAGCAATAAAGATTGGGAAAAGCATCAGTGGTAAATGAGAAGTAGACTGGAGACAAGTCAAAGAATCATGTCATACACAGAGCCTGGTACAAACTAGAAGCTACCTTCTAAATAGTTACTTGAACAATAAGTTAAATAAGGACAGGGGTATGACTTATATGCTCCAGATCAGGCAGAGCAGCTAGGAAACTACAAGCCCTCGATAAATGTTTGATAAATGTACAAACAGCCTATATATGGAAAAAAAAACAAGAAAAAATATTTCATCAGAAATCTATTCAGTATGTATGGCTGCATGTATGTGTGTGTGTGCATTTGCATATATATGTGCCTATCACAATGATCAAATATTTTCAGGAAAATTCATTGACTATAATAAGTATTTCCATTTCAAATCTTAAAAGAAAGCCTTAGTTTCAGTAAAGACTTTCTCTCTAATTATAAAAATATGTTCTGAGTCTTTTTCTCCTTAGTAATTGTAAAAAAAAAAGTGAATCTGAATGCCTTTATAAATATAAAACACACTTCTTACCAAGAATTACCTTTGAACTAAAGAACAAAAAGCAAAAAAACAATGATTTTGCAAGTGTTCCTTCTGGATCTATCCTCTTGCCCCAAGTTTCCCCTCTTCCCCTCTAGCTTTAAAATAATTACATTTTAAGCACAAAGTATAGTTTTCCTCCAAAATGGCTGATCATAATACTGAAACAAAATATTTTTCATAAGGAATACATCTATTATATATATGTATATATTTCCTAGCTATAATAAAAACATTATTAAGAACAGGTTAATTTAGCATAGTGTAATTCCTTTACAAGTATTGGTATTAAAGAAATGATAAGCTCCCAAAATTATAAACTTGAATTAAGTAAGTACATCAGAATTTCCCAACTGCAATTGTGAGAAACATAGTGACATCCATATTTAATTTTCATTCACATCACAACTAATACTCCAGATTATAATACCATGAATAGGCTGCATTTGCAGTACCATAACAGCTAATACAAGTAGCTCTTAATGGAATTATTCACTATGTGCCAGCACCATGTAAGTGCTTCATACATGTTATATCCTTTAATATTCACAACAACTTTATAAGGTAGAAATAGGCAAAAATCATGTAGTTTGCAAGACACAGAGCCAAAATCATGCCCCAGTCTGCCTGAAACCAAAAAATTAAACTGTTAACAGCTATACACATATTGTAATGAAGTCAATAACGGTGCTGTAAATGGTGACACAAAATATGTTCTGTTCCAAGACTGTTCAATATCTCAAAACCCAAAACTAAACCTTGAACTAAAATTTCCTGGTTTGTCCTAATATGATGACAGAAGTTCAGAGGCTTAAGATACTCCTAATTATGTTTAAAGAACCACTCCTAATAATTTGTGAGAAAAGCAGTACATCTAGAAAGAATACATGTAAAGACATTATGTGGTCATGAGGGAAAACAAATATTCTGAGATAAGCATAAATGGAAAAAGAATTAACCAAAGAAACAAACTCTTTAAAGATAATACTGCTTCCTTTTCCATTTTTAAATCGAATTAAAATTCTACTTAATGATCATTCTAGCAATGGAAAGAACTCAAAATAAATTTTGCTAAAATATTCAAGTAAGTAAAATACATGTTCACTTTTATTTTGAAGTTACTTACAAAAGGCATTTATCTGTCTATCTACACTAAAAATGTATTTAGAACTTACTATGGGTTAAACATTGTACTAAGCATTTCATATACATTATTCCATTTAGATTTTAACTATTTCATTTGCTCAGGAAAAAAAGCATAATTATGTTGCACACACTATGGACAACTTAACCAATATTTGGAATTTCCCGTGTATATTGTATGTGTATGTACCTGCATACACACACCCTCTTAACATGTTCCATGATCATTGGTAACATCTATCAAAAGCCTACTATGTTCCATCACTGGACTAGGCACTGGGGATTTAAAAAAAAAAAAAAAGCAAAATAACTATCGTAACTAGCCCCAAGGGTTCACACCCTTGATTAATATGGGAATGGAAGGATACTGTATCATTCCCACAGAAGAAAGACAATTATAAGAAAGGAACGAATTTAGTCTTACATAGACTATTTTAAATGCTTTTAAAGCATTTAAGTGGTCATCTACAGTAGACAGCTAGTCAGACAGGTCTGGTGGCCAGATGAGATATCCAGTTTGGTGATGCATTTTGAGTCAAGGACATTTAAGTAGTAACTGAGAGTGTGAGAAGAATTACTGGGTAGAGTATAAAATGAGAAGAAGGCTAAGTAGAATCAGAGAGGATACCACCTTTTAAAAAGCAGGGGGAAAATGTGTGCAGACTGTCAATTTATCACAAATGTTCACATCCCACAACACTCCTCAAAAACAAAACATTATAAAATTTGCCTATGTGCTCTCATCTATGCAGCAAACATTTATTTTGCATCTACTAAGTCATAGGCATTGTGCTAGCTGCTGAAGGTAGCAACAATGAAGACAATCAAGTTTTTTGTTTGGTTTGTGGTTTTGATTTGAGACAGGGTCTCACTAAGTTGCTCAAGTTAGCCTCAAACTCTTGAGCTCAAGCAATACTGCTTCAGCCTCCTGAGCAGATAGAACTACAGATGTACCCCATCATGCACCTGACCTGTTTGGTTTTACAGGATCTCGCTATATTTCCTAGGCTACAACCCAGTTCTTAATTGTAAGAATCCAAACAAAATAGGAGAAGTAGGTTAAAAGCACAGGATCTGGGTTTTCATTCAACTATTAGCTTTGCCATTTACTTTCTTGGGTGAATTACTCAACTTTATGTGCTTTTACTTTCTCATCTACAGTGAAGATCTAATAGTATATATTCCTATCCAGTTGCTATGAAGAGAAAATGAATCATGTCATTAGATTTAAATTAGTCCATGTAAAACACTTATTAAAAGTGCCTAAAATAATAAGTGTTCAGTAAATGTTAATTATATTATTAGTACAAAAATTACTAGAATGGCTACATGAGTGCAATAATAATACAAATAAACAATGTTACTGGATTTCACAAAATAAGAAAAGACCCTCACTCTGGGAGAATTCAGGGAACACTTCACTGAACTGCCCCTGGGGAAAAGGATGGTTCATAAAATTCCCATGTAAGAATTAGAAAGCAGCCCACAGGTGCACATCAAGAGGCTGGACTGGATTTCTGTCATCACTCAACCCCTTGCCCAGCACCCTTGTGCAGGATATAACCAGCACAGTCATATACATAATCTGCAAGAGCAGACACAAAGCTGAAGAGAACATTCCAGTAGAAATGTAGAAGATAGACTACAAAGCTCTCGAGAATAGGGCATATCCAGCTCAGACTTGGTTCCTCAAGTAATTCTCATTAGCTGAAGCACAGAACTAGTTGAAGAAGATAAACCCTGAAAGTATACTGGAGCAGATGATGGAGAATCTTAAATACTGATATAAGGCATTCCTCTGTGACTCTGAGCAGTGAAATTATATAATTCTAATACTTAAGAGTGATCTGAGTGGGAAGGATGGTGGATGAGACGGACATTACTACCCTTTTACATGTATGATTGCACAAATGATATGACTCTGCATGGTGTACAACCAGAGAAATGGAAAGTTGTACTCTGTTTGTGTACAATGAAAAAAAAGAGTAATCTGGCATCATGTACTAGAAAGATTTGAGCACAGGCAGATAAGAGGTCACTGCAGTGGTGTACTAGTTTATATGTTCCTCAAAGGCAAGGCCTCTGCAACTCATTCATTTCTGTATCCTCTAAACTAACACAGCACTTAGAACAGAGTAGGCACTCAATAATTATTTGAGGTATAAATGAATAAACAAGCCAAACAAATAATATGAGCCTTAATTAAAGCAAGAATAGTTGAAATAGAAAAATAAGTATTGGAAAAATATTGCAGATATAGTCAAGGATTTTTGCTGGCTGATGAAATGTGGCAAGGACAGGGGAAAATCAATAAGGCTGTAAAACTGATAAATACTACGTGGACAGGTTTCTGTGAGAATCAAATATAATTACACTCATGGAAATACTCTACGAAAAATAAAGAGAGAGAATGCTTTTCCCTGGAATAAAAGGTACTTATTTGGGGCAGATTTACTATTACATTTGACCTTGAATATATATCATCATTGAAAGACATTTGTCTTCCTTTTGTCTTTGCTGGTTTATAAAACTTTAAGGGTATGTAATGTGTCTACACTGTTATGAAGCACAAAAAAAACTAGATCCATGATTCGCAAACTTTAGCATCAAATCAGCTAAAAGGCTGATTACAACATGATTGCAGAGCTCCATGGCAGAATTTATGATTCTGAAGGTCTGGGGTAGGATTAGAAAATTTGTATATCTCCCAAATTCCCAAAAATACTGAGTCTACATCAGGGTGGCACATTATGAAAATGACCGTATTAAACAAAGAGAGATTATTAAGAAAAACATTTATATTCATTGTGATTAATAAAATTAATCTCTCCTCAGAGAGATCCAAGAGAATGGTATGACTATTTTTATTGAGAGACAGTAAGTAGAAAATTGGAAAAAATAAAATTTCCGAATTAAATTTTTTCAGAAGGGCTAACTAAAATCCTATATATCACTATGAAATATAGTCTAAGACATCTTTCTAAACACAAGGCAAAATACAAAGATAGAGAATATAAGAGAAAAATTAACAAGCATAAAGGGTCTGTATGTATCTAATAGGTTTCTGGAGAAAAAAACAAACACATCACAAAAAGTAATCAATGAATAAGAAAAAGTTTTCTCTAAGCTAAAAAAGACTTGATACTGCAAGGCCAGTTTTTGAGCAGGTAAAAACTTTTAAAACCAACAACTACAGACATATTTGTGACAATTTTTAAACTTTAAAGTCATAAAGAGAACCTTAGAAACTTTGAGGTAAAATAAAGAAACACATACATCATTCAAAGAAATAGGAATCCAACTAGCATCAGACATTTTATTAACATGCTTGAAGAAATTGTTTTCAAAGTCAAGAGAGAAAATAATTTTGAACCTAGAATTCTACATTTGGTTAAACTATTAAATATGAAGGCAAAATAAAGACATCTTTGGAAATTAAAAAACTAAGAAATTTAATTTCCTATATCTATTAGTTTCCTACTTCTTTTGTAAGAAATTATCACACAAGTTTAAGTAGATTTCAGCGAGCTAAGATTAAGGTGTTGGCAGAATCACATACCTTTTAAAGGCTTAAACAATCTATTTCCTAGCCTTTCCTAGTTCGTAGAGGGTACCCATATTCCTGGACCAGTGATCCCCCTCCAACTTCAAAGGCAGCAGTGATGGAATGAGTCTTTCACACATGGAATCCCTCTGACTTTGATTCTCTTTCAATTATAAAGACCCTTTGTGATTACACTGAACCTACCTAGATAATCTAGGATAATCTTATACAAGCAAGCCTTTTTTTCCATGAAAGGCAATATATTCACAGGCTCCAGAAATTAAAATATGGACATTTCTGGTTGGCCATTATTCTGTCCACCAAAGCCCAGAAGGACTCAAGGATGTCCTTCAGAAAAATAAAAATTAAATTCAAAAAGAAGACAACATCAGATATAAGAAAGTAATAAAAAGAAGAAAGTTGTAAGGCAATTTAAAAAGAAACTTCAATCTTGACACTAGCGTATAACTTCTCATTAGGGAAGCACGACTTTAGAAAATGTAATTATATATTCTTTTCTAAAAAAATCCAATTATACTACTTGGTTCCACAGTGAATAAAATTTAGATGACCAAAATACCATACATGTTGTTCATTATTTTCCAAATTTCAGAAATAACTGAGTCAAACATCAGAAAACACAAATATATACATGCCTACCTCTGGGTTCTAGCAGATTATGGATTCCCTACATCAGTATCATACTTGTATAGATAACACACATTATTTTTCCACATATGCTATCTATTGAGAACTGAAATTGCATAGTAATAGTAGAAAGTACATTAGAAGCACAGTCACAGCTAGACATGTCAAATAATTCTCGCCTATATTTTAAAATGTATAAAGGAGAAAATAAAATCAATTCTGAAATATGTATGTAATTTTATTACTCTTTGGTAATTTATGGAGTCACACAATATATCCAATGTTAATTTTTATTTTAAGTATCTAAAAAAAAAGCACCCAAAATTAACTAAGTAACTCCATAGACTATAGCAAAATAAAAAATGAAGCAAACAGTTAGGAGTACATAGGTACAATTTAATCTATGCATACTTTTTGATCTAGTAGTTTTATTTCTAGAATCTATCCTACAAAAATATCTTTTCTGTGTAAGAATGCTATATAAGAATTCCACTATAGTGTCATTAGAATAAGTGGGGGAGAACCAACCTAAATATTTCATCAAAAGCTGACTGGTTAAATATATTATAGTCAAGCAATAATGCAGCAGCCATTAAAAATATCACAGAGAGACATGCATTAACATACATACATTTTTTTTAATTTTTATGTGGAAAGAAGAAGAGCAAAAGGATATACATACAACTAATTCCTACAGTTAATTCTTAAGTATAAAGGAGGGAGTATGATCCTTCAGTTTTACGTTATATACATATTCTACTTGAATTTTGTTTCAATGGACATAAATTATTTTTATAGTATTTTGTACCTTAAAAAATAACTGAATTACTAACACTTAAAAATTGAATCCAGAATAATCCTTCTGCAGATTGTAAATTGTGAAAATTAATTTAAGATATGATCTCCTTGCAGAAATGTGAAAGCCTTTTCTGGAATACATAGCAAATGATATATGGTCAACATTTAAATGCTATTTAAGTGTTATTATTAAATGCAACCAGTACTAATGGAAGCATTTTTAGTTCTTTAAAGACATGAAACTATATAAAGTAAAACTATATATATTTATTAAAATGTTTATTTTAATAAATTAATATTTTTATTAATTAATACCTACCGAATCATTCGCTGATAGTGCAAGTGCAAGGTTCACTGAAAGAAACAAAAAGTAATTAAATTTAGTAACTTCTATTAAAATTCATGTGACTTTAATATTTTCAGTGTAATAACCAAGTATAGAAATTTTTAATATAGCTCCCTTATTTGCAAAGAAAAATGACATGGAGAGAATGTAGAAAGTTAAAAAAAAAAAAGCAATTTAGCAATAACATAATTTAGCAATAGATACTGGTCCTAAAATTAACATTTTAAATAGTTTATAAACTGTTACAATTTTGTTCAAATAATCCACTTGGCTTTTTTATTTTAAAACATAATTCAATTATTTTAAAAAGCATATTTTATAGAAATTTATCTTTTGATAAATAAAAATGGATATGATCCTATGTCTTTTAGAAATAAATGCTGATATTTTAGGAGTCCCAAGTATCTAAACTCATAAATACACATGTATACAAAAGGTTGGGCAACTGTACAGAGGGAAGAGAAGAAGGTAAAAGGATAAAATGTGCTTCCCAAATTGCTTATGCCAGTGAATCAAAGAGATCTAAAGTAGGAAAGTAGTGATCCCAAAGCCTTCTTTAGTCCAGCAATGGAAGAATGCTACATCTAAGAAGAGAGGTCATCAATAACATACTTCCAAGATTGATAAATAAATAGACCCTCATACTGTGAATAACATTTCCTTATAGAACAATACCATAAATTGGATCAAAGTGTTTCCTTTAAAGTAGTTACACTAGGATCAATGGAACATGCTGTAATCCCAGTGGCTCAGGAGGCTGAGGCAGAAGGATGGTAAAACTAAGGACAGCCTCAGCAACTTCATAAGGCCCTACACAACTTACCAAGATCCTGTCTCAAAATAAAAAAATTAAATTAAATTAAAAAGGCTGGGGATGTAACTCAGTGGAAAAGTACCCCTGGGTTCACTCCCCAGTAAAGAAGAAGAAGGAGAAGAAGAAAAAGGAGGAGGAGAAGAAGGCAGCAGACCTGATGCAAATCCCAGCTCTAACACCTTCTATTGTATAACCCTTCTATTGTATAATCCCAGCTCTAGCACCTTCTATTGTATAACCCTCTAGCACCTTCTATCGTATAACATTATTTTACCTGTAAATCTGCTTCCTCCTCTACAAAGATAATTCCTACTTTATAATTGTTGTGAGGATTAAATGAAATACTATATTTAAAGTGCTTAGGCTGAGGCAGGAGAATCATGAGATCAAAGCCAGCATCAGCAACTTAGTGAGGCTCTAAGCAACTTTGAGAGACCCCATTTCAAAGTAAAAAATAAAAAGGGCTACAGATATGGCTCAGTGGTTAAGTGCCCCTGGGTTCAATCCACAGTACCATACATAGATAAATAAATAAAGTACATAAGGTATGGAACTTGATAAGTATCTCTAGCATATCTTGAAAATATTTCTAGTGTACATATTCAAATGGTAAGTATTTTTAAATAGTTTGGAAAAGGAAAAAATACATCAGGGGAAAGAAATATAATATCAACAGAGTTACAAAGAAATAACCTATTTCTAAGGCTTGGGTATGCTGACAGAACTGTCATGAAAAAATACAGACTAGCTGTTTGGAACACATAGTACAATGTTAAAGGGGAAAAATAAGTAAAGGACATTTACTGAAGCACCTACTACGTGTCACACTCTATTCACTTTTTCATACATTTTCCTATTTAAAAGTTGTCACATTCCATGACAACAGATCATCTTCCAACTAAAAACAATAAACAATCTGTTTTAAACAAGCAGCTAGCCTACAGACCCCCAAAAATGCACACACGTATAATCGGGAAAGCACTTCCCATCTTTATCCAGTCTATGTAATCACAGTGTGTAAAAGAATTCACACTACTGAAAACAGGTTAATGTACTCCAAATTTTCCAAAACTAGAGAAGATTCTAGAACCAAAGATTAAGAGCTTCTAAATTTTAAGAACAAATCACCAAATGGGTTATAAGCCTTTAAGGAAAAAAAAATGTGTAGGTATAGCCTGAATTCATTAAGAACAAATCACTAATCATTTTTAATAATAGTACAGTATCTAACAAATAGATATGGATAATAATCTCACAACACTTGATAAACCTTAATTTCTCTAAAACATCTGACAAACTCTTCCACAATTTCCTTCAGGTCAAAATGGAAAAACCAAAGCTAATAACACTCTATAGCTGGTTGCTGGTTGTACAACTATAAAACAATTATACCAAGAAGGTACAAAATATGGCTTCAAGTTTACACAGAAGACCTCTAATGAAATGCACAGAATTCGGACCCAGTCTTATTTTAAAAAGGCTTCAATAGAACTAAAGAATTTAAATGTAAATATATTCTTCTTAACTTTAGGCTAACAATCTGAAAAGAACACAAATTTTTTTAAAAATCTTGCCAGTCTAGAACTGGGTCAAAAATTTACAAAATGAAATGTAATGAAGATAAAATTTTTCTTAAAAAAAATCAACTGCAAGAAGAGATTGGGTAAGGCCTAAATTAGCAGCCATTCCTACTGAACTCACTGAAAATTCAATATGAGGTATTTATAAAACATGAATACTTTATGGCTCCAAATTAATAAATTACAAGGGTCTAATACAAGTTAAAGTTATAAGTTCTACAGACCTGATGTACAGCAGGTGATTATAGTTAATAATAACGTACAACTGAAATTCACTGATAGTATTCTCACCACACACATGCAAAAATTAACTAGGTGGGGTAATGGATGTGTTAATTACCTTAATTGTGGATATCATTTCACAATATGTATGTATATCAAAACACCAAATTCTATACCTTAAATATACACAAAATTCATTTGTCAAAACACCTCAATAAAGCTGAAAAAAAATTCAAGTTACCTCTAGTGAGAACTGGAAAAAACTTCCCTTTTATATTTACACTAACATAACTATTATTTTTATAAATAAAAGATTTCTTTTAAAAAATTTTTTGAATTATTAGTCTTGACTAATAATTAATTCTTTTATTTCTTTTTTCTTTGCTGGGGATCAGGCTCAGGACCATATACATGCCAGGCAAACTACAACCACAGCCAAATTCTGATTTTGGTGGCACTTCTTTTTTGGGTTCTGAAAATAGGATTTTAGCAACAAATTTACAATCAATAAAAAGACCACCAAAATACCTCTTTATTCGTAGCATGTTAACATAAAAGATATAAAGGGTAGATAACACTTTAAATAATTAAAACAATTTTAAACCTTTTCAAGCACTTTCAAATATTAGGCCAACATAAAAAAAAGGTCACAAAAACAAGCAATCTCACTGCAGATATGTAGCTACATATTCATTGATAAAGACAGGAAAAGAGCATACATATTTTAAAGTTATTAGGTGTTTTAAGAATAAGAGTAACCAATTACTGAGCACTTACTATGATGGAGTCTAACTAGTTAGCTTGTTTAATTTGCATAACCATCCTATGAAAGAGGGCACTTGACCCCTTTTCATAATTAAGAAAAGTGAAGATCTGCTGGGTAACCTAGCCACTTTTTCCTCAGTTATGGTATAGACAACCTGGTTCTATATTTAGTTCTGTCTAACTCCAAATCTAAGCTCCACTCAATATCACCTCCAGATACTAAGAAATCAATTATTGGTAAACTTCATAAACAATAAATTAAAGAATAATTTTTATAATGTGCATTTGCCAGCTGGTGTGAATTCTTAATCAGAATCAGAATGAATATTCTACCTGCTGTAGTAGATTTTCCAACTCCACCCTTCCCAGAAGCCACAACTATAACTTGTTTAACACCTTCTATTGGTTTCTGTTTTGGGAGTCCTCGCGACATGATTTGTGTTCTTCTTTGTTTTAGGTTCTCACTGTCAGCGCCAGACAACTTCAAGGAAAAAAAAAAAAGAAAGTGTTTTAAATAAACCATCTCCACTCTCACGCTGTAAAAGTAAAAACAATGCTGATTTTGCAATTATGAGGGCTTTCTTTTCTAATTCTGCTTCTCTCCACTAGTTCTGCATTTAATGGTATTCACCTGTTACAGATCACAATTGTAAAGATACATTGTTTAAACCGAAATGTTTCTGCTAAGATATGCTTTTTAAATGGAAATAAGTTGCCTCTTTACGGAGTTAAATCTCTCTCGTGTTTTCCTTCTCTTTAACCTATTTACTAAATAACCCAAAACCAAGAAAGCAATGTGCCACACACATCCGTGTTCTAACCATCTGTTTCATGCCCCGCCACGTCTCAGCCCGGTCCTACTGAGGGCCTGCTGGAAAAGCGGGCAAGCCCAGCCAACTAACTGAAGTCTCACAGAGCCTGCAACTGGAAGGGACCCAAGAGGGACTGAGTGGAGTCCCTGGCAAGAAGCAATGCCAGGGGGACCTGCAGCCCAGGCGCCTCACATAGTCGTCCCGCCCGCCTCCCCCAGCTCTGCAGCACCACGGACCTGGCGCCGACACACCAATGACCGGCTTCTCCCAAGCGGGGCAGGGATCCTGCCACCACCTCGGAGCAACAGCCCACCACAGAGGAACAGATGCTGCCAAGTCCCCATGGCGCGGAAAGCGGCCCTGAGACCTGCTGGGAAATGTCGTAGCAGACGCGGAGTAATGACGTCACATAGCAACCGTGGCTTCCTCTCCCTAGCGACTGGTCTTTACGTTTCTTCGGCAGGGGAAACCTGTTCTGGTCCTGTTTGTGGCCGGCTACAAAGCATTTTTCAACATTTCACCAAATGTTTGCGAAGCGTTTTCACATAACAGCTCCTTTTATCCTTACCGGAGTTCCAGAGAAAGCAAAAGACTCTACTAGGATTCTATTTTTATTAGTAACAAAACCGAGACTTGGTTCAAGAAGATATGACCCGACTTAAATTCGAAACGACAGAACTTGAGAATTACTTCAGGTTTTCTTACTGCATAGTACCGTATGTGGTCACTTAAACACAGCCACGGTTAAAGATCTTACATTTTTAAATTTTTTTTTCTGCCCGATCTATTATGCTGTTCACTGCTTGTGTTGCTGACAATTCCCCTGAAGAGATGTCTGGTGCTTTACTTGATTCGAAAAATTTAGCTAAATCAGAAAACGGGTCCCTAGGAGGCAAGTTTCGCTCAAAAGGACTGAGGGTGTAGCTCAGCGGTAAGGCACTGGCCTAGCGTGGGGGAAGGGGGAAACGCTGGACTCAGTCCTCAGCCCACTGGGAGGTGGGGAGAGCTTAAATAAGACAGATCTTTAGAGAAGAGGTGGAATTTATCCTGGAGGAAGAAAGGAGACCGAGCTTGAGGAAAGAGGTGGAATTTATTCTGGAGGGAAAAAAAAAAATGAAGCATCCCTATAACCCGAAATAAATAAGAAAGTGAGAGAAATCGCTTTAGGAGAGCTCTGGGACTGATCCAGGAAACCAGGCCCAACAAGTGGATGATTGGGATGTGATACAGTTTACCCTCAATCTCCATAATATTTTCTAGGACAGATTCTCATTTCGTTCATGTGCTTCTAATTTGTAGGTCAAAGACACAAGTTCATTCATTTTATTTTATTCTAACCTGATTTTCAAGTTTCTTATGTTTAATACAGGCATAACAACCTCAAAGAATTATTATAAAGATTAAGTGAGAGGTTTTGTCAGGGGACAAATAGCTGAGAATGGTGGGAACACAAGGTTAAGAGAATAATTCTATAAAATGAGCCCACTGTACTGACTCCCCACAGGCTTTCTTTGCCAAAAAACAGTCTGCTTGCAGCCCCACCTGGCCTTGGGGGATGGGAAATGTCACATTCCTCAACAAACTAAGGCAGAGGGCAGAAGGCCTGGCAGTCAGTGTAGACAATGAATGATGGGGGTCAAGAGAGAATGACAGTGTTTTATCCCTGGGTTGTTAACAGCTAACCTACAGGATCAAACTTTACCAGCTCAACTGGGATGCTAACACCTCTACGGGATTGTATTTACCAACTCCTTCCTGAGAATATGGGGAATTCTGGAGGTCTTAAAAAGAGCAAGACACACCTACTCCTGGGGGCACCCAGCTCTGGCCCCCTTCTTTTTGAAGAAGTCTACGTCATCCTTTGTCCCTCTCTTAAATAAAACTTTCTAAGCTTGCCTCCACGTTTCTCAGGTGTTTAATCATCAACACTGGAGGAAAAGGACTCCTTCCTGATCTCCAAGACCAGTATCAATATTAGCATCAAAGCACATTCCATGTGCTAAACTCTGAGAAAAACATTCAATTCCTTGATTTTTATCCCCTAATCCCACAAACTTATTGTTTCATCCAACTTTATTTACACTAGGTTTGACACTTTTTAACTTGCTTTATATCACTTTATTATCACTTGTGACATGTTTTCTCAACTAATTCTATTATTTTTTTTAGTTTTTTTCTGCTTAATTTGTATAAATTGTGAGCCAAAAGTACAGTGATAAAGGAAACAACTCTCAGAATAATCCATTCACTAAACAGGAAATGCCAAATATTTGTTTCTCTCCAGGCAGCTCTGTGAAACTTTTTCTTAAGATTCATTCATTCAACAGATATTTATTAAACTACTACATGTAAAGCATTTTACTATATTCATTTTATATATTCAGTTTTGAACCAGACATAATCCCTCCACTGACTTTATAGTCCAGAGCAGAAGAACAAATAAATTAACAAGCAATTACAGTACAGTGTGATAAATTCAGCAGAAAAATGCTGAGTGCTACAGGAGAGCTAAGAAGAGGAACCCTATTCAATTAGGAAAGGCTTCTAAATAGGGTAACATCTGCATGGAGCCCTGAGTGCAGGTAATGTGTAGGAGTTAGCTAGGAGAACTACTAAGTGGTTATTGTACAGAGAGAAGAAATGAACTCTTACCCCATAAATATGTACAATCATTATATTAATTGAAAACAAAATAAAGGACAAAATAACAAGCAAGTACTGCAGATAATTTGTATAGTTTGAGGATAGTTTGACTAAAAAGATGTAGATAGAGGTGGCTAAAGATGGCAGTTGCAGGCTGGGGATGTAGCTCTGTAGTAAAGCTCTTGCCTAGCATGCCCAAGGCAGATTGGCCAAATTGTGAAAGGATTTC
The DNA here is from genome assembly GCF_052094955.1 of Ictidomys tridecemlineatus. Classification (NCBI taxonomy): domain Eukaryota; kingdom Metazoa; phylum Chordata; class Mammalia; order Rodentia; family Sciuridae; genus Ictidomys; species Ictidomys tridecemlineatus. Next base: position 82,838,315 of record NC_135481.1, read on the forward strand.
TAAAGGGATTTAGACTTAGGGAACCATCAAAGATTAATTTTAAACAGGAATGAAACATGATCAGATTTGTGTTCTAGAAATATCATGATTACTAGGTTTAAAAAAATGGATTAGAAACTAGAGGCAAGAAGACATGCTGTTATTATGGTAATTCAAAGGAGATTTGGAGGCTTGACTTAACATCTCTAAATTTCACTGATTATTAATAAAATAGATAATACTTACTTGTAGAGTAGTAGTGAAGTCCAGCTTAAGATAATGCATGTAGAATGCCTATCACATAGTACATAGAAATTGTTTACTGTTAATAATTGCTTAGGATTACTAGTCATGTAGAAGTTTATGACATGAGCAAGCAGAATGAATTGACATTCCTTGAGAAAAAATATACAGGGAGGAACAAGTGACTGATTTTTCTATAATAAATGAATCATTAATTTGGTTTACTGATAAGCCTATTAAAATTTCAGAAGAATAATAAGATGCCCATTGTTTCTTCTCCAACAGCCACTCTCACACACCCAAGGCCCCTTCTCAAAAGAATATTTTCCGTTAGCCTCTAAGATTCACTCATTTGACCCCATCCCTATGATCACTAATTTGATTAAAGACTGACGCACAATGAAAAATTGGGCCAATCAGATTCTTTCTGCAGAGAACTTAAACAATAGAAAAAGAAATGTTACTCAATTTAATTTGCATTTGACCTGATAAGGGTGAAATGACTACTTTCTGCTATGTGAACAGACAAAAAAAAAAAAAAAACGGCCATTGTTAATAAGAAGAAGAAAGTAGATGATAAGAGGTTATGTGTTCATAGAGGGAGGGGAAAAGACCTGCACTGGTTCCTAGCAGTTTTCCCTCCCTCGGTGGTAGTTAGTCCATAGCAGGATGAGGCTACACTTTCTGTGCTTAGATCTGTGAGATATGCTCACATCCATCAGATAAGTTCCCTTTCTGCCTTAGCCTAAATTGAGTGGGCTTTTGTGCATTTGTAACTATGATGACACATATTTTAAAATATTTATCAGGAATTATTTCCCTGTCATTCTTTGTATCTCATATAGCCCTTCCTCATTTGGACAGATTATGTAACATCACTTTCTGACACAGCAAAATATCAGGGAAAAGAGATTACTTTCTTGCCTTTGAATTTTGAAAATGGGAACCCTTTAGGACAGGTCTAGCTAGACAGGTCTAGCAAAAACAATAGATTTGGAAGACTTATATAATGATACAAGGATATGATTTCTTGCCTTAGGATTATATTTGACAGAAAGTAGCAGAAAATCTATAATTATTTTAAGCAAATTGGAGTATATTAGTCTCATATGAAAAGTTTAGAGGTAGAACCTACAGATCTGATGCAATGAATGGGTCCATGGTTGTTATCATATCCCAAATTAATTCTTTTTATTCCATTGTCTTGGTATCCTCAATTTTGTTCCCTCATAGTCATAAGATGGCATCAAGACTATGTTCCATATAATAGTAAAAAAAAAAAAAAAAAAAAAAAAGGTAAAGAGTTTCCACAGTGAGTTTCTCTGGCTCTATTTGGGAAAGGAAATCGCATGTGTGCCTGCACACATGTGTGTGCACACACTCCCTGAACTGGCTAGAATCAGGTCACATGACCACTCTTAAAAGCAAGAGAGGATGAGAAATCAAGCATCGAAATATCTCTAACTTATAGAGTAGAGGAAAGCAGTGGGTACCTAGAAATGGGCATTGAACAGAATAAATAAGTATCTGTCCTAAAGAGACTATATTAAACTATGGGGAATGGAGAGAAAAGAAAAGCAAGAACTCGGATAACTTTGCCAATCTCCTGAACGCTTGCCACCTTCAAAAAAAGGCTAGAAATCCATATACTCACTTCCTCAGTCTCACATGCTAACTCTGAACATATTCTGACCTTGTATGACATAGTTCTGGACAATGTGATATGAGGAAAATGTTCTGGGAATGTGGGGGTTCTGAGAAAGTCTCTGCTTTTCTGGTAGAGTAGAACCTAGTTGGTGACACCTGGATATATGGCAATCACTTTGTGAACATGAAAAGCACAGTTGTGATAAACACAATGACAAAACTCAGTAAAGATAACGTCGGGCCGAGCTCAGTGGTGCACACCTGTAATTCCAGCAGTTTGGGAGGCTGAGGCGGGAGGATCATGAGTTCAAAGCCATCTTCAGCAACAACAAGGCACTAAGCAACTCTAAATAAAATACCAAAAATGGCTGGGGATGTGGCTCAGTGGTTGAGTGCCCCTGAGTCCAATCTCCAGTATCAAAAAAAAAAAAAAAAAAAAGATAACATAGGGGAAGTGTGGTAGAAAAATGAATTCTTGGTGGTACAGTTAAGCTGCTATACTAGTCCTCTTATTATTACATCTCCAGATCTCTTATTATGTGAGATAACTAATTATTTAAACCTCTACTGGTTAGCATTTCCATCACTTGAACTAAAATAATCTATGCCTATTACAGCTCCTAAGAAGAAAGCCCATATACTTTGACTACCTCTCCCCAAGATTAATCCCTAGTGGGAAAGGAGGACAACAGAATTCCAAATCAGTTTGCAGGACTTGACTCTACTCTATATGAGAACAATAGAATCAATGCTTCCATTCCCAGGTGGAACTCAGTACTGTGGCAGGACCCCAGAATCAAATGGTTGAGTGTTATGTTTAAGCAGACAGGCCTGAGTGAGCCAAGGAATGGTTGAGAAACTTCTGATCCTAAAGAGGCCTCACAATCAAGAATGAGGGAACACTTGGCAACAATCTGAATGGTTAGGTAGGTGGCATCTCCATGGATGCCAAAATGAATAGAAGACCTTGAGGATTAAATCTGCTGCACTATGTGGACATCTGGATACTACATAAGCTCCCTTTAACTTAGCTACAATCCTAGTGGAATCTATGTTAAAATTAAGTCTCCACCATCTCGGCAAAAATTTATAAAGAAATAAATATTGATCAAAACAAGGAGGATGCTCTTGAAAGTCTCCCAACTTTGTCTAGGGAAATCGTGTATTGTTTTCCAGATTTGTACCTGCTAATTTGCCCCTCCCTTCTCTCAAAAAAAAAATATCCTTCTTGAGTGACTGAGGAGTCACTGAAAATTCAGATTCCCACACAGAGGAGGAGCTATTACTGCATTGCCTGTCAGTAGACCCAGATGTCCTCAATGTCGCTGAGAACATGCTCTACTCCCTTGCCCAGCTGAGCCAGGACAGTCTCTTTTGAATATACTGAATGAAGCTCAGAAAATAATGCCAGTTCCTTCACTTTAAGGTTACTGTCTGTAACTAAACCTCTAACCAGTCCAAGTACTTATCAAAAACAAAAACTTCATCCCATCTCTAGGACTTGTCTAAATGACAATACTATTAATTTATCCTACTTTGCCTGACACTTTATTTCCAAATCTCTTTCCTCGTGACTCCAAGTATGAAACTGTCTCTTATCTATACCTAATACAAATTTTTAGACTAAAATAAAGAATAATTCTGTTTAAGTGACTAGCTTCCAATCAGCCAGCACCTCTGTAGAAAATCTAGCCTAAGAAATTTGTGGACTTTCCCATATCAGAGACTTTGCTGGCCTTTTTTCATATATTAGTTCACTTAAACTAGCCTTATTAAAGAAGTTTCCCCCACCACTTCTTTATTTTTTTGGCGGGGGGGGAGGAGTATTGGGGATTGAGCCCAAACACTGAGCCACATCTCCAGCCCATTTGTAAAAAATATTTTATTAGAGACAAAGTCTCACTGAGTTGTTTAGTGCCTCACTAAGTTGCTGAGGCTGGCTTTGAACTCGTGATCCTCCTGCCTCAGTCTCCCGAGCTGCTGGGATTACAGGCACGCACCACTGTGCCCAGACCCATTATTTTTTTATAATATTCATTTTTTAGTTGTAGTTGGACATAATACGTTTATTTCACTTATTTATTTATGTTTTTAATTTGGTGCTGAGGATCGAACCCAGGATCTCTCACGTGTGAGGCGGGCACTCTACCGCTGAGCCACAACTCCAGCACCCCCAAGACCCATTCTTAAAATTAAAAATGTACATATCAGACTGGATAGACTTCTGAGAGTATGTCTTCAAGTGACTAAAAAAAATCCACTTCTAGAGTGTGATGGGATGGGTTTCTAAATGCCAGTATTCACAGCCAGATAAATTATAGGTGATTTGACATTTAAATTTATAATTTATAAGCTTGAGCTGAACCCTTAGACAAAGATCACAACCTTAGTTTGTAGATGAATATCATCATATGTAGCTTGTTTGAAACTTCAAAGAAGATCCTATCCTGAAATAGAAGCCACACAATCAGGATTTGGAAGAAGCATTTGTCACCCAGGGCAAATACTCACTACACAAAGGATCTCACATTCCTATGGTTTTGCTTTTTTATTTCATTTTCTCTGGTAGTGAGCATATGTATTTTTTTCAACCAAGCCCTTCCTAACCTTCAAATCTGTCTTAAATCTGTCTTAGAGATTAGAGGACATATGTTTCTACAAGAGTTTGCCAAAACATGTCTTCATTGTGTATTCGGAAGAGAATTTTCCTGTTTGTACTTTAGAGGACATACCAAGGACAATGACAAAGCAGAGACCCATCAAGATACCAAATCTTCACTTCAGCTAATGTGAAGTTCTATTTTCTGCAGGGAGAAAGATAATGTAGTTCTTGTATCTTACATTGCTGCCAGACTGCAAGGATGTCCTCTAGAACCATGTGACTTGGAGGACATTTTAGTGTACTTGTTGTTCTGGTACCAAATATTATCAATTCATTTATTAACCTTCCTTATGTAGGATATATTTACCATATGTAAAGATATTATACATTATATGTATAACATATATTATACATTATATGTATGGCAGATCCAAAATTTTTCTAACCCATTTATATAAGTGGGAAATTCCTACAAATCACCATCATCTCTCAAACTGCATTCTTTATTTAGATTTAGAATATGGAGCAGAAATAACAATTTTAAGGATTACAATATCAATATTCTGAAATAGACTGCAAAATTTAAAAGATTGAGGTCCAGAGCTAGGGATGTAGCTCAGTGGTGGAGCACTTACCTAACATGTGTGAGGTATTGAGTTTGATCTCCAGCACTGAATGAAAAAAAAAAAAAAACACGAAGTTAATCTTTGCTTTCTGCCTTCCAAACAGTTCCATCTCGCTTGAAGTGTTCCAATTCATATGAGCCACCCCTACAGGCAATATTTGGGTGCATTTCCCATAGCATCTTCTGCAGCTTAACTCAATTACATTTTGAAAATAGGATTTTCCTGACCACCCATGATACAAGGTAATGAACTTACTCTCAATCCTATTAAAGTACATCCATCAACCATAACTCAACAGTCCAAACACTGCTGAATTCAGAACTACTAATCTCTCCCATTTTATGCTTTTCCAGTCTTTGCTAGTCTTCAAAACAGATAAAAATGGTATTGCAAGGAGTATGTTTGGGGGGGCTATATTCTAAACAGTTTAAGAGCTGATATTCTGACCTGATTAGAAATACAAATAGCTCTTCCAGATACCTGATGAATCTGTCAATTAATCAAAGACTTTGTTATTTTAATGTCCCATTTAATTTCTTTTGCAAATTTCTAATCATGTGCAAAAATTTCTATTTTATTTAGGAGAACACTGTGGCAATATGCCATTGAAAATGCCATTTGTAATGGAGTTCATTTACCAGCAAAACATTCATCAGCATTTGCTGATGAAATGCACACTCCAATAAGTTTTTGAAGGATTGTATTTTTCTCTAATGATTTTCTGAGGTACAACTCTTTCCCAAAGTATGACTTTATCATTTCATAGCTGATAACTCTAGAGAAAGAGCAGAATAGTAGAAAAATGTACCCAAGTAGTTTGTGGTTATTAGTTTGTGGTACTATATGAATTACTGGAAATTTCACTGTTGATCAATCCAAATTCAGAAGCTACAAAAGTAAAAAGTACTTTGTTTGGTACCTTAGGAATTGCAATTTGGGACACATAGGTGCAGATAGTTCTAAATTAGTGTTCCAAAGAGGTAGGAAAAGTGGGAACTTTAATGAACTATTAAAGGTCCAGATAAAAAGGGGGCTACTTGAGAAAGAATAGGGGCCATGAGAAGGAGACCAATTTTTTAAAGAATATAAAGAAGTGTCTATAAAACAGGAATCCTATGACTTTTTGATATGCATCATGAGCCTCTGGATAAATATAAATGTCCACTAGTCCAGCCATTCCAGATGTCAGAGGTCGGGAGACAGTGATGAAAGTTCACATTCCAGGCAGCAGGTGGAATAGTGCTTAAGTCCTGCTTCCTAACAGTACTTTGACTTCAACTTTTAAAGCTCTTTTGATAATAATTCATTTGTTTTATAATATTATCAAACCCCTAAAATATTTTAATATCAGTCACTACAAAAGGAATATGGAGGTAATGAATTGTAGAATCTCTTTGCTTTCCAAACCAAGTTATTTTTTTTTTCACAGTGTGTTAGCTTTGCATTACTACAACCAAAATACCCAACAAGAGCAACTCAAAGGAGGAAAAGTTTATTTTGGCTTATACCCCACAATGCCTACAGCTACCAACCATTTAGTCTATTCAAAATAGGATGGACCGAACATATGGTTCCCATAATTGAATCCTTCACTTCCTGCATCAGCACAGGAGATTTTGGGGGTCATCTCACATCCAAACCATAGCATTTTGCCCAAGACCTCAAAATCTCATGTCCATCTCACAATGAAAAATGAGTTTAGTTTATTCCAAAGAATCCCCATAGTCTTAACAGTTTCAGTATTGCCTAAAAGCTCAAGTTCAAAGTTTCATTTTAGGCTCAAGACAAACTCTTGGTAGTGAGCTCTGTCAAAATAAAAAGCAAGTTACATGCATCCAATATACAATGGCACAGAGCAACCATTCCAATTCCCAAAGGAAGAAACAGAAGCATAGAATGAAGTGATGGGACCAACGACCAAAATGTAGCTGAGTAAACAAGTCCTATAGCTCCACATCTAGCATCTGGGGCACTTGGCAGTGAGATGTGCTCTCCAAAGGCCTTGAGAAGTCCTGCCCCTTTGGCCTTGATGGTTGCAGCCCATATGGCCTCTCTTTTAGCCTGGCTCACTCCTATGCCAGCAGCTTTTCTAGGCAAAGTCCACATTACTCAAATCAATGTTGCAGAGAACTCTGCCAAATTTATTCCTAAAAATATCTGCATAGAATCTCCATTGACTACTCTCATGTACATCTAAAAAGAACAAATTAAAAATATGAAAAAAAGAATCTCCATTGAACCATAATTTTTGCAATTCTTTTTTTCCTCCAGCTTTGTGGAAATATAATTGACAAATAAAAATTGCATATCTTCAGATTCACAATTGCCATGAGGTTAGCAGGGCAGTTCTTGTTAGTCCCTTTTCTGGATAAGAAAATGAAGAATCAGAGGGTTAGATGACTTGTTTTAAGGCAAACTGTTGAAAGCAAACAGATACTCTTATTTATACAGGATGACTACATACTGCTGAAAAACAATATTCCCTTAGGACTAGCTACCACAGAAGTATCTGGGGAAATGGCACCACCTCTACAGAAAGAAATCTAGACTCCTACTCCACTGCTTAATTTAGTAGGTATTTTCACCTCTAAGCTTCTCATGTAAACTTAGGTTTTACTAGCTTTAGTTAAAAGCAATTTATTTCAAAGACCATCAAACATATTTGATTGCCTTCTGTTGAGCAGCATTGTAATCACATTTTAATTTATAAGCTATCTAAATGTTCATTAAAATATTGTTCATGTCCCACTTATTATAATAATTTAAAATCTTTCAATTCTTCCTAATTGTATCATTCCTTGAAATTCTGTCTCAAATGCTTCTCTTCCCATAAAGACTTCTTTGGTCATTTCATCAGTTATATTAATCTCGCCTTCCTTAACAGCCTTTAACATTTTTTAATAGAGCATGAACTTAAAGTGCCATTTGATCACTTTTGTTTTATACATTTAAATTAGTAAAGTTAACCTATATCAAGTCTCTTATACAACCTGTTTTCAATCTCAAATCAATATTACCATACATATCCAGGTTTACTTAAAATGAGGCATGATATTATATTTGTATTCATCCATACCACTTAATCCTTAATTTTATCCAATTTTGAACTTTATTACATATTACCTTTTATTATTTTCTAATTGTGTTTTCTCATCTGAGGACTAGAGTTATATCATAGCAACAATTTGTGTCATCTATCGATAGCACAGTGCCAGATACAATGTAAGGTCTCAGGAGTTGCTGACCAGTTAGTTATTATGACAACACTGATAATGGAATTATCAGTGAAGTAGAAAGTTTGAAAAGTTTCAGATAGTGTCACAAATCTGCTACCAACTAGATGTATTATCTTGCATAAATTATATAACTCTCTAAATTTACTTCTGAAAGACAACATGAAGGGATTAAACTAAGTAATCTGTAGATTTATCATTCAAACTCATATTGAATTAAATTAGGAACTGAAGGGAACAAAGTTGTTTAACTTGACTTTTCCCAAAATAATTTGAGAAAATCAGGGCAAATACTTAGAGATAGTTCAGTCTTGGGGAGGGGAGGGAAGACTCAAATTGCCTTCCTTAAATAGGACACAAAAGATTTATGTATGGATCTCTCAAATTTATCATCATTCCTTCATCTTGGAAATGGTTTTTATTTTGTATTTTGGTTCTTAGATTCCTGATTTTTCATAATCCAAAGAGTCTGCAACTCTAACCCCAAGTTATGCAAAAGAAATTGTTTGTTCAAATGATTTTTGACAAAGGTGCTAAAAACACATTGGAGAAAAGACAAGCTTTTCAATAAATGGTACTAGGTAAATTAGGTTTCTATATGCAGAAGAATGAATGAATCTAGACTCTTAGCTCTCACCATTTACAAAAATAGACTCAAGTAGATTAAAAACTTAAATGCAAAATCTGAATCTATGAAACTACTATAAGAAAACATGGGAAATTTTCTCTTTGGGACATTGGAATGGGCAAGGATTTTTTTGGACAAGATCTCAATACCACAGGAAACAAAAGCAGAAACAGATAAATGAGATTATATCAAACTAAAGAGTTTCTTAAAATAAAACAATTATTAAAACAAAGAGACAACTTGCAAAATACAAGAAAATATTTGCAAACTATACAAGGGTCTATATGATAACCAGAGTACATAAGGAACTCCAAGACTCAATAGCAAAAACAAAACAACAAATAAACTAATTTTAAAAATGGACAATAGACTTTAATAGACGTTTCTCAATAGAAGACATACAAATGACCAACAGGTATATGAAAAAAATGTTCAAAATTTCTAATCATCAGGTAAATGAAAATTAAAACCACGATGAGATAACACCTCACTCCAGTAAAATTTGCTATTATCCAAAAGACAAAAATGTTGGGGAGGATGTAGAAAAAAAGGGAAACCCCTGTGCACTCTTGGTGGGACTATAGATTAGTACAGCCATTGTAGCAAACGATATAGAGGATCTTCAAAAAAAATTTAAATACAGCTGGGCACAGTGGTGCATGGCTATAATCCCAGCAACTTGGAAAGCTGAGGCAGCAGGACCACAAGATCAAAGCCAGCCTCGGCAACACAGCAAGCCCCTCAGCAATGTAGTAAGACGCTGTCTCAAAATAAAAGAATTAAAATGGTAAAACACCCCAGGGTTCAATTCCCAGTAACCTCCCAAAGTTAAAATTGAACTATATGATCTAGAAATCTCACTCCTGAATATATATTCAAAGAAAATGAAATCAGTGTGTCAAAGAGACATCCAAACTCCCATGTTAATTGCAGTACTATTCATAATAGTCAAGAAGTATAAACAACCAAAGTATACATCAACAGATGAATGGAGAAAGAATATGTTATACATATACATAATGGAATAGTAGTCCACAAAAAAATAAAATAAAATCCTGCTATTTACAACTACATGAATGGAATCCAGATCATTATGTTAAGTAACCAGGTACAGAACAAAAAGTACCTCATGATCTATTCATGTGGAATCTAAAAAAGGTGATATCATAGAATATCAGAGTAGAATGATGGTTACCAGAGGCTGGGGACAATAGGAGAAAGGGAAACAAGGGGAAAGGACAATCATGGATAAATACTAAGTTACGGTTAGATCAGAGCAAGAAATTACAATTATGTGCTGGGCGTGGTGGCGCATGCCTCTAATCCCAGCAGCCAGGGAGGCTGAGGCAGGAAGATCTTCTGTTCAAAGCCAGTCTCTGCAAAAGTGAGGTGCTAAGTAACTCAGTGAGACCCTGTCTCTAAATAAAGTACAAAATAAGGCTGGGGATGTGGCTCAGTGGTCAAGTGCCCCTGAGTTTAGTTCCTGGTACCCTCCCTTAAAAAATTACAATTATGTATTGAATATCTTAAAAAGCTAGAAGAAAAGATTTTCAATGTTTTCTCCATAAAGAAATGATAAGTATTCAAGAATACAGATATGTTCAACCTAATTTAAATATTGCACAATGTTTACATGTATAGAAATATTACATTATTCCATTAGTATGTACAATTTTATGTCTGTGTATACCATTTTAAATAAAATTAATAAAAAAAAAGAAAAGGAGATTTCTATCCAAAATCCCTTCTGAGTAAACAATGCAAAGTGGAAAAAATACTACTATAGTATTTTTATTTATATTTTATTTATAGGTTTTATTTTATTTTATTTATAGGTTCTCTTGTAGCCTAAAAGACAAAATACTGATCAGACACTGTTTTTCTTTTTTGAGGAAGTATTCAAATATATCAACCTACATAGACATTCTTCTTTTAAAAAGTCCTAAATTAAAAATGTCAAAATATTTTATTATAGCAATACATTTAACAAAACTCTAATCATAATTTCAGTCATTAATGAACTGATTATAAAATTTGTATGGAAATCTAAAGGACCTAAAATATCCAAAGAACAATCTTAAAAAAAATGAGCAAATTGGAAAACTCATTCCTGAATTTAGAGTAATCAAGTTTCTTAAGCATGGTAGCACACACCATTAATCCCAGCAACGGAGGAGGCTGAGGCAGGAGGATTACAAGTTCAAAGGCCCTAAGCAATTCAGCAAGACCCTGTCTCTAAATAAAATATAAAAAAGTGCTGGAGATATGACTCAGTAGTTAAGTGTAACTTGGTTCAATCCCCAGTACAAAAAAAAAAAATTTATATGGGTCACAGAACACATAATCACTTAGCAAAAAATTGAAAAAGTAGGCTTGATCAAAATTTAAAATGTCCACTTATCAGAAGATTCCATTAAGAAAATGAATAGGCAAACCACATAATAGGAGAAAATATTTACAAAACACGTATCTAATAAGGACTAGTATCTAGAGCTGCACGATTCAGTGTGGAGTCATTGGCCAATGTTGCTATTTCAATGTAAATTAATCAAAATAAGTACAATAAAAAATTCTATTCCTGGGCTGAAGTTGTGGCTCAGTGGTAGACTGCTTGCCTGGCATGTGTGAGGCCCTGGGTTTGATCCTCAGCACACACCAAATATAAATTAATTGATTAAACAAAAAAAATCCATTGACAACTAAAAAGATATTTTTTTAAAAATTCAGTTCCTAATTTCCACCATATTAGACAGTGCAGAGACCATATTGGACAGCACTGACCTAAAATACAAAGAACTATCACAATTCACAATAAATGAAAATTGAACTATAAAATAGGAATAAGGTTTTTAAAGATAGTTAATTAACATGAAACTATATGAATGACCAATAAGGACATGAAAAAATGTTCAACATTATTAATTAAATATTAAAATGCAATAATATATCCCTATATACTCACCAGAAGAGCTAAAATTTAAAGAACAGACAAAAATCAAGTGTTGAAAAAAATTTGGCATAACTGGAACTTTCACACTTTGTTGGAGGAAATTTAAAACACTATCATCACTTTGGAAAGTTGTCTGGCATTGTAAGTCTTAAACATACACCTACCCTGTGATCTCACAACTCGACTCTTAGGCATTTGTCCAAGATAAATGAAAAGAAATGATCCACAAGATTTGAATAAAAATGTCCTATTTTTAATGGTCCCTAATAGGAAACAGTCTTGATGTCAATCAATATAAGAATGGAGCTTAAATTTTCAGTATATTCATAAGTAAAAGACATTAACAAAGAACAGGAAAAAAAAGATGAGTCTCAAAAACATGTGAATGAAAGAAACTAAACATATATGAGTACATACTGTATGATTTCATTTATATGAAATTCTGAGACAGGCAAAACCAACTCATTGTGGAAAAATAAAAATTAGGCTAGCAAATGCCTCTGGTGGAGGTGGGGACAGGAATTATTTGAAAAGGAGGATGCAGGAACTCTACTGGAGTGATAGAAATGTTCTAGACCATCACAGTGGTTTGAGCTACTCATGCAAATATATTTGTCAAAACTCAACAAATATATGAATAAGATTTGCACATTTCATATTATAGAAATTTTGTATTTTAAAAACTGTACCTAAATATATTGAGTTCCAGTTATTGGTATGCATACTAAAATAGTTAAGTGAATTGTCTTATGTCTGCAATTTAAAATGCATCAAAAATTAGATGGATTCCTTCCACCCCAGCAGCCATTGAAGAACTGCAGCCATGGCTGTGTGCTACCCCATGCTGTGGGCCTCAATAAGGGCCACAGGGTAACCAAGAATGTGAGCACACCAAGGCACAGCCACCACAGTGGGTGCTTCACCAAGTACACCAAGTTAATGCAGGACATGATCCAAAAGGTGTGTGGCTTTTCTCTGATGAGCATCACACCATGGAGCTGCTTAAGGTCTCCAAGGACAAAGGGGCCCCCAAGTTCATCAAGAAAAGGGTGAAACACACATCTACACAAAGTTGAAGCGGGAGGAACACCATGTCTTGGATATCGTGAGGAAAGCAAACTGGGAAGGACTGAGCACTGATCCTCAAAAAAAAATTATAGAAAAAAAAATTAGATGGACAGAGGGATAAATGGATGGTAGATATATGCTAGGGTCAGTGGAGTAAAAATAGTAGGTATATGCTAAGGTAAGTAGAGTAAAAAGTTACTGGTAAAATCTAGGTGGTATGAATAGATTTCTTTTTTTTAATACTTATTTTTTAGTTGTAGTTGGACACAATACCTTCATTTTATTTATTTATTTTTATGTGGTGCTGAGGATCGAACCCAAGGCCTCGCACATGCTAGGCAAGCAATCTACACACTGAGCCAGAACCCCAGCCCACATGAATAGATTTCATTGTAAAATTATTTCACTCAAATTATTTCGACTTTGCTATATGTTTTAGTTTTTTACAATAACGTGTTGATGAGAAAAGAGGTAACCCAGGCCTCCCACAGATGCAACTTCAATATTAAATCATTTGTTTGTTTGTTTTTTTACCAGGAAATGAACTAAGGGGCACTTAACCGCTGAGCCACATTCCCAGCTCTTTTGTTTGTTTGTTTGTTTGTTTGTTTGTTTGTTTGTTTGTTTTGAGACAGGGTCTCTCTTAGATGCTTAGTGCTTCACTAATTTGCTGCAGCCGGCTTTGAACTCAAGATCCTCCTGCCTCCACTTCCGAGCTGCTGGGATTACAGGCGTGCACCCAATACACACCTGGTCAAATGTTAAATCTTTAAAAACAATTTTGGAACAAAAATCATGAATAATCATGCTTCTCTAGCTCTTGTCCATAGCCTTATCCTACAGCTCCACAAACTGTGTTTGTCTATTTCTTATTAGATAATTCCATCCCTTCAGGGATTGTGTTATCAAGAAGGAAATACTCAGGGTCCTTAAAATTGCAAATTTTACTTTAAGCTTTGCTTTTCTCTCTTGTGCAAGAAAAAAGTCAGACTCTGATTTACAGTTCTTATATCTTGATAATCCCATCCAAATCAAAATGGGAATGAAAACTTTAAAAATAAATTTTAAACAATGATTCAGGAAGAACTTGGAAATGATTAAAAAATAATGTGGATAATATTATTCTTCAATAATAATTTCTTATTTAAAAAAATAGTACTCCTTGGGAAAATGGCTGATTGTTGGACTGGGGCCAAAAACATAAGATGAACTTAAAGCATACAAAAAGAAAAAGAAGGACTAAAAACAAAACAAAAGCAAAATCAGGTGTGGAGTCCCAAGCCTGGGATCCCAGAGGCTTGGGAGGCTAGGGCAGCAGGATCACTGTTTAAAGCCAGCTTCAGCAACTTAGTTAGGACCTAAACAATTTATCAAGACAGTGTATCATAATTTAAAAAAAATTAAAGGGCTGGGCTGGAGATATGGCTTAGTGGTTAAGTGCCCTTGGGTTCAATCCCTGGCATCAAAAAAGGAAAAGGAAAAAGAAAAAAGCAAACACAACACAATGGAGGGAGTATGTCAAAGGGACACAAGAACCTACTGACAGAGCTCCCAATGACCAATACTAGAAACATGAAGAATAAAGTACTATTAGATTACAATCCAAAGAATAAAATGTACACACATCCATGGTTACATAAATAACAGTTAAATAAATAAATGAGGAAAAGACAAAATATCCTTTGTCAAATAATTTAATGTAGGTTCTCCCTCCTCAGGAAGGTTGAGCATGACTTCTCACAGTTTAAGTGCACACAGTGATTCCCTTCCAAAGAGTAGAATGTGAAGAGGGTGGGAGCAGAGAGTAAATTTACAGTAGAAAAAACTGACAAACATGAAGTCATGTTGCTAGTGTGCACCTGCTGTGTAATAAAGAATTAGAGCAGGGCAGCATGGATTACAGAGTACACGCCTGTAATCCCAGCAACTTGGAAGGCTGAGGCAGGAGAATCTTAAGTTCAAGGCCAGCCTGTGCAAATTAGTAAAATCCTGTCTCAAATTTTAAAAAATTAAAAGGTCTGGGGATGTAGCTCAATGGAAAAGCACCCCTGGGTTTAATTTCCAGTACCACATATACATAATAATAATAATAATAATAATAATAATAATAATAATAATAATTCAGCCTTTATTTCTACCTTCTGGGAAAGAACCTCTAAATCCCTAGAACCATATCTGAATTTATGAAAACAAGATAGTTATTGATGAGGGCTAGCCATGGTGGAAAGATCAACCATAATCTGATTAGAGGGTTGTGGACTTTTGAGCTAAATATCATTTCAGCCTAACCTCTTCCATGAAGCACAGGGAGGGGTACTGGAGACTGAGTTCAATCACATAGCTAATAAGTTCATCAATCGTACCTATGCAATGAAACCCCAATATAAAATGAAAAACAGGAGAGTTCAACAGAAAGTTCAGGAGAGTTCCCTAGTTCAACACACTGATGGTGACATCCTGATTCTGTGGAAAGAGGATATGAAAGTTCCTTATTTAAGCTCTCCTTGACCTCACCCTATGTGTCTCTTTACTTGACTGGTTTGTATTCTTTTATTTTTTTAGTAATTAAATACTATTCATTTTTTTAGTAATTAAATACTGTTTTTTTTGGTTTGTATTCTTTATTTTTTTAAAAAAAAGTTGTATGTTTTCTTTGCATTGCTGTTGCAAAATATCTGAGAAAATTGACTTAAAGGAAAAAAGATTTATTTTGGCTCACAGTGTCAGAAGTTTTAGTCCATGGTTAGGTTGACTCCATTACTTTGGAGTGTATACTAAGGCAGACATAATGGTAGGAAGCATAAGGGGGAGCAAAGCTACTCACCCATGGCATCTAGGAAGCAAAAGAGAGAGAGAGGGAGGGACTGGGATCCCAATAGCTCCTTCAAGGGCATGTCCTCAATTTCCATCTACTAGGCCCCACCTTCCAGCACCACCACAGGCTGGTAACTAATCCTTCAACACATGGCCTTTGTGCAACAGTGAAGACCCAAACCATAGCAAGCTGTAGTCAAAACTATAGTTTTTTCCCAAGTTCTATGAGATATCACTGGAGGCTTATGGAAAGTCTTGAATTTGTAACTGTTTGGTGAGAAGTACAGGTGGCTTGGGGACTCTCTCATACTTATGACTAGCAACTGAAGGGAGGGGAGTCTTATTGGGGACCATGTGCTTAACCTGGAGTCTATGCTAACTCCAGGTGGTTTGAATCAGAATTGTTCTGCAGTAATGTACACCCTTCCAGTTAAACAAACATAATTGAACATGCTAATTTATCTGCTGCCACTTAAATAGGTAAAGGAAATTTAATGTGGTAAAAGTGGCACTTGATTTCTGTGATCTTCCTCCCCAAACTCATAATCCTAATCTAATGATGAAAAAACATCAGACAAATCCCAGTTGAGGGACATTTTATACCTAACCAGTATCCCTCAAAATTTTCAAAGTCATCAAAAACAAGAAAAGTCTGCAACTGTCAGAGCCAAGAGTCACCTAAAGAAACACAATAAATACATGTAATATGGGATTCTGGAACAATGAAAGGACATGGAGTAAAAACTAAAGAGAATGAAAAAATATGAAATATAATTCATTATAGTAAATCAATATTAGTTCATTATATGTTATAAATGTGACTTACTAAGTTAAAATATTTGTAATTATGAAAATTGGGTGTGGGATATATGAGAACATTCTGTGTGGTCTTCACAACTTTTCTGTAAATCAAAACTGTTCTAAAATTAAGAGTTTATTTAAAAAAAAAAGAATGAAGAGGAAAAATCAAAGTGGGTATGTGATGATCTTGGAGATAACGATACACTAAATAAATCAGTAGTTAGTGACTGTTAATTTACAGAATTTAGTTGCTGATACATACATTTCAACTATCTTAAATCAATTCAACAAATTTTAAATATACAATACTTATTGAGCTATCCTTCCAGTTAAACAAACATAATTGAACATGCTAATTTATCTGCTGCCACCTAAATAGGTAAAGGAAATTTAAATAGTCAACACACAAAGACAAGGAGAATGGGAAAGAAGATAATAACCAAGAGTTGATATCAACATCTTCTTAGAAGTTAGGAAGCAGATGGAACTGCAGCAACTGACCCAGGAGGGATGAGGCTCTGCCCTTCAATGCCTCCAGGGATGCTTATTTTACTGGCGTAACCAAAGAGGGCTTAGGACTTTGTGGTACTAGGCACAGTAGAAGGCAAGAATAAGGTATGGACCTGAAAACGCAGGGATTTGTCCAAAATCTGTAAAGGAAGCTATAGATCCCAGGTTTACTCATATCCTGTGTATTTAACCCATCATTCTTCATCCTTCCCCTCCCACAAACCCTCCCACAGGCTACCAGAACTGTGTTCTCAAGAGAAAATGCGCAACAGACACTCCATATTCAGAAGGGTTAGGCACAGTAAAGGGTCAGGGTTGGGCCTAAGCCTGGAAACAGCAGCTATGCTCTGAGCTAGTTTTACTAATTCAAAAAAGCTGCTTGCAAATTTTTAGAACTTTCATGAGCCAGCTGTTAACACAGCCCTGTTTTAAAATTAAATCAAATGAGCTTACAACTAAATAAGTTATGTTCCAAAAGGATATAATAGATACTCAGAGTTTTTAACTTCCTGATTATTTTTACTACAGTTTATGAGTATCGATTCTCTTCAAGCTATTTACATCTATTCCATGTGCATGGTAGAAACACTATGTAATGGTGAGCTTCTGTGCATCTTTCCAACACCACATTGATATCATATTAGAGGTTTGAAATTGACCATAGGAATATTTATACTACAGATGTTGACCCATGTCCTGCTTCTAGAATGTATCTGTATACATACCTTTGAGTATTCTTCTTTGGAGAAATAAAACCATAAAGGAAAAGATATACAGATACATCTAGTTGGGGATCTCTTCATAAAAGAAGCTTGCTTGCTGCCTGATCACTGTGCAAGGAAGTCCATCCACATGCATAAAGTTTCCAGTCAACTTTTTAGGACCTTTTGCAAATATAAAAAGACAATCTAGTGCCACCCAACAACTGAGAAGTGTCTCCAGCCTAAAACTCAACAATCTGAAAAAAAGGAACTCAGAAAAGGCAATTCAAGTATCAGAAGAAAACCCTTTAAAACAATAATTAACAGTCTCCGGTTTTAAAGGGAATGTTACACCCATGAAACAAGATGTATTTCTTTAGAACCATCGGAGAAGAAGTCTTGGAAATTAAAACTCTGGGAGCTGAAATGAACAATTCAGTAGAATGATTGAAAGCTAAACTTGAGAAAATAACTCAGAACATTAACATGGTATGAAAAGGAAAGGAGAAACAAGGTAATAAAATTAATCCAGGAGTTCCAGAAAGAGAGCAGATGAAATAAAGGGAAAAACCCAACAATGGACTATGTATCAGTTAGAAGTTATTTGGTTGTAACTGACAAAATGCCAAAAAGAAAGTGGCTAAAGTAATAAATAAAAGTGTTCAATGATCTCTTATAACATAAATTTTGGAGGTAGGTCATGCCTGGTTTGGGGTATTAAATCAGTCAACTCTGCCAGTGTTGTCCATAGGCATGTCCATATTTTGTCCATAGGCTGTGTCCTCTTGATCGCAAACTGGGTATTACAATTTTAAGATGACATCATGTCCTTTCATAATCGCATCCACATCAGGAAAAAGAGAGAGAGAGAGAGAGAGAGAGAACTTAATGAGCCCTTCTCATACATATGACTCACATCAGAAAACAAAACTATTCCTCAAAGCCTTCCCTTCCCGCTGCAGACTTCTCCTTTTATTTCACTCACCAGAAATGTATTACATGTTCACTCTTAGTTACAAGAAAGCTAGAAAAGCAAGTACTGAATCCCACTGAAAAGCAAGTAGGATTACCATAATTGGTTTTAACAATCATGAACTCTCTGACCTTTGGAACTGAAGGTTATTGCCTGAGTAAAATGAAGACTTTTGTTAGGAAGAAATATGAAGAAAATGTCTGGTGAACAAGCAGCTAAAAGTGTTGCTATAGTTCGGATCTAAAATGTCCCGCAAGGTTCAAGGGTTAAGGGCTTTCTTCCCAGGTTGGCACCAGAGGGAAGTAGTGGGAACTGTAAGAAGAGGGGCCTACTGGGAGGTCCTCCAGTCACAGGGTCCATGGGATAGTGAGACCCCAACCCCTTTCTCTCCCTCTTTTTTTGCAGCCATGAGATAAGCCACACTCTCACCAATGCACTCCCCAACATTCTGTGCTGCCTCACCTGAGACCCAAAAGCAAAGGCCAACTGACCATGGACTGAAGGCTCCAAAATTATGAAACAAAATATATCTTTGTCTTTATAAGATGATTATCTCAGAGGTTTGTTACAGTAATGGAAAGTGGACTGATGTAGGTATTTTCTACAGTAATGCAAAAAAAAAAAAAAAATGTCAAGAACTGAAGGACGCAGATATCCAGAGAGCAAAGGCACACCAAAGATCAACCACAGTAAAAACCAAAAATCAAAAGATCAACACAAAGACACATCTTCTAAACACTTCTTAAAGACATATTCAAAGAACTTGGAGTCACACTATACATATCAACAAAAACACTGTATGTTAGAAAATAATAAAGCAATGCCTTTGAAATTCTGAGGTAAAAGCATTTTTCATCCTAGAAATTCTGCACCTGACCAAATTAGCAAATATTTTTTCAAATATTCACAGCCTCAAAAAGTTCCGCCCATGTACCATTTGTTGAAAAAGTACTAGAGTATGTGCTTCAGCAAAGCAAAGGAGTAAACCAAGAAAGAGGATATCGTAGGATCCCAGAGATATTGAGAGCAGGCCTAAAAATACCTAAACAATATTGAAAAAGAAATATGGTAGGTCCCATAAGAGAGAAATCAAATATATCGAGTATCTGTTGTGTTCAAGTGTCTTCCTAGGAAGACATAGCAAAAATTATACAGAAAATAAAGCAAATGAGAATATGAGATAATAAACCTCTTGTAGAAAAACAAAAGGCTGTATCAGAAAGGAAATTTGCTTAGAAAACACTATGATATATATATATGTCATAATATTATAATCAATAAATATTGATTTAACCCAAAATTGTAACATAACTAAATTAGGAACATGAAAGGAGAGTATATCTGTTAGATCCCAATAAGAAACAGATGGTAGACACAAATTCAGATAAGCCAGAAGGGTTTCTTTACAAAGGGATTATTTGCAAAGATGTGGGCAGCTTGCAGGGAAATCACAGAGCTAGTGACTCAAGATTGGACCTCTAAGACCCAAAGGAGGAATGGAAGGAGTGGCTACCAGGACCCAAAAGAAGAAAGTTGGGAGGAGGAACTCATTCGGAAAGGAAAAATTACCTGTGTTCAAGGGGCTCTGAGAGGAAGTTGGGGTAATAAGCACCCTGATAGCCTGACTTCACTAGTCAGGCCTTCTGTCTGCTCCACATGGACCAAACTCAATAAAGAGCTGAAGCCATGGGAGTCATCAATGCCGTCCATACGGTTAAGAAGCTTGAGGGGCTGAGGCTGTGGCTCAGCGGTAGAGTATTCGCCTAGCACATGCAAGGCCCTGGGTTTGATCCTCAACGCCACATAAAAAATAAATAAGTAAACTAAAGGTATTGTGTCCAACTAAAAGATAAATATAACTGGAGAGACACACACAAGATATCTGGCACAGAGATGATGTGTGATAGTGCAAAAGAATGAAACCCTCCTCTAACCACAGTTTGTCAATATTTGACACTGATGTTGAATATTATTTTAGCTATACGAAAGAAAATGTCACAAGAAATAATAATGAACATTCCTGAAGGAGGTAACTGTGTGGGAAAAGCACAGACGCAGGAAATCTCGTTCAAAGTAACAAGTAACCCAATTTGTTTGTACTTAAGGAATCTATAAAGGAAAAGCAGGAGATAAAACTGAAGTGACAGATTGAGGTCATACTGTGGTGGCTTGAATGCCAGGCTGAGGATTCTGTATTTAAACAGTGTTGAGCCTCATGAGTGACATAATGAGGGCTGAGCCCCAAGTAAATTCAATCTGGTAGCGATATGTAGGATTAACTAAAATTAAAATCTAAAGAACATGAGACATGGGAGATTCTATTTCATAGTCCCAGTTCGGATTTCCAAATGTCTAACATAATGGTGATGATGAGAAGGGAAAGGACAATATTAATCTAAAAGATGTCTCAAAACAACATTAAAAGAACTTCACTCCTTCAACAAACATCCTTCCAATACCCACCACTTGCCAAACATTATTGCAGTCAAAGGAAATACTGCAGTGAACCAAGTATTCAAAAGTCCTGCTCTCTTGGAGCTTGTATTCTGGTAGAGGGAAACAAATATGGAATAAAATAAGTAGGTACTATGAAAACTAGAGATCCTATGAAGAAATCCAAAGAAGGGATGTAAGACTGAAGGTTTGAAATGACTAATTTGCATTTGGAAATGAGTTTGAAATGGATCTGTGATGTACAAGTAGATATTCCCAGATAACTGGAACTCAAGATAAGTCAGAGCTAAAGATATGAAAAGGGATTATGGAGATAGAAATGAGACAGCCAGACCTGTTCTCTAAGGGATCAGAGTGATAGCTCCTTCATGTAGCCAGTAATTCTTCCAGTTTTGCAGGTCAAAAACAATTCTGTTTTTGTCAGTGCATTCAGAGATGACTGGGCTTAAGACAACTAACAGGTGCTAAAACCACAGATTTATGTAAACTCAGAATTTTAACTTTAAAATGAGAAATATAACTGTCAATTCAACTGTGGAACTCGCATTGCTAATACCTGTAGAAAAGTCTATGTTGGAAGCAAGAACATGATCTGACTCTTGCTTGCTGATCACAGAATCAGAGCTAAGAAAATAAAATAAACAATCTCAAGGGCTAGCCTCATTAACCCCATAAAGAAACGTTTGACAAGGGGCAATCATGCTTGTGCCTGGAAATCTATCCACTGTCTTCCTACAGAGGTAGAAATGTGATGTCAAAGTCTTCCCCTTTCTTCTGGGCTCCTTATTGACCCTTTCCCTGCATTTCTTCTTAGAATATAGTATCTTTCTTTTGGAATTGGGATATGTTTAGAGAGGAATGTTGGGTTATGATGGAAAAGACGATGACAACAGCATCACTTATCCCCCACCCCCAAGTAAAGTAGTGGGTATTAAATCCAGGGGAAAAAAGAAAAGGAGCCCACAAAGAAAATGGGTATAGTTTGATCAGAGTAGGAAAACAGTCTGGTACTGTGCTAATGATATTGAGGAAGAATGGAAGGAAGGATCAGCAATAAATACTGGTAATACAATGGATTTGGTGACTACACGTCATCAAGCATCTCCAAGGGAGTAATTTCAACCAGATGGTGAGGTTTAAAGCCAAAGAACAAGGTGGCAATGAGTGAGTGTGTAATGAAGAAAAAGCAATAGTGTCTTCTAGAAGGGTGGGATGCTCGTTCCATCTGTCTCTCCTCCAATAATTGTGTCAAAAGAAGGAAAATGGCCCTCTTCTATGGAGGAAGTCTATCTCATCCTTATTATAAAATGACTAACCTCCCAGTTTGCCCAGTATTTTCCCAGTTTAGTACTGAAAGTCCCAAGTATGGGGGCTTACATTTGTGGGTAAACTGGTACTGTTTCATATAAATGTGACATTTTATTTTGGTGAAGTTTTAGATATCTATTGGTGATTTTTGTTTTAAACAATTTTATTGAGACATCATTAATATACCATAAGATCCACTGGTTCTGGTGATCATTTAAAAAAACAATCTCAACCCAGCATGTACCTAAAGTTACTGTGGCTTGTAAAGAATACCAGTGACATGGCTGGGATTGTGGCTCAGTGGTAGAGTGTTCGCCTACCACATGCAAGTCTCTGGGTTCAATCCTCAGCATCACATATAAATAAATAAATAAATAGGGGTATTGTGTGCAACTACAACTAAAAAATAAATATTTTAAAAATGTATTGAGAATACCAGTGACAGACCCTAGCCCTAGGGGTGACTAAGACCCAGTTGTTACTATTTTTTTTTAAGTAATCCAGCTTACTATAATGTATATTCAAGGTTAAGACCCACTAGTTTAAAGGAAAGAACACACAATTTTCGATTTTTTTTAAGTTTTCAAAAAGGAGAAATAAAGTAAGCACTTAAATAGGAATGATAATACATGCTTCTCAAATGAGTAAATTTTTGAAAGGGTGAAAAAAGAGTATTTTAAATATTTTTTGTTCTGAATTGTAGGGACAAATTCAAGAACTTAAATGGATTTTTAAAATCAGAATCCAGCACATTATCTTACTAGGAAAATCATAATTTATTTTCACATTTTGCATGAAATCCTATTTTTGGTTATACCATAATTCTACAAAACAAAAAAGGAAATTTTTTTAAATGAATTGAATAAATGTTTCCTTTGAATGTGTAAAAGGAAACGTTTCAAGACTCAAATCTTCAGTCACCTTTCCAAAAGCCTTTACATGGTAAAACGTAATTGATTTCAATGTAAAATGAGATTGTGTTTTCTATAAATGCATTATTCTCTGACTCCAAATCAATTAAAGACACCCTGCTATATTCACAAGAGACTCTCTAAAAAATCAATGTTAATTCCAGAAAATGTTTTACCATTTTAAAATGTATTCATTATAACACTGGATTGATTTATCTTGAGCAGGAGAGGTATCCAAAAAGAATATATTACTGGAATTATTATAATATATGCCTATTGATAGTTATAAGTAAAAAAATTCTGATATAAAGCTATTTAGTGATTAATAATGACACAGTGGTAAGTTTCAGCTCATGATTTGAATAAGCAAGAGATACAACTTTATTTTCCTATCAGTCAAATCAGTTTCTATGTTGAAGTTTCTGTCTGTATGGAGTATGGCACAGTCTGGCTCTGCTCTTGGTTAACTTGAACAGTTACAGATTTTACCCTTTCTTTGGTTCTTGGTCCAAAGGGCAGGGCCCAGGACCTTCAGTGAGAGATCCATAGCATCCATTTTTTCCATTGCTTCCTTGCTGCTTGTACTCTCCTGAGTCACCTCTAACAAAGGATGTTATATGAAAAACACATGACTGACATCACACTTAATGGTAAGAAAATGTTATTTCCCTAAAATCAGAAGCAAAACAAAGACATCTGCTCTCACCACTTTCATTCAACATTGTGCTGAAGGTTGTAGCCAGGTCCAGCAAGCAAAAAAATAAAAATTTTAAGAAATCTAGATTGAAAGAAAAAAAGCAAAATTCTCTCTATTTACAGATAATATGATCTCATTTATACAATGTCTTAAATGGATCTACTAAAAAAATATTAGAACTAATCAATCAGTTCAGCACAGTTGCAGCATAAAAGATCAATATACAAAAATCAGTTGTATTTCTCCATGCTAACAATAAATAATCCAAAAATAAAAAATTTAAAAATTCATTTCTAGTAGTATTAAAAATAATAAAATAATTCAGAAATGCTTTTAAAAAGCTTAAAATACATTCTGGCCAGGCATGGTAGCCCATGCCCATAATCCCAGCAACTTGGGGGGCTGAGACAGGAGGATCACAAGTTCAAAGCCAGCCTCAGCAATGGTGAGGCACTAAGCAACTCAGTGAGACTCTCTCTCTAACTAAATACAAAAAAAGGGGTGGGGATGTGGCTCAGTAGTCGAGTAGTGCCCTGGAGTTCAATCCCTAGTATCAAAAAAAAAAAAAAAAAAATCTGAAAACTACCAAACATTTAGATAAATCAAAGCAGATCTAAATAAATTAAAGACATCCCATATTCATAGATCAGAAAAAAAGACTTACTATTTTAAATGACAATACTTTCAAAATTGATCTGTAGGTTTAATATAATCCCTATCAAAATCATGGCTAGCTCTTTGCAAACTTGACAAACCAATTCTTAAATTAATACAGAAATACAAGAGACCCAGACCAGACAAAACAGTCTTGAAAAAAAAGAACACAGTTGGAGGATTCACACTTCCCAATTTCAATTTTCCCACACAGATGCAGTAATCAAGGCAATGTAATAATGGCATGAGGAGACAAATGCAGACGAATAAAACAAGTTTGAGAATTCAAAAGCCCGTATTGTTATGGTCAATTGATTTTAACAATAGTGTCAAGACAATTCAATGGGGGAAGAATAGTCTTTTCAATAAAAGGTGCTAGATAACAGGATATTTCCATGCAAAAGAATGAAATTGAACTCCTTACATCACATATAAAAATTAATTTCAAATGGATAAAATAGCTAAAATTATAAGTTTTCTGGAAGACAATATAGGAATAAAACATGACTTTGAGTTATGCAAAATCTTTTTAGTCAAGACACTAAAAGAAAAAGTAACAACAGGTAAAGAAAGCTGGCCACCCACACCTGTAATCCCAGAGGCTTGGGAGGCTGAGGTAGGAAGATTAAAGGTTCAAAGCCAGCCTCAGCAACTTAGGGAGACCCTGTCTCAAAATAAAAAGGGCTGAGGATGTGACTCAGTGGCTAAGTGTCCCTGGGTTCAATCCCCAGTACAAAAAAGAAAAAGAAAAGTAAAGAAAAAGAGATAAGTTGGACTTCATTTTAAAAAAAAAAAAATCCTTGTACTTCAAATAGGAAATTAAAAGACAACCCACAGAATGGTAAGGATTTTGCAAATCATATACTGAAGAGAGACATACATCTAAGATCTATAAAGAATTCTTACAACTCAACAATAAAAAGACAAATAACCCAATTTAAAAAAATAGGCAAAAGGAGCAATAGAAACTCTCATTTATTGCTGGTAGGAATATAAAATGGCACAGCTACTTTGAAAGATGATTTGACAGTTTCTTAAAAAATTGAATATACTCTTGCCCTATGATCCAGCAACTGCACTCCTTTATCCAAAATGAATGGAAAACACAGAGACGCACAAATACCTGCACACCAATGTTAAATGCCACTTACTCAAAATCCCCAAAAGCTAAAAGCAATCAAGGTTTCCTTCAATAGATAAATGGATAAATGGCAGTACGTGTTCATAGTGGAATATTATTTGATGACTAAAAATAAATAAGCTGTTATGGTTTGGGTGTCCCCCAAAAGCTCCTGTGTGAGACAATGCAAATAGGTTCAGAGGAGAAATGATTGGGTTGTGAGAGTCTTAACTCAATCAGTGAATTAATCCCCTGATAGAGATTAACTGAGTGGTAACTGAAGTGGTAGGGTGTGGCTAGAAGGGGAGCACATTGGGAGTGTGCCTTTGGGATATATATGTTTGTATCAGTGGAGACCTCTCTACTTTCTGCTCATCATGTGAACTGCTTCCCTTCACCACATCTTCTGCTATGATGTTCTGTCTTACCTCAAGCCCCAAGGAATGAAACCAGCCTTCTATGGACTGAGATCTCTGGAACTGTGAGCCCCCAAATGAAACTTTTCCTCCCATAGAATTGTTCTGGTCAGATCTTTTAGTCACAACAGAAAAAGCTTACTAAAACATGAGCTATCAGGCCATGATAAGACATCAAGGAAACATACAGTGCATTTTTAAGTGAAAGAAGCCAATGTGATTCCAACTATATGACATTATGGAGACACTACAAAGATTGGTGGTTATTCAGGGTTTTGAGGAAATTGGAGTGGGAGGAATGAATAGGTAGAGCACAGGCAATTTGGGGGCAGTAAAACTACTCTATATGATACTATAATGAGGAATACATTTGTGAGATTGGGTAAAATGCAAATTTGTGAGAACCCATAAAATGAAAAGTACAAAGCATGAACCCTAATGTAAACTATGGACTTTAGATAATAATAATAACATATCGACATTGGTTCATATATTATAACAAATGTACCATGCTAAAGTTCAATGTTAACAACAGGGGAAACTGTTTGGATGTGTAAAGATTGGGTGTTAGGGAATATAGGAACTTGGGCTGGGGATGTGGCTCAAGCGGTAGTGCACTCACCTGGCATGTGTGCGGCCCAGGTTCGATCCTCAGCACCACATACAAACAAAGATCTTGTGTCCACCGAAAACTGAAAAATAAATATTAAAATTCTCTCTCTCTCTAAAAAAAATATAGGAACTCTGGTATTTTTGACTCATTTTTTTTCTATCACCCTTAAAAATTAACAATTATTTTTTTAAATAGGCAATGGACAGATTTCCAAAAAAGATTTAAAAAATTACCAATAATCACATTAAAGATGTTCACTATCATTAGCCATAAGTGTGATGCAAATAAAAACTATATTGAGATGCCACCTCACTTTCATTAGGATGGCTATAATCAAAAAGATACATAAGAGAATTGATGAGGATGTGGAGATATAGAACACTGATACACTGTGGATGGGAATATAAAAATGGTACAGTCACTTTGGAAAACAGTTTGACAGTTCTTCAAAAGCTTAAATATAGGGTTACCACATAACCCAGCAATTCCACTCCTGGGTATACACCTTGTATTTCTGTTTTTAATAGTATGGAAATCTTTTCCAGAAGTCTCCACCACAGATTTCCCTGCATTTCTCATTGGCCAGAATTGTGTTTTACGTTCTTTCTTAAATCATACTGGATATCTCTCTCTCTCTCTCTCTCTCTCTCTCTCTCTCTCTCTCTCTCTCTCTCTCTCTCTTTTTCTCTTTCTGTGTGTGTGTGTGTGTATGTATGTGTTGGGGGATGAAGGGTGGGGTGGGAGGCACTGACTATAACTGACATAGACTAATCAGATTTAAGCATGTCAGGAGGGTTAGGTAAGCACAAAATCAAGATTCTGGAGTCAAGGAAGAAAGGGGCAGGACTACTGGGTGGGCATCACATAAACAAATGACCAATAACACAGCCTGCTATAACACAGCCAAAAGAGAAACATGAAATGAAAATTGCACTGTACTTTCTTTAGTTCAGAATGAGGTTATGTGCCCTCCCTTCTGTACCAAGTCAAAACTAAAGCAAGATTTCTTTTTTATTTTTATTTTGATTAGGTATATATGACAGCAGAATGCATTTTGATTCATTGTAACACATAAAGCAAGATTTCTATTGTTTCTTGGAACTATTTGATTTCTCCAGGGATCTGCACACCTAAAAAAGCATCCCCCTAAAAAAACCAACCATTGCTTACTAGGAAAGACACACAGGAGGAAGCACCCCATTTTTGTGCTGCACAATGCTATGTCAGGATGGAATGTTTGGAATTGTGGTAATGAGCTTACAAATATGAGGGCAGCTACCTATTAAAAGGTAAACAAATTTTCCCTTTGAAATCAATGGGAGTCTATCTATGACAGAAACTGAAGCTTAAGCGTGAAATGACTTTCTCTGTGTCTCATGTGAAGCTTGTGATTACCTCATTATTACATTCGGCATTCTAAACTCAGCATTCATCACATTTGAACATGTGGACAATTTTTGGAGTTCAAAACGTGTACTGTTACTTACTTTAACCTCAGTGTTGGGCTCAACAGCATTAGCACACATGCTAGTCATCAGAAACCTAGGTGAAAGCTGAGTTGCTCATAGAACTATCTTCACTCATCTGTTTTATGAGACAAACACTCATCTTAACAAAAATGGGTCAGTGAGGACACGCCATCCTGTTCTGCTGTAGATTTTGCCTTTATAGTAGGTCAGCATGTGTAACTTGCCTAGCACATTCAAGGCTCTGGGTTTGATCCTCAGCACTGCAAAATAAATCCACCATTGGAGGTGAAGAATAGTCTGCTAAGCAAAGTAAGCCAATCCCAAAAAAAACAAAGGCCGATTGTTCTCTCTCATAAATGGATCTGATCCATAATGGGTAACCGGCGAGGGGCATGGGAAAAATGGAGGAACTGTGGGGCTGGGATTGTGGCTCAGAGTGAGAGCACTGGGTTCCATCCTCGGCACTACATAAAAATAAAGATATTAAAAAAATGGAGGAACTGTGATTGGGCAAAGGGGAGGGAGAGAAGGAGAGGGGACATGGGGGCAAGAAAGACGGTGGAATGAGATGGACACCATTACCCTAGGTACATATATGACTGCACATATGGTGCAACACTACATCATGTACAATCAGAGAAATGAAAAGTTGTGCTGCAGTTGTGTACAATGAATCAAAATGCATTCTGGGCTGGGGTTGTGGCTCCATGGTAGAGTACGCACCTAGCACATGTGAGCACATGTGAGGCCCTGGGTTCGATCCTCAGCACCACATAAAAATAAATAAATAAAGGTATTGTGTCCAACTACAACTAAAAAATAATTTTTTAAAAAATGCATTCTGCTGTCATATATATCTAATTAGAATAAATAAACAATCCACCATTATGACGCAGAAGCAAACTTGATTTAAAAAGCCAACTGCCTTGCTGGTTCAAGGTTTTGTTAGCTCAGCAGGAAGGAACATTATGAATGCCAGCGAACCCTGAGGCTTCATGCTGTCAATTTTGTTCTTTCTGTTTCTGCAGTTTTGTGTTGCAATGATTTGGTGAAGGAACAGTTAGGCCAAAGTACTTGTTACCCCCAGTAGAGAACCATCACTGAAGACTTTTGCATTTGCTGTTATCTGAATTACACGCTCCCCACTTTAGTCATCTGTAAAATGAGAGGGCTGGACAAGAGCATCTCATAATTCTTTTCTGTTCTAAAATTCTGTGATTCTCTAATCAATACCCTGACTTTTCTAAATGTGAAAAAGCCTCGAGAAACCTTTAAAATAATCTTCCAGTTCATTCATGCAGTTACAATTTATTTATTCAGAATTATACTATATAACAGTAGTAGTTATACACAATCCTAAAAACTAATTCACTCTTGAAATTAGCTTCTTTTGCCCTTTGAATATTTTTGATGTCCCATTTTAAATTTCCTAGGGGTATATTCAAATCTAATATGCCACATAATTTCAACATATAAGTTTATTATTGAGAAGAAAAAGTATTCTTATTTACCCCAGGAAAGATGTTCCTACATATAAATACTAGGTATTAGAGGAAATTTCCTTGGGTGGGAGAGCATTGGACTCTGCTATATAATAATTCACTTTTAAAACTAATAATAAGGTATTTTTAAATGTTAAATGCTTCTTTAATGGAGAATATCGTTCAGTGTTCATTTCCTTTTTAATAAAAGATCAGCTGAATTTCTTAATGCAAAATGAGCTTGTCCTGATGCTTTTGATTCCAGTGAAACTCACTCAGACTCTTACTGAGTTAAATTCTCATCAATTTCAAAGAGAATGAATATAGAATTCAGATGAACTATAATAGTTTCAAAATGGAAATCCAGGTATGTGGTTTAGATTCATGGATCTCCTCCATGAAATCAGACATTAACATGGCCCTGATTCAATCCTTCCCTCCTTCCTCCAGTTCTCATTGTCTTCTTTCTTTATCTCTCTGTTTTCTTCTTCCTTTCACAGATATTTGCTATGTAAGTGTAAAACTTATATATCTGTGATCCTTGTGGTTCTATCCCAGAATGCTATCAAGGAAGAAACATGGTCCAAAAACAAAAAGAAAACAAGTCCTTTGTGTGTGATGTTCAAACACCAAAAAGAGAGCACGTGTTTCCTATCAACACTTCTGAAAAACCCCTGCATCCCCTCTCATCCACTGGCCTTCCATATCCAGGCAATCCCTCCCTTCTTTCTGTATAAGCCTCTGGAAAACTCTTCACCCAACCCTAGCGCTTGTGTTCTTCTGTTCCACGCTTACTGTTTCCAGTTCTTATCATAAAAATCCAAAAAACCAAGACAGGAGAAAGGCTGGAAAAGTTATTTTGGTAATTTTTGTTCAATTATCCCTTCCAAGTACATTGTAGGTTATATGAAAAAGCAGAGTCTACCTTTGAAGGCCTATAATCAAAGGAAGGATATTCAACATTTTTTTGAATTATGCAAAGTCAAGAATTCTGCCAAGTATCAAATAACCAATGGCCTCTGCCCTGGAGAATTTGATAGCCCAGCGTGGAGAGGCCACATGGACACAGATAATGCTAATACAATATGATAAATACTAAAATAAGATTTACACTAAAAGTGATATGAAAACTTAACATGACTTCCTTTAAATGACTCACTTACCAGAACTCTTAATTAATAATATTAGTTTTTTCCTTGTTACAGGAACTCCAGTTTTGAATTGAAAACAATTTATCATTGTTTTGTCAGACTCATCTGTGTCTAACCAGTCTCCAGAGTCTCCCAGCTTCATTCCTACTTATAGTAATATTCTCCCAATATATGATAAGGCCAAATGGTGATGATGGACAAGAAGGAGAAAAAAAAAAACTAGGTTTTATCTCCTGGAGGAAACAAAATCTGAAATCGTAAGAAATATGTTAGAGTTGTCAGAAGTACATGAATTCATCTTTATGAAACATACTGTTTGTTGTGTTCCATAGCAGTATGGTAATTCTAAAAATTTCACAAAGATTAAAAAACAAAACCCACCACTATTTCCAAATAATATGCATCCTCCCCAACATTTTTACTCACCTTACTTATCGAACTCTGACCCAGATTCTCCAATTCTAAACTGTCCAATCCACTTCCAGATTAATTATGCTAAATAGTGTTTCATATGTCATTCTCTTTAAAAGAAAACTGCAATAATTTCTCAACAGTTTGTACAAGGGAGCTCAAACTCTTGAGCTTCACATAAGGATTTAAGAACTTGGCCCTGAACTATCATCTTTGTAACCTTCTTTCTTTTTATCGATAACTCAACCATATTTGACAATCAATTTAAATGCTCAGACTTTCCAAGAAATACCCACTGATGCATCTGCCTAGCAACCCTTTCTTAGAACCGCTCCACCTCCCTTCCAGCAACATAATTTCAGTTACTTTGCCCTTCGATGGTAACCCTGATTTCCACTGGCAATTGATCCAGTGTTAACATGCAACCCAAGCTGGTCCAACAAGTCTTTTCCCTGAGGGATTTAGAATGGGAACTGAGGAAGTCCAGACCCAAGCCAGTTGTCATTTTCTGCCACAGAGACCAGAAAGAAGAAAAAGCCACAGTAAGAAATGAAACAAACATCTCAAGAGGAACAAAAACAAGATAGAAAGGACTATAATGAACCATGGTCCATGCATTCTATTCATCTGACTCAGGAGCATCCTACTGTTGGGACCCAAGGGTCAATTGTCACAGTTATAATAATAAATTATGTACCTTTGCCAACTTTATCTTTTTTTGGAGGGTGGGGGGTAACCAGGGATTGAACCCAGGAGCACTTAGCCAGTGACCACATCTCTAGCCCTTTTTATCTTGAAACAGGGTCTCATTAAGTTGTTTAGGACCTCACTAAGTTACTGAGGCTGGCTTTGAGCTTGTAATCCTCCTGCCTCAGCCCACCAAGCTACTGGGATTTCAAGTGTTCCCCACCTCACCCGGCTTAATCTTAACTTAAATGAGCTTTGCTGCTTACATCCCAGAAGAGTTATGATTAATTATATCACAGTTACATTTTAAAGAGTTCACTCCATCCACAGTATGGAAGAAGGATGAGCTAATAAGAAAAATGATTTACAGTAGAAGGGGTAGAGAGAGAAAAGGGGAGGGGAGGGGAGGGGAGGAGGGATAGTAGAGAATAGGACTGACAGCAGAATACATCAGACACTAGAAAGGCAATATGCCAATCAATGGAAGGGTAACTGATGTGATACAGCAATCTGTATACGGGGTAAAGTTGGGAGTTCATAACCCGCTTGAATCAAACTGTGAAATATGATGTATTAAGAACTGTGTAATGTTTTGAACGACCAACAATAAAAAAAAAAAAAAGAACAAGTCGTGAAGCCATTGAAAGAATCCAGGAACAGAATTTGGTGATGACTGGATGTGAATAAGTGTGGCAGGGACTGAGGATGACCCGAAGGCTGGATAACTGGGTGGAGAGAGGGAAAGACAATATTGCAGAATTTGGGTGATGATAGTGAGCTTGGCTGTGACTGAGATAACGTGTATGGAAGCACCTAGCACAATTCTCAAGCCATAGCAGAGCCCTGTAGTCAGTGTCCTAAGTCTCCTCTGACTTCTATCTTTGTCTCCCTGTAAGGCTGTAAGCTCCTGTGGGGGAAGGATTACATACCAAACTTCTCCTTTGCCCTCACAATGACTACTTGGGTCCTGAAACACTGTAGACATTCAGTATCTGTTAATTTTATTTGGTTTTAGGCAAGACAGTGCCGCAGTCTGGCTGGGCACAATTCAGGAGCCACTTGTCAAAAGAAACTAACTTTATTTTTAGAACTACACACACCAAACAAAACAGCTCCTCAGGAAAAAACCCTCAGAGCCCAACTGCCACCACCGGCTTCCCACAAGCCTCTCACCCCAACACCAGCCTCACCACCTCCCACAATCTTCCTGCTCTTGAAGCCAATTGGCTGGGTCGTGTGGGCGGAGCCAAAGAAGTCCCCCAATGAGCAGCTCCGTGGTCTGAAAGGGCAGGGAAACAGCCCAATGAGCATCACCGCAGAGGAGCCAATCAGCTAGATGTTGCTGGGGCCGCTGTGAGCCAATCATCAGCCAGCAGCTGGAAGTTTGCTGGCAGCTGGAAGTTTGCTGGGGCCCCTTTGGCTGTGGCTCTCAACAAGACAGTTTTGTTTTGATTGTTTATAATAATACATTTTGTCAAAGGGAACAATCAGAATAGTATTGTATAGAATTGCTTTAGACCAAAAATTCAAAATATACTCTCCTCACTATAATCTTGTTTGATTTTTGAGTAATCTTCAAAAGGCCTGAATTCTAATAAAAGATCATTTTCTTTTTTATGGGAAATAAAAATAAAATCTAGACCCAAAGAGAATAAATAAATAAGCTTTTCATTTATAAATATGTATAAATCTGAAAGTGCTCAGTAAACATCAATGCACAATACTAAAAAATAAACCTGAAAGCTGAATACAAATCCTGACTTCAAATGTAAACACAAACTAATCAAAGCCAAGAATTCAGATTTTAAAAGAGCTTCCACTGTTGAATATCAATATGTATCTCAGATATATCTGTAAAGTTTGGGGGAGATTGATTTCTTCCTAATTCTCTATTAAGATTATTTTCATTGTCCACATATATTGTGTCTATATCTCTATAAATGTAATTATACATAATTTGTAACTACCATATAATTATATTATGAATTATTTTACAACTATATCATATCATATATAATTATATCATGTTATATCATATCATATTATGTAATTATCACATAGAATATATATTTATAATAAAATCACATTTATAATATTAGAGAGTGTAAACGTGACATTTAAAGTAAATTTTAAATTTAATTCATATTTTAAAATTAAATTTTAAATTTTAATTAATATTTTTAAATTAGTAGTTTCCTATCATCTTACAGAGAAACATGATTCAGCTCTTAAGCCCATACCTTTCTTCTCAACCTCATTTCTTGACATTCTCCTTCTCCCAGCAAATAATCCCTTCCACCTGTATAGCTGATGCCTTCTCAATGTTTCAAACTCAAACAGAAAAGCTCTCAGAAAATCCTTTCCTTCAACAGATGAATGGATAAAGAAAATATGCTATATATATATATATATATATATATATATATATATATACAATGAAATATTACTCAGCCATAAAAAGAATGGCTTTATGAATTTTTGCAGGTTAATGAATGGAACTGGAGACTATCATGCTAAGTGAAATAAGCCAATCCCAAAAAACCAAGGGTTGAATGTTCTATTTGATATGCAAATACTAACACACAACAAGGTGGGGGGAGTTTAGAAGTTCAGAGGATTAGACAAAGGGGAATGGAGGGGAGGGGAGATAGGAAAGACAGTAGAATGAATCAGACATAACTTTCCCATGTTATGAATACATGACCAGTGAAACTCCACATCATGTACAACCACAAGAATGGAATCCTAAATAGAATAAGTTATACTCCATGTATAAATATGTCAAAATATACTCTACTGACATATATATATATACATATATATATACATATAGAACAAATAAATAATTATGAGATTAAAGTTAAAAAAAAAGAAGAAACGCCTTTACTCCTCACTGTAACCAAAGTAGGGTTCTGTATTCCTGTAACTTCTTTCAAAGCACCAATAACAATCTTCTATTCTTATATATGTTTTCATTTACTTACTTGATATTTCTCTGCTTTAGTTGGATACAAGTCCTTTGGGGGCAAGGACTTTGAGTATATTATACTCTATTATAATTCTAGCTCCTATACAGTGCTAAGAATGTAAAGTATTTGCTAGATGAGTAGATGAATAACAGAGCATTCTGGATGTTGTTTTGGCTATATATTTCAAAAGATCTTAAAGCAGTCACAAAGTACTCAAATAATTCTTTTAGGAATTTATCTTAAGGAAATAATTGGAAATATACAGATTTATGCATAAAATTTTCTTCATAGACTTGTTTATATAAGGGAAAACTAGAGGGACTGGGACTGTGGCTCAGCGGTAGACCTGGGTTCAATCCTCAGCACCACATAAAAATAAATAAACAAAATTAGCAATGAATATGTCTTACTTTTACAAATGTATAAAAGAAATACATTTTGGACAATAGTATGGCCCTATGTATAAACGAGGCTGTATAAACAACAATGTGATCCTGCAATCTGTACACCTGGAAAAATAAGATTACGTACCCCATTTGAATCAAATGTATGATATGTCAAGATCATTGTAATATTTTGAGCAACTAATAAAAAAATTTTAAAAAAAAGAAATACATTTTGGGGCTGGGTTTTATGGCTCAGTGGTAGAGCACTTGCCTAGCATATGCGAAGCCCTAAGTTTGTGATGGAAAAAAATGTTTTTAATCTAAATAAACAGCTAATGTGTGAAAAAACACTCTGCTAATTACACAAGGTTTCAACACTTTTGAATAGATGATTAACACTTTTCCTGTTCTCCAGAGGTTTGCAATTTATGACTTAAGTAAGTTTATTTCCAAATTCATGACAGCTGGCAATAGGAACCATCAACAACCCCAGAGGGAGGATAAAAATGAAGGCATACAAATGGCAAGGTGGCAGGAGGCAGAGCAGGACAGTACAAAGGGAAAGAAGGGAAACAAGGAGGAAGAGGAGGGGACCCCCTAAGATAAACTTCATCTGGTTGATCTAATCAACAAATACTGAGGATTCACTGGGCCAGGTATTCTATTCTAGACTATCAGGGGCAGGCAAGTAGGAAAATCAGTTATGTTAGGACTCAGTTTTCTGATTATGCATAAGATATTCTGGAAGTATAAACAAGGAGCACCTAAGGAATAATGAAATGGGAATGGTCAGAAAACACTTCCAAGAGAACATAAAATCATGTTAAATTCCAAAGAGCCAAATACAGAATACTAAGCAGGGGAGAAAAACATCAGTAAGGTATAAAATCCCATGGCTATCAGATGCTTTAAACTGCATGTGGACCTAACTAGAACCCTGGGCATCTATTGGAAGGTAAATATCAACCACTTCCTCTGAGCTCCATATAAAATGCAAAATTGCAAACTATCATTGTGACATATTGCTTCTAATCCCAGCTACATGGGAGGCTGAAGCAGGTGGATCACTTGAGGCCAGGAATTCAAGACCAGCATAGCAAGACCCTGTCTCAAAAAGAATAAAACTTTAAAAATCACTAGGAATGCAGTTGCCTAAATAGTGGCAAATTTGCAAACTTCCCTGAATAACTTTTTATTGTGTAAATCTAGATGTAGTTAATATTTATCAAGAGACTAGTGTGCCTCAGCATTATTACCTGTTATTTCATTTATAACAGAAGAAATATAAATAAATAAACTAACTAACTTACTCTTACCCACAGGTAGCTCACCAGAGTGTAAGGCTGCAGGTAGCAGCTGGTCTGAAGTCACCAGACACAGCAGATCGGAAAGGCAAAGAACAGACTTTCTTTTAGTTTTATCGCCAGCCTTTTTTCCTGGAAGGAAGAGAGGAATCAAACTGATTTAATAAACTGAGTACATGGTTAGATCAGTATATCATTTATTTTTAGATTTCAATCTTCCCTCTCTTGAAAGGCATTTAAATTCAGTTTGGTGGGATGATGGGGGCAGAGCTGAGCACAGCGATGACTTAGTTTCTCATCCCTGTCCCTTATGAATACCCTAGCACTACCTCGACACTGAAACCACTGAGTCAAGAAAAAAGAAATCTGCAGCCAGTGCCTCTGTTCTCCGAGATTGTGGCCCATAACAACAATATGCAATGATGGCCATAAACACCAACTGAATTAATATTTTGTAAATAAAAAGTAATAAAATATTTGTATTGTTTGCCAAAAGAGCCTCTAGGCTTCTTTAAAAGAAAAAAAAAACTTTTCTTTCAAGCCTTAATATAAAGTTTAAATCCTGAGTGTGTTTTTAAATCTTATTTTAAATAATCAAGACTTTGGGAGCAACCCATAATGCCAATATCCTGCAATATCAGCTAAAATAGATTTGTCACCAAGCAATATATTAAAACCAATTCAGCTAACTTCCAGAAGGGGTAATCTATTATATTTTCGACTCCTCCATACTAAATATATTACAGGACTCCAATACACCTGTTGATTACATTTACATCTAACACCATTGTCACTGTTCTTGAAGGCCTTTAAAACACGTCTACACAGACTTCACAAAGAATATATTTTTTCTCTCTCTCGTGATTGGAACTTCCAGGAACAGAATATTAGATCATGAGCACAAAATTGGGATCATGTTCAAAATAAAGAGAATATTCAACTGTGACACTTTGTCAAGTACAGACTTTCTGATTGTTTGCCAATGAATAATGAGTACCTTAAAGAGGTAATTTTACAAAAAAAAAAAAAGAAAGAAAAAAAAAGAAAGAAATGAAGTTAGTAAACAAAATCTTCACCTTCAAGGAAAAGTAAATTAGAATAACAATAAAGAACATTGATTAGTTTAAAAAAATGGTCATTTGGCAATGAGTTGTTTATCCACCAATCAGTGATGGCAGTGGGGCTCGTAGTCACAGTTGTTCCTCTCCCCCGCCCCCCTCCTGCCATCCTCCCTTAGATGAACACATTAAATAGGCCTGGTGAGAGTCCCTCCCTAAGACTGATATATTCAAACAAAAAAGAGTAAAATTCCCTCTTTCCTCTGACATTGAGCCAACCTAAGCCAAGAGCTCTTTGTTGGTCAACTTCTCCAGCAGCCTTCCTGAAAAAAAAAAAAAATCCATTTTCAATAGGAGACAAGAGGTCCACAAAAAGAAGAAAGCAAAGGGGATACAGTAAAAGGAAAAGAGGAAAAGGCGGGGGGGGGGGGGGGATAAAAGATCTGACCTAATGGCCAGGCATGGTGGCACATGCCTGTAA
The DNA here is from genome assembly GCF_052094955.1 of Ictidomys tridecemlineatus. Taxonomy (NCBI): domain Eukaryota; kingdom Metazoa; phylum Chordata; class Mammalia; order Rodentia; family Sciuridae; genus Ictidomys; species Ictidomys tridecemlineatus. The sequence continues at coordinate 82,876,660 of NC_135481.1, forward strand.
TCCTAGCAGCTCTGAAGGCTGAGGCAGGAGGATTGTGAGGTCAAAGCCAGCCTCAGCAAAAGCAAGACACTAAGCAACTCAGTGAGACCCTGCCTCTAAATAAAATACCAAATAGGGCTGGGGATGGGGCTCAGTGGTTGAGTGCCCCTGAGTTCAAGCCCTCATACGCCCCCCAAAAAGAAAAAAAGGATCTGACCTAAAGTATAATCAATGCTACATAGTGAAGCCTGAATTCAACCCCTGTGCTTCCTCCAGGACATGAGGAACCAAATTTCCTTTTTCCTTTCTCTTTTTTTCAGGGACACAGATTTATTTATAAAAGCAGATATATACAATCAAGGTGGAAGGTAGGTTATTTCAAGAGAGAGACATCTTTGGGGGTAAAGTAAAAAATACACATTCAAGGGAGAATGGAGGTCATCATAAGCAAGAAACTTAATTGGTTTAAAGCAATGAATGCACATTCAAAGGAAAATGTGGGCCATCTCCAGAGGAGAAAAACAGCAACCCCTTGGTGTAAGGTAATAATATCTATGGAGGAACAGTTGGTAGGGGATGGACTAGAGGTGGAATCAGGATAGAGTTAAACAATTTCATGATAGTATTTTTAGTGCTTGTACATTGCTTTATTTTACTTTTTTGCAGGCAAGGTCCATGGGTCAAGGGCACAGGCCAAGGGCATGTGCTAAGGACATGGGTTGGGTTGCTCATGAATGCTTGTTTTGTATTTCAAAGGTTCATGCATGTTTCCTCCATTCCAATGGCTCATGGGCTCTTTTGAGACTTAGTAAGTCTTTCATTTTCTGTATCCCCAAATTCCTATCTCATTCCCCACATCCCAGACTTGAGATCCTTTGCCGCAGTCTGGCTGGGCACAAAATCACGAGCCACTCAAGCAGGAACAAACTTTATTTTTGAAACTGCCGCCAATGCCCCGTATGCGCCAGGAAGACTGCCAATCCACCCACGCGGCGTTCTCCTGGAACCCCAGAGGAAGTTCCTCCCCCGGAATTCCCTCCTACTGCACTTCCCCAACCAATGGGAACTCTCCAGGAGTCTGTAGCAGGCCAAGGTGAACAGCAGGAGTCCAGTATCCATATGAATGCAAATCTTAACATAATCATATCATCTCAATGGCTAGCTGGTGTCACCTTTCAACCAAAAATGCCATGCATCATATTACTTGGCTGTGGCTCTTAGCAATCCTTTATTCTTAAAGGTCAAAAAAGGGGAAGAGCTCTCTTCCAGACTGCTACAAGCTGGTAAGGAGCAATGCCCCTACCTAGCCAGGGAATTATAGTCTCTGCCTGACAGATCTAATGTGTACAGAGACAGACCGGTCTTAGTTGTTGGAATAGGTTGAAATCCATGTATTGCTATCATCTTAACCACTGAACTATTGCAGTGTGGGAAATACAGATTTTACTAGGAGGTCAAGAAGTATATTAATCACCAGGCACTCAGAGTAGCCAACAACTCAGGAGGTAGAGACAGGAGGATCACAAGTTCAAGGCCAGCCTCATAAACTTAATGAGTCCCTATTTCAAAATAAAAAATTAAAAGGACTGAGTGGTAAATTGAACACCTGGGGTTCAATCTCCAGTACCAAAAAAGAAAGTATAATAGTAGCCCATTTTATACATACATATAAAACTAGGCTAGTATAGTAGCTGTTAGTGGTAACAGCTGAGATTAGGTAATGAAGCCTGTTTTTTTTATTTTGTTTTTTGTTTTGTTTTAGCATCAGGTATTGAACCCAGGAGTGCTCAATCACTGAGCCACATCCCAGACCTTTTTTTTTTTTTAATTTTAGTTAGAGATAGGGTCTTGCTAAGTTCCTGAGTCTATCTTTGAACTCACATTGCTTCTGCCTCAGCCTCCTAGGCCACTAGGTTGCCACCTCATCTGGCTTAAGCAAGTAAACTTAACTATTTTTCACCTGAAAACATCTCAGGATCTGGATTTTTTCCCCCCCAATAGCAGGTTGGTTAGATCTGGCTCACATTAACTCAGGACAAATTTATGATCTTGGAAAGGCTCTTTTGATAGTTATTATCATACACTCCTACTTAAGACCCTTTTCCCTCTATAAACTCTTAGCATTGTTTGTTTTGGTAGGCTGACACAGGAGCCTATGTCAAGTTACATTTAAAAGGATCATTGTCTGTCCCTTTTAAATAACCAGGCATGACTATTCTCTTTTATTTCATCCTTATATGAGTATATTTACCTTTGGTCATTCTTGCTTGCTGGTATTCAAGGACAAGTAAGTGACCCCCAAGTTGGTCAAAAACTAATCTCTTTCCTTTCTACTGTTAATGTCAGCCAAGGCTCCTCAGTGGTTAGTTTTTGGCTCACATGAGAAGCCTCTTGATTCTTTCAGCCTTTTTCTTCTACCAATTGTATCATCTGCCAGGATAGGTCAGGGTCTTGCTGACCACATGTTGCTTCCCTTGGAAGCATAAGGAACATTTCCCTCACCAATAACCCTCCTCTTTGAAGAATACACACTGGTTATCTTCCTGTTCTCTAGTGTCCTAACAATTCCCCTGATTGGGAAGTCAGGTGACCTACTGAGTTGCAGGAACTTTAGAGGGGTCCTCTGTCATTCCCAGTGTCCTGGCTATCCTTGGAGGGGAAGGACCAAAATGTCGCTTTTTTTTTTTTCTTAGCTCTTTTATTTCCCTAGGCTTTGGTCTTCAAGGTTAGTTGTTGAATACCCAGAGAGCCAGAATCACCAGTCTTGAAGTGGGAGTAGTGGGTTTTAAGTTTAACTTACAACGTTACAGTTATCCCTTCCTTTTTTAATTAGTGTTGGTATCATACCCTATCTTTTCAATAGATGACAGCTTATTGTCTTAAATTAACTCAGGTTATTCTGTTAGAAATGTTACTTCTACAAAACACCTAACAGGCAATAATTATAAAGTTTTGTAAGGAAAATATAAAATGAAATTAATAAAAGCAAAAACATATTTAGTTTGTATAATAGTACTGACCAAGAAACATTTTTATAAAGGCACTAATGTGTCTTTGATATTTGTTTAGCCTCTACATAAAAAAGACAATTTAATCATACATAAAATCATTTATAATATTTCTTTTAAAAACCTTTTTATAACCTTTTAAGACCTTTTATAATTTTCCCAAATTCTTATTTAGTTTTATACTGTGTCTATTTCTACCTCGGGATTGCAGCAATCTTTATGACAAAATCTATCCTTCCAAACAAAATAATGTGTCCAATTTTAGCCTATTTTGGGGCCTAACATGCAGAGCAGAAGCCTTACCCAAGGTGAGACTGGATTTCAAATCTATTTGAAAAACATTTAAAATAATAATATCATATCTGAAACATAAATAAATCAGAAAAGTTAAGAGAGCTCTTAATATCCTTTTCTTTGTTTTTGTTTAAAAAAATGGCAAATATCTCCATGTCATACCTTACCCATCTTTAACTCAATCAAATTCTCATTGTCGTTTCACAAATACATTTAAATTCCTACCTCAGTGTAAAGACATCTTTCTTCATGTAACTTACTGATAACAGGTTATTTTTTCTAATTATAAAATATTAAATGACATCACTAAATTTCAATTTAATTCTGTCTTTTGAGAATAAATGAAATGTTTTAAAATAAAGTAGAATGTATTTGTTTACAGATATACTCCCTAGGTGGCCAATGTTCAATCTTTTTAATTATCAGAATTTAAAGTTTGAAATGCTGAGCATTTGAGTACATCTAATTATCTTTGCTTGAAGATGTATTCAGAATACAATTAGGAGCACACACACATACACCTGAAAAAGACTTTCCCTAAACAATTTTAGTTTGGAGGACACACCCTTAGTACAGGTTTTCATAAGCTTTGTATTCTAGAGGGTTTATACATTTGGGGAACATAAATATATTTAACATATAAAGAAGTCAGTAATAGGGGCTGGGATTGTGGCTCAGTGGTAGAGCGCTCACCTAGCACGTGTAGGGCGCTGGGTTCGATCCTCAGCACCACATAAAAATAAAGGTATTGTGTCCAACTACAAGTAAAACAAGATATTTTTTTAAAAAAAAGAAGTCAGTAATAATTAGTATCACAGGTATAGAGGTGTTTATATATGTGTGTGTATACATATATTACATATTAACTTAGCTTTTACTTTTGAAGTAAAATTCAGAATCAGTATCTCCATAGGACAATTATTTTTTATGTGGATATTTTTCTGAAAGAAGGAAATGGGAGGTCCATTGTTGTTCTGGAGGCTGAGGCAGGACACCTAGCAGGGAGACCACTGGGGCTGAAGTGTATGTAACTGCCAATCTCCACCTATCACTGACCACCTGTCACTTACCACCTAGACCTCTAGCTGTGGTGGAACCTACTTCAAGTTCCATTGTTCATTTAAACATGTTTAGGTTAGGCTTTTATTATTTATACTCAAGAATACCAACACAGTACCCTCCCTGACAATTTTACTGATAACACTTACTATTGTGGGAAAGTAATTATGCATATATGTTATTACTAGGTTTTCTTCGGTTTTATGCAGCAGAAATATACTACAGTTGCCTAACTAAGCATGAATTAGTGAAAAGAATTCCAAAGGAAGGAATCCAGAGCTGGTGCAGATGTTCAAGAAAGTCACAAGCTCCTTCTGGCTTCCTGTTCTACTAGCTTAACTTAAAGTTGCAAGAAGACTGCTCTATATTCAATCAAAAAGAAGAAAGGTGGGGGAAAGAGGAAAATATCCATGGCAGCTGAGCATATTCTTTTAATTACTGTAAGAAAAAAAAAAAAAGTGTTTCTAAAAGCTGAACCCAACAACTGTCATAAGCCAGAGGCCAGCCATATGGATATACCTAGTTGCAAGGGAGTCTGAGGAAATTAGATGCTTTGAACAAGTCACATTCTCACTAAAAAAAGTTTTTTTATTAATCAAAATATAAATGGATATTGAATAGACAAATACAGAGTTTATCTCAGTCGATTTGTATTATGAAAATTATAAAAAGCAATTTCAACTTACTGTAAAAACGTTCATACCTGGTGATCCAATAATATTTCTTCTTGGAAGTTATTCTGAAATAATTCAATATATGAAAGCTGTAATAAATATATTTATACTAAGGACATTAAGGGAAATCTACATAACAACCCCAATATCTAAAAATAGAAGCATGAACAAGGTCCTGGTTAGATCCCTAGAACAACAAAAAGCGGTGGTGGTGGTGGGGGGTGAATCAGTAGAACAAAACAGAAAATATAAAATTAAGAAAATGATTATGAAAATCATGGTAAGTTTGCCAATTGCATAGGCATTAAAATTAGAAAATAAGACTATGGAACAATCTGAGGAAATACTTATGATACAAAGTTCAGTTAAAAAATAGACTATTGGGCTGGGGATGTGGCTCAAGCGGTAGCGCGCTCACCTGGTATACGCTCAGGCTGGGCTGGATCCTCAGCACCACATAAAAATAAAATAAAGAAGTTGCATCCACCGAGAACTAAAAAAATAAATAAATATTTTTTTTAAATTATCTCTCTTTCTCTCTCTCTCTCTCTCTCTCTCTCTCTCTCTCTCTCTCTCAAAAAAAAATAGACTATTATAAATAAATAAATAAAAGATCAGAGCTGGAGAGGTAGCTCAGTGGTAGAAGACTTGCCTAGCATATGCATTTTCCCCAGCATGATCCCCAGCACCACCAAAACAATTATGATTTAATACATAGTAAAATTTTGTACATATCAAAGATTGCAAAGGAAAAATTACTGAAAGAAAATACACCAAAGTGCTAGCAGTGCTGTATTAGGCTCTTGGAAATATATTTTTCTTATTTCTTCCAATTTACAATTTTAAGTACTTTTTCTTTACTTTAATAATAAATTAATAAAATAAGACATTGTGTTAAATTGATAAAATCAGCATATATTCTTTAAGTAGCACTTAGATTCTTTCATATTCTCTGTAAAATTATACTAGTATTTCTCCCATGGTTTACCACAGCACTAGGATCAAAGTAGTGTCTAGTAAATATTTGTTGGTAGATTATTAAATGCTTATCTTTAAGAAAAATTAATATTACCAGACTCAGGTCCAGGGTGCTCACTGCTCAAAAGCCAATATTTGGGAGACGAGAGATGGTAGAAAGGAATCAGGTTTATTCAAAGGCCAGAATTTTGAAAAGATGGAGGGACTATTGCCCTCAAACTTCCATTTTGGGGGAATTAGGGGTGCAAAGGATTTTTATAGGAGGGAAAGATGAAACAGGGCAGAAAGTTTAAGTGTTGAGTCTGGTCTTGGTTATCCAGAGAGTGTGTCTCCTTTTTTCTGTGGAACATGGCAAAGAACCTCAATCCCCTGGATTAGTTCCTATAGTCCTTTTTCAATTAGACATTACTTTTCTGCAAGTTAAAGCTCATAGCAATTTATATGCTTTGTGTTAGTTGATGCAAAGGATTAAAAGAACTAGGAAGGTCATTACACATCTTGGTGTTATCTTAAGGTCTCCAGATGTTCTGGGCTCTGTAATTCTAAAAAAAAAATTAAAAATAAAAAAAAATTATTTAGTGGTTAACATCTTAACCATTTAGCAAAGAATTCTCTTTTGAATTTAAAATACTAGTCAAAAGGGAAAAGACATAATCCTGGAAAAAGGATCAAGGAGGGAGAGCAACCTTGCAAAAAGGCAAAGGGAGGTGAAGCAAAAGTAACTGCAAAAAACTACTCCCAAAGGAACAATCACATTATACTTACACTACATTAGTCAGGGTTCTCCAGAGAAACAGAACCAATAGAATGGATGAATAGATAGAAAATAGATAGATAGATAGTTAGACAGACTGACTGCCAGACAGGAATTGGGAGGCTGACAAATTCAAAATCTGCAGAGCTGATGTCACAGTTTGAGTCTAAAAGCCAGCAGGCTGCCATAGAACTGGGAAGAGTTGAGGTCCCAGTTCAAAGGCCATCAGACAGGCAAATTTTCTCCTACTGGGGGAAGGATCAGTCTTTTGTTCTATTCAGGCCTTCAGTCGGTTGGATGGGGCCCACCAACATTATAGAGAGCAATCTGCTTTACTTAGTCTATAGATATAAATGTTACTCTTATCTAAAAGCTCCCTCACAGAAATATCCAGAAAAATGTTTGATCAAATATCTGAGCAACCTTATGACCCAACAGTTCATCATTCAAGCTAAACAAATTTATGTTAAATGTTGGACTTGATTTATCTGTTTTAAAATCAGCTCCTCTTGGGGCCGGGAATATGGCTCAGTGGTAGAGCTCTTGCCTAGCATGAGTGAGGCGCTGTGTTCAATCTCTTTCTTCTATTTACTGCATATGGGGAATTTATACACTTTGCATTTGTCCATGGAATTTTGCTTCCATGCTCATGATCAATCTACTCCCTGCATGTGGAATGCTTTTCCTGTAATTGCCACCACATTTCTAAAACTTAAATATCTTTAGGCCCTGATCAAACACTACATCCTTCATGAAGCCTTCTCTGATTTGTGCTTTTCATCATCCCCACTCCCACAGACACATCAAATTAGAAGCAATTTTCCTTCTCAACACACATAACACCCTGACTCTGCTTTCCTAATGGCATAGTCCATATTTTCCTTGATTTATACATTTTAATGAATAGATTAGTTACTTCCAAGTCTATTTCTTCTAGAAAAAAGATTTAGTTTTGAGAGTCCTAAGTACATAATATTTAATAGATTTCAACATTTATTTGTTGAATTTATGTTATATGTTTTCCATATGATCAAAGAATTCAGTATTTTCTTGGATAAGAAAAAAAGTTCAAGGTATTTTTTAACTAAGGAATAGATTTCAAGTAATTGTCTCTTGATAAATTCATATATTGAGCAGTTTAAGATAAACACACCTTTAGCTGGTTAGAATTTTCTCTCACTTTTTAACAAATCTATATATTTTTACTTTTAAGAATTAATTGTCAAATGTACTTAATGCAAAGCATAGGGAAATTGTTCTGGCTATGTTAGTATTTTTCCTCTATTTGGAACACTTAATACATTCATCATTTATCCTTATTATACAGGCTTATTTTTTGCACTTACTCTTTGAGCAAAGGTACACGTTGAACAAAACTGTAATTTAGCTAGTAAACCATAGGACATGTTGTTCCTTACTTTTTAGAGAAATCACGTCATCTTTCCATTACATTATTTCTACAGAATCTCATAAAATCAATAGCTTTGCAACAGTGAACAATATGTGCTAATATCTTCCTTGAATTCATTATTTCACTGCAATTAGTGCACTTCACTGCTGGCATTTAACTAATTGCTCAGATTTATCAAAAATTTCAAAGCTTTTCTTGTTTCTCCCTCTAGTGGTCAATAACATTCATTAAAATGGAATATATATATATATATATATATATATATATATATATATATGAATGAAATGGGTGAAATGTAGGATGAACATTTAATTTAATTGTAATATATATAAAACATTTAAATTTATGCCTAATAATCTGGGAAGTGATTTATTTAGGACACAGTTTCTTTAGATACCATGCATCCTCTCTATTCTCTGAATAACAAATACTTATAATTTTAGACTAATTGTTTAGATGTATGCTACATAATTAATTATATAAAAAATGTGGTTTTCATACTAAATTACCTGATATATTTTGGAAATAAGCACATCCCTAAATAATTTTATAAAATGTTTTCTTAATTTGATAATTCTCCCTCCAGTGTCTACTTAATTAGCATTGACTATTTGCTTTTCTATAATAGTTCCCTTTCAACTTCTAATTTCCTTGCTTATAAAATGTTGTGAAAGCTTAACTAGAAATAAATTTTTAAAATTCAGGATAATTTGGTTAAATAATGAGATAGTCAAATACAAGTGAGATACAGAAGGATAAATCTGTGTATAAGAAATTCTGTTGCAGATGTAGAGCTATGATCAAATTCTCAAGACAAAATGTTTTTAATTGAAAATTTTTATTTATTAAAAGTGGTAAATAGTGAATTTCTGCAGTCTGGCTGGGCACAAAATCAAGAGGCACTCAAGCAGGAACAAACTTTATTTCCAAGACTCCCGTGAACGGCACGCACGCGGCCTTCTCCAGGGACACACCACACCAACTGGAAATCCCTCCTCCGGAAATCCCTCCTACAGCACTTCCCCAACCAATGGGAACTCGCCAGGAAGCTCCAAAGTAGCAGGCTGAGGCGGACAGCAGGGGTCTAATATCCAATTGAATACATATCTTAACATAACCATTATCATCTCAATGGCTTGCTGGCTGTCACTTTTCAACCAAAAATGCCATGCGTCATTCCTACTCGGCTATAGTTCTCAGCAGTGAATCATCTCAAAACAAACACTGTCAAACATTAAATAAAATATTTTTTTTAAAAAGGCTGGGGATATTGCTCAGTGGTTAAACACCTCTGGGTTAAAGAGAGAGAGAGAGAGAGAGAGAGATAAAGAGAGAAGGAGGAAGGAAGGAAACCCTTTGGAGAACCCTTGCCTGCCCCTGAAAAAAATAATTAGATCATTTTATCGAAGATCAAGTGATCATATAATTTGTCATCAAAATCAGGACACTTTTGAGAAGGGGGGTGATATTAGTAATAACGTGAGGCAATAGACATAATCTGAGAGTGATCTCAGCAATTCAGAACATGTGGTCACTCTAATAACCCCTAATTTAGTTTTTAAAATAATTTATTTATTCCACCATCATTCCTACTCCCTGGCCCCCTCCCTATCTTCCCCTTCCTCCCCTGTGCCCTATCCAAAGTTCCTCCATTCTGCCTATGCCCACCCCTATTATGAGTCAGCATCCTCATATCAAAGAAAACATTTGGCCTTTGGTTTTGGGGGATTGGCTTGCTTCACTTAGCATTATATTCTCCAACTCTATCCATTTACCTGCAAATGCCATGATTTTATTCTCTTTTAATGCTGAGTAATGTTCCATTGTGTATAAATACCAAAGTTTCCCTATCCATTCATCTACTGCCTTGAGTACATGTATGAAGAAACGAATGATGTGAAAATACTTTGTGTACAGTGACTTGGAAAACTGTGCTCTATATGTGTAATGTGAAATGAATTGCATTCAGCCATCATGTATAACAAATTAGAATAAATAATTTAATTTTAAAAATCATTTATTAAAAAGAAAAAGCAAATTGTAGTGTCCTTTCACTGAGAAGGTTATAATAAGCCCCACATGGAGTTTTATTTGCTTTAGGTTAAAGTTGTTTCTTGTGGGGTCACCGAACAACCAAAGACCTAAGTCTATTAGAATCTTTTTATTGAGTAATCAAGTTGTTTCCGTTTCCCTGGGACTTTCCCAGTTTTAAAACTGAAAGTCCCTTATTCTGGAAACCTATTAGCCACAGGAAACCAGGAAAGCTAGTCACGCTATTAGAAAAACTTTCCATAGCTGTGACAAAATATTTGAGATAAACATTTAAGGAGGAAAGATTAATTTGAGCTCACAGTTTCAAAAGATTTCAGTTCATGGTTACTGGCTTCATTGATTTTAGGGCTGTGCTAAGGCAGAACATTATGGCAGGGAGAATGTGGTGGAAAAAAAAAAAAACTGCTCTTCTTATGACAGCCAGGAAGCAAAGAGAAAAAGGAAGGGACAAAGAAAGAAAAAGGAAGAAGCTGGAAATAAGATATACCCTTTAAGTACGTGCTTCTAATGACCTTCTTCCTCCAATTGAGTCCCACCTCCTAAAGCTTCCGCCACCTCCCAATAGTGCTATTAGCTGGGGACCAGACCTTAATACATAAAACTTTAGGGTACATTCCAGATCTAACCTATAACATAGTCTGATCCATATGGCTACTTTTTAACAAGGTGGCATCTCCTCCTTGACCCTTAAAGTAATGTAGGGCAGGGCATTCAAGCAAAACCTCTGCCTATTACCAGGCCTGTCCTAGCTTTTTCTTATCTGACCTCTGACCTAGTCTTCTTGATGGTTGACAGGCACCTCAATAACAGCAGAACTAAAATCATCATCTTCCCTTACAAACTATTGTTCCTTTTTCTATATTGTTATTTAAATAAACTACAGCACCAGCTGGTCATGAAATAGAGTTTCTCTGCTTCTGCTAACGGGTGGGGTCTTCTCAGGCCTCTGCAGCTGAGAAAGCCCAATTCTTCTCCACTACCAGTGAGTGACATGTTACTACTTTTAATGGGCAGGCTATACCCTGCAGTGTTGCAGCATACTCTAGCAGCTCAAAGCCAATTTCTTCTTTCTGGGTTCTTCCATATATTTTTTTTAATTTTTTAATATTTAGTTTTTAGTTTTAGGTGGACACAATATCTTTATTTTATTTCTATATGGCAAGCGCTCTACCATTGAGCCACAACCCCAGGACCCTCTTTCTGGAGTCTTGTTTGGTGAAATTAGAGAATGACATCCACAGATGAGGTGTGTAAGAGTAGGATTTATTCACTCCTGCTGGGTGAGAAGGGACCCAAAAGAGGTTGCCATTTGAGTGTGCTAGTCTAGGGGCTTATATAGTTGTAGACTTGGGTTGACACTATTGGTCCAAATTTATGCTAATTGGAGTTTGGTAAAGAACTAGCCATTGGTTCAAATTTGTGCTAATCAGGGTTTGGAAAAGTACTAATGCTATTGGTTAATCCTTGAGTTTGGTTTGCCCCATTTCCATTTTCTCACTACTTGTAATCCCAGTTTCCCAGGAGGTTGAGGTCTGCAGACTGCATGCTGGGGGCTCAGACCTGTGGTACTGTGTGGAGTGGGAGTTGACACTGGCCCTGGGATGAAAGGTTGACAAGCTCTGGATTGCCTAGGACCTTGTTTACTGTACTTCAGGCCCATGCCAGCATGGCGAGCTCTCCTTGCCACTTGCATTCCAGCCCACCCAAGCTGTCACACCACAGCTCCAAGACAAGGACTTGGCTCCGGTTAAATGCACAAACCAAAAACTTAGGAGTCATCTGACTCTTCCCTCTTTTCACTTCCATACATCATCTTCCATCAAAATGCTGCCTTCTCAAGGGCTGGGGCTGTAGCTCAGTGGAAGAACACTTGCCACTCACATGTAACGCACTGGGTTCAATCCTCAGCACCACATAAAAATAAATAAATAAAGACAGTGTTCATCTACAACTAAAAGAAATATATTTTTTAAAAAAAAATGTTTCTCAAACCCATCTTCTTTGCAGCCTACACCCTGAGGTCACTATCATCTCTCTCAGTAGACTCCTCAAGATCCCCTCAATTGCCCTTCTCCAATCTCTTCTCTATACTACAGCCATGTAATGAGCTAAGTTATGTCCCCACAAAATTCACATGTTGCAGTCTTGACCCCAAGGACCTTAGAAAGCAACTCTATATGGAGATAGGGCCTTTTGAGGGGTGAGTACGTTAAAATGAGGCCATAGAGCTGGCCTGAATCCAATCTGACTGGCATCCTTAAAAGAGGAAACCTGGACATCTGGAGTGGTCAGCGGCTCCATGCTCCAAGAAAAGGACACATAAAAAGGCAACAAGAAGGAGGCCATCTGCAGCCTAAGGAGAGAGATTTTGGAGGAAACTAACCCTGCTCCACCTCGATCTCAGACTTCCAGCCTCCAGAACTGTGAGAAAACAAATTTCTGTTATATCACAGGGTATTCCTAGAAAACTAGTATTTATGAACAATCCACATGAAAATCTTCCTTTATGGGAACTAAGGACTGCCTGCATTATAGTGGCTGGCTAGCAAATATGTGGAAAGGTCAGCCAGCAGGCTGATTATATGAAGTCTGAATTGCAGTACCATTTATATTCTGAAGTTTTAATTTCTATTTGCCAGTTACGGTGTCTTTCTCCTTTCCATCAAAATAAATTACAATAGAATTATCTTGACTATAAAGCTCTAGATGAACTTTGTCCTATATGTGTTTCCTGCCTCTCTTCTCTCTCTAGCTCTCTCCCCTCCAGCTGTGCTGAACTTCTTTCAGTTCTCAAACATATTTGGGGCCTTCTCAGAATATGTTTCCTTTGCTAGAAATACCAGTCCCTACCCCCATTACCCACATACCTTCAAGTATCTACTAAATTGGACCTTCCTCAAGGATATCTCCCTGACTCCCTATCTAGGTCAATTTCCCTTTTATATTCCTAAACTCAGCTGTCATTGCTGATATCTTGCCTACTGTTTTTTGGGGGGGAGGTTGTTTTGTTTTGTTCCCACTAATTCAGAAGCTCTGCAATGGGTGAACGATTTCTAGTTTACTTCTCTGAGTATCAGCATAGTACTTGGCACGTAGCAGGCCTGTAGTTAATATTAGTTGACCATAAGACTGCTGTTCTCTCTCAATAACTAACTATAGCCACCTCTGTTGAGAAATTGAGGCATCATCTGTCTTAGCTAGAGAAGCCACTGGGACAGCACCATAAGATGCTATATATGAAGTCATATATTGCTCTTTCCCAGGAGGCTCTAATTTCACTGCCCCCCCTGCTGGTTCCCAGGAGATGTAGCATGAAGAAAGGATGGCTAACAACAAACCTAAAAGCTCCTCTACTCAACCATGTCCCAAGATATTCAGGGATGTTGTGCAAGCTGAGCCTGTAGGATATGTCTGTATTCTAAACCATCTGAAAGCACTTCTGTAAAATGATGTTCAGAGAGAGGCTATGAATGAGTCACCTAGTAAATGCTATAGTGTTTTGAGTTGCTGCCAAGCTCATTTACAAAAATATTTCTTAGAATGTTAAGGGATATTTGAAAACCAGAAATGTAGTAAGAGGAACACATATTCAAATAGGAATCTGGAATGTTCCTCATGCTCTGATAAGCTCACTGAAGTGGGAGGTCATAAACTAAGTTTTATTCCATGAAGAAGAGAACACAAACACCTCCAGAGTGCTATAAGGAAAGACTTCACAGAGATGAAGCTTAACTTTCTGCTCTGAGAAGCCATCTCCTAAAAGTTTTTCTTTCTTCTGGGATCTTCTGGTTTTGCAACCTTGAATCAGGAGGGTATACATTTTATTCTTTAAAGAAGGCTGGGCACCATGGCACACACACCTGTAATCCCAGCAATTAGGGAAGCTGAGACAGGAGGATCGTGAGTTCAAAAAAGCCAGCCTCAGCAATTTGGCAAGGATCTAAGCAATTTAGTGAGACCCTATCTTAAAATAGAAAAACATAAAAAGGGCCAGGCAATGTGGCTCAGTGGTTAAAAAAAATTATATATATATATATACACACATACAGAGAGAGTGAGAGAGAGTGAATGCTAGATATGGTGGCTCATGCCTATAATATCAGCTACTTGGGAGGCTGAGGCAGGAAGATCTCAAGTTCAGAGCAGCCTTGGCAACTAAGACCCTGCTCAAAATTAAAAAAAAAAAAAATGAAAAGGACTGGGGATGTAGTGGTAAAGCATCCTTTGGTTCAATCCCCAGTACCTAACAAAAAGAAAATCTTCAATATTCTCTTACATAACCATGAGAGGAAGTCTATCATCTATGCAGGTCCCTGGGCTACCTTTTTTTCTGATACCTTCCATGATGTCTGAAACACAAGATTCCTGGTCCTGATATATGAACAATTCCATGTGAAAGTCTTGCTTTATAGAATTAGGACTGCCTACATGATAGTGGTTGGCTAGCAAAGATGTGGAAAGATCAACCAGCAGGCTGATTATATAAAGCCTGAATTTCAGTTATATTATATTATATTCTGAAGTTACGATTTTTATTTGGCAGTTATATTCACATATTTTATTTCATTGAATTTCAAAATAATCTCTAACAGAATATTAGCTAATAGAACATGATAATACTGATGTATATTTATTAATCTATTAGTTTATTGACATGAAAACATAACATTATTAAACAGAAAAGGTTACCAAATAGAATGAACAGTGATTCCATTTTTATAAAAAAAAATCTTTTAAATACATATTTAGATGTATATACCAGAACAAAAAGTCTAGATGTGACCTGCTTACTAATTGAACTAGGTTGCTCCTGCCCTTTCTTCTAAAGAGGAAACTAAGCTAATTGTTCTTCCCACTTTCACTCTCACCCCCCACCAATCCATTCTCCCCCTCAAAAGCTGGGCTGTCTTTTTAAAACTATTGTCGTGCCCATATCAAGTACAATTTTAAAGTTAAGATAAAAAGAGGACATCTGAAATTTAAGATTTTAAATTGAAGTAGCCCCCAAAAGAAATGGAGTAGCCCCCCCCCCAAGACCCTTGCCATAATTAGGTCTCTTGTCAACAATATTTTACAAAGAATGTCAGTAGGAGTTCTGCAGAAGCTCAGGGTGGTTGGAAGCTTCCTCTTTCTTGTAAATACCAGATTTGCACACAGAAGTGTGACTGATTCTGTCTCAAGCTTGTTGCTATACAACAGATACTATCTCTGTTGTCTTGGTAAAAACTTACAAGTTATCTTGTACATTGCCAAACACTTCCTTCCTTAGTATTTTGCTAGATTACTTCTTTAGTCAACTCTTTGGGGGTTTTGCTTGCTTGTTTTCGCAATGCTAAGGGTAGAACCCCAGGCCTCATACACACCAGGCAAGCATCTCTGGGCCTTTGATGATTAAATCATAATCTCAGTCAAGGACTTGTGGAAGGATACTGGGGATTGAACACAGAGATGCTCTACCACTAGGCTACATGCCTATCCCTTTTTCTTTTATATTGAGAAAGGGACTTGTTAAAGTGCCCAAGCTCCTCCTGCCTCAGCCTTCCAAGTAGCTGGGATTACAGGCATGCATCAGCACACCTGGCAAGGATGATTTTCTATTGTCCACTTTCATTTCCCTAGCAATAGAAATTTCTCATTCCATCATAAAGATGGAGAAAGAAAAAGGACATGTGATTCATAAGACAAGGAGCTCTGAATTTCAGTCTTATGTTACCTTCTGATAACTATGGTTTGAAATAAGAAAAAGAAAAGAGGACACTGGAATACTCCCTGAAAGAAATGAAAGTAGCCAGGCGTGGTGGCACACGCCTGTAATCCCAGAGGCTGGGGAGGCTGAGACAGGAGGATTGTGAGTTCCAATCCAGCCTCAGCAAAAACAAGGCCCTAAGCAACTCAGTGAGATCCTGTCTCTAAATAAAATACAAAATAGGGCTGGGGATGTAGCTCAGTGGTCAAGTGACCTGAGTTCAATCCCCAGTCCAAAAAACAAAAAAAAGCAGAACTTTCATGAGTAGGATTAACAAAATGGAGAGTGTGAAATTAATGTGCCCAAAAGTTGCTTACATGCTCATCTTTCACTTCTCTATCTTCATCACTGTTACTCTGGTCCAAGCCACCTCTGTCTCTTGCCTGGACTAACATAATAGCCTTTTAACAGATAATTGCAGATCCCCTTCAATGCCCACCATGACTCTATCTTTACCATTTCTGTTCTTTATGGCCAGATTTTCTTCTGTGGCGTGCACTCACCTACCCAAATGTTCTCTCTGTTCATGTGTTTGGCAGAGAAAGTACCAAGAAATTAACATCCCCTGGGAATATCCTTCAGTCAAGGACTGACAGACTGACTCTATAAAGACCCCACCTCTTCACAATGCAGATGGGGTAACCCAGCAATATCTATTATTTACCATTTTCCATAGTTCCTCAATGGGGTGATGCTTTAGTAACCCACAGATGTGACCTATTTACTAATTGAATTATGTTGCTCCTACCCTTTCTTCTAAAAAAAAAAAAAAAAGAAACTAAGAGGCTGAGTATATAGTTCAGTTGGTAGTAGTGCTTGCCTTGCATGCACAAGGTCATAGGTTCAATCCCCAGCACCACAAAAATAAACAAACAAAAAAAAAGTTAATTGTTCTTCCCACTTTCACTCTCACCGCCCACCAATCCATTCTCCCCTTCAAAAACTGGGCTGTCTTTAAAACTATTGTAGTGCCCATATCACTACTTGCTTAAAACCTTTCAATGATATCTAATGTTTGGGGGGTAAGGACTATCCAATATCTTATTTTCAAGTTTTAATTCTGATAGTTGTTTTACTACCTGCTTTCCTTTGGAACACTCTAGAGACTTTGCCACCACTCAGTGCTGCTACACCTCAAATATTCCAATACTCCATATCTGGCCAGTTTTCTATGCCTATATATACACTACTACTACTACACCTTCCAGTCCCTCTCTCTCTCCCTTTCTCCCCATCTGGTCAATGTATCATGACTTTCCATTCTCCCTATTCACATAAACCCCCAGCACAGTCACTTCTACTACTCTTTTATTGGTGATCTCAACTCAGCTGGCCTCCTCTCCTTAATATTACCTTGGAAACCATCAGCCCTGAATATTTTGACAATCTGCTCTGCTACTCCTACATTCAGGATGGAAGAAAATAAAACAGACTGAACTGGTCAGAATTTAAAATTTGCATGATAAGTTATTTTCCCCCATCTTTAGAGGGTAGACTCACAAATAACTGGTCTCTAATCTCAAACACCCTTAATAGCATTCAATCATTTTTATATGTTTCATCACTGTCATAGGAAATTCTAAACATTGGGTTTGTACATTCTCAGCACTTTACCTTGGGTCTGAGTTGCAAAGATACAAATCTACCCAAAGCCTTAACTCTTTCCTATACAAGGCCTGTCTTCTCTACCTCTGCTCCAAAGCCCAACCCTGTCATTCTTGAGATTGAATCAAGTTTAAGTTATTTTGTAATCAAGATCTAGGTCAATTTCCCAGCAGTATCCCCTGCTTCTTCTCTAAGTGTACCCTGCCTGCAGTTCTGGGAATTTCCAGACATGAAGAGGGCCTGAGGTTCATTCAATGCGATGCTTTATGTCTAATAAGGCCACCTGCCAGAAGCATATTCCCAGGACAGAGTCACTTGAACAAAACTGAACTTATGTTCCCAAGAAGGCTATGATAACAAGGATTGAGAATTAGTCCATTTTTCCATTACTTTAGCCAAAGACCTGAGTCTAGGTAACTTATAAAAGAAAAGGAGTTTTATTTAACTCACAGTTTGGGGAGGCTGAAAGTCCAATCAGCATGGCACCTGCTCTGGTGAGGATCCCCTGGCTGCATTGCATCACAGTAAATGGCATCATGGTAGGAACATTAGCAAGAGGGAGAGATAACACAGTGAGATAACAAGCCAGAGCATAGAGGGGCCAGTCTTGCTCTTTCATAATCACCTTCTCATGAGGGCCCCACAAGAACTACACCAATTCCTTCTAAGGGCAACACCTGCAGTGGCCTTCTACTAAGCTCTGCCTCTACAAAGTTCTGCCATCTCTCAACATGGCCACACTAGGAACTGAGCTTCCAACACCTGAATGCTTGGAGTGGGAGGGGAGGCCCTTAAGCCCCTCAAGAAGGAAAACCTAGGCTATAAACAAAGGGATGAAGTTAAAATCATGAACCAAAGATTCCAATAAATGGGAAGTCCCAATTGAGAGAGCAAGAGCAGACAGGAAGTAGAAAGCAGCCCATATGGAGTAGAAAGATGTGGAACAATCTTTCTCTCAACTACCCTTTGATCCACCACAAGCATTTTAGCCATAAATATTAAGAAGTAACTTCAGCACTTTCATCAACTGAGATTTTGCAACCATATAATTTTTTTTAACTTTTTTTAGCCTGGGGATGTTAGAATTCACCTCAGTGGTAGAGCACATGCTTATTAGCATATGTAAGTTTTAGGGTTCAATCCCTAGAATTCCATCTAGTTAGATGGAAGCAATAAATTCAAAAGTGTAGAAATAAAATGGGCATTCAAAGCATATAAAATAAAATTTATTGCCATTATGTGTTTTAGCAAGTAAAATAAAAAATAACTACTTCAGAAGGAGATTGCATATTCCATTTCCTCATTACATTCATCCAAGAATCCCACATGGGATTGGTAAGCTCCTTTCAGAGTTAGGCCTTACAGAACCCTCTGGAGTTCATAATTATCAATGATTATTCCTTCCAAATGAAAAAAAGGGGGGGAATGTTGATCTTTTAAATAAATGAGCTAGAATTAAAACAAAACAAAATTTTTAAAAAAGATTACTTGATTACTGCACACTGGCTCTTTCATTCATTCCAATTCCATCAAACATCCTTTCTGGACCATGGTCTTTCTGGATCACTCCATCTAAGGCAGCCACTTAGCCACTCATCCTATTTTCGTGTTTTGGTGCTGTGCATAGCACTGTTGTACTAGCTGATGTCTTTTCTTTATGTATTTATTTACTGGTGTATTGTCCATCTCTTCCCCCTAGAATGTAAGCTCCACTCGAACACAGCTCTTCTTGTTTACTCTGTATCCCCAAAGGCAAGAATAGTGTTTCAAGTACAATAAATACTCAGCAAATACTGGGTGGATAAATCAAATATCAGGAACACTCTACTCGTTTTTAAAGATCTCCAGATGATTCTGGTTTCAGCCAGGCTGGAAACCACTGGGCTAATAGTCAAATCTCCTTTCTGTGTTATTTTATGAATTAAAAAAGGGAATTTTGGGGGTTGAGGATGTAGCTCAGTCGGTAGAATGCTTGCCTCGCATGCATAAAGTCTTTGGTTCAATCCCCAACACAGCAAAACAAAAAAAAAAAGGGGGGGGATTTTGGGTTCATTTCTCCTCTGCCCCCGTTCTATATTTCCTAATTCTATAATTATTAAAATTCATAAACAACAAATATTTTGTAAATAGTGTTTAATTTTCCCCCCAAAGCAGGCATTGGAGCTAGTATCACAATTAGCCTAAAATTGAATTCTTCCATAATTCTCCTTAGAAATACTATCAGTACTATTTTCTTCCCATAAGTTCTTAAGCCAGTGGTAATTAACTGTGATGAAATACACAGACTATGTTTGAGGAATTAATGACTCTGCTGATGTGGTTTTTCTGATGTGGTTATATTCAGTTCGCTTTTCATGTTCCAAATTAAGTCAGGTGGTTTCAAGTAAAGAACTCATAGAAATGGAAACTGATGTTGTTTATGTTGCTTTGTATAACCACAGCACACACATGTAAAAGTGCAGCAGCAGATGGCGTTGCTGAGGAGTCTTTAAGCATACAGTTTCTAAGATCTAGAATGTTCTCTCCCCTACATTCCTAAGCTATTCAGTTCAGATATCATCTTCTATAACAACTGTAAACATTAAGGGTAATTACTTTGAATTATGTATTTTGCTTTCGCCAATCTCAAACACTGTCTGGAATGCAATAACTACTCAATAAATTCTTCTCGAATTGCACTGCTCAGATATTCACCCTAACCCACTGGGCTTGCGGGGTCCTTTGCTATGACTTACACAATATTGACATAATTATCACTTATTTAATACTTATCATGTACCATGCACCATGCTAAGTCTTTACCTATAATATTTCATTTAATCCCCACAAGAATACTTGAAAGAAATGTGTTAATGCTGTTGAGGAAACTGAGATTCAGAGTTTGGATTTTATCTAGGGTTTTGCTTTCTATTCTATACTGTTCAATCAATATAATACCCACAAGAAGTGCATCAATATTTTTAGGGTACATTATTTCTGCCTCAACTTCTTTGTTAATAGATAATAGAAACTAGGACACGTTCTTAAATAGCTCTAAAAGAGATAACCCTAAGGGAGTTTGGTGAAAACCTATTGTGATTCACTTAACCTCTCTGTATCTCAATTTGCTGATCTTCAAAATTAGTAGGTTTGAACCAAATAATACCTCAAGTTGCTTCTGGATCTGTGTTTTAACCCAAAGGGCATGAAAACCTGGTAAGAAATCCCTTTTAAAATGCAGCTGCAAGTTTGAAAACTCATCCTTAACCTGCAAAGAAGATCAGTTCATAGGTTGAAGGTTACAGCCACAAATGAATTGAGAAGTAAAATTTAATCCTATTTCTAATAAGGGAACAGATGAGCAGTGAAAGCTTTAAAATTCTGAGTCTAACATCGTCTAGGTAATGGTTTTGATTCCCAAGCTCTTCTCCACTGAACCTGTGAAGTGGTTTTTATGTATTTCTCTGCTGGCAGTGAAAAGATGAAGAGAAAAGCAAGCAGAAAAGAAATCAGGACACTGAGGTCAACACAGAGATAGATCAAAAAAAAATTCAGAGTTGAATTAGAGAGAAGAAAATAGGAAATGTAGGACTGAGTCAGTAATTCATAAAGGTGTGATCTTTGTTGTAGTATTTCTTGTAATGAGTTTATCTCCTAGGATGTGATAACCAACTCCATTTTTTTCTTGATTTTTTTTGCACCCCTCTCAACAATTGTTCAAATGCAGATCACTCAGCCTGTCTGCCTTCATCCTTCCAAACTAGACAATATAAATCTTTGCCTGTTTTGATATAAATGGATTCCATTTTAATGTGAGACTCAATGTTTAAGTTTTTCTTTCTAACCACTTTTCTCCAGCAAGGTTAGGTAGCTCATCTCCGGATTCTATTTTTGTTCATGCCTGATATTTACCGCATATATATGTACCTAACATCACTTATCCATATGCTAATCAAAATCCTAAAATTGAGGCAGAGCAGGTTCCTGGTGGGATGACCTAATACAAGAAAATAATTTTAACCAATGTTTTAATACCTGAAGTCAGTTATTAGACTTTTAAAAATGGCCTTGCTTATGAAATTTTAAAAATTCTCCTTTGAAATGGAGAAGAAACAATTTGAAGAGAAGTAAACACTTCTCTGCTTCCACCTCTACAGCAGTATGTTCCACAGAAAAAGGAACCAGGAAGAGCGAAAAGACTCACTAAATATTTAAATAGTAAGTTTAAGGTTAGGAAGTTGCAACAGCAAAAGGAAAAGCAGATAACTTGAAGGCCAAGTGTCACCGATTTTTGTCTCTGTCCTTAGAAGATTGCTGATGTAGAGTCACTGTGGCTTGCTCAAGACTCTCTGGAACGAAGATACAGCTCTAAGGTAAGATTCCCTGGACTATCGCCTAGTCCTATCACCTGAATGGACCCTCCAGGATCAGTTTTCTCAGGTTCTGTGGCCCATTCCCACAAAAGCAGCTCAGTGTCCCCAAATGGAAGTGGTGTCTTCCTTAGAGCTGTTTGTGCCAGTAAGTGCCATTACATCAACCTTAAGATAACTCAAAATCTGAGAGCTCTACCTGAAGAGATGGATATTGGGATTTTTCAAAACTCTCTGAGGGTATCCAAAATTTAGTACAGGTACTCTAGTGAGGAAAGACGTATATCCTGGGGCTGGGGATATACTAAACGGTAGAGCGTGAAGCTCTGGGTTCAATCCTCAGCACTACATAAAAATTAATAAAATAAAGGGGTTGTGGCTCAATGGTAGAGTGCTTGCCTAGCATGTGTGAGAAACTGGGTTCGATTCTCAGCATTACATACAAATAATTAAAATAAAGATCCATCAACAACTAAAAAAATTTAAAAAATAAATTCATAAAAATAAATTAAATAAGGGCATTGTGTCCAACTACAATTAAATTTTTTTTTGTTTAAAGTATATCCTGTAGTATTAAAAGAGCAAAATGAAGCTGTTACTGGCTTTAATATAATAAGCTGAGCAAAATAATAGATTAGAAAATTATTGAGCACTTACTGTGTGCCATGAAGGGAGCTCAGTAATTTTAAAACATTTTCTTATTTAGCCTTCATAAAAATTCATAGGGAATGCTGAGCGTAGTGGCTCATGCCCATAATCCCAGCAACTTGGAGGCTGAGGCAGGAGAATCACAAGGCCAGCCTCAGCCACTTAGGCCCTAAGCAGTTCAATAAGACCCTGACTCAAAATAAAAAATTGAAAGGATAGGGATTGTGGCTCAGTGGTAAAGAGCCCTTTGGATTCAATCCTTAGTATGATAAAACAAACAAACGAACGAACAAACAAACAAAACACCCCAGCTTAAAGAGTTACTTAAGAGTCTGTAGTCACAGAGCTAAAATGTAGTAGGGATAAGATCCAAACCCAGGACTATGGAACACCAGAGCCTGAAATCTGCCCCGTTAATTTATGTTTAAGTACTTTAAAACCTTCTTAAAAGATATTTAAGAATGAAGGGGGTTGGGGTTGTGGCTCAACAGTAGAGTGCTCACCTAACACATGTGAGGTGCTGGGTTCGATCCTCAGCACCACATAAAAGTAAACAAATAAAATAAAGATTTTTAAAAAATGAAGAATTCTCCTGGTTGTGTACAATAAATCAAAGTCCCTAGAAACTTTATGTAATATTCAGAATCATTTTGATGTTATTCAAGTTCTACAGTATTTTCAGATGCCTTTTAAGAGCTTAGCCACACAATTAAAAATTTTCCTAAAATTCAGCTTTCCACAATCACATATGAAGAGATCCCCCTACACACACCCAAAGCACAAACACATAAACACCATAACATACACCATTCCAAACATAGCCTGCAGATGTATATACACAGATCACACAAATATACTACAGATACACATACACAGACCCCACATCAAACAGACATACACAGAAACCATAAACCTATCTGCATTCGCACAAACACACTAGGTATACAGAAAGAACAAAAGCATACCTAGCTTCTCTCTCTCTCTCTCTTTCTCTCTCTCTCTCTCTCTCTCTCTCTCTCTCTCTCTCTCTCTCTCTCTCTCTCTCTCTCTCTCTCTTCTTCCCTCCCTCCCTCCCTCCTGGGAAATTCTCCAGGTGATTATGTTTCTCCCTGGCTACTCAAGCCCCAATATCTATCCAATTTCCACTGCGTGCTTCCTCTCAGTCACATCTCACCTCCTACTGCTGTCTTTTTTCTCTCCATCGCACTCCATTTCCAAATAGGGAACACAAACTCTTTTGATTCTCCACAACCTCCAATACAAGACAATTGTGGCTTAATGGGGGAAAGGGACATTATATTATATCAAAACATAGGAAATAGACAAAAATTGGGCATTAGACCTTCTTATTTTTACACCCCCTCAGTCTTTTCTGCTTCTCATAATATCTCATTGACTTCTCTTCAGGCCTCTTAACCTCCTGCTGGCTTCTTCCTGTGCCTCCTCTCTTAAGACCACCCCCACTCCCCTGCCCTCTCCTCTAGGTCTCAGGACCTTAACATGACCTTTTTCTTGAATTTTCACTCTCCATTGCTATCCATTCCATACCCTTTAGACTTTGAGTTTTATTCACAAAGCAGACAATTAAGGGATTTTACTGAGAGAGGAACTTTTTTCTATTTTAAAGGAAAATTTCACAAGTCCCTTAGAAGGCAGCATTGACTTAAGTCAGTTGTGATTTTTATATAACAATTATTTTATTTCTTTTCCCTTTATAATCTTAAAATGTTTTTGCTTAGTGAAAAAAAAATGCATCATTAGTCATTTCCATTGCTTTACCCAATTCATCAAAAACCAATTTTTGATATGACTCTTTTATAATAGCTATTTCCAAAACATTTTGGGGTTTATATTTTTGATACTACAGGAACTGTTATTCAAGAAATTTGATGGTTTAGATACTTTGATATTTAGGTACTCTTGATTCATGGAGCATTGTCAATTGCCAATTTTCACAGACAATATAAAACAATGGTACAGTTCCCCATCTGTCACAACAAAGGCGTGGTGGAAAATGTGGGTGATAAAAGATCTTTAGCCATTTTAAAACTCACTTTCCCCCCTGCTTAAAAATTTGCCTCACAGGCTTGTGAGAAAAAAGAAATGATTTTTTATGGAATAACACAGACACTAGATAAATGTGAGTTTCTAGACTTTTTTCCTCCTCCTCTCCTCAAGTGAAAATAACTACTCCTTGTATCCTATAACATACTTACCTCTTTGGTTGAAGATTCCACATTCTCATAGTACTCTGCAGCTCTCATATGAAGATTACTGTTATATGCCAAGTATCAGAATACTAGATAACAGTATTTACTAAATATAGTTAGCTTATAAGGGAAATCTAATTAGGCAACCCCTAATTTGCAACAGTTGCTATTATTTTTGTTACTCAAGTTTATTTCATTAGCAACGTTTGTCCCTGTCCCAACCAAGTCTTAGTCAAGTAAAAATGACTCTGAATTGCCTTACTCAAGAAGCTGTGCCCATCAGGAAAGGTCAGACTTCCAGTTAACATCTGAATAGAAGATTTTTTTAGCCTAAATTGATTACTTAACAATTGTTCCAAAGTCCCAATCTTTTTTTCTCTTTCACATTTATTTCATCTGTAATACTTCTGTTTTTAGTGCTCAGATTAATCTGATCTTAATTCTACATACAACATAAAGTGTACACCTTAGAAAAACATTTTGTCTGTATTATTATAGAAATAATATGTTTGCCATTGTTAAAATATTGTCATTTGGACTATTACTATGCAAAAATCACTACTTTAATCTCTACATTTAATATTTTATTTTGCTTTGTTTTTCTCCATAGGTAATTA
The DNA here is from genome assembly GCF_052094955.1 of Ictidomys tridecemlineatus. Taxonomy (NCBI): domain Eukaryota; kingdom Metazoa; phylum Chordata; class Mammalia; order Rodentia; family Sciuridae; genus Ictidomys; species Ictidomys tridecemlineatus. The sequence goes on from NC_135481.1 coordinate 82,902,044, forward strand.
TGAAGTTGATCATTTCTACTGATGACCTGATCAATACTTCTATTTTAGTAAGAAATAGCACTCACTTTTCAGCTTCTGCCTCAGACATGATTATTGCCCTTTCTTTGTTCATGTCATCTATAGTCGGTACCATCACCAACGGCCTCTATCTATGGGTGCTAAAATTCAAGATGAAAAAGACAGTCAATACCCTCTGGTTTTTTCATCTCATTTTCTCATATTTTATTTCGATATTGACTCTGCCATTTTTGGGCATCTACTATCTTCAGGACCATTACTGGATCTTTGGAACAGCATTGTGTAAGGTCTTCAATAGCACTTTGTCTCTGGGGATGTTCGCCTCTGTTTTCTTCCTCTCTGTCATCAGTCTGGATCGTTATCTTCTCACTCTTCACCCAGTGTGGTCCCAGAAGCACCGAAACCCACGCTTTGCTTCCAACATTATCCTGGGAGTCTGGATATCTGCTACTGCCCTCAGCTCACCTTATTTGGTTTTCAGGGAGACACATCATGACCAGAATGGAAAGGTGACCTGCAGAAATAACTATGCTGTGTCGGCTAACTGGGAAAGTGAAGAGATGCAAACTTTAAGGCGACGGATTCATACAACCTGTTTCATCAGCCGCTTCTTGCTGGGCTTCCTTTTACCTTTCTTCATTATCATCTTTTGTTACAAAAGAGTAGCCAGTAAGATGAAAGAGAGGAGCCTGTATAAATCCAGAAAGCCCTTCAAAGTCATGATGACTGCTATTATCTCTTTCTTTGTGTGTTGGATGCCCTACCATATACACCAGGGCTTAACTCTCACTACGACGAACCAGTCACTCCTTTTAGACTTGAGTCTGATAGTTACAGTGGTAACCAGTTCTTTCAACAGTGTCTTTTCTCCCACACTCTACCTATTTATTGGGGAGAATTTCAAAAAGGTTTTCAAGAAGTCCATTTTTGCTCTGTTTGAGTCAGCATTCAGTGATGATTCTTCTGCAGGAAAGACGCAAAACCTAAATTCGCAAGTGGAAATTTAAATTCTAGATACTTAAACATGGACTTGATTTATACCACTAGAGCTATACCCTCTGCCTTTATATCCTACACTCCTTATATTAGAGAAACATTAGGTGACATTAGGTTGTACGATAGTTAGATCTATGAATATTAAAAGATCTCCAAGGAAACAGGAAATAGGTCATGTTGCAAATGTGAGTTGAAACTTTTTAATTGTGGTAAAATATATGTAACATAAGATTTGCCATTTTCACCATCTCATTTGTATTAGTTATATTCACAATAATGTACAACCATCATCACTATTTCCAAAATTTTTCATCCCTCCAGCAAAACTCTGTACCCATTAATTAAGAGCTCTCCATTTCCTCAGCCCCAGTCCCTAATACCTGCCAGTCTGCTATTTCTATGAATTTACCTATTCTAAATATTCTTTATAAGTAAAATCATATATTTAGTCTTTTGTGTCTGACTTATTTCACTTAGCATAATGTTTTTTTTTTTAGTTTTTTAGTTGTGGATGGATACGACACCTTTATTTTATTTATTTACTTTTATGTAGTGCTGAGGATTGACTCAGTGCCTCACGTGTATGACGCAAGTGCTCTACCACTGAGCTACAACCCAGCCTTAGCATAACGTTTTAAAGGTTCATTCATGTTACAACATGTATCCGAACTTTATGCCTTTCTATGTCTACTTGTATTCCATTGTATGATATACCACACTTTCTAAATCCATTCATCTGTTGGTGAACACTTGGGTTATTTCCACCTTTTGACTACTGTGAGTAATGTTGCTCTAAACAGCTATGTGCAGGTATCTGTTGGAGTCCTTGTTTTCAGTTATTGTAGAGAAGTACGTAAGAGTGGCATTACTGGGTCAAATGTTAATTCTGTTTTAATTTTTTGAGAAACCCTCAAACTTTTCAATGTGTACCTGTTACATTCCCACTAGCAATGTACAAAAGTTTTAGTTTCTCCATATCTTCACAAACACTTGTTATTTTCCTTTTTAAAATTACAGGTATCCCAGTAGATGAAACTGGTGTCCATGTGATTCTTAATCTTTGACTGTCAAAAATAGGAATATTAATACCTAAAGGCCAATAATATCCTGGATTTTAATTTTCTGTCATAGAACCCTATAGCAACAGACAGCATAGGTTTTTATACTTTAATGTTTTAATTATAAAGACATTTTAAGTGTCTCTTTTTAATACTCAGAGATTAGCTGTCTCCAAATTATGAGACTAAGACAATTATAATGTTTAAGAATCTGTCATAGGCTGAGGTTGTAATTCAGTGGTAGGTGAGCACTCTACCGCTGAGCCACAATCCCAGCCCTCTTCCCTAGTTTTTAAGTTTTGCCTCAAGCTTTTTGCAAAATATTAAAGCACATAAGTTATATAGAACCACATATTATTGTGGATCTATTACTTTTTTATTTAGTTTAGTTGGTGTGTTAGCTTTCTTTGCCTATGAGAAAAATACCTGAGATAAACTTATAATGAGTAAGATTCATTTTGGCTCATAGTTTCAGAAGTTTCAGTCAAATGTAGACCAATGTTAGAATAGAAGACACAGAGACAAACCTATATAAATACAGTTATCTCATTCTAGACAAAGGCGCTAAAAACATTCATTGAAGAAAAGATAGCTTCTTCAACAAATGGTCCTGGGAAAATTGGAAAATGAAACTAACCCCTATCTCTCACCATGCACAAAACTCAAATGGACCAAGGACCTAGGAATTAGACCAGAGACCCTAAGCCTAATAGAAGAAAAAGTAGGCCCAAATCTGTATCACATCAGATTAGGCCCTGACTTCCTTAACAAGACTCCTAAAGCACAAGAAATAAAATCAAGAATTAATAAATGGGATGGATTCAAACTAAAAAGTGTCCTATCAACAAAAGAAACAATCAATGAGGTGAAGAGAGAGCTAACATTTTGGGAGCAATTTTTTGCCACACGCACATCAGATAGAGCACTAATCTCCAAGATATATAAAGAACTCAAAAAACTTGTACGAAGGACCTTAACAGACACTTATCAGAAGATATAAAATCAGTCAACAAATATATGAAAAAAATGTTCAGCATCTCTAGCAATTAGGGAAATGCAAATCACAAATACTCTAGATTTCATCTCTCATGTCAGTGAGAATGGCAATTATCAAGAATACAAATAACAATAAGTGTTGGCAAGGATGTGAAGGAAAAGGCATGCTCATTCTTTGATAGTGGGACTGCAAATTGGTGCAACCAACCTGGAAAGCACTATGAAGATTCCTTAGAAAACTTGGAATGGAACCACCATTTGACCCAGCTATCCCACTCTCCAGTCTATACCCAAAGGACTTAAAAACAGCATACTATAGGGACACAGCCCCGTCAATGTTTATACTGCACAATGCACAACAGCTAAACTGTGGAACCAACCTAGATGCCCTTCAATAGATGATGAATGGATACACAAACTGTGGTATATATACACAATGGAATATTACTCAGCATTAAAAGAGAATAAAATTATGGCATTTGCAGGTAAATGGATGGAGGTGGAGAATATCATGCTAAGCAAAGTAAGTCAATCCCAAAAAAAACAAAAGCCAAATGTTCTCTCTGATAAGTGGATGCTGATCCATAATGGGGTGGCAGGGCATGGGGCGAATGAAGGAACTTTGGGCCAAGGAGATGGATGGAAGGGGAGGAGGCTTGGGGTAGGAAAGATGGTGGAATAAGACAAACATCATTACCTTACATACATGTATGACTGCACATGTGGTGCAACTCTATATGGTGTACAACCAGAGAAATGAAAAGTTGTGTTCCATTTGTGTACAATGAATTGAAATGCATTCTGCTGTTATGTATAACTAATTAGAACAAATTTTAAAAATTAAAAATAATATCATCTCAAAAAAAATAAGTTTCAGTCAATAATCAGTTGACTCCATTGCTGTCAGTCTTATTGGGAGGCAACTCATTGTGATGGAAACACTTGGCATGATCACTTCAAGGCACCTGGGTGGCAAAGAGAGAGAAGAAGTGGGAAGGGTTTTAACATTCCCTTTAAGAGCACACTTTCAATGACCTAACTTTCTCCAGGTAGCCCCCCCTTAATGGTTCCACCACCTCCCTTTAGTGCCATGTTTAGGGACGAAGCCTTTAATACAAAGGCCTTCAGGGTGCATATCAGATCAAATTATAGCAGTTTGTATGTTTTATTCATCAACAAATAGATATTAATCAATAGATAGTTTGATCTATCTCAAATCAACTGAATTATCTGTTTAGTTCAATTGATACAGAATGGAAATATTTAGGCCACAACCTACACTCAAACCGTAAATGTTCCAGCTATCTTTCCACAAATCATTTCAGACCACAAGCAAATATTCTACCCAAAAATCCTCAAAATGGATATTAATTATAAGGAGTCTTAGAAAGAAAGGAAAATTAACCTTTATGGTTAAGCTTTTATATAGTGAAAGTGACAGTGCTCTGATGCCGTAGGAATCCTGCCAGTCAACATGGTTTCAGAGCAACTGATGACAGATACCTTGGCACCTGAACAATTGGGAGTTTGCTCTTCCTCACTGAGAATATGATTTTTAAAAACTTTGCATAGATAAACATTCTAATTGTTGGACCCTATTGTAAGTGTCTAAAGCTTGAACAGTTTTCTCGCAGAGGGAGGATTGGGACTCAAGGCCAAATTGTGGTTCTCAGGGGCCCTGCGGTGAGAAGTGGAAGGTGCTTCTTCCCTCTGCACCCTCTCCAAATCCTGACAAGCCCATTGAATTTTTATGTTACCAGATTTAAGAAGAAACTTATTGAATGGAACTTAGGATTTTTTCAATAAGAACTGTGCTTTGAAAACAGCAGCTACATAAAGCATCTTTTATTTCTTCCTTAGACTTGTTACTATGAAATAAGAAACATGCCCTCGAATGTGAATTTTGTGGGGTGTGTTAACCCTGTGCTGTCTATCATTCCTTGCAGTGATCTGTGTAAGCTTTTTCATGAGGTCTAGTTTCAGGACTCTTTTGTGTGTTTTGTTTCATTTCTCTACAGATTGCAAACTCCTCCAGGACAGGAAGAAGTTACAGCATTTATTCTCTAGAATAAATATCATGCACAATTGGTATCAAATAAAAGATATTTAATGAAATTTATATAGGGCCATCACATTATGTAAAGCACTATACAAATATATTATCAATCGTTTTATTTTTAAAGGTCACTTTACATGTAAGGAAATCATGTATAAACTTAAGAAATCCCCCACACACACACACACACAAAATGCATTTTGTAACCTCCCATAAAACTATGGTTATAGTTGTGTTGATCTCATCAACCTCCTCACTATTTTGAATTCTCAGGACCCAAGAAGTTTATAAACAAAAAAATCAGTGACTTTGCTTCCTAAAACTGTTGCATGGAAACAGTGTTTCAATACAATGTGCCTATTAGCATCCAATTATATAAACGTGCTTTGTTTTATTAACATCAAACTGGCTCAAGAACAGAAGACAGGGGTGGTTAGAGATGTACTTCAAATGCTAACTCAAGTTCTTTTCCTCAAGAAATGGCTCTTTTGTTTCAATTAGATAAATAGGTTCCTCAGTGGCTAACATGTTAGTTAGGTTTGTAGATAAGGTAAGATGGTGTGTACAAGGCAAAACTGATTGTACATTCCTGAGAAACTAGGAGCAACAATTATTTACTAGTATACTGTATATACCTGGCACATTTGTAGAGTCTGGCAATACAGAAGTGAACAAGACACAATCCCTGTCTCTATGAAGCTTAAAGTCTCCTGCTTTTATTCTGTATTTGCCTCCATGTTATAATCATTGGGGATAGCTTTCTAAAATTCCAGCATCAAGGCCTTTTCCAAACCATTTAAAATCATATCTCTAGAGGGCAGGATCCAAAAAATCAGCATTTTTTTAAAGTGCTCCAGATTAAAGTGCAACCCAGGAGAGAAAACCTTTGTTTAGAAGGAAAAAAAAAAAAAAAAAAAGGAGTTGAAAGGCAGTTGAAGCATAAGTGTCATGTTGGGGGTATCATGTTGAGAATGCCTCTCAACCAAGCCTTCACTAGTCAAAAAATTGTCCCTGAAAGAGGGAATATCTGGCAGAATCCTGTGGAACAGTGATTGGCATGCAAAGGAGAATGCAGGGAGCAGAATGTGTAAAAGCCCAGGAGGAAAGAGTACAGGGCTACAACACAGCACTACTCAAACTTCAATATGCAAATGAAACACCTAATGATCTTATTAAAATGCTGGTTCTGATTCAGTAAGTCTGGAGTAGGACTGAGATTCTGCATTTTTAAGAGAATCTCAAGGGATTTCATTGCTGCTAGTCTAGCTCAACAACAACAAAAAAGTATAATTGGAACACAGGCTTGAGACACAGGCTATGAAATGAGCTGAAATGGTCCATCAGGACTAGATCCTGAGAGTCTGTACTAAGGTGTTTGAACTTGATCCTGGACATTATATTGAGGGCACTAGGAAGCCACTGGATGGTCCTTAGGCAAAAAGTGATAAAATCAGATTGCATTTTAGAAAGATCACTGGCTGCCCTGATAGAGAGAGGTCAAAACTGAGGGTGAGGGGCCAATGGTAGAGCATGTGCTTAGCATGCACAAAGAACTGGTGTTCATTCCCCAGCACTGTAGAGTCTTGTAAATTCTGTGGGTTGAGAGGTAGCAAAAAAAAAAAAAAAGGGGGGGGGGAGGTTGAGAGTGATTCCTGCATCAAGAGTGTTCTTTGTTACAAACAGTGGATTTTATTTTGGCTCTTTTAACCAAAAACTGATTAATTAGAAGATATTAAATAGTCTATAGAATTATTGGGATAGTCAAAGAAATACTTAAGACTAAGCTCCCCAAAATAATACTGTTTTAGCCAACTTTTTCATTACTGTGACCACAAGACCTGACAAGAACAATGAAGAGGAGGAAAATTTTATTTGGGGCTTACAGTTTCCAAGGTCTCAATCTATAGATAGCCAACTCCATAGCTTTGGACTCAAGGTAAAGCAGGACATCGTGACAGAAGGCATAGCACAAGAAGCCGCTCAGGACATGGCAATCAGGAAGCAGAGGGAGCTCTCCTTACCAGGGAATAGGAACACCAAAGGCAGTGTCCCCCAGTGATCTACTTCCTCCAGCCACATCTAACCTGCCTACAATTACCACCTGACTAGTCTCCATACGTGGATTAATCTACTGATTAAGTTACAACTCTCATCATCAAATCATTTTACCTCTGAACATCCTTTCATTGTCTTACACATGAGCTTTTGGGGGACACCACATTATCCAAACTATAACAAATAACTAAACATGCCACAGAACAGTTCAGATTAGAAATATGTCACTGGTATTTTCTATTTCAGTAAAAATGTCAACTGCTGCTATTGCTACTACTGAGTCCTGCAACCTGGTTTTACTGCAACTGCTACTTCTACCAATATCATTTCTGTATCAGGTCTCAAGTGCCCCCATCCCTGAAAACTCTGCCAATAAGAGTCTTATGCAGAGCTTGTTTATTCACATTGCTCACATCCAAATTTAGTTTTGCATGGGAATATTTTATTCACATGCCAGTATCCCAGGTGCAAAATAGACTGGAATTTGAGTTCTGATTCTACATGAGTGAGAAGGGATTACTTGTAATATGGAAATTTCCCCAAATATAAAAGATGTTCAGATGATGAATCACATATGAAAAATGTGTACATTCTGTCTTGGAGGATAGATGGTAGTGGTATTTTCAGAAATAAGGGATAAGAAAGGAAAGATAAAGTATGAGAAAGAAAGAAAGAAAGAAAGAAAGAAAGAAAGAAAGAAAGAAAGAAAGAAAGAAAGAAAGAAAGAAAGAAAGAAAAGAAAAGAAAAGTAGGTAAAGGTAAATCTCAGACATATGAATTTTCAGGTGCTTGAGGGATATACATCCAGGTGGTCTATCCAATAGTTATTTAGTTATAAGGATTGTGTTCATCAGTTCTTCATCACTATAACAAAAGATCTAAGATAATCAATTTAAAAAAAAAGAAAGTTTTGGGATTTCCATTCATGGTTGTTCCTGTTGTTTTTGAGCTTGTGGCAAGGTAGCACATCATTGCAGGAGCACATGGCAGAGGAAGCTGCTCACCTTATAGCATCCAGGAAGCAAAAAAAGAAACAAGAAGAAGCCTTGATCCCAGTATCCTCTTTGAGGACATGTCTCCAATGACCAGACTTTGTCCCATTAGGCCTGAGCTTTCAAAGGTTCCACCACCTCCCAATAGCACCATGAGAGGCGGGACCAAAACTTTAATCCATAGGCTCTTAGGGGACATTTATCCAAACCATAGTAGGATCTAAAGTTCAAGAAATAAATTTGTGCCCTACAAACCTACAGATCCCTTGCTTCATTGAAATTGCTCCGTAGTCATTTCTCTAAGAGGCTCTATTGAAAATTGCACTTTCACTTTGCTTTTTATCTCTCATAGTATTAGAACTAATATTATACTAAGTATTTGCTCATTTGTGCATTATCTGTCTTTCTCACTCAGCTTTATGTGCATACATATGTGGTACTGTTTATGACAGTATATACATGTCCTAGAACCACATTTAGCACATTGTAGATGCCCAATAACTAAGTATTGAAGGAAGAATGAATTAATGGTAACTAAAACCACGGGAATTAAGAGATAGCCTCCAGTCAGTGGGCACAGTGAACAACCAAAGCGCAAACTGGGAAACTAACATTCAGAAGCAGTCAGGTAAGGGGGTCCCATGAAGGAAACTTCAGAAGGAGTATCTAGAAGAGAGAAGGAAAATCAAGACTTCAAGATGTGGGATATGCAGATGGGCTAAGGAAGATGCCTGAAACACATCCTTTGAATTTAACCTAAAAAACTTTTCAGTGTCATTACTTCAGAAAGAAGCAAAATTGCATCCTGCGGAGGAGTGACTGAGAGGTGAGACTACAGATGCTCTGAAAGCAGCAACTCTTTTAAATTTAGGGAGTTAAGGAATAATTCCCCCTTCTCCTTCTTCCCACAGAAAGTAACTCACACATTCTACCAATTAGAGATTACTTTGTGTTAAAGGACTGCTATTAAAATGCAAATATACCTTTTAAGAAGGGTAAGTTTCATTCACAGGATAATGGGAATTACTTTAATCAGCTTCACACTCAGCAGAGATAAACAACAGATAGATGCAGTACTTAGGATATTAGACTTTTGACTGTGGCCCAGTGGAAGGAAGCAATTGGAGTTGGAGGTCAAGCCCTACAGGGAATTTTAGAGACCCTGAAGGCAGCATAACACAAGTATAGAGAAGTGCTATGAAAGAAAAAGGAGGCAGAAGTGAGTTCTGAAGACAAAGTCAACTCTAGATTAAGAAAAAAAAAAAAATTGCCCAGTGGTGCTATGACCCTGAAAATTCATTTTCTGCCAAACTGGGCTACAAGTCCTTCCTTCCCTCCAGTAAGAGGCAGTCACCTCTGCTTAGTTTAGTTCAGAGCTTTCTCAGAGTTTGGCTCCCCTTCTGAGTCCTGTCTTTCTCTTCTTGGAAGGCGGAAGGGAAGGAAAGAATACAGTGATGTGGAGAGAAATGGGTTTTCTGTTGTTGTTATTGTTGTTGTTTGTTTGTTTGTTTTTTGGTAGTGGGGATTGAACCCAAGGGTGCTTAACCACCAGTGGTTAAGCCACATACTCAGCCCTTTTTTGTTTTTTTAATTTTGAGACAGGGTCTCACTAGGTTGCTTACAGCCATGCTAAGTTGCTGAGGCTGGCTTTAACCTTGGGACCCTCCTGCCTCAGCCTCCCTTGCTGCTGGGATTACAGGCCTACGCTACCTATTGGTAAAACTGGATTACAGGCCAGAGCTCCCTATTGGTAAAACTCAGCTAAAAGCCAGAGGCTTTTAGTACCCCACTGAGAAATGAGTTTTCCTAATGCTTCCATTGTTTTCTGTCTTTCACTGAGCTTCTTGAGAAAAAGAACAGCACGTACCTCCATGATGGTCTGGCATGATGACTGAATGTTTATTAACAGTTGGATGAATACAAGAATTTTCCATTTGTGGGTTCTTTAGAATGACCTGACTCAAACATGTTTGAGGACCTACAATATTTCTTTTGCTTCCCTTGCCGAAAGGAGCAATCAGGGAGCTACCGTCTGATGCTAATGCTCTCCGTTTTCCCTCTCCAGCAAATACAATTAAAGATTTTGGTGTATTTAAGCAATTCATTATTGAAATCTCTATTATTTATTTATGCTCTTTTGGAGTAAGTTTTAGTTATAAGTCTTACTTAGTTATAAGACTCACAGCCAACTTTTAAAAGTTCAATTTTATTTCTTCTGTACCATATCGAATCTGATTCTAAGTCCTTTCACCAACAGTCTAGAAGATTCCAGGAGAGCCTTAAGAAATAGGTTCTTAGTGGTCTCCTTCAAGACTTCGTTCAAGTCTGCATGATCCCATGCAGGAATGCAGGCAGTAGTCTACCCCTTCCTGCAGTTCCCCATTAGGCTTATAGGAGCATTTTTACCAAGGCTGGAAGCCCAGAAGACGTTCTCCTGTGATGTCTTGGCATGTCCTCAGTGGCTGGAAAATAAAAAAGAGTTGTCAGGAAAGGAAAGTCAATGACCTTGAGTCATTTTCCACTGATAACTCACCAAGTCAAACTTCACTTCTCTAAACTCTTGGGAAAATGAAAGATTTCTATGAGAAACATTGACTGTAGCTATCTCTGCCTTCCCAGCTTTCATCTCCCAACAAAAACATGTCTCAAGCATCTTCACCATAGCCTTTGAGACATCCTAAGTCAGTATGCCAGATATATTTTACTTGCTCTCCAAATCCACATTTAAGCATTTTCTACCTTATTCTCTATCCCAATAAGTTGGCCTCTGTGGATCATATCAATGGGTCCTCATGCCTCTGGCTTTTAGCTGAGTTTTACCAATAGGGAGCTCTGGCAGGAAATGAAAGAAAGATGAAGAATAGAGCAGATATTTATTTCCTAAATCCCTACCCAAAGCATCACCTGAAGTTGGCTGTGCTTCTTGGTAAAGGTCAACTAATCTCAAGGGTCTGTACAAGTCTCCACCTCTGGACTCCAGACTACCTCCCTTCTCCCTTCAGGTCAAGGGAATGGTAACATTTCAGCTTCTACTGTACCCTGGGTTATTAACCCTCTGTGGTTATTCTCTACCTACACCTTCAAAAATAAGCCCTTTGTAAATAAACTTTCTCAGGTTTCCTTGTATGGAGTATGTCGTTTGATTGCTGATTATTATGGTTTAGATATTAGGTGTCCCCCAAGAGCTCATGTGTGAAACAATTCAAGAAAGCTTAGAGGTAAAATGATTGGATCATGAGTTTTAGCCTAATCAGTGTGTTAATCCCCTGATAGGGATTAATGGATGGTAACTGTGTGCTGGCAGGATGTAACTAAAGAAGGTGGGTCCCTGAAGATGTACCTTTGGGGTTTATATTTTGTCCCTGTTTAGCAGAGCCCTCTCTGCTTCCTAATCATGTCTTGAGCCGATTTTCTCCACTATACACTTCCGCCATGATGTTCTACCTCATATCAGCCTGAAGGAATAGAGTCAGCCATCCATGGACTAAGACCTCTGAAACCATGAGCCGCTCAATAAATGTTTCCTCCTCTAATTGTTCTTGTTAGGTCTTTTGGTCACAGGGGCAAAAAAAGCTGAGTAAAACACTGATGGAACTCTGACCAATATTCTTAAGTTGTGTCTATACATGCTTTAAGTTTTTTTCTGTACAGGGTGAACTGTAACTTAATTTGATGTGTGAACAGAATATAATCTACCCTTATAATAAATAGCTGAGTCTTACCCAATAAGAAGTGACCAAGTATTGAAATCATATTCAGATAAGACAAATAGGAGCTATATTTAATTGGGATCAGCAGGCACTCTATCTCTGAGCTACAGAGACAAATTGGGCTGTCTCTATAGTTCACTTCCACTTTCTGTATGTCACCTTCTTTTCTCTAGCTATAAATATGATGTGGTAGACAAGGGCATTCTTGACAATTTTTGTGTATGGATGGCTGCTTGATTCTAGAATCACAAATAAAGCCAACTAAGATATACAAAACTAGATTTCTTATAATTTTGCTTCTTAGCAATACAGTCAGTGTGATCCAATAATTTATATTCTTTATTTGACTAGTAATGTTATTTGATATCTCTTTTTAAAGGATGTTCATGGTATTGATCCATGGATTTCAAATAACTGTATATGTTTTTTAAATTCCTATATTTCCTGATTGAAAGAATACATTTTCAAAAAAAATGAAATCATAACTCTCATACAAAATAAAATCAATTCAGTATGTTAGCACCTCTGGATTCAAACCTCGTTACAAAAGAAGAAGGAGGAAGATGAGGAGGAGGAGGAGGAGGAGAAGGAGGAAAAAGAATCAAAATTATGAAACAGGCTTGGCAAAAGGGCTGACAGATACATACAAATATTTAAAAGGACTTGGATTGATTTGCTCAGGTATCACCACACGATAAACTGAAAAATCATACAAAGATCAAGATAATTTATCAATCTCCCCTGGGGAAACCTTATCTGAGAAAATCAGCTGAAAGAAAAAAAGGCTTAATTTGGTTTCAGTCCATGGTCAGTGGGCTCTGTTGCTCTTAAGCCTGTGGTGAGGCAAAGCATCATAGTGGAAAACACAAGGTAGAGCAAAGCTGCTCATCTCATAGCAGCCAAGAAACAAAAAGAGAAAGGGTCCAGGGTCTCAATACCCCCTTCAAGGCATGTCCCTAATGACCTAACTTCCTCTTCTGGGTCTCACCTTTCACAAATCCCAAAAGCATCATGGGCTCGGAGCCAAGCCTTCAACACTCAGACTTTTGGGGGATATTTAAGATCCAAACCACAACAATGTGTCAAAAACTTCTTCCTAGGGCTGGAGTTGTTTTTCAGTTGGTAGAACATTTGCCTTGCACATGTGAGGCACTGGGTTTGATCCTCAGCACCACATAAAAACAAATAAATAAAATAAAGATATTGTGTTCATCTACAACTAAAAACCAAAAAGAATCTTTTTCCATTAATATTTAACCCAATAAGGAGAATACCAATAATAGAGTACAAACAGTTCAAAAGAGAGCTCAGATCTCCTGTACGAGAAGAATTCTAAATAATTTACAGATATTTCCCACTAAAGGAGGTAGATCTTAATTCCCTATGTCCTGGGTATGGGTTAAGCTTGGTGATTTGCTTCCAAAGAGTAAAGCACTAGAGGGAAGGGATGTGACTGTATAGTGGAGAAACCTGGCAAACTCTTCTCCATTCAGATGATCAGGATTACCATCGCCAGCAATAAGAGTTGACAGCGTGTACCCTTGATATGATGTGATAACAATGACATTTCACCTCTGTTCTCTTTCTCTAAAACCCCATAACTCTTTATTTAGGGGGAAATATCCAATTGAATAAAGGGGTATCCTATAATGTACCTGACCCAAGTTTCTCAAAACCAGGAGCAAAGTTCATCAAAAACAACTAAACGCTGAGAAACTGTCACAACGTAGAGAAACACAATAACTACAGGTAATATGACATTCTGGGTGAGATCCAGAAAAGGAATTTAAGGGAAAACTAACAAAATCTGAATAAAGTATGGAGTCAAAGTCCTGAGTGCTCATTCTACAGTTGTGACAGATGTAACAGTAATTTGAAGTGTTAAAATTTGGTCTAAAGCTGGGAAACTAGGTGAGGGACATATGTACTAAGATTTGCAAACTTTCCTATAAATCCAAATCCATTATAAAATAAAATCCCAGGGTCTGGCACATACTAGTCAAGTGCTCTACCACTGAGCTAAACTCCCAGCCTTAAAAAAAAAAAAAAAACAGATTTCAAATAAGAGTGTGAAATCAAAAGTCCAAGGCCAATGAACCAAATCACACACATATATATGTATACATATGTTTATGTGCCAGACTCTGGGTTTGATCCCCAGCAGTGCCAAAAAATAAAGAAAGAAAATAAATCTGTTTGTTTCCTTTTTCTACACAGTCTTAATACATGTGGCAAATGTCTAAAAGTAGAATTCACATGGACTTTTCACACTTTGGCTTCAATACCCCTGGTAAAGAGTGATTATCTCTTGGTTAATGGATTGGGTACACATCCGCACAAAGTGAAATCTGCATGGGCCAAATTGCATTACTTCAAATATTCCCTGTGATGTTGATGTGACATACTAACAGACAGAAACTTAATTTCACTTTTATAAATATAGTTTTGTTAGCATTATCTGATTAACCTCAATAGATAATTGTCCTGTATTCTTAAACTAAAATAATTTTTCTTTACAGATGTCTTCCAAAATTCCATTGTTTCACAAAATAATCCTTTGTAATTAAAGAATTGGGTATACAGAGATGAGAGATTTTCCAACTAGATAATCCTGCAAGATATATGATAAGCATTGACATTTTTCGCTGGCCATGGAAAGATATTAGGGATTGCATTTTTCTGTGGAAGGCCACACGTCCTGTTAAGTGTCTTTCCTCTAGCTGCAACTCTTGCTGGTTCCAGAAGAACACTGTTCCTTCTTCTTACCCCTTCAGAATGGAAAACACTTCCTGTTCTTTTCTATCCCTGGGTCTTTCACTACCCCTTGTTCGTTTACCTTAGCCTTTAATAAACCTGCTTAATGGTTCCTTCCTTCGTCTCTCTTCAGCCACCCCTTTGAACTATGCCATCTGTTTCCTCTCAGGATAGCTGCTTTGACACTTTCCCAAGTCAAAATTATTTCTGCTTGAAACCTAATTCTCATATGTATATTTTAGAGGATACAGAATTGCTTCTTCAGATATCCTTGAATCCATCCACATGTGTGTAGAACTAGCATAGCTAGCTATTCATTCAAATGAAAGTTCTAATTTGGCCTTTCACTTTTCAATAAAAAGTATAACCTCACCATTTGCTCTTTTGATCTCTAGCCTATAGTGTCTTGGGTCAGTAATAAAGAATATCTATCCTGCAAGCCCTTGACAGGAACTAAACCTTGAATTGTCCCATTGTTCAACTCTTCTCAAAAAGCCCAGGTGAAATTTATTAGGATTGGGTGCGATATCCTAAGGCTGTGCACTGATCTTTAGTAGAATGACTGTCAAGTCAGTACTTGGGGTCCATAATACCTCTGAGGTGTTTTGGGTTGTTTTAATGGATTCTTATTTTGTCAAGGGACAATTTAAGAAATTGCCTTAGAAACGATAATATCACATTTGATATATATATTTTTTTTACTGTTTCTAGTGGTTAGTACAGAAATTCAGTTTTTCTCACCCTTTTTGTTCTGACTCCATTCACAAAGCCACATTCTGATATTTTTGTTATTCTGCCTACACAAAAAATATGCTATTTATATAGGCTTTAAGCTTTTCTTATAGTAAATTAACTATAGAAGAAATATGCCAATCATGCCCTCTGTGAGAAATTCCACTCCGTGTCATGGAAATTCTCCTTATTATCATAACTAAATTAGTATTCTGGGTCTACCCCAATCTCATGTGCATTTTTGTTGATGTGAACCAATTTCTCAGAACCTAATTATCTTCCTAAGCACTGAAAAACAAAAATAAATCTCAGGGCTTTGAAAAAGGAGGCTAGATTTCATCCAGCCTTTCCTAAAATAAAACATCTACCTCTTGCAGTTGCACTTCTACTTATTAACATACCCACATATAAAGTCTTAGGTAAGAAGCTCATTTTAGAGATAAATCTTAGGAAAAAATCTGTTTATCCAGAGAACTATGAAACATATTATATTTCCCTTCTCCATTATTTTCTCTTTACAATCCAAAGCTTGATGTCAACTATAAAGGATCTTTTTGAAGTGGTTCTCAAACTTTTCATGTTGGTAAGATATAATGCTTTGTTGTTTGTTCCTGGTTCTGGGCCTTTCATATGCTAGGCAAGTGCTTTATCACTGAGCTACATCCCAGTGCCTCAAGATATTTTTGAATATTAGAATTTTGAGTGGCCAACTTGAACAAAAAATAATTCTGAATCAATTATTATGCCATCTCAGAGGGCCTAAATGTGTCCACAACTAATTCCACTGCCCATATACTCCTCCATCAACATTGTAAGTATTGGGAATTATTCCTGCTCAGACAGTGATTTCTCATATACCCACAAGACAAAGCTCTCTTATGTTCCAGTGAACTACAATCTCTTCTAATGCCAATTGAAAGCTATGCTTTGCCTTTTCTTCTAACTTGAAGCAAACTGTACAAATAGCTCCACCTTCATTACATATGATAGATATAACTGCTTAATGAAGAAAATTAAAGACACACATCTATGAAAACTTTGCTACATATTATATAAGTACTCCAGTCAGGAACTTGACATAATTCGACTTTCTTTACTTCCAGTACTTTGTTTTTATTTACATTTTACTATTTTATTGCTTGTATGAATGAGAGTAGGTTTCATAAAATAAAACATTTAAGCCATGCTTTCGGGGTGCTTACTCTACTGCCCTCTGCCGGTAGGAGGAAAGAATAAGTGAGTCACAAACTTGCATTACCTACCACAACATCCAGTGATTCTTATCCAATGGGGAGATTTAAAGCAGTTGATGATTTTTGAAAATCTAACCATTACCAACCAAACTTCATTCATTCACAGGAAATGCTTCCAATTTATTACAGGCCCTCCTTGTGGGAAGATTTTTGGCATCATTTTTGCTATTTTCAATAGATTTCTATCTCCTGCAACCGTATGTAAATAGACACAAAAGTCCTCTCTTATTCTAGGTCATGGCTGCATTCTCTAGGTAAATTTCCTTCCAGATATAAAATCTGGATCTGAGATTGAGTAAGAATAGAGACTCAATAGTTTTAATGATATAAAAGTGCAGACATTAAGCAATTCAACGTGTCTGTGCTGCGTAATTATCAACAAATGTTGGAAGCCCTGTATTTCAGCAGTTGAGACAATCTGAGATTTTGCTTTTTTGTTTTTATTAAAAGCGTAAGGCAGCCTTCAGGATAACAAGCAAAAAGCAGCTTCAATTTTGTGCATAAAGGACCACTGATTATGCATGGATTATTTTCTTCAGTCACACTGCTTTGTAGGGATACCAATACCCGTCAGTGATGTCATCTTCTAGAACAGACCCGAATGTATAGGCATATTGTGCCAACTGGGTCCAAATCAATGACCTAGGTAATGCCATCAGAGCAACACTATTATTTCTTGTCTGAACCCTCCAAGCCTGTAGAAATAAATGCTAATCTGATGCAAGTTTAAGGAATGTGTTGTGTGGGAAAGAAAATCAAACTTTTGTTTACTTTTATTTACATTGTAATATGTACTTACAGAAAATGCATCACAGAATTAATAAATACATCATATGTTGTTTTATTTTTGTATTAGTAGCAGATTAAATAACTTAATAACAATCACATTTCCTCGGGTAAGAATATTGCTATCAAGGATATTTCCTAAAGAATCGATACTTAAATGTATATTCACATAGCATGACAGTACCCTTTTGCAACTGTGGAATCAGAGTGATTTGGCAGCATTCTTGATAGAGGAAGCAACATTGTTTCATTGATTGAGGTACGAAAAAATCTGAAAGATTTATAGCTTTTAGTTCCATCTCTGCTTGCTTTGAGATTCATTTGATTTATTCTATTTATCTTCATAATGAGCATAATAAGGACTTAAGCAGATTTTTCAACATCTGGAAGCCTAAGCTTTCTGAAGTGAAAATGTTTCTTGAAAAGATGGAAAGAGATCCAGTCGCTTAACAGTATACTCTAAGCGCCTTATACAGAGTTGGATAGGTTCTGCGGAGGGACTTAGGGCTATTTTTGAAGCCGGCACATCCGGGACACCCTAGCCAAAGCCCCTTCCTCGTCTTCCAGGGGGCGGAGCCGCGGAAGGCAAGGGCTGTTCCGTCGCCCCGCCCCCCTCGCCGTTCCTGCCAGTTCCCGGGGGCGGGGCCTAATCGGCGCGCGGCCTGAATCCCAAGGACAGCATCCCGGATTCGAGCCATGGCTGACGGCTGCCGGACGCCTCAGGCTCGGGCGCTTCTGCAGCAGTGCCTGCACGCGCGACTACAAGTTCGCCCAGCTGAGGGGGACGCTGCGGCCCAGTGGGTGGAGGTAACGTCGGCCCGGCAGCTGTCGTTATCCTACGGCGCTCAGGGGCGGTTCTTTACGCGTTGTCTCTGTCACTCGGGTCCCCGCCCCCACGGGTCCTCCTCGGAACCGAGTTGGAGAGCAGCTAGGTACCGCGGCTTGTGCTATGCGCTGCGCCGGACTTGGGGCCGGTGCGCCAGACACTGCCCCGGCGGTCTTCCTGGCTGCGCTTTACCTTTCTGTCCAGCACCACTGTTCTGGGCGCCAGACATTCCGACCAGGAAGAAAGTGCCTCTCTACTGGAGAGACCGCGTTCCTTTGAACCTCTCTCAGTCCGCCTACCTGAGCTCGCTGGACTAGAGGCCTAGTAGTCTCAGACGCCCTGCTGCTCTGGCCTGGGCGGAGCTGGACTGGTTCAAGTGTGTAAGTTAGCTTGCTTCAAGAGTTTAGATCTACTTTGATTTATGCCCCACCTTATTATGTTGATTGTGTCTTGACCTTAGCACAGAAATGATATTTTCCAAGACACAGTTCTGTTTCAAGAAAGTTTTTATTTTTATTTTTTTTTTGTTGTTTTGTTTTTTCCTGCTGGTTGATCCGAACCCTGGCTTCTCCCATGCTTGGGCAAACTTTCTACCACTGAATTACAAAAAAAAAAAAAAAAAGAATTACAGTCCCCAACCCAAGAAACATTTTTTGTTTGTTTATTTGAATTTGACTAATTTCCACATAAAATAGATCACTCCTTGTATAATAATGTTGCACTGTTATCAAACACATTTCCTCCAAAGAATTATGAAATGTTTACGTTGAATTCCCCCTACTTGCGTACCTGCCTTTTCCTGATGTCCTGTCTCCCATTACATTGCAAAAACAAGTAAAATGTTTTTTAAGTCCTTAGTCATATATGCGGAGAAAGTTAAAATATAAGCCGGGGAAGTCCATAATTAAGACTTTGGGTGATACTCAGAATCTTTAATGTAGTAAAATTTCATTCACACTGATCTCTGAATTGGGGCCCAGACCTAGGATTTCTTAACAATTCTAGTCATTATTTTAAACACTACACATGAACTATGATGCGTGGGTGATTATTTTTAAGTCAGAATCTATTATCCTATGCTAATTTGGGAATTCTTATGTGCATAAAATTCCTGTATTCTCACCTCTCTTCAGAAATTCTTCTTCCTATTTCTTATTTTTGTTGTAACCTTTTGTTGAGGTTTTAATTTCTCATGCATATTTGAAATTGTGTGGGTTTTATATTTCTATCTAGAGACTCACCTATTTAAATTGTTGCTTCCTAGCACTGTAAACTTCTAACTTATCATTTAGAGTATTTCTGAGCCTCTTTATTTTTTTTATGTTCTTCACACCACATTTTCTTATGCAAAATCAGAGATATTTTATTGCAGCCTTCCAAGCTATCAGTTTGTGTTTATAAACTTTAAAAGCTATTTTTAAAGACTTCCCTTCTCCCACACACAACTATATTAAAGAGATGACAAGTGATTACATGGTGAGAAAGCATAAATTCTTTCATCTTTCTCACACCTCCTCTACCCTGTCTATTATCAAAGTTCTTTTTCTTTTTTAGAAATAGCCTTTTAGATGTTGAAAGATTTGAAAGCTGCTTTGCTTGTTCTTAGTTTCATTCATGTGGAACTATGCTGTCACAAATTTAATGTTTTTCTTCCTGGGAATTGAACATTTTTAAGCTACTGTGAGAATTATCTGTACTTTTCTTCATATTTGAAATGTTTTGTAACAAAGAAGCTACAGGAAAGTGACTTTGACTTGAAAAGAGGAATCTGATTTTTTAATACTTATTTTTTATAGTTGTATTTGGACACAATAACTTTATTGTAATGTGGTACTGAGGATTCAACCCAGGGCCTTGCACGTCTGAGGCAAGCACTCTACTGCTGAGCCATAACCCCACCCCACACACACATCCCAAAAAAGGAATCTATATATTATAACTTCAGACCTATTATTGGAATAAACAAAAAGAAAATAATGAGGAGGTAATTTGGTTACTGGAAAGAACAGGTATCTGTTTCTGGGAATTATTAGGTGCTTAATTCTGACATTGCAAGTGTACAGCGGTGTATGCTAAAGATTTGAGCTCAGTGAAAAGGCTTGTGATAGTAGTGTAGCTTGCCAACCCATCATTATGGGTATGCATGGGAGGCTCTTGCTTTTGATCCAGGGGCATATGTGCATTTTTTAAAAATGACTCCTTTTCCGGT
Source organism: Ictidomys tridecemlineatus (assembly GCF_052094955.1). NCBI lineage: Eukaryota > Metazoa > Chordata > Mammalia > Rodentia > Sciuridae > Ictidomys > Ictidomys tridecemlineatus. The sequence goes on from NC_135481.1 coordinate 82,922,485, forward strand.
AAATCAAGTATGATTACAGAGCTGCATTTATATTTACATAGAAAACCATTTAGATAACACATAGAGCCCAGAAGATACAGTTGAATGTTAATACAATTAACAGATAAGTTGAGTCCTATCATATATAAAACAGTCCTATCTGTAAAGTGCTTTGGAAGTTAAAATGTTAAATAAATTGTGTGTTTGCCTTTAAATTTATTTATATATTCTCATAATAAACAGGTAGTATTTACTATGAACCTGGCACTGTGTTAAGCACTTTACAAATATTAACTCATTTAATCTCCATAATAACTTCTAGAGTCAATGAGGCTCCTTAATTAAGTTAATACATAGAATCGAAAGTTGAACAGTTAACTCAGCAGCAGAATCAAAATTATTCTTATGGTCTCTTACAAGAGCTATTTTTTATACTCCTGATAACAACCAACCTTGTCATGTAGAAGTTATTAACAAATGTTAATAATTATATTTAAAGCAATAACAACAATAACAAAAAATAATCAGGGTTTCCTGGAATTTATACCTTGTTTTCACTATATAAGTAAGTGCATTAGGGGGAATAAAGAGGATGATATAAAAAGACATCAGTTACACGTTGCTTGTTTATCTCTTATCTGATAGAGTATGAATTCATTTGATGTTGAATAAATGGGCCCTGATATATAAATATTTCTTAAGTTTGTCATCCTTACTTACTAGGGAGGAGGCTGTCTAAAAGTCCTATTGATTTTAATAGAGGTAAATTGCTGTTGGTAGTATTTTAAAAAAATATTTTTAGTTATAGATGAACACAATGCCTTTATTTGATTTATTATTTTTATGTGGTGCTGAGAATCAAACCCGTAGCACCTGCAAGTGCTCCACCACTGAGCCACAACTCCAACCCTGTTGGTTATATTTTAAGTGTAATTTTTTGAAAAATAATTTTGATTGAAACTTTAAAATATTTCATTTTCTCGTATATTCATTTAGAAATCAAATCTATTGTAAGTCTTCTTTCTTTTCTTTGATTTGAACCTCCAAGTTTGTAACAGTTATAAAATTTTATTCACTTACCTCTACAGCTCTGTATAGACTTCTTTCTAATCTGAGCTTTCTGTGATGATTTCTTATAGATTCAGAGAGGATTAGTGATCTATGTGTGCTTCTTCAAGGGAGCTGATAAAGAACTTCTTCCAAAAATGGGTATGTGTTTGATGTTTTTTTCTTTTTTTGAAGATGGAGAAAGAACAGCAATAGACCAAAAAAAAAAAAAAAGAGAGAGAGAGAGAGAGAGAGAGAAAGAGAGAGAGAAGCGCAATTATTTTCCCCCTGGTAATGGGGATTGAACCCAGGGCCTTGCACATGCTGAGAAAGCACTACGACTGAGCTACATCCCCAACCAAGAAGCACAATCTTATTTGTCCTAATATATGTTATTATTCAACTCTGTGTAGTATTGTTGGCTTATTTTTTTGCCTGTTGCAAAATTTAAAGTGTGCATGTATGGTAGAATTCTTTTAAAACATCTACAACATTTCAGATGGCTTATAGGTTGATTTAGAAGAGTAGACACACAGTTCAGCCAAGGATACAGAAAGTTGTTAGAAGCAGGGTGGCCACATAGGGAGAAACAGATGCTGTATTTCTTAATATAGTTTCCATTATCCCCAGATAACAGAAGAGTCCATAACAAGCAGTGTATGACATTGTATATACAGAATGAGTCCCATCAAACCTGGACAGTTCAGATTTACATCACTGTTATCAAAGAACTTACATTGATCATTTATGTACTTCTTTGTATGAATATGTATAAATACAGTTCTTCTGGTTCTTGAACTGAATTCAGTGTTATCTCAGCCACACCTCTTCTGGCTCCATAGAAAGCAGAATAAATGTTTAAGGACCTCTGAAAAATTTTGCCTGCAACTTTTGAAAATCCTGGATAATTCATAGCACTTCATATTCCTTATGATAATTATATAGGTTCAGATGTATCAAATCAACTAACATGCTGTCTCAATGCAGCATGTCTCAAATGCAGTTCTAACAAATATGCGTATGTGTGTGTTTGTGTGTACTTCATAGATATGAAATAATGGAACTATTCCTAAGATTGAGGGACAGCACCCATTATTTGGATTAGTAAGTATAAGCTGAACACAGTGGCATGTACCTGCAGTTCCAGCTGCTCAGTAGGATTGCTTGAGTGTAGACATTTCAGATCAGCCTAGGCAACATAGCAAGACCCTGTCTCAAGCTTTAAAAAGAAAAAATGAAATTACACAAATGAGTAGTTGAAGCTTGCAGAAGTTAATCCAGAAGAGGTTCACATAATAGAACTCAAGGACAAATAGCTTGACAAAAAGTCAAGCTAATGAAGGGAATTTTATATTCATATATCAAACATGTTTGACAACTATGTCAAAGCATGAAACTATACTTAAGAAGGGACTGTGATGAGGGCTGGGGTTGTGGCTCAGTGGTAAAGCACATGCCTTGCATGCCTGAGGCATTGGGTTTGATCCTCAGCACCACATTTAAAAAAAAAATAGATAAAATAAAGTTATTGTGTCCATCAACAATTAAAAAAAAGAAGAAGAAGAAGAAGAAGGGACTGTGATGAGTGAGATGGAAAGCTAGTAACTTTTAAGTTTGAAATTTGAATCCAGAGGATAATAAGGAAATTTAAAAGGGTTTAAGAAGAAAATGAGAAAATATTTTGTTGTTCTGACTTAAAGCTGACTTTCTAAAGTTGTTTCATAGAGATGTTTTGGGGGGGGGGTTGTTTTGTTTTGGTTAGCTTTTTTTCCAGTAGTGGAGATTGAACCAGGGGGCCTTGTTCATGCTAGGCAAACACTCTACCACTGAGCTACATCTCCAGTTGTAAATAGATCTTTATCATAACAGTACAAATTAAGTCCACCAAATTCAAGCTCTATTTTGTTTTATAATGATTAAATCCAATGTGCTTCTGTCTGTGTCTACAATTGTGAGTGCACTTTAAACACATGTATAAGATTGTGGTGAATTAAAAATGCTTAGGAGGCCTGCCTTTACTCTTTTAGTGAATAATCTAACACAAAACTTCATGATTTACAGTAAAGACCTGTATGACTCTCATTCTGATGGTCTGAGTTACAGGGAAAATAAATGCATCCATATTGATAGCATTAGTTTGTATTTCCCTGTATTCCAGGAGGCATAGTAAGCCAATGTTTTGGGATTCTCTTAAATCTCACCTCATATTTATTACATAGATTCAGATCTTTCCAATCTAATATTTCATCCCATGAACATAACTAGTTATATCCTAAAATATGAAATAGCATATCCAATATAGAGATATGTAGAATGGTCTTCAATTCATCTTTAGTATAATTGAACTGAGATCCAGGGATCTCTCAAAGCTTGATTCCCATATACATCATTGAGGATACTTGATTGATAATCTGTCTTAGGATCTTTGAGTTTCCAACATTCATTTAATGCATTGTCTCATTTTAATTCTACTTACTTATATTTGCATTTGTATTGTACTTATATATACATATTTGTATACCTTCAGTATTGAATTCCCAGTAATAACCAGTAGAGGGAGGTGTGGGGAAGTGTAATAAATTATATTACATCCCATTGCCTGTTATTCCAAAATTGACTACTTAGTCTCTCCGTAGCCAGAGGCCTGCATAGCTGGATAGTGATTTTCATTGGAAAGAAGTGCTCTGGATAGTTATAGTTTCCTTAGAAGCGGTCAATAGGATTGCTGGCTATATAGTAAAGTTTGATTTGTAATAGACAAAAGTAAAGGCATTTAAAAATAAGTGATTGTTAAGTGAAAATTGAAGGTTCTTAAAGCATAGCTTGGGAATTTCTCTGGGTGTTTACCTTGGCAGTTTTTTACAAGGTTAATTTTATAATGTTTAGAGTAGGATCACCATACCAACTCCTTACTAATGTTTCCTATAAATCCTCCTGTAATCAAAATCACCGACTACTCAAAACAGGAAGCATACCTTTTAAAATCTGATTTGAGGGCAGGAATGAAAGGTTTCTTTTTATCATTTGTTGTCTTAGAACTTTTCTTTGCAAGCAGAATTCATTTATACCTTTATAGAAGTAGGGAGATACTGAGTCTATTTTAGACATTTATTTATTGTTTTGAAAATGGTCAATGTTGAGGTGTAAAGGTTTTCTAACTGTAGGGTTTAGCTACACTTAGATATTTATAGTGGTTTTGACACTTATTAGCTATAGTCTCATAAATGCTATAAAATATCACTGTTTTATTGTATGTATACAAAGATAATGCTAGTAGCATGGGTTATATTTATAAAATGGTTAGTCAATGTTAATTGTGCCTTTAAGGTTATGAAACTATAAACTCAGCTTTTTTGTAATGAGATTGAACCTGGAAGCTTTGTCATATCTTAAAACTCTAGGTAATTTAAAGTTTAAAATAAAATATTTTTTAACTGTAGATAGACACAAATACCTTTATATATGTATTTTTATATAGTGCTAAAGATCAAACCTAGTGCCTCACATGTGCTAAACAAGTGCTATACCACTGAGCTACAACTCCAGCCCCAGTGTACTAAAATTTTAATTTTGTTACAGAGCAGAATTTTCTGAGAAGGATTTATAATGTTCTTTTCCAGTGGGATCTGCTTATGAAATAAAAGGAACAGGAAGATAAAATTTTGCCATGTAATCCCCTGAGACAACAATATTTAAGGTTTCATTGTACAGTTAATTCTTGAACTTTCTAGATGACTTATTGTTAGATAATCTTAGCTGTCAAGTCAAATTTTAAACATCATGCAGTTTTCTCCATGAAATTTGCTTTATTTTTCATGCTCATTTAGTTTAGTGAAGCACTTTTTAAAATTTAAATAGAGAGTGGTTTAGGAGCAAGAGCTAACAAACTGGGTTTTCAACATGAGATTTGCTAACTAAAAGATTAATGTTTCTTCTTCATGTTTGTTTTTCACTTCAAATTGTTTTGTCTTTCTTCCCCATCTAGTTAATACACTATTAAATGTGAAATTAAGTGAGACAGAAAATGGCAAGCACGTCTCTGTATTGGATCTACCTGGAGACATTCTTATCATCCCTCAAGCCACCCTTGGTGGTAGAGTAAAAGGAAGAAATATGCAGTATCACTCCAACTGTGGAAAAGAAGAAGGGTTAGAACTTTATTCCCTATTTGTATCTCTCTGTGAAAAAGAATTAGCTACAAACAGTAAGTGCACTGAAGCTGGGGTTGTAGTGGAACATGGCACTTATGGGAACAGGCAGGTATTAAAGCTGGATACCAATGGACCATACACACACCTAATTGAGTTTTGAGAAATTAAAAGTTAGTTCCTACAGCTATTTTGTGATATAAAATGACCTGGACTATAATTAGATTTTCTTCCCCTTTGTCTCTTGAATATACTAATGTATAGCATTTTCAGATAAGAAAATCTTGGGTACGGTAAATAGTTGCAACATGCTAATCAGATGACCTTGTCAAGTCACCTAAACTCTGGAGCTCAGTCACTCTGTCCTGCTTTCTACCATCCTTCCACTCAAGTATTTGAAAAATCCTTGTTTATTCACTTGATGATCATTAAAGAAGCCTTTTAAACTATATTTTAAAGATTATATACATTTTATTTTGTAATGAAGTAATGTGTACAATTAAGAAAAACACATTTTTTATACCCTCAAATTTATGTACTATGTACTAAAAGTAAAAGTCATTGTATGAAAGTTGAGGTGAAATCCAACACAAACCAATTATAACTTTTATTTCAGTTTTCTTTTTTTGTGTGTGTGGTGCTAGGGATCAAAGCCAGGGCCTTGCACATGCAGAGCACATGTTGTGCCACTGAGCTATCTTCCCAGCTCAGTTTTCTATATTTTGAATGAAATAATATGTAACTTACTATTCCTTTTAATACTATCTATGAGAATGTAATGTAGAAATGTTATTGTACATTATATCACTTTCCAAGGACATCTAAATGCTTTAGATTATTTTAATAATCTTTAGTACCTCATAAATATGTACAATTATTATGTGTCAATAAAAATTTTTTTTAAGTAAAAAAAGTATTTAGTTGATATAGGAATCAGGTATAAAACATTCATAGCTGTTTTTATTAAACATATTCACAAAGAGAGATTAATGCTCTGTTTCTCAGTGTTCACCAAAACCATGTATGTCTCAGTTTCTATCTTTGGTTTAAATTACTGAGTTCATAAATTTTTTTAGGAATTTCCTTTCTTGTTGAATTAGATTGCTATACAAGGAAGAAAAAGGGAAGCTTTCTCAGGAAGTTGTTTTTAGTTGATTTGTATTGATTGGTTGTTTTTAATCAGTTTTGTATTGATTTAATGATTTGGAACCATTGTCAATTTTTCTGTTGGTAAATGTTAATATACTAAATATTTGTGCCCTCCCCCAAAATTTATATGTTAAACCACTAATCCCTACTGTGATAATATTTGGAGATGAGGCCTTTGGAAGGTAACTAGAGTTGAGATGAGGACTTGGGGGGTGGGACCCTCATGATGGGATTAGTGTCTTTAAAGAAATACCAGAGAACTACCTCTCTATACTCTCACCATGTGAAGATATAGTAAAAGTTTCTCCAAGGAGATGTATATGTCTTTTAGATGACCACAAGACATATACAAAGCTAGGAAGAGAGCCCTCATCAGAACTGATAATGCTGTTACCTTGATCTTGAATTTCTAGCCTGTAGAGCTGTGAGAAAATAAAAATTTTATTGTTTAAGTCACTCAGCCTATGATATTTTGTTGTGGCACCTCACGCTGACTATGACAATGATGTAAGATAACAGCTAACACAGTAAACTTTTCAAGGAAAATACACGAGAAACTCTTAGAAGAAATGAGTCTGTAAAAGGTAAGAATTGTAATGCAAATAATAATAATAAGAGAGCTCATGTAAAAAAAATAAAAATTTTAAAAATAGGTAATAAATATGTGGTTTTTGCATACTTCTATGACCTGATTTAAAAGATGTTATTTAACAGTGAAAACTAAATATTTCTGATTACCAAAAAGATGAAGAAATTAACTTAAACATCTTAAGTAGCCACTAAAAATTCCTTTATGTGATAATTTCCGTAGGTTTTTGTTCCTAATACACTTAAAATTTCTAATTATTACACAATAGCCCATTTTCTCTCTACCCTTCCTGCACTATTCTATTTTGGAACTTGAGAATCAATAACTGGCTTGATAATGAGCTCATTGTCCTTAACTTTTACTTTATTGATTCATAATACACTTATTGAAATGTAATAAACTATTCATAAACTTGCAAACTCCAATTTTCTGAAAAGCTTCTCCAAGGAGATGTATATGTCTTGCCAAAAGATTGTATTACCTATTTTAAATCATTTTGATTGTATGTCTAGGTAAAATGCTGACTCACAGCCCTAGATTGCTATTTTATAGTCCAAGCAATTCTCTTTTAAAAACTTGATTGAGACACTTGTGGAGAATAGCAATTTCAAGTACACAAAGAGTTATTAAGCACAAGGTGATGTTCAGTTTTCCTTCATTTGCAAGAGGGAAAAGACAAAAGAAAAGGCATATGAAAATAACTTCGCCTTGGCTCTCTGTAGCTCTTCTGACTCAAGGTGCTCAAAAACCTTCAATATGTTTCTTATTTTATCTTCAGGGTATATCTGTAATGAGGATAGCACTCCTCATTAAATAATGTTCCCAAGGTCACACAATAGGGAGGAATAATTTCCTTCTTTTAACCTTTCTTGTAATGAAACTTGCTAAAGTTGAAATTGACCTTGGGAAAGGCTTATTGTCTCTCATTGTGGATTATTTAAGGAGTAGTCCATAAATTGGTTTATTTACTAAATTAAATGCAAGTAGGGTTGCATCTAATTTAGGAGCCTTCTGCATCTTCTTTGTTAAGATTTGAGGATGTTTCAAATAGGATACAATTCCTTTTTTAAAAGTTTTATCTTGGGACGTGGGGGGGGGGGGATTGAGGTTGTGGCTCAGCGGTAGAGCACTTACCTTGCATGTTCGAGGCCCTGGGTTCGATCATCAGCACCACATAAAAAAATAAAGGTGTTGTTTCTAACTACAACTAAAATAATAATAATAATAATTTTATCTGTCAATTTAGAAACCTCCTGGGTTTAATTATGACAATATTGTGTAAAGACAATAGATGTGGCTTTAATATTTTGAATACACTCATAAATTAAAATGAAATACACTTTTACCACTCCTTAATTAGTTCACATTATAACAGAAGATATGCCATTTATAAATAATATCTACACTAATGACTTGTAAATTAGTAATTTGTTGATTCTATAATGAAGGAATTAAACATCAAATATCAAGATCATATATCATAGAATTCTATGCCATTTATTTTGGAGAATAAGAAATGTTGGTGTTATAAGAGAACAGTGTCATGTCAGATGTTTACTATCTGTGATTAACATTGCAGAGGACCTAATGTAATGAAATTTATATAATTAAAAAACTGTACTTGATTATGAAACTTCAGTGTATTTAGAAGTGTATTGTCTATTGATTCATTGAAATACTAGTTTCTGAAAGGGAAGAACTACTAGAAAAGTAACATTTTCATTCTGAAACCATACCTTGGTGATGACTTTTATATTTTATATTATATTTAGAGACAGGGTTTCGCTGAGTTACTTAGAGCCTTGCTAAATTGCTAAGGCTGGCCTTGAAATCTCGAGCCTCCTGCCTCAGTCTCCCAAACCACTGGGATTACAGGATTACTGGGGTGTGCCACCGCGCCTAGTTTAAAATGTCTTTATGTTGATAGTCTCCCTATTAATTTTCCCTCCTATTGTTCCTATCTCTAACTCTTTTCTACAGACTGTCTCCAAGGAAGTGTTCTTAGAACATGTCTGTAATATTCTAATGCTTAGAAACTTTCATAACTCTTCTTTATCATGAGGACAAAGATTAAACTTCTAAGGTTGGTATCAAGGCTCCCAGTGCAATCACTCAGAACTACAGAAAACCAAAATTAGAATCTTGAGAAATAACATTTAAAAAGGGCAAAATATGAGAGGTGATTGGAGATTCTAGAGATATCAGAGAGGCAGAGAAAGAGCAAGAAAAATGCATTGTTAAGTAAAGGTATTTGCAGGGTGTAAACAGTAACAAGTTTTTTTGTTGTTTTTTATTTTGGGAATAAGGGTTTTCAGCCATCTCAGTCCATAGGTGGCTGACTCCATTCTTTGGGACTCATGGCAGAAGGGTGTGACAAAGGAAAGCTGCACACACCATAATCAAGAAGCAGAAACTAAGCTCTGTTCACCAAATGTATACCTGAAAGGCATGCCTCTAATGGCCCATCTCTTTCAACCACACTGTAGGCCCACCTTCAGTTAACATTTAGCTAATCCCTATCAGGGGATTAATTCACTGATTGGGTTAAAGCCCTCATAACCCAATCATTTCACCTCTGAATGTTCTTGCATTGTTTCACACATGAGTTTTGGGGAGACACCTCACATCCAAGCCATAACACCCAGCAACTCAGGAGACTGAGGCAGGAAGATCATAAATTCAAAGCCACTTTGGCAACTTAACAAGACCATGTCTCAAAATTAAAAAGGGGGCTGAGGATGTAGCTCAGAGGTAAAGCACCCCTGGTGCTTTACTGGTTCAATCCCCAGTACTGCATGGTAAAGGATAGGAAGAATCTCAAGAGTCAAAAATGTGTCTAGTCAGTCACTAATCTCCCACCTCCCATGCAGTTCTTGCATACACTCAATCCCAGAAACCACTGTTACTCATAATGAAGTCCAGACTTTTAAGACTAGTTTATGTTTTATAACCTGGCTATAGTTTAACTTTCTAATCTTTTCTCCTGCTATTCCTGTACAGAAATTTTCCAGTGTGGCCCTAAGGATATTTGTCTTAGGTCTTACCCTTACCTAAATTGCCCTCTGAGGCTGTCCTCTAAGTCCATCATTATTCCATGTCTAGCTCAAGTCAATCTCTTTTGAAGGTAGAGATTACCTCTATCTCCCTTGGCATTATCCTTGTGCCAGTCTTGACAGTTGTAATGTGTTTTATGAGATTGAGTACTTTGATTTTAATTTTTTTGTATTTTCATATCTTAACTTCAAGAGTACAAGTAATAATGCAGAGAAACTGAATTGTGGTAGATAGACTTAGTATAGTACAAACATTTTATCTCTCACAGTACTTCTTTAATGCTCTGCCTATTGTATAGGCTGAGTAATTCTCAATATTCTCTGAATTAATATGGAGATACATCAGTGGCTAGAATACTCTTAATTTGGGTTAAGTTATACCAGCAGTTCATACATAGTTGTTAAGGAATAAGTTGTTAAGGAATAAGTTAGTTGTTAAGGAATAAGGAGAGGTTGGACATGTAAGAACCAAGTTTAATACAGCTACATCTTGTATTAATATACTAAATAGCACCAGAAAAGGTGAACGTAACGTACAATGAAGGATTTTTTAATTTCAGCACAAATATGGACATTGTTGCTTCTTTTTTATTTCTGTGTTATATCAAAATGGTCACCTTACATTTTCTAAAAGCTTATTGAATAATATCCTAAAAAATATAGTACAACTGAATTTATATCAAAGATTTATACCTAAAAAAGGTGTTCAAAAAGCAAATCATTGTTATAGACATGGAAAACTATTATTTAAGAAAGCTTGTATTTAAGTCTTCCATAAAATAAACTTCTTTTGAAACAAAAATGTCTCTATTTTGTTTATAATAATGAATTTTTGAATCTTTATTAACCCCCCCATATTTAATTATGAAATAAAACAGTTCCATGGGATGTGTTACAAATAGCCAACAATGAGATAAGTATGACTCTAGTTTATACTGGACTTTTCCATATGAATGAATTCTTTGCACTGTATTAGCCAGCATTTTTCTCTAAAGCTTCATAAAATTTGACCTATGATCAGTTTTTTATCTGAATGAAAAAAGAATTTATGTAGAGATTATACCCACACCCTTTTTAATAGTATTTGAGAACCATTAACTATTGTTATACCATTTGTGTCTGGAAAAGTAATTGTGGATTTTTTTTTCCTAGAGGATATGGAGATTTTTCAGGAAATGTCTGAACATACTTGCAAAAAAATATACTCCTTGGCTCCAACTTTGGGATATTGTTTACTTAAGCTTTGTACTGATATAAATAAACTAGGGCACACTTTTTTTTTTCCTGTTTGTACTGGGGCTTGAACCACCAAGCAACACTCCCATCACTTTCTATTTTATTTTGAATCAGGGACTCACTAAGTTGCTGAGGCTGACCTCAAAACATGAAATTCTCCTGCTAAGGTACATTTTCTATTCCTGGCATCTTTTGACTTACTTTGTAGTCCAAGGTAAGTCTCTTTATGAGCAGATACGATCATCTTCAAGGTTTCTTTTGCTTGGTGCCTGGATAATTTTTTCTCCTGATAAAATTAGATAGTCCCTCTGGCCTTTATTTCATATATACACATATATATGTATATTTATATATACTTACCTTTATAAATCCATATGTTGAAATGTTCTAAAACTTGCCTAATATTGCATTATGGTTAGTTGCTTTCCACTTTAAGTTGTAGTCTTAGAACCTGCAGGCCCATAGTAGAGCTGGGAGCTGTGTAAAACAGTTTATGATATGACCTATAACCCCAAAGAACTTACTATGTAGTAGGGCACATGTAAGACAAATGTATCAGGTAGTATGTGGTCTATGGTATTTGGATGATGCCATCTATGAGATGTAGAATAGAATAGGGATGGAAGATCCTTGTTTTAAAAGGCATGGAAAAAAAAAAAAAGCATGGCAATTCAAACTATCCTTCAGAGAATGGGGGAAATTTCTATAGGTACTGGGGATGTGGGAGAGCATTTCAAACTTTGGACTAACAAGGTGTCATTGAAGGCTTTTAAAGAAAAGAGTGACATAATTAAAGGAGTTTTTACAAGTATTTACCTGGTAGTGTCATGGTATATAAGGATTACAGAAAAAGAATCTTGTGGCAGGAAGATAGGCTTTTTTTTTTAATTATTTTTTAGTTGTAGTTGGACAGAATGCCTTTATTTTATTTATTTTTATGTGGTGCTGAGGATCAAACCCAGAAATGCTAGGTGAGCACTCTACCACTGAGCCACTACCCCAGCCCCAAAGAAGACAGCTTTTTTGAATAGTGCAAACATAAAGAGACTGGGGCTCCCTACTTCTCTACAACACACTGGTGAAAATAAACATAATTGGAGATACTGGTTTTTGTCTTGAAGAACAACATACTTCAGAGCAGCTAATTGGTTGGGGTGGAGCTAAAAATGAAGGATGAAAAATCACTCTGCAAATTCATGTATGGGTTACTGGAGAAGATGGATTCAGATTGTAATATGTTTAGTTTTCTTGCATCTGAAAGTTTATTCAAGTAGAAATGTGAAGCTGATTTGAATCTTAATTATAAAAATTATAGGTGAAACTAAAGCAAAATTTAATCATCTAATCTTCACTGCTTATTAGTATGTTTATAGAGATACACCAAAAAAAAAAAAAGCACAGCTCTATCCTCATAGACATTATAACATAACTGGGATATTGAAATAGTTAACTGGGAATACAAAGAAAGTAATTGTGCCAATAGGAAGGTTAAAAAACAGCGCTATGGAGATGGAAGAGATTTTTATCCCATTGGGAGAGCATTAACATTTCAGCAGAATTTTGAAAATTAAAATTTAGAGATGGTATAGCAAATAATAGAGAATTTGAGTTCCAACCAAATAGAGAGCAATCGGAAAAACAGAAAAAAAATGCCAAAGGAAAGAATCAAACACATAATTGGAGGAATACAAGTAAATGGAAACACTGGAGTTTGTTTCAAGAATTGGAAAAATGGGTATAAACACACAGAAAAGTTGAAAGCATTATAGAGACAACACCCAGATACTCACTATCAGGATCCTACAATTAGCATCTTGCTGTATTTGCTTTATTTGCATATACCCACCTGTTCATTTCAAGAACAATGTTATTTTGTCAGGTTTTTAAATTTATTCCTCTTATTTCTTCTCATTTTGCACTTATAGTTTAGCTTCTCCTTTCAGAGGCCCAGGTTGTGTGTGAGCCTGCTGCATTTCACAAAAGTGCCTCTCTATACAATGTGCCTTTCTGTCTTTAAAGAAAGGTCCCCAGTGAAAGGCAGGGCAGGCAGGTGGGACATCTGCCTGAAAATTCTATTAAACATATCCTTCTTGGGGCTGGGGATGTGGCGGTAGCGAGCTCGCGCGGCATGTGTGCGGCCCAAGTTCGATCCTCAGCACCACATACAAAGATGTGTCCGCCGAAAACTAAAAAAATAAATATTAAAAATTCTCTTTCTCTCTCTCTAGAAAAAAAAAAAACATCCTTCTTGCTGACCTCAAATAGTCGTTGAGACATTCCTTTTATTGCAAGAGACTGTGAAACAAGTCATGGCAATCATGTGCTTCCTCCTGTTTTCCCTCAAGGAAAAATTACCTGGAATATAGAACTTTTTCTTTTACAACCTTTAATTTCATCTTTTAAAGCACCCAGTTACAAGTTTTTTGTTGTTGTTGTTTTTTAAAATAACTGTAGATACTTTGCAGGATTTGTGATTTTCTTTTGCTGTCAGAATCAAGGTGGTGTTTATTGACATGATTACTGTAGCTTCAAAGTGTTTACACAGAAAACATGTTGGGGAAAATCTAATGAATCAAAGCCACATAAGATTTTTTAAAAACTAGATTTGAAACTAGATAATAAGCTCAAAAGTGAATAAAAAAATAAAAAGGTCCCAAATGATGATCAATGGGGGAAATGGTTCTTCTGCTCTCCCAGTAAGTTCAGTGAATTGTCCCTGAGAAGTGTCTCCCTAAGAATAAAGAACCTGTCTAAGTGAATCCTTGATTTATCCAGCTTTCCAGTTATCTCTCAAAGTATGTTCTGAAGACTACCTGAATTCAAAATACTAGGAAAACATGTTAAACAAATTTCTACATCTCACTCCATATCTACTAAATTAAAATTTCTGAATTTCGGAAATCTATAATTTGTTTTTCTTTGGTTGGTTGGTTGGGTTTTTTTTTGTTTGTTTGTTTGTTTGTTTTGTTTTGTTTTTGGGTTTTTTTTTTTTTTTTTTTTTTTTTGCAGTGCTAGGGATAGAACCCAAGCCTCCACATAGGCAGGTACTCTACACTGAGCCATATCCCCCACCCCCAAAGTTAACAGACACTTTTCCCATCAGTGATTCCTACACAGACTAGCATGTGAGAATTGGTTTTATTAGTGGTGCTATCTCTGAAGATCTAAGAGGTCTGTTATCTCTGGAGTCTCAGCTTTCTAGGCCACATCATAAAAGGGAAGTAATGGTAGTTGATAAATTCCAAGATCCCTTTTCAGCTCTACCATTTTGTGGGACTGTAAAAACTGAATCTTTTATAATTAGAAGGAGTTGATTAAACTTTAATCAAATGAACTAAAAGTTTAGGTTTATATTTATTTAAAATGCTATTGTTTCTTTTAATTCAATTAGTATGTGAATAATTCATACTATTTGCCTACCTAAAATAACAACATACTTCTGATAACCCACGTGTTTTCCTTTGGTTTTTAAAAAAGCTGACCAACAGAATGAGCTCCAGGCATTTCACATCACATTTTGCCATTTCACAGTTCCATGTTTCCTTGGTGATTTGGTGTTCATAGTCCTCCGGGCTCACTTTGAGTCTTTGCTACTCCACATTCTTTTTCCATTGTTAATAATATCCTTTTCTTCTTCTTCTTCTTCCTACAAAGAAGACTTATTTTCTCAGGGTTCTGAGCTGGCAGGGGTTACTGCAAATTTCAAAGCTGTTTATTAGGGAAAAAGAAAATATCTATAGTCTTTAAGCAAATATGTAAATTTTGTGCCCTTAGTCACCTTGGTAGTAGATAGCTTTCTTTTCCACATTATAAATACATGCCTAATTTTAGTTTTAAGATAATTTCAGAATATTGTTTAAGATGCTACTCAGTGCTCTTGCCATAAGCTCATAAATAATGAATATCCATATTTTCCACCAAGGTTTAAAATTTTTCTCCCACAGTGTTATATAAATTTGCAATTTACTAACTTTCCTAAAACTTTTATTGCCATATTCTAACTTACTGTGATATGATCAGAATGGAGTTTATCATATATTTGTGTTTATCTTAAAACACATGTAAGACAATAGTAATACCATATTAATTCCTATATTTTCTTCCTCCCTTTTTTCTGATATTTTGTTTGGAGACAAGAAAGAGAAATCATGCAAGTGTTTCAAAACTAGTCTTTTATCCTCAATTTGATAAATATTTGATATTATTACCTATCTTAATCAGATTCTTATTACCTAGTCTGTACAAAGCACTGGTAGGCATTAAAAGCAAACAGGTAATTAGATTTCAGTGCTTATGGTTAAGAAGCTTACAACAGTGATTCAACCTTATTTACATGATAATCAATAAGAAAAATATATACACTTTGGCTCTTCTAGCATCCTTTGGGAGATATACTCAGAATTCAAAAGGCATACTCTTTTCAATAAGAATTTATACAGAATGTACTGTATAGGAAGCACTTGGAAAAATAGAAGATAAAAAATAAGACATATTCCCTTCCTTTGGGGGCTCATACCTTTATATATTTTAGAAGTCAGTGAGATTGGGTCAAGAAATGTAGATTTGAGAATTAACTGCCCATATGTGGTAAAGTCACTAAGGTTAATAATATGGCAGTTCCTCTAAAATTGAATAATTAAAACTATTAAATGATGCAGCAATCTCATTTCTGGGTATATAGTAAAAAAAAAAAATTAAAATCTGAGTCTTAAAGAGATATTTATGCCCTCATGTTCATAGTAACATTATTTCAACTGGCTCATGCCTGTAATTGCAGTCACTCAGGGACTAAGGCAGAAGAATCCTGACCAAGACCAGCCTAGGCAACATAGTGAGACCAGTTTATATATTAAAAAAAAAAAAAAGCATGTGCACATAACAACACTATTCACAATAACCAGGTAGAAGCATCTCAAGTGTCCATTGAAGAATGAATGGATAAACAATGTGTGGTATATACATACAATGGAATATTATTCATACGTATAAAGGAAGAAAATCCTGTTACACACTACAACATGGATGAACCTTGAGGACATTATGCTAAGTGAAAAAAGCCAGTCACAAAAAGGCAAATACCATGTGTCCCACTACATGAAATATCTAAAGCAGTCAAATTCATTGAAAAAGTAGAATGATAGTTACCAAGACCTAGGTGTAGAGGAAAATAGTAATTGTTATTTAATGGTTGTAGAGTTTCAATTTGGCAAGATGAAAAAGTTCTGGAGATCTTTTTCACAAAATGTGGATCTATTTACCACTATTGGACTGTACACTTTTTTAAAAGTCACCAAAGTGGAAACAAAGTGTATAAAAGATGTCAATTAAGATACAGTAAGAAGGTGAAAAGTTAAGAAAAGATTAAAAGACACCATCAAGAGGATGACAAGGGATGTGAAGAAAGGAGAAAATTAGAAGAAAATGATGTCCTGGAATCCAAAAGAAGGGAGAACTTCCATTGACATATGTTGTGGTGAATGATGTTAAAACCAAAAAAGAGATCAAATAACAAAGTACAATAAAAAGGCCTGGCTGGGGAGGCATAGTTTGGTAGAGCACTTACTTGCCTAGCAAACACAAGGTCCTGGGTTCAAACGCAACACCTGGGAAGGGAAAAAAAGGCTTTGAAATTGACAGTTAAGTGATCACTATGAATATTATTGAGTGCAGGTTCCTTAAAATTACATAAGCCAAATATCTTCTTGAATACAAGGATACTATAACACTAGCTACATTCCCAGCCCTTTTAATTTTTTCTTTATTTTGAGACAAGGTCTTGCTAAGTTTCCTAGGCTGGTCTGGAACTTGTGATCCTCCTACATCAGCCTCCAGAGTTGTTGAGAATACATACATGCACCCCAAACTAAGCCAAATATCTTGAGAATTAAATGTGACTTTTAAAGTTAGTAACTGTAGACAATTCTTTCAGGATATTAGGAATGAAGGGAAGAAAATGGAGAATTGTTAGCTTTTTTAGGAAGACAATATTAAGGGACTTTTTTTAAGATGCAGAAAAATCCAAGCATATGTTTAGAGGAAGAGGAAATAGAGAAGTTTAAGAAAGAAGAGGCAATAATTTATGGAGCAAAATCCCATATCAAAACAATAGATAGTGAGGCATCGTGGTACAGGCTTTGAAGTCCCAGGGACTTGGGAGTCTGAGGCAGGAGGATTATAAGACCAGCCTGAGAAATTTAGCAAGACCCTGTCTCAAAATAAAAATTAAAGAGAGTGAGCACAGCCTAGGAACCAGAAGGCACAGTAATGCAGGAGCAGAGGGCATGGTGGGTGCATCCACAGGAGGCAAATGGAGTCAGGAGAGGCATCCATCCGAGACTTCTCTTGGTGCTTGCTGTTTACATATTGAGACCCTGAAGTCCAGAGAGGAGGATTCCTCAGGTGAACTTGTATAGTTCTTCTCCACCAGTATGTTTCTGACACAATTGTTGATATGTTTGAAGCGATCTGGTCCTAGCAGAATCCCTCCATACCAGCGTGATACTACCACCATGACATTCCTCACATTCAAAATCTCCATGAGATGGAGAAGACGCCCGCCAGCTGCTGTTTCCCCATCATCCTCACAGTCCTGCAAGAAGGACAAACTACAGGAGCCAAGTGGGCCTGAAAAGTACTTCTTCGGTCAGTAATAGGAATGCCGTGATCAATCGGAGGTAAAGAATACTTTCACCAATATTCTGTATATATATTTCTTCAAGGCTGTTTGATAAATCCACACGTTCTTGCCCTTTAAGCCAAGGAGCATTCAGTTGATAACTAGGTGGAGCTGTACCTGGATATTCGTTTGGTAGCATGACCTGCAAGCAAAGTGTCCATTTGGGGTCATCTATATCATCGCTAATTCTAATACAAAATATTTTGGCACAATCATCAATGACACACCATTCCTCGCCATAAATGGCTGCCATTGCTTCAATTTCCTCATTCTGCCTCTGGTCGCTCCCTGTGTTCCCCTCAGCCATGTGGCCCCGGGAGCGGTCCTGCGGCCACCGATCCTTTCAGTTGATTTTTGAGCACAGTGAGATATAGAAGTTTAATTTCATCTTTCTACATATGGATTTCCAGTTTTCCCAGCACCAATTGTTGAAGAGACTTTCTTTTCTCCAATTTATGTTTTTTTCACCTTTGTCTAGTATGGATTGGTCTCTATGTCTTTTGGTACTTTTTTTTCTTTTTTTACTATGTCTCTGTAGTATAGTTTAAGGTCTAGTATTGTGATGCCTACTGATTAACTCATTTTGTTAAGAATTGCTTGGGCTATTTTGGCTCTCCTATTTTTTCAAATGAATTTCATGATTGCTTTTTATAGTTTTATGAAGAATGTCATTGGGAGATTAAAAGGAATTGCACTGAATCTCTAACTAAAAAAAAAAAAAAATTAAAGAGAGCTGGGGATATAGCTCAGTTGTAGAGTGTCGCTGGATTCAATCCCCAATATCACAAAACCAAAGACAAAAACAAACAAAATAATCATAGATGAAGGGATGATTTTGGAAAACTGTGGGTGTCCCCTGAGATGAAAGGAAAAGATGGGTGAGTTTAGGATGAAACAGGAGCTCTGATGGACTTCAGACATCATGCCCTCTACTTTTGTTGTAAAACAAAAGAATCATCTGAGAAGGAGGAAGATAGTGTGGAGTAGTGGCTTGAGGAAAGTAGGGAATATTTGACAGAGCCAGTACGAACGGACTATGGGTATGTCAGCCAACTAGCTGAGTCTGAGTCATAAATAATGCAGTAAATTGGAAAGCACAGTTATGCAATTTTCTTGACAGTCCAAGAGCAGATTGGAAAAGCAGATGGTTGTGTTGATCCACATTCAGGGACTGGCAGAAGAGACACAATGCACTGAGGTCACAGAGTGGAAGGAAGTGTGAATTCTAGTAAGAAAGTAGTTGAAACAACTGATCTCATAAACCAATCTGGAAAAGGAATAGAATCAGCTAGGAGCTAACAGACTAAAGAGAAATCAAGAAGACTACTGCTTTTAACAAGTCAGAAGGGAAAAGTTTAGAGAGAGTAAGAGTGGGAGAAGTCAAAAGATTGAAGACTGGTCACAGTATGAGGTCTTTGGGTTAGAGCTATTTTAATTGATAAGATCTAGGGTGAGGCTGTGGGAATGTGTAGTTGTAATAGAGAATGTCAAGGAATTCAACAGCCATGCTGCTGGAAAACTACTCCATTTGGACAATAAAGATAAATCAAAATAGAGAGAAATACCTATAACCCTGTGCTCAAATCTTTAAGCACTTAGTTAAACTGTGATATGAAAGAGAGAGAGCTGAGGATGAAGACAGAGTAATGTTTCAAGAAGATGTGAACTTCTCTGGAGGAGCAAAGGAGAATCATGGTCTGAAAACCCTGATACTGAGACAGGGAACTGTCATCTCCATTTCCTGTCTCAAATTAGGCATCACCTTCACCCAAAGGGATCTGTATGGTCAGAGCAAGTCAGGTTTCCCTTATGGCAAAGAGATGAAAGGATTGTGAGAGTAAATGAAAAACCAGCCTCTACCTCAGAGCAAAGCCTGTCCAAGGAAGGGACATGACCTATGTCATGACCCACAGAGCACTCCTAGGCACATTCCTACCCTGCTAAGTGGTTTATCTACAAATAACAGGAGAGATCTGCTGCGCCAGGTGTCCCTGACTCAGTCAGGCTAGGTGGGGACCCATACCAATCCCCTAGCAGCCACCAATCAGCATGAGACAGGGAAATACCTGGGATGCCAGATGACCCTCCCAGTAGTTTATGATGGTTGATAACATGTTGGGAAACCATGTAGTTCAGCACGAACACCCCTTTTGGCTTAAACCAATCACCCCTACCCAACTTGTTCCTGCCAGTGAATGTGCTAATCATGTTTTAGAGTTGTTGTTTGATTTTCCCCTCGGTGTGTAATGATTTGCTAAGAGATGCTATGATGTATGTGGGGGTCCCTGCCTTCTCCAAAGAATGTATAATACTGCTGCAAACCCTAGGCTTGGGGCCTCTCAGTGTCACCAGTTGCTGTGTGCACATGAAGGACCGAGCTAGCTCGCAATAAACACCTCTTTTCTGTTTACATTGATCTTGGTCTCTGGTGATCTTTTGGGGGTCCCGAATTTGAGCATAACAAGAAGTTAGCAGTATAGGAAAGTTTATTAACAGTAGAATGGTATTTCAGAAGAAGACATGAGATTAGTAGAAGAATCAGCAAGTTATTTGTGAGAAAGAAAAGAAAAAGTGACTTCAAGGACTTATATCATGAGAGAAACAGGGCATTAAAAAGTACCCAAAATTAGCTGGGTGCGGTGACACATTCTTGTAGAACCAGCAACTCAGGAGATTGAGGCAGGAGGATCACAAGTTCAAAGCCAGTCTCAGCAATTTAGTGAGACCCTGTCTCAGAATGAAAAATAAGAAGGACTGGGGATGTAGCTCATTGGAAAGTGCCTGTAGGTTTAACCCCTGGTTCAAAAATAAAAATAATATATATAAAGTCTCAGGGAGATGAGAAATAGAGTAAATATGAATAGAGATATAATGCTAATTTTAGGCTGAATATTGTTTAGGAGAAAAAAAGTAAATGATGGTAATATAAATCAAACGAGACCCTTACTTTTGATTTCATGTTGTTTAGAAAAGGCAAAATGAAGAGGATCTGGAAGACATATGTAGCACTAGTATAGCCTTCCCTTTAAAGTTTTAGACTTCAGGCTAAAATTTTTTCTTCTGGAGGAAACATTTGGGTATCTTCTGCATTTTTCTGATTATTTTCCCGAATTAGAAGTACATTGAGTGCCTAATCTAGGACCAACATACATTCAGTTGCAGTTTATCCCACTATTCCAGTTTATCTATTATCTATCTTATTTTTTTTCCTATTGGCCTTCCAAGCCATAAAATTCACCACTTTATATAATTCAATGGGTTTTCATCTATTCACAAGATTGAGCAATATTGTTGTTTTGTGCAATATTACAGTTAGATTGTGCATCAGCACTAATTCCAGAACATTTCATCATATAAAAAGAAACCCTGAAGCTGGGTGTGGTGGTGCATGCCTTGGAATCCCAGTGGCACTGGAGGCTTAGACAGGAGGACAGCAAGTTCAAGGCCAGCCCTAGCAATTTAGCCAGACCCTACACAATTTAGCCAGGCCCTATGCAATTTAGCAAAATCCTGTCTCAAAATAAAAAGGGCCATGGGCTGGGATTGTGGCTCAGTGTAGAGCGCTCACGTAGCATTGTGAGGCACTGGGCTCAATTCTCAGCACTGCATATAAGTAAAATAAAGGTCCATTGACAACTAAAAGTTTTTTTAAAAAAAATAAATAAACAAATAAAAGGGGCCAGGGATGTGTCTCAGAGGTTAAGTGGACCTGGGTTCAAAAAAAAGAAAAGATGAAACACTGTACCCGTTAAAGTTGTACCTCATTTTATCTCTACCTCAAGCCCCTGCAACCTCATTGTACTTTTGATCTCTATTGATTTGACTATTCTGGACATTCCATATAAGTGGAATCATATAATACTTGGCCTTTTATGTCTGGCTTCTTTCACTTAACATAATGTTTTCAAGGTTCATCCATGTTGTAGCATGCGTCAGAGTTATATTCTTTTTTTGTAATTAAATAAATATTCCATTATATGGATATACCACATTTGTTCACCCATTCATTGGTCAATAGATAGTTGCATTGTTTCCACTTATTTTGGAATAGTGCTGCTATGAACTTTTTGCTTTGTTTTAATTGTTTACTTGTTCTTTTTAATTATGTATTTAAGAATGTATTTTCATATATTATACATACATGGAGGATAACTTCCCATTCTTGTGATTGTACATGATGTGGAGTTAGAAAACAATCTGCTTTTATCTTATTTTATCAGTAATGGGGGTTGAACCCAGGGGTGCTTAACCATTGAGCCACATCCCCAGCCCTTTTTTATATTTTATTTAGAGACAAGGTCTCACTGAGTTGCTTAGGGCTGCATTAAATTGCTGAGGCTGGCTTTGTTTGATCCTCCTGCCTCAGCCTCCCAAGCTGCTGGGATTCCAGGTGCATGCCACTATGCCCTGCTAAATTCCATGAACATTTGAGTGCAAGTTTTTATGTGGATATATGTTTTAATTTCTTTGGGGCACATACCAAAATGTTAACTCTATATTTAACTTTTTGAGAAACTGCCAAACTCTTTTCCAAAGCAGCTATATCACTTTACATTCCCACTAATAGTGTATGAGAATTCCAATTCCTTACATCCTTACCAATACCTATTATTTTACATTTTTAAAAATTATTTTCTGGGCTGGGGTTGTAGCTTTGTGATAGAGTACTTGCCTAGCATGTATGAGGCACTGGGTTCAATCCTCAGTACAACATACATATAAATAAATTAAATAAAGGTATTGTATCCATCTACAACTAACAAAATAATTTATTTGAATAACTTTAGTGTGAGGGTGTAGCTCAATGATAGAGTATGTGCTTAGCATTCCCAAGCCCCTGGGTTCCATTCCCAGCACTCCCCAAAAATTATCCTTAACCTACTGTTTGTGAAATGATATCTTCTTGTTGTTTTGCTATGCCTTTCATTAATGACTAACAGTGTTGAGCACATTTTCATGTACTCATTGCTCAGTTATATATTCTTGGAATAGGTTTATTCAAATGCTTGCCAATTTTTAATTGGGATATTTGTCTTTTTATTGTTATAAGAGTTCTTTCTATATTCTGGAAATTTTTTTAAAAAAATATTTATTTTTTAGTTTCGGGTGAATACAATACCTTTACTTTATTTATTTATTTATTTATTTATTTATCTCTGATGCTGAGGATCCCGAACCCAGGGCCTCACCTGTGATAGTGCTCCACCACTGAGCCACAACCCTAGTCCCTAGATACTCTTATCAGATAAATGATATGTAAATATTTTCTCAAATTTTATGGGTTGTTTCATTATCTTGATATATCCTTTGAATCACAATGTTTTTAATTTTGATAATGTCTGACATATACTTTTTCCTTAGTTTTTTTGTGCTTTAGATACCATGTCCAAAAACCTGTTTTATTTATAACTCCTCTTTACATAGTCAAAAATGTAACAGTAGTCAATACATTATCCTACTAATAAATCTCTACCACTAGCTTATGGAAGCAGGGATAGTCAGTTAGTGGACTCTGGGCAGGTAGATGAATAAATTCTGACTTGTTTTATCCTTAACTTACCATCAGAGTCCTTTAAAAATAAGCCAAACTGCCACTAATTTTAGTTGCCACCTTTTATATTTTATATTTATGCAACAAGTTTATGTTGAGCACCTACTATGTGTTAAGTACCTCTCCCAAGGAGTAAAAAGAAGAAAAAAAAAGATACCAAGAAATTGCAAAGAGAAAACTTTTAAAAATGTTTTTATCTTTGTAAAAGCAATGTAACAGTTACAAGCATTGGAAAGATTTTAAAAGCTTATGAATCTCATTGTTCAAATATAATTATTTCATTTTTATTTATTCCCTTATAGTCTGTTCATAATTACACACATTTAATGTAATTCAGTTAGGATGACAGAGTTATATATTTTACTTTTTTAAAAAATTATCATTTTATTATAAATAAGAGAATGTTTTCTTGATTTTGGTTTCATAGAGTATACAGAAAGGAAGCAAACAAAAGGAGAAAAAGTATAAGTCAATAAAATATTATTAAGATGAGCAAATATGGTCTATAAATGGATTTGTGCTCTGGTCTGTCAATCCTCGTAGGTTGGCAAATTGAGTTCAAGAGTATATAATTCTATTCCAAATTATTAGCATTTTTCTTTTTCTTCCTGATCTATGACTCAGACTCCACTGATTACCTTAATCATATTATGTGGGTAATTTAATTTCTAGCTATTGTTCCTACTGGTCAGTTAAATAGTTGCATCTAGATAGGGTTCTCTCCTCTAAGTTTGTAGCTGAAGAAAAAGTTTGATGTATAAACTAAACTAATTTTTTACTAGAATCTGCTTCAAGAATAATGTGACCCAAAGAAGTTAATAGATCTATATTCATAAACACAACAACTGATAAGAATCACCTTAGGCTTTTTTTATGCTACTGAATATAGTTTGTCTTCAAATGGACGATTCAGCATGAATACTATTTATCAACTATGTAGTTTTGCCTAGTTCAATTTTTTGAGCTAGATGAATAATTCTAATTATGAATTTTATAGCAAATTGAGTCAGTGTTGTCTTGTGTATTATTCCAATGTATTTGGTTTTTAAGTGGATCATCATATTCAAATAAATCTCTTGCTGGTGAATACAGTTTCTTTGGGGAATACCTTATGTGCTACTTGTAAAGAATGAAGCATCCCTATATGAAAACACAAACTTAGTTACCTGTCTAAAGGTAACTTGCCTAAAGAACTTGCTTTTAAAATTAAGGGTTTATATAGTATTTAAATAGCATAACCTTCCTCCTCAGTTCTAGCTCTGCTTGACCTATTCTATTCCTTGGGTTTTGACTGTGCCTGCTAATGTCATTAAATTTTGTTCCTTCACCTTGATAGATTAACTTTGTGATTAATTTGGCATAGGATGGTATGTCCTGTGGTTTCCATCAGGGACTTTGTGGCAGGGAAAAACTGACAAGCAGACCAAGGACTCTTGTAATTCCTTTCCGCCCTACTTTTATTGATTCCCTGCAGACACCTCCTTCCCCCTTCTTAAAGACTGCTCCAGATCCCATTATCCAAAGACTGTTCTCCCTGGCCGCAGCAGGTGTATTGCTGGCTGATCCTCCCCATCTTGGCTGGAACATTCCTGTCTTGCTGCTCACCCTTTCAGGGTCACATCCTCCTTGTCTTTCAAGGTGAGAATTGTATTAAATTGTAAGCCAAAGGAGATCTCCAGGGTCTTCTTTCCATCTCAGGTCACAGGAATTTAACATTGGCTTCTTGAAGTCTCGTCCTTGACTTTCTTATGAAAACCAGAGGATTTAGTTCTTTTTTTTTTTTTTAAAGACATCTCTCTTTTTTTTAATATTTATTTTTTAGTTCTCGGCGGACACAACATCTTTTGTTGGTATGTGGTGCTGAGGATCGAACCCGGGCCGCACGCATACCAGGCGAGCGTGCTACCGCTTGAGCCACATCCCCAGCCCAGGATTTAGTTCTAATCATGAGATTTTTAAGCCAGATATGAGGGGAAAGGGGAAACAGAGCAGACATAGAATCACTTTAAGTGCTCTTTACTCTTTGCCAATTATTTACTCACATGTTGGAGATAACTGGTGTTTCCCCCAGGTGTATTGATTATCATAATAACTTTCCCTTCCCTCAGGCCCTTGTGAGCAACATTATACCCAGAAACTGATATTTATATGGTAATGAAATAACTATGAATACAAAGTTGATATGCCACATTCATATTACTTGTGTGTACACATGTAATTGTTGAAATAATTCAAATAAATGAAAATAATTGTCACATAGAGATAACAGGATTGTTTTTGTTTCCTGAAGTTTTTAAAAATATTACATATTCATGCCTGTAATCCCAGCAGTTTGGGAGGCTGAGGCAGGAGGATTACAAATTCAAAGCCAACTTCAGCAACTTAGTGAGACCCTGTCTCAAAATAAAAATTAAAAAAGGCCTGGGGAGGGCTGGGATTGTGGCTCAGTGGTGGAGTGCTTACCTAGCACATGTGAGGTACTGGGTTCCATTCTCAACACCACAGATAGATAAATGAATAAAATAAAGGTCCATCAACAACTAAAAAAAAATTTTTTTAAAGGCTAGGGATATGGCTCAGTGGTTAAGTGTCCCTGGGTTCAATCCCTGGTACAAAAAAAAAAAAAAAATTACATATTCAAACTGATGTCAGTATTTTAAAATAAATGTATAACTATATCCATATAAAAGAGAGACCTTACAAAGTGTCATCAGCTTAGTATACTTTATACAATTTTTAATACATGTATTAGGATAACATGGAAAAGTTATCCAACAAGGATTCAGACATCCTGGCTTTAAAATCTAGTTTCTGGAATCTTGTTCCAAACATGAACAAATCACTTGACTATTCTTGTCTTGATTTCTATTTCTTCAGAATGATAGCTACTCTATTCTCATTGAAGAGATTTTTAAAAGAGTAACAATAGAATATTTGAGTTATAAAACTAGAGGAGATGTTAGAGACCATCTTAACACAAAACACTTATGCTCCATTGGAGGAAAATACAATCCAACAAGATTAAGAGGCTTGCTTATAAAGTATGACAGCAACTTTGGAACAAACAAAATCATAAAGATTATACACGATGTGAAACACTGTACTTCTTGATGTGATCAGAGAATAAGGATTTAGAGAGGATATTAAGTGTTCTAGTCTGGTATATACATATTTTCAGCCACTTCTTGTGTGAAGATAAATATGGCATATCTGCCTTTGCTAAGTATTCCTGCTTAAAAGCTACCAGCCCTAAATTTAACCACTTTATTCGAGATGAAATGATCTGCCTGACTTATTTGCCATTGTGGGTCAAGATCTATGCCTCTATGCTTAAGTATTTCTTCAACTGAATATTTATAGTGATAGCCTGCCTACTGAGGGAATTCTGCTCATGGCCAAAAGTTCTCATTGGAAATTTAGTGCTGAAAGCTGTCACAGATTACAGCAAGCTCAGCAGTACATTGACAAATAATGCTTAATAGAACAAAAAGTGGA
Source organism: Ictidomys tridecemlineatus (assembly GCF_052094955.1). NCBI lineage: Eukaryota > Metazoa > Chordata > Mammalia > Rodentia > Sciuridae > Ictidomys > Ictidomys tridecemlineatus. Next base: position 82,949,408 of record NC_135481.1, read on the forward strand.
AAGTTAAATCACAAAGCGCTTGCGAATCTTTTGTTGGAGTAGAGTATCAGTTACATATCAGGCTTCAGACCACATTGAAATTGACAGAGTGGAACCTGTGCCCAACCCGTGAGTTTGTGACATAAGCTTGCCACATATATACCCCATTGTCCATGGTACTTCTGTTAACTTTGAACAACCTGGCATGACTGGAGTGGATCATTAATAACCAGCTTCCAGAGCTGCATTTCCCAAAGTCTGCTCCCAGGAATAGTAGTTCTAAAAGACATTCATGTGCATTCCTTTAAAATCTACATAATTTACTGGTGCATATGGACATATTTTACTGGTGACATGCCATAGTCCCAGGTATTCAGGAGGCTGAGGCAGGAGAATTACTTGAGCCCAGGAGTGTGGGGAAAGTCTGGGTAACATAGTGGGACTTTGTCTTCTTAAAATGTGTGTGTGTGCGCACACACACACACACACACACACCCACACACACTTTCTTAACATTTACATATATTCCATTGTCAAATGAGTTTGAGAAAGACAACATTAAAAAGTGGTTTACTACAGGGCTAGGTTGTAGCTTAGCGGCGTCGTGCTTGCGAGGTACTGGGTTGGATCCTCAGCACCACATAAAAATAAACAAGATAAAGGCATGCTGTTCATCTACAACTACAAGAATTTTTTTAAAAAAGTAGTCTACTACAACACATGATGATTCTCTAAGAAACGACTAAAATATTTTAATATATAGTGCTCCTCAAACTTATTTAAGAATGCCTTTTTAAAGGAACTCCTATTAATCTCTTTAAGGGTAGAAAAACCCTAGTTCCATGAATACACTAGAATTCCATTGTTTGGATAATACCATTCTACCAATCATCACTGATTTTTTTTTTTTTAGTATTTATTTTTAAGTGATAGGTGGACACAATATCTTTTTTTTTAATGTGGTGCAGAGGATCAAGCCCAGTGCCTCACGCATGCTAAATGTGGCTCTACCTCTGAGCCACAATTCTAGTCCCTGATTTTTTTGATAGTACTGGGGATCAAACCTAAGGTCTTGTGCATGTTATATGCAAGCTCTCTACAACAGAGCTACATCCCCAGCCTCCAACACTGAATGTGTGTTGCGGCACACAATTAAACCAATCAGGGTCACTCCAAGTGAATTTGGGGACTAAATAAAAACACAGACACAGAAATTACCTTATCTTTGGGTTCAGTGACCGCTCCTCAGCCACAGCTCCCACAAGGGGGGCAGGGCAGGCAAGAAAGAGAGGGAGGAACAAGTGTTGGAGGGAAGCCATTCAAATGAGGCAAGGGGTCAGGTTTCAGGGGGCTGAGTCTAGATTCCCGATGTCTTGCTGTCAGCAGGTTGACTGACATCTAGGAAGGCCATGCCCATCTCATGTGCTGTGTGGGGATCATAGGCAGAGCAATTGAAAAGTCACTTACATTGTTCGCCCAGTCCACCCTATGCCCTCAATGCTCATAGTTCACACACACACACACACACACACACACACACACACACACACACACAGCCCATGGCTGGCTTGCCACATCAACACACTCTCATTGCTCAAAGCTAAGTGGTACTCAGTTCCCATGTGGCAGCTCCCAACAAATGTCAGTCCTCGAAACTGACATAATCTTACACATAATCTACTATTTTCAGTTATGCAAATGTGTGCGGGTTGGAACCTAAAATCATTGCATCAGTTGTGTTTGAACAATAAATTAAAGCAGGATATCGAGTAGCAAGTTAAATGAGTACTGGATTTAAAATTTTTACACATGCCAATAAATACCAACAGTTCTACTTCTGAGAATGCTTTGTTTATTGGTGGGGAAATTAATCTGTACAGAAAGCCAAGAAGATGCAGTATAACATTATTTATACAAATACTGCAAATTTTATAGTAATGAGTATAAAATAAATAGAAAATGTATAAAATTCTCAATTCCTACAACAAATATCTGATAAGTGCCTTTTGTGTACCAGACAGTGATACCAACTGAGTTGACAAGTTGGCAATGAGGAGTTAAGATAAGTGCCTATTAATTCCAGCTGTCATTTGACAATGGAAAACATGCTATTTATATTGTATCTCAAATCTTCAGAACACTCCAGAGAAGGGGATCCTATGTTATGAGTGAGGAAACTGACCTTCTAAGATAAGAAATAGTTTTCCTAGGCCATGCCTACAAGTGGTGAAATTAGAATTTGAACATAAGTTATTGATGCCAAAGCTATGTTCTTTCCACTAATTTTAATACAGCTATCTCTTTATTGTGACTTTAAAATTTCAATTTGAGATTGAACAAAGTATTAAACAAAGTATAAGAGTAGTTGAAGGGCGGGACACATTTCCACTTAGTTAAGAAGATGAAACTGGTGGGGGTTTTGGAGTTCTGCTTTTTTCTCTCTATTTTTCCCCCTTTCATTGTGTCAGTTGTCAACTCCAAGTGGAAGTCTGAATCTTCATCTCTAGCTTTGACCCACCTTCTGAACTGTAGTCCCACATTTCTCCTTGACTAGGCTACTGTAACCTCTAATGGAACATGTTCAAAATTAAACTTACTATTTTCTCCTCCAAACTGTCTCTCCTAATTTCTTTCTCGTAGTCATTTAGCTGAAAATTTGGAGCCATCTTTGAATCCTCTGTAAAACTAGTGGTAGTACTCAATGATATGTGATATACTTTCTACCTCTAATAGCTCTAAAATTCTGTATTATTCTGCATCACATACTCAGTCAAGAATTACTTTCCCTGTGTTGGTCCCCCTCAACTTATTTTTCAGTTTTTTTCAATATTTAACACAATGTATCCTATTGTTTCATTCTTATGTAGCATTCAAAGTCCATTTTATCTATCTTGAGATAGATACATAGGGTCTCCTTATGTTGCTCAGGCTGGCCTCAAGACATCCTCCTGTATCAGCCTCTCAAGGAGCTATACTATACTACCGGTGCATGCCTGGCTGTAATACCTTTTTCAGGACACTTTCCAATAACCTATATGCACATCCACTATATATGTATAAATATATCATAGGTATAAATATATTCATATTATTGTTTACACTAACCTATATGTACATCCACACCGTGTGTATATATATATATACACATGTATATTTTATATGCATATATATGCATATAAAATATGTCTGAATCTCTCCAGGCTCCAGCTGTCTTTGCCTTCAGATGCCCCAACGCTGAGCCCACGGATTCTGGCTGGCGATAAAAATGGACAAAAATAGTTGTGGCCGGAATCTCCGGACTGCAAAGCCACCGTCCTGAACTCAACTTGGTCCTCAAGTGTCTTCCATCGCTCTTTCGGCGGTGAAACGGTCACGCCTGCCAGAGTGGGCGCTCGATGGCTCGGCGGCCGGCTGGCCGCGCCTCGGACCTGCGGCCCGGCGCAGGGCGCGCTCCCAATCGCTAGCTGCCGCCGCGCTGGCCGCGGCCAGCTTTCCGGCCCCGCCCCGCGCGCGCCCCGCCCGACCCACTGCCTCGCAGTCGCCACCCCCGGCAAGTCCCGGTGCTGCCCGGCTTCGCCGAGGACCGGTAACGTGGCGGGACGTGGGCAGTGCTGAATCGAGGAGACCACCCCAAGGCAAGCAGTCGGGGATCCCGGGAGGCAGCTCCGGGCGCGAGGGGGCGGTGTCGGGCTGCTTGGCTGCGCTGAGGGACAGCGCACCGGGCCCGCACCTTGAGTTGAGCGGCTCTGGGATCACCGGGGTGGTCGCGACAGTGATGTGGTCGCAGAAGAAACGGGGACCTCAGGTGCCGGAACGGGTGAGGAGATTAGGTGTTTTGGCCCATGGGGCCGGAGACCGCCCAGGAAGAAGTGACTAGGGCGTGAGGCCGGCCGGTGGCCGGTGCCGTCCGTCCTTCCCCCAGACTCCGGGAAACTCTGGCTTTCCCCTAGCACAACAGGTAGGCGTGGACTCTGGCCGGGTGTGCGGGTGTGCGGGGCAGGTCAGGAGGTTCAAGCCCGCCTAGCCCGCGCGCCGCTCCCCGGACCCGCCCTGCGGCGCCCGCCGCACCCGGGGTCAACCCAGACCGGAGCCCCGACCTGGGCTTCGGCTGAGGTTCCTCGGAGGCCCATGCATTTTCTCCGGGCCATCCTCGAGTCGAGTGTCCTGAAGAAACAGTGGGATAAATGCCTTCTGTATGGAGTACTAGTTTCAGTCCTTTTCAGGAAAGAAAGTTTGCTGGGGTGGCATTTGCTTAGTATAAGAAAACATTTATTTTTAACTCATCTGACGGCCAGCACGACTTCATTTCAAATGATCATAAATCTTTAGAAACTTTATATAGAGCTTTTTTATGGTACTTATTAATCACAATAATGTATACCTCGGGCAAATTAAGATAATTCGGAGCGTAAAGTCAGATGAAAGATGACTTGAACTTCTTCATTAAAGGTTTTAATTAGATATTGTTTTATGTGCATTTATTCTACAAAAACGTAGCACTTTTTATGTGCGAACTCGGCACCCTTAAGGACTTACATTCTAGAGGAGACCTTAAGAGTTTAAGGATGATTAGACAAATACAGATAAGAATTTTCAAAGGAAATACTGTCCGGGACATTATTTAAGGTTAGGGAAAGCAAAAGTGGTATTAGAGCTGGGCATTAAATGGATGGGTTGAGGAGAATTGTCTCAATTCATTTTCCAAACATTTTAGAATTTCTCACTTTGACTTTGAAACGGTAGTTTTAGGTGAGCATTGAAATTGAGATTTGTGTTCATTTACCATCAACTTTTTAATAAAGTAGGTAAGCAGACAGGGCTTATAACATTAGTATAGTGACAGTTGGAAAATACACTAAGTTGAATGCCTCATAAAATGCAGTCATTTTGCATAGAATAGAAAAAGAGCCTCGCCTTAAAGACGGGAGACCTGAATTCTAGCTTAAGCCTCTCTCCTAGTATTTCTGGGTCTTAAATTAGGTCACTTTTCCTTTCCTTTTTCTTTGATTATCTAAGTGTCTGACTTTAGTGATAGAAAATACATTACTCCAAAGTGCCTTTTAAGTTATTAGCTAAAAATAACTATAATAAATTGATAAACATGTTTTTTTTTTAGAGAGAGAGAGAATTTTTTAATATTTATTTTTCAGTTTTCGGTGGACACAACATCTTTATTTTATTTTTTATGTGATCCTGAGGATCGAACCCAGTGCTCCACGCATGCAGGCAATCTAGGTTACCTCTTGAGCCACATCCCCAGCCCAATAATAAACATGTTCTTTATGGGAAAAATTGAAATACTTCTTTACTACTTGTCTCTACTCCATATATTTTCCTTCCTTTCTTTTTAAGACAACTTTTTAAAAAAAATATTTAGTGGACCTTTATTTTATTTATTTGTATGCTGAGAATCGAACCCAATGCCTCACACATGCTAGGCAAGTTCTCTACCACTGAGCTAAAACCCTAGCCATCCTTCCTTTCTTCCATCTAGTTTTATTTCAAACAAGAGATTGAAGCAGTTTATAACAGACTCTCTTAATTATGAGCCTCTCTTAATTATGAATAAATTAATGGGTTAAGTTCTGAAATTCTTTTATTCTAAATTCTGGTTAAACAATTGAATAGCATCTTTAAAAAAAAGCTAATTGAGTCATGTGTGGTTTGTTAATTACCCCATAGTATAATTGAAAGGTTTGAATGATCCTTAATGAGACTATAATTCTCTTATTTAAAAAAACAAAAACAAAAAGCACTTCTGCTTTTTAAGGAGATGTGAAAAAACTGTTATTATGCCTCATTTAAGAAATGAAATTAACTGGGGAATTAGTGAAGACTTGCTTATATTATTTAGTTGGATTCATTGTCTAGATTTTGTATTAAATTCTTGGATCTAAATTCTTGGAGATGACCGTCTATATCATATAGGTCAAATCTACTGGCAGATTTTTTAAATAAAGTTTTACTGGAACACAACCATGCTTATTTGGTTATGTATTTCTTACATGTTGTTTAAGAGTAGTTGTGTTAAAGCCCACAAATCCTATAGTATTTATTGTTTGGTCCTTTACGGGAAAAATTTGTGGTTCCCAGGACTAGAACTCTGAATGCTTAATCTTTTGTGGGAGGAAATAGATTAAATTCTATTTTAATTCCATCAGATAAATACCTTTTCATCCTAAGGGTATGATGATAGAATAGGGGCATAATTTTCTGCTACCTTTACCTAATATGGAATTTTTTAATTTCAGCAACTCTGGCCCCTTGGAAAGGTAGAGAGAGGGATTTCTGTTTCTCTAACAATTTTCTGATTTTTAGTTTTAATTTAAGTCTGATCAGGAAAAAGTTTTATTTAGTAAACTCTCTTACTATATTATAAGCAACAATAAGTTAAACTTTACACAAAAATTTTTTTTTAAGAGAGAGAGAGAGAGAGAGAATCTTTTTTGTAGATGGACACAACACAATGCCTTTATTTTTATGTGGTGCTGAGAATCGAACCCAGGTTCCGCCCATGCTAGGCGAGTGCTCTATTGCTGAGCCACAATCCCAGCCCAACACACAAAATATATTTAACATGAATTTAGCATTAGCAATGTGTTATAAAGTCAGATAGAGTATTATTGGAAGTATAAAAGTAAACATGAAATCAAACATGTATCTACAGTAAGGACCAAATAGGAGACGAGAATTATCCAACAGATTGAAAGTGGACTGTGTAACCACAATCATACTTGAACTTTTTTTTATTATTAATAACAATCTAAAAGATATTTCTTTCTAGAAAAGATGGAGTTCTTTCTACTCCTGGTGGGTTTGCTCCTTCAATTTAATAGCAATATTAAAATGCTGTGTTAGTTACCTGCCTAAGAAATTAGAGCTGCTATGTGATTAAAAAAAAAAAAGAAGAAGGAAAATTTGGAAGAGGTAATAATTGTAAATATTTAAAGTTGTACATACATTTTACTAATCTTAAAATAATAAGATTATTAAGATGGCACCAATTACTAAATAATTTTAGTAATTTACTTACCTTCGTTGCCTGAGTAATGTTTCTCTATGTTTAAATATGCATCAGCATTTACATCCTTTTCTGTTTCATTCATAAGTTTCTATATGTTGAATATATGCATATTTTTGTGCCTATACACAAAATATCTTACTCAATACAAGTGATTCATTATTATATAAGTAAAATGAACATAAAACTGAAATTATCCACTTCTAAAATTTCATAAAAAAATACTTTGGGAGGAAATGGAGGGGGGCAAATATATAGGTAGAAAATCTCTTGAGTCTTAATTCCAGAGTCCAAAAGGCTTTGCAAAGTTTTTTCTTAACTTATTTGGCAGCAAAACTTAGCCTGAATTGTTGGAACTACTATTTATAGTCATTACTTATCCTATCTTATGTGAATTATGCTTATTTTTTTGCTACAGAAATATCAGTTAGTTTGATGACAGAGTACTTCCCAGTCCAAAATGGGAATAGGATGAAATAAATGTTATGTTCACTGTATTACATGGGTGGGCCAGAAAGTGGCAGCCAGAAGGCAAAAAGTAATATGGAATTATTCCAGGCAGCTACACTTGCAAAGCTAAGAGCCAAGCTGGACATCTGGTAGGAAATGAGAAGCAGTGTCTGGCAAGGAAAGCCTTCAGGTAGGGCTCCAAGAGCTTAAAAATGTAGCTAAGTTCTAGGGTAGGTATTCTATAAATTAGGTTGTGAATTAGAGAGTCAAACCATGAAGATGAGGCTAGATGTCAGACATAGTGTGAATTTGTAAATATTAACCAGTTTAAAAGCCATGAACAATATGTCAAAATACATTCTGCTGTCATGTGTGACTAAAAAAAATAAAATAAAAATTTAATTAAAAAAATAAGAAATAAAAAAAAATAAAAGTCATGAACAGAGGAGGGGGGGAAAAGGAGGATTCTTAACCAAACCAGTGGCTAAACAATGAAGTTCTAGGTGTCAGACTGCAAACAGCAAATAGAAGGATAGCATTATTTTGAAAATTGAGCAGAAATTCCTGTGCTGTTTTGTAAATCTTACTGTGCTTAGGAAATAATGGCATCTTATATATTTACTCCTGTACTTAGAGCCCCATATTTTTCTGCTTTTAAAAATATCTATATTAAATAGCACTTCATTCTATCACTCTATCACTGCTAGGTGTCTGCTGTGAGTTCTTCCTACTCTTGGTGGGTTTGCTTCTTCACTTTTTCTTTTCTTTTTTTTTTTTTTTTTTTTTTTTTAGTTCCGGGGAATGAACTCAGGGGCACTCAACCACTGAGTCACATCCCCAGTCCTATTTTGTATTTTATTTAGAGACAGGGTCTCAATGAGTTGCTTAGAGCCTCGCTTTTGTTGAGGCTGACTTTGAACTCGCAATCCCCCTGTCTCAGCCTCTGGAGCCGATGGGCTTACAGGTGTGCACCACCATGCCCAGTGCTCTTTCACTTTTAATGTGGTGCTCTATTCCACTCTAGCTAGAATCCAGATAACTGGACTATCCATCATGTCAAAACTATGAACAGGGGCTAGGGTTGTGGCTCAGCGGTAGAGTGCTCACCTAGCATGTGCGAGGCCGTGTGTTCGGGATCCTCAGCACCACATAAAAATAAATAAATAAATAGAGTAAAGGTATTGTGTCCAACTACAATTGAAAAATAAATATTTTTTAAAAAATATGAACAAATAGGCTTTGAGGGATTTATGTCAGTAAAATCCATCAGTTCTGAAACAACAAATTGCCATATAGACTTTTTGTTGTTGTTTACTTTTTATTCCCTGGTACACTATTTTCAACTAGGTACCAAGTAGTGAGATTCCCAGATAGTGACTTTTAGATGAATATAGTAGGAGATACAGAAGAGTAAGGCTTCTCTAATCTTAAAATCTGCCTCTGGCATTCCTTGATGTTCAGAATGAAATGTTCCTTCCCTAGAAGAGATAGGAGAATTTGGTGGGTAGATTGGAGCGTAATAAAAATTGTCAAGAACAGCCAAAGACTAAACTAAACTAAACTAAAACTTTTAGTACTTATTGATTTACCTGTCTAGATGGGAAGGCTCTCTAGAAGCTGATTGTCTCTAGAAGACCTAACACTTTAACAAAAAGCCTCAAAGTACTGGAGACAGGAGAATAAATTGATGAAAAACAACAACAAGGTTATAAGGATGCTTCAGCAACTATGATAGTAACTCAGTATAGTAGTGATTAGAGACTATGCGAAGTAGTTAAAGGAACATGGACACTGAACTAGACATGGGTTTTATTTAAATAGCATTTAACCTTAGACATCTTTTTTTTTTTTTTTTTTTTAGTGTTAGGGATCAAACCTGAGGTCTCAAGCTCTGTACCATTGAGCTCCATACGCAGCCCATGGTCAGATTTCAAACTCATCATTTTTTAAAAAAATATTTATTTTTTAGTTTTTAGGTGGACACAACATCTTTATTTTACATTTATGTGGTGCTGAGAATCGAACCCAGTGCTTTGCGCATGCTAGGCGAGCGAGGCTACCACTTGAGCCACATCCCCAGCCCCCCTAAACTCATTTCTTTATCTTTAAAATGAGAATAATCATATATAAACTTCAGTGTTATAAGGATTAATAGTATAGTAAATGAAAGGGTTTTGGTAAGTAAATGCTTTAAAAATATTAGTTTTTTTCACTTGTCACTGTTTTATCAGAGTTTGTTTCTACTACTTCGTCTTCCCTCCACCTAGAACACTTTCCTTTTGCACTTCATGGGTTTTTCTCTTTTGTAATCTGGAAAGACAATTGCCAGAAACTGTTCTTAAAAGTGGGACTACCATTGACAATCTCTCTTCCATTGAATCCAACAGTTTTTCTCATCCCTAACAGTAACATGCAGTACTTTGGGTGGGGAAGGGGGGGGAAGGAAGGCAAAATAAATTCCATCCCCACTTCTGGCTCTTTCTCACCCCAAACTATTTATAAATTCTTTGTTCCTATAATTCCTATTTCTTCTCTAATCCATCCTAACTTCACTACACTATAGGATGTGCTCTCTGTCAGTTCTTGGAGCTTTTGTATTTGCTGTTCATGTTGCCTTATATTATGCATTAGTGAGAAACAACATTCTTCTCATTTCTATCACATAGGAAAAAAAAACTTAAGACTCTTCGTACAGTGGATGTGTGATATATATGTGTGTGTGTGTGTAAGGTATTAGTGTTAGGCTTGGTACACATAATAAGTTAGACTTTTGTAGGTTGGGAATATAGCTCAGTTGATAGAGTGCTTGCCTTACATGCACAAGGCCTTGGATTCAGTCCCCAGCACCAAAAAAAAAAAAAAAAAGCTTTTGTGTGATATAACTAAGGAACCATAGATTCACTTGATTGTACGTGAATTTGCATTCAGAAATCCAAAAGTCAAATTTTAAAATTTATGGTATAATAAACTTTTTTTAGTTTGGAAAGAGTGTGAATGTGAAACTTACTTAAAAATATATAGCACAAATATTACAAAAACTAATAAATATACTAAGTTAATTAAAACTGTCTTTCTTTATTCATATCCCAGGAATAACTAAGAAAATAATGTTTATATTTAGGATTATGAATGTTATATAATTTGTCTGAAAATATTAATCAGAAGTGGCCTCTTAAGTAGAAGTATGACCTTGACTTGTTACTTATTCTTCTACTTCTACAGAAAAATCCTATGATAGTATAAACAAAAACAAATTTTAAAATTAGATTAATTGATTAGTATTTTAAAGATTGTGTTCTATAGAATCAGTTCCATGTGATATTCCCTTTAGGACTTGAGAAGAAAAATGTAGGGGTTGGAGGACAGGTCTGAAGTTAAAATATATGGAGATACATCACATGCTATATGTGTGGGTGTATGAAGAAAACCTGGTTAAAAAAACCTGCCGACTTCAGCGATTTTTCCAAAACTGTTTCGACTTGGACCCCACATCTGCCCCTACCAGTTAGAATACTTGTTCTCATTCTTTGGCACTGTTGGTCTTCAAAGTATACTTTGGTAAAGAGTGCTTTAATCTGTGTGTGTCTATTAGCATGTAAAAACTCAGCACTTGTAGTTTTCACAATGATACTTTTTATCAGAGCCGAATATTCTTTAAGTACATCAAACTTTAACCATTTTTCTAGTGTTGGATTTATAAGATGTTTCCAGTTTTCACTTCTACAGTGATATAATTAACACTTTATTTTTCTGTTATTTCCCTTTTTCTTTAGTTAACTTTCAAAAGCTGGATGTTTTTGTCAAATGGTTTTGATATTTTTATTCCTCCTGATACATTATATTGTTTTACAAAAGAGTTGAACAATTTGTATTAGTGCAAAACTATCAGTTTTTCTAAAATCTCGATATTAACTCTAAAAGTTTTTGCATTTATATTTAGATTTAATGTACATGTCATGTTGAATCCTCCAGCTAAACAGATTATTTCTCAATGAGCTTAAATCAGTATTATAGAGTTAACACTTTAAAATATCCATTAATGATAACCAATTTATATTTACGGTTGTTACAGAGTAATAAGAAAGACTAAGATCATACAAAATAATGTTGTTGAATTGCATTGTCAGAGATTTTCCTGAAGTAAGTGATTGGTTGATTAATTTTGAGATGGAGTCTTCTAAGTTGCCCAGGCTGGTTGGTTTCCTGCTGTAGCCTCTGGAGTCACTGGGATTATAGACATGTGCCATTGTGCCTGACAGAAGTGACTTTTTTCTTTAAGCCAATTTTTAAAATAGTTTATTGTGAAAAGATAGTTCCAATTCAAAGATGGAATAAATACAGACAAGATTTTTTTAAATTATCAAACTGTAACTTAAAAACTCCAAAATTAGAAAAAAAAAAAAACTTACTTCAATGTCCATTTTTACCCTAAAGTCAGAAAATATTGTGGTAAAGGTGTCAGCAAGTCAACTTGAGTATTGTGCCTGGAGATCATGTAAAGTATGGTACTAAAACACCTCATTTTCTCTTTTGGGAGCGGGCAAGTCTTCCTTAGGCAACATCTCAAGGATGACCTAATGGTCTGTGTAACTTGTGAGCTCCTGTTTTGTAACCTATCATTTTGCTAAGCCTAAATCACAAATAGAAATCTGAGGTCAGGGTAGATCTCTCCTGCTTCTTTCTAGGTTAAATCTAACTACTGTATTTTGGGAGAAAGTTTGGATTTTAGCATTTATGTATGTTTCCTTAAGTGTGGGAGTTCTTGAGAGTTGTTTTTGTTTGTTTTACTTTATTCTTTTTGAACAAAACTAGAGAAACTAGACTGAAAAGGATAAAGAATACTTTTTTCCCCAATAAGTTTCAACATTGTTTCCATCTCAACCAAAACAGATCTGTTAACCCTAGATAGAGAAAATTATGTAGCTCTTTCTATTGGGACTGTCATGATTAGTAGCCTGTATCTTTATTAGAGATTGTTGAAGGTGCTTGCCATTACCTTGTGTACATAAATTTGATGATAACTCATTTTCAGATGGAAAACTAATCCTTATTGATTATACCAGTTACTTTAGACAACCTTGTTCCTGGAAAATTTGCCCTCTGTTGCTTCCTTTTTCTATCATGTGTTTTTATACATGTGTTACTCTTGGCTAGTAAAGACACTGGGCAGGACTGGGTTGTAGCTTAGTGGTAGAGCACTTGCCTAGCATGTGTGAGGCACTGGGTTCAATTTTTGGCACTGTGTATAAAAAAATAAAATAAACTTCCATCGACAACTGAAAAATATTTTTTAAAAAAGACATTGGGCATGCTATGCAAAGTATAGACATTAGCCTGTCATATACTATGCCTCATCTTTGAAGACTGAGCATGTGTTGTATGATATAAATCCCAATAATTTGCCTCTTTTTTGTTGTTGTTGTTGTCCTACACAAATAGAAATTTTGTGTAATTCAGGTTACAAGCTACTTAGGGTTTTGTTTTGTTCTGTTTTCTTTGAGACAGGGTCTTGTTGTATTACCCAGGTTGGTCTTCAACTCTTGGGCTTAAGCAGTTCTGCCTCAGCCTCTTGATTAGCTGGAACTACTACACCAGGCTGCTGCACCCAGTTTAGCTTAGTGGTTCTTATTTTTGTGTATATGTGTGTGTGAGGTGCTGGGAATTGAACCCAGCTCTTCCTCCTTGCTAGGCAAGTTCTCTACCACTGAGTATATCTCCAGTTGCTCAGGCTGGTCTTGAACTTGGTGACCCTCCTGCCTCTGCATGTTGAGTAGCTTGGATTACAGGTGTGTGCCACTGCCCTGTCACTTAGTGGTTCTTAAACTTTTCCATTAAACCAGTATTCTTTTTTTAAAAAAAAAAATTTTTTTAGTTGTTGATAGACCTTTGTTTATTTATATATGTGGTGCTGAGAATCTAACCTGGTGCCTCACATGTGCACTACTGCTGAGCCCCAACCCCAGCCCATAAACTAGTATTCTTACCCACAGAGGGGAATGATTTTGTTTAAGGGAATCTAGGAAGGCATTATCATGTTCAGAATTTCTTTGAAGTCACATGTGTTCTTTTGAAATGTTTTATTAGTTTTGCCTTCTATTACATAGTGTGAATTTATCTTAATATAAATAATGTTTTATATTATTGTTGGGGCTGGGGAGGTAGCTCAGTGGTAGAGAACTTGCCTAGCATGTACAAGGTCCTAGGTTCAATACCTAGTACGGGGGTGGGTATGGGATAAATAAATTATTGTTGGGGGACTCTTAAAGTAGAATTTGATCCTCCAGTAATATGTCTCATATTTATTTCGTTGGCATACTATTAGGTGTATCCATCTGAGAAACAAGATTTGGACTGTTCCTTAGTACCTTAGGTCTAGTTCACCATGCTTTTGTCAACAGGTGTTGAACCACAACACAAAGAAAAGACCACTGACTCCAATATTAAATCAAATTAAAGCAAGCTTGTATTGTGTACATAAAAGCTGGCCAGCGACTGTATCTCCCAAAGCCGTGCTAGAGATCAACCCCCCAGCTCTCCAGGTAAAAGGTTTCATAGTACAAAAAGTTACGAAGGTGGGTGTCATGGGAACTTACAGCTAATAGGATTCTGGCAAGCATAATACAAAGGTAGATAGCAGGTTAATAATCTACATGGCTTAACATTTCAAGGTAGGAAGTTAATTGAAATTCTAACATCAGAATTTTTGAGGTGCCATTGACGTTTTAGGGAGGGTTGTCATCTGGTCAAGAGATCCAGGCATGGTTGAGTTCAGAGCACGGGCAGGAATTTCAAACAAGTTTAAACATCAAGTTGTCAGGCCAAATAGAAATCTTTGTATTTTATAGTAAAACAGAAATAAATTTTTCATAACTTTGTGACGAGATGACTCCCAGTCTTAAGATGGAATTAGGTTAGGTTCATCACAGGGAACAACTCCAGGATGAAAATTATGACTGAGTAACTATGGATATCTCTCATATACAAAATACAAGCAGTTTTACTAAAGAAGTATGCCCCCAAGAGATATGTAGTTTAAAAAAAAAATCTCATGGATTTTACCATTTAATTGTTGGGTAGTAAAGGCACATATAAAGGTTAGCTGTAAAGTAACAGAATTAATATTTTTGTATACCTTTTTTGTTTTTTGGTACAGGAATTGAACTCAGGGACACTCAACCACTGAGCCACATCCCCAGCCTTGTTTTGTATTTTATTTAGAGACAGAGTTTCACTGAGTTGCTTAGCACCTTGCTTTTTTTTTTTTTTGCTGGGGCAGCTTTGAACTATCAATCCTCCTGCCTCCGCCTTCCAAACCATTGGGATTACAGACATGCCCCACTGTGCCTGTCAATATTCTTGTGAACCTTTTAAAAATATAGAATAAATGGTCATGAACATGTACATTCTAATATTTCTCCTTGGAGCAGCTTACATAGGTCTGTTAAGTAAGAAGTTAATCTTGTGCTGGCAGCATTTTGATTAATACTTCATACTATGTTGCATTCATGGGGATTCATAATGCCCATTAACCTTATTAAATATCCTGAGAAATCTTGTAGGTAAAAATCTCTAACTTTATTTTAATTCGAGAATCCCAAATGTATTAAAATAAGGAACCTAGTTACAGGGAGTAGTACAATAAGCTAATGTTTCATAATATTCCCAAATTATCTATAAATTCTAAGCTATTAAAAATTGGCTGGTTTCTAGACATTTGAAGGATTTAATGAGATCAAAAGGTAGCAGAATAGTATATAGTGGTTAAAGCATATACGGATCTATAGTCAAATTGCTTAAATGTACAACCAAATTTTGTGTGACCCTAGGAAAGGTACTTGGCTTTCTCTGCATCAATATTCTCATCCTTAAAAGGCTAATAAAAATAGCTACCTCATGGACTATTTTTAGATTTTTCAAGAAAATAAATTTAAAGCTCTTAAAGTAGTACCTAGACATAGTAGTTGGTCAATAAATATTAGCTGCTGTTTAAAATAGCTGGCATTACATTTGGAGTGGTAGTTTTATGAAATATTTTTTCAAGTGGCAACTTTCTTTGAAAAAATATATATGTGTATTTTTTATAAAAATACTTGCTTTCAGTAACCTAAATAATCTCAATAGAAAATTTTAAAAAATAAGAAAAATAAACATTCCTTAGGTGTTTATATTATTGTGATTTTATTAAAACTTATAGCAAGTAACACTTCCTGCATCTGAATCCACCTTCCTAAAGTGAGACTTGAGAGCAGGAGCTTCTGTTATTTGCAGAATGCATTTTCTTATCACATTGATACCACATGTGTGGAGATCTCAGGTACATTTTAGACTTGGGGTTTAGAAATGAGATCACCAATATGGATTGACTGCTTCTTTTAGGAGTAATTTATTTGAGGACTCTATGGAGGGCATTAATGATAACTTTGTACCCTGCTTGTGATCATAGTCTTTTTAGTGAATTATTTATTATCACATTGTGTTAGCTATTTTGCCTCTTGATAGATCATTTTACACCACAATATTGCTGCTGCCTGAGGGAAAAAAATGTCTCTTCAGCAGTCCAATGACCTCTAGAAAGGGTAATTTGATTCTTAAGATAGTATTTTCATTTGACCTTGTAGTTGTGAGAAATTTTCTTGGTGATACTGGGTTAATATTTTCCTCGAACAATCATAGTTATTGAATGCAAACTTGTTTTTCACCTTCTGTATAGTTAGTAGATTTCTTCTAGAAATTATTTCTCTAGCTTTTATTAACTTTGTCCTTAATTGTGAATATTTTGACTTCTTGATTTTGATAATTTAAGGAAGAAAGGGAGGGCTTTTTAAAACAAAATTTGGAATTCATGTTATCTTTGTAAAAATAGGTTTCTTGGCAGGATTGTTTATGTTTGTACTCTAAAGATGACATTTCTGGGGGCTAGGGTTGTAGCTCAGTGGTTGAGCACTTGCCTTGCATTCGTAAGGCACTGGGTTCAATCCTCAGCACCACATACAAAATTAAATTTAAAAAATAAAGATAATTTAAAAAAATAAATAAAGATGACATTTCTGAAAATAACCTAAGTTGGGGTTTTCTGTTTGTTTGTTTTTAAGAACTGTCAATGCCAGGTTGTGGGTGGTGCTAAGTAGGCAGTAAGGACTCATTGAAAAGAGATCACCCAGGTTGCTAAAGCACAGGTATGAGAAGACTGTGATAGTGAGGTGGAAGTGATTCTTTGGTCCCTGGGATAGTATCCTAGAATCTAGTATTGGCCCAAGACTGAGGATACAGGGAAGACATAGGATAGGAGTTGAAATCTTCAAGTCCATAGAAGTTAAATAAAATATAAATAAAATCCCATAGAAGTAGGCAAATAATAATAATTGAATATGGCAGGCTAGGTAGGAACTGACCTGATGGAGAGATCCTGCTCCTCAGATTCAGGTTTGTATGGGAATATGAGTTCAATTTTTATGTGTATTCTTCTTGAATTTAAATATTAACAACTTTTCCCACCAGTATATTGCAGGACAGATTTGGCCAGCAAAGAACCAGTTTGTGACAACTGTCTTTTAATGAAGCTCTTTTCAGTTTTAGAGTAATTTTATGATGATCTAATATTCTAAGTAATTTTATATCAGTAAACTTTGGGAGAGAAACAATGAAAGAAAGAAAAGCCTTCCCCCAGGTCTCTTATCTGATTTTCTAATATATCTTTACATAAGTGGCTTTTCTATAAACAATTGAAGTTTGTTTCGAATATAAGGTATATATTTGAAGTATTTTAGTTTACTTACTTGTAGCAATTTATCTATATTTCTATGAAATCACTGGTTTATTTTTGTATGTTTAGTTTTTTTGTGGTGCCAGGGCCTTACACATGCTAGGCAAATAGAAATTACCACTTTCTGTTTAGCTAGGAGTTTTACTTAAATTTATTTTTGCTATATTAGTGAATAGAATACTCATCTTTTATGTGTATCTAATAGTGCCTTTTCTGTTCCTCCATGTTCCTGATGATAGCTTCTGCTACTGTTAAATAGTAGTTATACTTTTTCCCCCCTAAGAGACAGTGTCTCATTATGTTGTCCAGGCTGGTCCCAAATTCCTGGCTCAAGCCATCCTCCTGCCTCAGACTCCTGACTACAGGTTTCTATCATCATGCCTAAGTAGTTCTTTTTTATTTTGAAGTCAGCTGGTGCTTTATTTCTTTTCTTACTTCAATAATTTTTTTACTTTTTATTGTGATCTTTTTATAAATGAAAGAAAAATTAAAGGTAGTAAAATAATCACTCTTATACCTACTAACATTTGCCTGTTAGTATTTTGCCATATTTTATACATTTATATGTTATGTGTGTTCTAGAAATGCTTTAAAATATACCCAGGAGATGCTGATGAACAAAAGAAACAAAACTTCCATCTTCTGCTGATTATTTGCTACAGTAATGTTAAGGCCACATTGGATCTGGGTCAGAATAGATATGATCTATGTTGCTACAATTCCTGGACAACGTCTTCCTAGTGCCCTTAGAAAAAAAGTGTTTGCTTTCCCAACAAAGTTCAGAGATAAGAGGACCATCTGCAAGTTGAGATGGTGCTCTTTCCTAAAACTCCTTACTAAAAACTACAAGTGGTGTCTTTTTTTTTTTTTCATGTTTTTTTTTAGTTAGTCTTTTTTTTTATTGGTTGTTCAAAACATTACAAAGCTCTTGACATATCATATTTCATACATTAGATTCAAGTGGGTTATGAACTCCCATTTTTACCCCGTATACAGATTGCAGAATCACATCGGTTACACATCCACATACAAGTGGTGTCTTCATGAGATGGGAAACAGATAGTGATGAGCATAAGTTCCTCTTTTCCTACTTTGAACCTCTGAGTAAAACAGTAGGACAAAGACTCCTGAAAATGGCAAGCATTACTATAGAATTTTAGTAGGAGATCAAGAAATTTGGTCATTTGTACCTGTGACCCATTTTAGTAAAAGGGTATTTTATTTCTTCACAAAGAAAACTAAAAATGTAGCACTGAGTGATCTGACCTTAAAAGTTCCAGAGTTTAAGTGGAATATCTCTTCTGTTTAGCAAGGTTTTAGAAAAAAATGCATATGAATGCTATTTGGTTGGTCTGCTCTTTTTTTTTTTTTAAGGGTAATAAAGCTGGACATAATAGCCCACACTTATAATCCCATCTTCTTGGAAGGATGAGGCAGGAGGATCACAGGTTCAAGACTGGCCTCAGCAATGTAGTAAGACCCTGTCTCGAAAATAAAAAGCGGGGCTGGGTGGTAGCTCAGTGATAGAGCACTTGCCTACCATGTGTGAGCTACTGGGTTCAATTCTCAGCACTGTATTTAAATAAATAAAGGCCCATTGACAACTAAAATAATATTTTTTAAAAAATTAAAAGGGCTGGGGATGTTGTTCAGAGGTACAACAGTCCTGATTTCAAACCCCAGTACCAAAAAATAAAAAAGAGTACTGAATACAAAGATGAATTGGTTGATGTTACTAGAACTTATTGTTGGGATTTTCCCATATTTACCCTAGTGCAGTTATTAAAGATGGATGCATTTAATTATGCTTTTACTTTTCTGTGGAATATTTCCTTTAAAAGGACTGGGGAACTCCTTAAACTTTCTTTTAACTTTTAAAATATGTTTGTTTTCTCTATTGCAGGTTTTTGTTCTTAGGTATATTGACTGAAGTTTAATGAGAAGAATCTTGATCAGCTAAAATTTGCTGCAAGAAATGGAATTAGCTCATAGCTTACTGCTGAATGAAGAAGCATGCAATCAACTAAGTGAAGTTCAGAAGGCTGAGTTTATTTTTGAGTGGTTGAGATACTTGGAGAAGCTCTTACTAGCAACTAGTAGGGTGGGTAAAATTACAAAAGATACTTTTTTGTTGTTATTTAAGTGTCGGTGTTTACTTCTTTGGTTTGCTTTTCTAGTTCTGTCCAAAATGACCCTAAATTTAGCTTTAAAAAGCTAGACTTTGTTAAGACTATTTTATAATGAAATACAGTAAAAAATTTTTGTCCCCTTCCCAGTAGGCATTTTTAATGTTATAAGAAGTTTGATCTGTTCCAGAAAGCACAAAGAAATCAGCCAATATTTTTTCTATTACACTTTTAAAATGTTAAGTACACCTACATCATTTTCATTATCTTCTGCATCGTGTGTGTGTGTGTGTGTATAATAAAAAATATATATATATCTGGTGCAGCATAGTGCTAAACAATCTAGTGGAAATATCTCTTAAAAAACAAGAAGAGTGCCAGGCACAGTGGTGCACAACCTGTAATCCCCACGGTTTGGGAGGCTGAGGCAGGAGGATTTTAAGTTCAAAGCCAGCCTCAGCCACTTAGTTGCTTTAAGCAACTTAGCAAGACCTAGTCTCAAAATTTAAAAATTAAAAAAAAAAAAAATCTGGGAATGTGGCTCAGTGGTTAAGCAAACCTGGGTTCAGTCCCTGGTACTAGGGGAAAAAAAAAACCATCAAGAGTGTAAGGAGAATATGAATTAAAAGCCTTTGGATAAACATATTCCCTCTTAAAAGCTCGTAAAATAGGTCCCCCCACCGTCCAGTACTCATACTCTTCACCTGCATTCAGCAGGCATTAATATTTTCCTTTGGTTATGGATTATAAGTTACTGTTTTATTTATGTGGATATGTATTGGGGAGGTAGGCTTGAAAGCTATAGTTAAAAATATAGTTTACTCTCTTTTTCAAATATATAAAGATTTAAAAGAAATAGAACCCTTGTCTTTTTTATAATAGAGACTAATGTAGTGCTGTTCATAATTTATTTTTTTGAGATATCAAGGCAACAATTGTTGGTGTGGCAATGTACCCAACTTATAATTTTTATTTAAAATAATTTTGTGTTTTTCTAGAGCCTTTCAGTTAGTCCTTAAATATATTTTAAAAATTATATTAGAGGACCCCATGTAATTATGTTGATTTTGAATTTTCTTTTTGTTAACCTTTCCAGAATGATGTAAGGGAGAAACAGAAGACTCTTGTTGAACAACTCCTATCTTTGCTGAACAGCTCTCCAGGGCCTCCTACTCGAAAACTCCTTGCCAAGAATCTGGCCATACTTTATAGTATTGGAGACACATTCTCTGTTTATGAGACAATTGATAAATGTAATGATCTTATTCGTAGCAAAGATGATTCTCCAAGTTATCTTCCCACCAAACTGTAAGTTAAACATTTACACTAAATAGAAAACTAAATATTGCTTTTTTATTATGTGATATTTATAAAGTATCCAACATACTTCATAATTGTTTTGAAACTAAGTTATAAATTTTCACTCCTTTTTTAATGTTTTAAGCAGTCTAAAATTTTTCTATTGACTGAGAAAATCCTCTTAAAAATTTAGATTCATTTGAAATTGAGATTCAAGATTCAGAACATATTCCTAAAATTTTAGAAGTAATTAAGAAGACATTTTACATTATTCACAATTTGGGTGTTCTTTTAGTTTGGGCATCTTAGTAGTAAAAATTGATAGTAAATTAAAAATACTCTTAGAAGATTCTAAGAACAATTTGGTTTTTTCTTTGTAGAATTTGGTTTATTTTATTACCTATTGTTATAGAGGTAGTAGTGAGCCTTTTATGGTTCCACAATAATAATGCTATATAAATCGTTGATCTTTCAAGGTTTCAGACTTAATGAGAACATTATCTGTTTTTCTTTTTATTTAAGTCCATCTTTGATTATCTAATGTGAAGTTCTATTAAAATATTTTGCAGAATTTTATTTTATAACAAATTTGAAAGGGTAGAATCTTTTGACTGAGATGTGGATTAATTGAACATAGATACATCTATTTAAAATTCTTGTTATTGAAGGTATAATTATTTCATATTCATCCAAGTGTCATGTGTTAGGATTTAACAAAGTAGATTCTGGGAAATTTCATACTTTCACAGTAAAACTGTTGTTCGTATCAACAAATGGTGCTAGGAGAGCTGGATGTCCACATACAGAAGAATGAAGTTAGACCCTGACACATCACACCACATACACAAATTGACTCACAGTGGATCCTAAATCTAAATGTAATAGCTAAAACTGTAAAATTTTAGAATACTAAATCTTTGTCTCCTTGAATGAGACAGTGGTTTTTTTAGATATAACATTGAAAGTCCAACGGATGTAAGAAAATACAGATAAATGATACTTCATCGTAATTGAAAACATTTGTGCTTCAAAATGCTCCCAAGAAACTGAAAACACAACCAAAAGAAGGGCAAGTTTTTTTAATGGTCGCCTTTACATATTCTGTATTTTTATCCCTTTTTTTCAGCCATAACTAATTCCAATTTAAATGTTTCAGTGCTGCTGTGGTATGTTTGGGTTCCTTGTACAAGAAGTTGGGTAGAATACTGGGTAACACCTTTACTGATACAGTGGGGAATATTCTCAAAGCTATGAAGAGTGCAGAGGTAAGTAACTGTAAATTCAACCAACAAATAACATGATAGCATTTTATAGATATTGTACTTTCTTATATTTATAAATTAAATATTTCTAGATGATGAACAGTATCTGTTCTATATATTGAATACTTATTACAAAAGTCATAATTCTGTAGCATTTTATATAATTATATAAATACAAATGGACAAAAACTAAGATTATTCTTTTGACAGACCTTTCTGTTTCATCCTCTCCATCTTTTTCATTTGATATTACTTTGTCAGAGCAAGTGCTTTACATATTTTTTAATTCTTTTTTTTCCAGCCATGATTAATTCTAGTATAAATGCTGTTTCAATGCTACTGTGGTATATTTGGGCTCTTTGTACAAGATGTTGGATAGAATACAGGAACTACATATTTGGTAACTACTCAGTTCCCAAAGAATAGATCAGTTATTATTCCAGCATCAGAGGGAAAAAAGAATTTAGTGAGAGGGAAAGAGCATGGAGAACATGTGACCAGGATCTAGTTGACTTTTTAATTGCTAGGGGAGTGTGTTTTTAGCCTTATCATTTGCTACCCTGGAACACCCTTTGTTTTTGAGACTATTCATTTAACTTCCAAAATACTCTAATCTCTTGATTACAACTGTGGTATCACTAGTTTTGGAATTAGAATATTTGTATGTTTATGTACAAAAAAATTTCAATCTGTGATTTGTATTATGTAGGGATAACTTATCAGTTTTAAATTTTTTTAAATTTATTTATTCTAATTTGTTATTCATGACAGCAGAATGCATGTCAATTCATAGTATACATATAGTGCACAATTTTTCATTTCTCTGGTTGTACACGAAGTAGAGTCACACCATTCATGTCTTCATATATGCACTTCGGGTAATGATATCCATCTCATTCCACCATCTTTCCTACTCCCCTTTGCCCAATCCAGAGTTCCTCCATTCCTCTCATTCTCCTCCACCACCACCCCCATTATGGATCAGTGTCCACATATCAGAGGGGACATTCGGCCTTTGGTTTTTTTGGGATTGGCTTATTTACTTAGCATGGTATTCTACAGATACCATGATTTTATTCTCCTCTAATGCTGAGTAATATTCTATTGTGTATATATACCATAGTTTCTTTATCCATTCATCTACTGAAGGGCACCTGCATTGGGTCCACAGTTTAGCTATTGTGCATTGTGCTGCTGTAAACATTGATGTGGCTGCGTCACTGTAGTATGCTGTTTTTTAAGTCCTTTGGATATAAACTGAGGAGTGGGATAGCTGGGTCAAATGGTGGTTCCATTCCAAGTTTTCTAAGGAATCTCCATAGTGCTTTCCAGATTGGTTGCACCAATTTGCAGTCCCACCAGCAATGTAAGAATATACCTTTCCCCCACATCCTCACCTACACTTATTGTTGCATGTACTCTTAATAACTGCCATTCTGTCTGATGTGAGATGAAAAGTTAAGAGTAGTTTTGATTTGCATTTCTCTAATTGCTAGAGATGTTGAACATTTTTTCATGTATTTGTTGATTGATTGTATATCTTCTTCTGAGAAGTGTCATTTAGTTCCTTAACCCATTTATTGATTTGGGTTATTTGTTTTTTTGGTGTTAAGTTTTTTGGGTTCTTAGTGCTCTATCTGATGTGCATGTGGTAAAAATTTACTCCCATTCTATAGGCTGTATGTTCACTTCACTGATCGTTTCTTTTATTGAGAAGAAGGTTTTCCGTTTGAATCCATCTCATTCTTTGATTCTTGATTTTATTTCTTGCACTATAGTAGTAGTCTTGTTAAGAAAGTTGGGGCCTAATCCAACATGATGAAGATTTGGGCCTACTTTTTCTTCTGTTAGGCACAGGTTCTCTGGTCTAATTTCTAAGTCCTTGATCCATTTTGAGTTGAGTTTTATGCATGGTGAGAGATAGGGGCTTAATTTTATTTTACTACTTATAGGTTTCTAGTTTTCCCAGGACCATTTGTTAAAGAGGCTATCTTTTCTCCAATATATATTTTTGGCACCTTTGTCTAGTATGAGATAGCTATATTTATTTGGGTTCCTCTCTGTGTCCTCTATTCTGTACCATTGGTCTACAAGTCTGTTCTGGTGCCAATTCCATGCTGTTTTTGTTACTGTTGCTGTGTAGTATAGTTTAAGGTCTGGTATAGTGATGCCACCTGCTTCATCTTCTTGCTAATGAATGCTTTGGCAATTCTGGCTCTCTTATTTTTCCAGATGAATTTCATGAATGCTTTTTCTATTTCTGTGAAGAATATTATTGGGATTTTCATTAAATCTATATAGTGCTTTTGGTAGTATGGTCATTTTTGACAATATTAATTATGCCTATCCAAGAACAAGGGAGATCTCTCTTTTTTAAATATTTTTTTTAGTTATAGTTGGACACAATACCTTTATTTTATTTATTTGTTTTTATGTGGTACTGAGGATCTAACCCAGCACCTCGCACATACTAGGTGAGTGCTCTACCACTGAGCCACAACCCCAGCCCGAGAACAAGGTAGATCTTTCCATCTTCTAAGGTCTTCTTTAATTTCTTTCTGTAGCTTTTGTTGTGGATGTCTTTCACTTCTTATCATTAAGTTGATTCCGAAGTATTTTATGTTTTTTGAGGCTATTGTAAATTCCTCGTTTCTATTTCAGAGGATTTGTCACTGATATACAGAAATGTCTGATTTATGGGTGTTGATTTTATATCCTGCTATTTTGCTGAAATTATTTATTTTCTAGAAATTTTCTGGTGGAATTTTTTAGGTCTTCTATGTATAGAATCGTATCATCAGTAAATAGTAATAATTTGAATTTTTCTTTTCCTTTCGGTATCCCTTTAATTTCTTGGGGCCCCGCTCCTGTGATGTTGGACACCTGGTTTTATCTCCTTATATTGCCTATCGACCTTACAATTCCTGGTCTCTAATGTAGTCTCTAAACTGTATCTCACTCACCTCCTCCATTTCTACCTTCCTAATTAGGAACCTCTCTCTCCAGAGGTCTTGTGGGCTGCTCTCTAAGGGTTGTGCATCTGTCTGCTGTTCGTATTGGGCAGTTCAGGACCAGGCTTTGGGAGCTATGGACTGGACACGTAGCCTCAAGCATTGTGTCAAGTTAGTGGCCGCCGGGGTGAGGGGGGAATTGGGGACTATAGGTACCTTAATATTGCTTACAGGCCCCAGGTGGTGTTCCAGGCTGGGAGTTGTCTCAACTAAAGATGGTGATAAAGGTGCCTCAAGATGGAGGCAGATGCTTTCAGAGATGGGGTGTTGCATTGGGTTGGGCCAGGTGTTCAGAGATGCAGCTGTGTGGTATGCAGTGTTGTGGCTGGCGGCTGTCTCCAGACCATCTGCAGTGTCCCCAGGTGTAGGCTACCGTGCATAGGGGAATATGGCAGTGGTTGCAAAGTCCCAAGATGGAGATGACCAGGGGGTCCCATGTTGATAAATGGGGGTCCACACAGGAGTGGTCGCCAGAGGTCCTGCATGTGGGCAGCGGCCAAGGGTCCTACATGGGATCACTTTTCAATTAAAAAAAAAAAAATCACATCAGTTACTCTTCTTTAGGAAAAGTCTAGAAAACAGCTATTAAATAATTTGTAGACATACAGGATAAGTACACATTTTTTGAAATGTAACAAGACAACACATGGGGTATTTAAATATAGACTATGTTAATTTTCAAAATGGATATAGCTGATTCATGAATTTTTTTATTAGTTGCTCAAAACATTACAATGATCTTGACATATCATATATCATACATTTGAGTCAAATGGGGTATGAATTCTTATTTTTCCCACGTGTACAAATTGCAGGATCACATTGGTTATACAGCCACGATTATGCATACTGCCATACTAGTGTCTTTTGTATTCTTCTGCCCTTCCTATCCCCTTCCTATCCCTCCCTCCCCTCCACACCTCTCCCATCACCTCTCTCAACCCCATTAACTATAACTCCTTTCCTTCTCTTTCTTTTTTTTCCCTTCCCCCTCACATCCTCTTATATGTAATTTTGTTCAACAGTGAGGGTCTCCTTCCGTCTTCCGTGCAATTCCCCTTGTCTCTCCCATTCCCTCCCACCTCTCATCCCTGTTTAATGATAATCTTCTTCTTATGCTCTTCCTCCCTGCTCTGTTTTGAGTCGCCCTCCCCCCCTTATATCAAAGAGAAATTCAGCGTTTGTTTTTTAGGGATTGGCTAACTTCACTTAGCATAATCTGCTCTAATGCCATATATTTCCCTGCAAATGCCATGATTTTGTTATTCTTTAGTGCTGAATAATATTCCATTGTGTATAAATGCTACATTTTTTTAATCCATACATCTATTGAAGGGCATTTAGGTTGGTTCCACAGTCCAGCTATTGTGAATTGTGCTGCTATGAACATTGATGTAACTGTATCCCTGTAGTATGCTCTTTTTAGGTCTTTTGGGAATAGTCCGAGAAGGGGAATAGCTGGGTCGAATGGTGGTTCCATTCCCAGCTTTCCAAAGAATCTCCATACTGCTTTCCAAATTGGCCGCACCAATTTGCAGTCCCACCAGCAGTGTACAAGGGTACCCTTTTCCCCACATCCTCGCCAGCACTTGTTGTTTGACTTCATAATGGCTCCCATTCTTACTGGAGTGAGATGGTATTTTAGAGTGGTTTTAATTTGCATTTCTCTGATTGCTAGAGATGGTGAGCATTTTTTCGTGTATTTGTTGATTGATTGTATATCCTTCTCTGAGAAGTGTCTGTTCAGATCCTTGGCCCATTTGTTAATTGGGTTATTTGTTTTCTTATTGTTTAATATTTTGAGTTCTTTGTATACTCTGGAGATTAGGGCTCTATCTGAAGTGTGAGGGGTAAAAATTTGTTCTCAGGATGTAGGCTCCCTATTTACCTCTCTTATTGTTTCTCTTGCTGAGAAAAAACTTTTTAGTTTGAATACATCCCATTTGTTGATTCTTGATTTTAACTCTTACGCTATAGGTGACCTATTTAGGAATTTGGAGCCCGACCCCACGAGATGGAGATTAGAGCCAACTTTTTCTTCTATTAGACGCAGAGTTTCTGGTTTGATTCCTAGCTCCTTGATCCATTTTGAGTTAACTTTTGTGCATGGTGAGAGAAAGGGATTCAGTTTCATTTTGTTGCTTATGGATTTCTAATTCTCCCAGCACCATTTGTTGAAGATGCTATCCTTTCTCCATTGCATGCTTTTAGCACCTTTGTGTAATATAAGGTAGTTGTAATTTTGTGGATTGGTCTCTATGTCCTCTATTCTGTACCATTGGTCTACCCGCCTGTTTTGGTACCAGTACCATGCTGTTTTTGTTACAATTGCTCTGTAATATAGTTTAAAATCTAGTATTGCTATACTGCCTGTTTCACTCTTCCTGCTTAGAATTGCTTTTGCTATTCTGGGTCTTTTATTTTTCCAGATGAATTTCATGATTGCCTTTTCTATTTCTGTGAGAAATGCCATTGGGATTTTGATTGGCATTGCATTAAACCTATAGAGTACTTTTGGTAATATGGCCATTTTAATGATATTAGTTGTGCCTATCCGTGAACAAGGTATATCTTTCCATCTTCTAAGGTCTTCTTCTATTTCTCTCTTTAGGGTTCTGTAGTTTTCATTGTATAGGTCTTTCACCTCTTTTGTTAGATTGATTCCCAAGTATTTTTTTTTTTTAAGGATATTGTAAATGGGGTGGTTGTCCTGATTTCCATTTCAGAGGATTTGTCACTGATATACAGGAATGCCTTTGATTTATGCATGTTGATTTTATATCCTGCCACTTTGCTGAATTCATTTACTAGCTCTAGAAGTTTCTTTTTTTTTTAAAGAGAGAGAGAGAGAATTTTTTAATATTTATTTTTTAGTTTTCGGTGGACTCAACATCTTTGTTTTGTATGTGGTACTGAGGATCGGACCCGGGCCGCACGCATGCCAGGCGAGTGCACTACTGCTTGAGCCACATCCCCAGCCCCTAGAAGTTTCTTGGTAGAACCTTTTGGGTCTGCTAGGTATAGGATCAGGTCTCCCGCAATTATTGCTAATTTAAGTTCTTCTTTTCCTATCTTTATGCCTTTAATTTCTTTCATCTGTCTAATTGCTCTGGCCAGTGTTTCGAGAACTATGTTGAATAGAAGTGGTGAGAGAGGGCATCCCTGTCTTGTTCCAGATTATAGAGGGAATGCCTTCAATTTTTCTCCGTTTAGAATGATGCCATCCTGAGGCTTAGCATAGATAGCTCTTACAATGTTGAGGTAAGTTCCTGTTATCCCTAGTTTTTCTAGTGTTTTGAACCTAAAGGGATGCTGTAGTTTGTCGAATGCTTTTTCTACGTCTGTCGAGATGATCATATGGTTCTTATCTTTAAGTCTATTGATATGATGAATAACATTTATCGATTTCCCTATATTGAACCAGCCTTGCATCCTAGGGATGAATCCTACTTGATCATGGTGCACAATCTTTTTGATATGTTTTTGTATCCTATTTGCCAGAATTTTATTGAGTATTTTTGCATCTATGTTCATTAGAGACATTGGTCTATAGTTTTCTTTCTTTGAAGTGTCTTTGTCTGGTTTAGGAATCAGGGTGATGTTGGCCTCATAGAATGAATTTGGAAGAGCTTCCTCTTTTTCTATTTCCTGAAATAGCTTGAAAAGTATTGGTATCAGTTCTTCTTTAAAGGTTTTTGTAGAACTATTCTGTATACCCATCTGGTACTGGGCTTTTCTTGGTTGGTAGTCTTTTGATGGCTTCTTCTATTTCCTCAATTGATATTGGTCTGTTTACGTTGTGTGTATCCTCCTGACTCAATATGGGCAAATCATATGACTTAAGAAATTTATCAATGTCTTCACTGTCTTCTATTTTATTGCAATACAAGGTTTCAAAATAATTTCTAATTATCTTCAGTATTTCTGTAGTGTCTGTTGTGATATAGCCTTTTTCATCCCGTATGCTAGTAATTTGAGTTCTCTCTCTTTTTCTCTTCGTTAGCATGGCTTAGGGTCTGTCAATCTTATTTATTTTTTCAAAGAACCAACTTTTAGTTTTGTCAATTATTTTCAATTGTTTCTTTTGTTTTAACTTCATTGATTTCAGCTCTGATTTTAATTATTTCTTGCCTTCTACTACATTTGCTGTTGTTTTGCTCTTCTTTTTCTAGGGTTCTGAGATGAAGTGTGAGATCATTTATTTGTTGGTTTTTTTCTTTTTTTCAGGAATGAACTCCAAGCAGTGAATTTTCCCCTTAGAACTGCTTTCATTGTGTCCCATAGATTCTGATATGTTGTGTTTGTGTTTTCATTTATCTCTAAGGATTTTTTTATTTCCTCCTTGATGTTTTCTGTAACCCATTGATCATTCAGTAACATATTGTTCATTCTCCAAATGATGTAGGATTTTTCCTTCCTTCTTTTATCGTTGATTTCCAGTTTCATTCCATTATGAATCAGATAAGATGCATGGTATTATCTCCACTCCTTTATAATTTCTAAGAGTTGCCCTGTGACATAATATATGGTTCTTTTTGAGAAGGACCCATGTGCTGCTGAGAAAAAAGTATATCCACTTGATGATGGTTGATATATTCTATATATGTCAGTTAAGTCTAGGTTATTAATTGTGAGTTCTATAGTTTCTTTATTCAACTTTTGTTTGTAAGATCTGTCCAGTGGTGAGAGAAGTGTGTTAAAGTCACCCCTAATTATTGTGTTGTGGTCTGTTTGTCTCTTGAACTTGAGGAGAGTTTGTTTTATGAATATAGTAGCACCATTGTTTGGTGCATAAATATTGATAATTGTTATGTCTTGTTGGTGAATGGTTCCCTTTAACAGTGTATAGTGTCCTTCTTTATCCCTTTTGATTAACTTAGACTTGAAGTCAATTTTATTCAATATGAGTATGGCCACCCCTTCTTGCTTCCAAGGACCATGTGAGTGGTATGATTTTTCCCAACCTTTCACCTCCAGCCTGTGTATGTCTTTTCCTATCAGATGAGCCTCCTGAAGGCAGCATATTGTTGGATCTGTTTTTTTAATTCAAGTTACCAGCCTATGTCGCTTTATTGGTGAGTTTAAGCCATTAACGTTTAGGGTTACTATTGATATACGGTTTGTACTTCGGTCATGTTTGTTTGTTTGTTTATTTATTTATTTATTTTTAATTTGGTTTGTTTTTCCCTCTTTGATTAGTTTCTCCCCCCCCCCCCACTTACTGAGGTACTTCCCACTGTTGGTTTTGGTTGTTGTTTTTCATTTCCTCTTTGTGTATTGTTTTGCCTAAAATGCTTTACAGTGCTGGTTTTCTGGCTGCGAATTCTTTTAACTTTTTTTTTTCATGAAATATTTTTATTTCATTGTCAAACCTGAAGCTTAATTTTGCTGGATACAATATTCTTGGTTGACACCCATTATCTTTCAGTGTTTGAAATATGTTGTTCCAGGATCTTCTCACTTTCAGCGTCTGTGATGAAAAATCAGCCATTAACCTAATTGGTTTACTCCTGAATGTAATCTGCCTCGGCATCCTGTAGGCTTCTAGGATTTCGACATCCGCTTCATTTTTCATGTCTGGAAAGTTTTCTAAAATTATTTCATTTAACAGATTGCTCATTCCTTTGGTTTGGACCTCTATACCTTTCTCTATCCCAGTGACTCTTAATTTTTTTTTAATGATATCCCATATCTCTTGGATATTTTGCTCATGGTTTCTTACCAGCCTTTCTGAGTTGACTAGACTCTTCTCGGGATGATATATTTTGTCTTCATTGTTTGATGTTCTGACTTCTACTTGATCTATTCTACTGGTAATACTCTCATTTGAATTTTTAATTTTGTTTATAGTTTCCTTCATTTCTAGGATTACTATTTGATTTTTTTTATAACCTCTATCTCCCGGTAGAGTTGTTCTTTTGCTTCTTGAATTTGTTTATGTAATTCATTGTCAAAGTGTTCTTTCATTGTTTGCATTTGCTGTCTAATGATTCTTTAAGATTCCATTTCATCTGAGTCAGGTATGCCTTGAGTTCTTTATCTGACCATTTTTCTGATGCCTCTAGGTTCTCCTGTAAATTTAAGCTGTCCTGCATTGTTTGTAATCCTTTTCTCCTTGTTTTTTCATGATGCTCACGTTAATTTCCAGCTCTGTTTGACTGCTATGTTACTATTTTCTCCTATAAATTTGTTTTGGTTTTGTATATCTCCGAGTTCTCTCCAAGCTTCTGCCCTCAAAATGCATGAAACAATCCCTGTGAGGCAGCTCCTCTTCCCCAGCTGGGTGGCTCTCCAGTCCTGGTCGCTCAGGGCTGTTCCTGGTCTCCAGCTTCCCTGCTTCTCCTGCCAGCCAGGCCCCACTCATGGGTGCCGTTCTCCACAGATCTAGCTACATGCTGGGCCTGCAGCCCCCTGGATGCCCTGTTCTCTTGAACGACTGGGCACTCTCTCTGTTTCCCATTCACCCAGACCCCAAGGTTGTAGAGCATGGGGGCTGGGGGCCGTCAGCTTATTTTGCCTGATTCCCTCCGATAACCATGCCCCGGAGCTGGCGAAAAAGGCCTCGGCTGTCACCGCTGATGGGAGGGCGAGTTGTAGGTCAGGTGCCCCTCCTGTTTCCCTTGGTTCTGATAATCACGGAGAGCTGGGGAGATATGTTTGAGATTTCCCAGATGTATCGATATGGTGGGGTGAGGGTCACACACGTGTTGTAGCCGATTTCGCTGCAAAGCGATCCCATCTGCCAAACTCTGATGAATTCAGTTCTCTGCTATGGTGGATGCCAGTCTCCTTGCCTGGGTGTCCGATGGGAAGGGTGGGTCTGGTCTGTCTCTCCTAAGTCCCTACCTCAGATATTGGTCTGCTGACCCGTAGAGGCTCAGTTGGCACCTCCTCAAAGGATCCGAAGTTTTGTTTCTCTACGTTGCTTGCGGGTCTCCGTAGCACTGAGTCACCTCTGACTGCTGCCGGTCGCCAACTAGCCAGTACCTCTGGCGCAGGGTGGCTTGGATTGACCTGCGCCCAAGCACGCTGATGCCTCTGAGAAGCTCAAACTCCTGGCTTAGGTTTCACCTCAGCCCAACTTTG
Source organism: Ictidomys tridecemlineatus (assembly GCF_052094955.1). Classification (NCBI taxonomy): domain Eukaryota; kingdom Metazoa; phylum Chordata; class Mammalia; order Rodentia; family Sciuridae; genus Ictidomys; species Ictidomys tridecemlineatus. The sequence goes on from NC_135481.1 coordinate 82,981,405, forward strand.
CTGGACATTCCTTAGCAGACAGCATCCAGTCGTTCTGAAGTCTCTCTCTGCCAGTGTAGCTGAGGAGGTCATGGGAGTGCTACCTCCCCACCCACCGCCATGTTTTTCCCCCTATAATTCTGTAATCCCAGCAGCTCGGGAGGCTGAGGCAGGAGGATCGCAAGTTCAGGGCCAGCCTCAGTAACTTAGTAAGTCCCTGAGACGGGGGTTCAACCAAGAGATTTAATTGGGGGGCTGCCCAAAGGGGAAGAAAAGAAGAGGCAGAGAGAGGAGAGGTGGAGGGCAGAGACAAAGAGAAAGAGCAGAGAGCGGAGAGAAAAAAGAGGAAGAGGGCAAAGAGGAGGAGAGGAAGAGGGCAGAGCTGATTCATGACTTTTTAAAGAACTGAAGTCTCCAGCACTACTGCTGAAGAAATCTGTTAAACATATCACTTCTCAGTAATAGTTTCCTGAAAGATCAAAGATGATGATTGAGGAGAAGATAATTTTTAACATACGTAGTTTGATTTTATTAAAAAAGTGGATGTCAGTAAAAGATTTCATTTACTAGAATATAGCCATTTTAAGTTTTGTTTCCCACTGGACATCCATATGTAGTAGAACAAATCCCTCTCTCTCACCCTACGCAAAACCCAACTCAAAGTGAATCAAGAACCTAGGCATTGGAACAGAGACCTGCATGTACTGCAAGAAAAAGTAGGCCAACTCTTCACTGTGTTGGCTTAGGAACCGTATTCCTCAATACAACTTCTAAAGCACAAGAATTAAAATCAAGAATCAATAAATGGTATAGTATCAAACTAAAAAGCTTCTTCATAGCAAAAGAAATAATCAAGAACATAAAGAGAGAGCCTACAGAATGGGAGAAGATCTTTGCTACCTGCACCTCAGATAGAGCATTAATCTCCAGAATATAGAAAGAATTCAGAAAACTTAACACCAAAAATTAAAATAAAATGAAGTAACCCAATCAATAAATGGGCAAAGGAACTGAACAGAAGAACTTCACAGTAGAAGAAATACAAAGAATCAAAAAATATATTTAAAAAAATGTTCAACATCTCTAGCAATTAGAAAAATGCAAATTAAAACTACACTGAGATTCCATCTCACTCCAGTCAGAATGGCAATCATCAAGAATACAAGTAACATGGGGTGTGGTGGCATATGCCTATAATCCCAGTGGCTCAGGAGGCTGAGGCAGGAGGATCACAAGTTCAAAGCCAGCCTTAGCAAGGCACTAAGGAACTCAGTGGGATCCTGTCTCTAAATAAAAATACAAGATAGGACTGGGGATGTGGCTCAGTGGTTGAGTGTCCCTGAATTCAATCCCTGCTACCCTCCCCCCCAAAAAAATAATTCAAGTAATAATAAATGTTGGTGAGGATGTGGTAGAAAAGGTTCACTCATACATTGCTGTTGAGACTACAAATTAGTGCAACCATTCTGGAAAGCAGTATGGAGATTCCTGCGAGAACTTGGAATGGAACCACTATTTAACCCAGTTATCCCACTCCTCAGTTTATACCCCAAAGATTTAAAATCAGCATACTACAGTGATACACCCACATCAATATTTATAGCAACTCAATTCATAATAGCCAAGCTAAGGAACCAACCAAGGTTCCTTTCAACAGATGAATGGATAAAAAAAAAAATGTGGCATATATACACAATGGAATAGTACTTGACCATAAAGAAGAATGAAATTATGGCATTGGCCAGTAAATGGATGGAACTGGAAAATATCATGCTAAGCAAAGTAAGCCAGCCCAAAAAACCAAAGACAGAATGTTCTCCTTGATTGTGGATGCTAACCCACAACAAGGGAAGGTAGGGAGGGAAAGAATAGAAGTTCGTTGGATTAGACAAAGGGGGTTGAAGGGAAAGGGGGGATGGGACTAGGACAGATAGTAGAATGAATTGGACATAGCTTTCCTGTCCTTATATATGTACATAACCAGTGTAATTCCATGTCATGTACAACCACAAGAATGAGATTCTGCTTAGAATAAGTTATATTCCATGTGTGTATAATACATCAAAATATACTGTTATATATATATATATAAAGAACAAATAAAAATTATTTTAAAGTTTTTTTCCTCCTTTTATTTCCATTGGTTAAGCTGTACTACGTTTTAGGCCTTATGGTTAATAGATTGTTCTATAGGCATCAAACATTTTTAAATTATTTGTAAATTTATTATCGCTTTCTTATTTTTTATTCTTTATGTGTTGGTTAGTCAGGTACCACAACAGTTCAGCAATATCAAAAGGAATTCCTACCTTTCACCCATTTTCATGCATGATACCCAACATTTGAGATTGGTATAAAAGGAAAATTCAGAGGTTTCTCATTAGATCCCATTTTATTTTGTCTACCTATGACTATTGTGCTTTTTTAAATAAAGCTAATAGCTTTACTAGGAAAATGGTGCTTGGTACTAATCTTTGTCTTCCTCCAGCTTTATCTCCCTACGGTGCCCTTAACTTCTGGGGATATAAAAATCATTTTGGGCATTTGGTAAAACATCAACAATATAAGCAGCTACTATTTCTTGACTGTTTATCATGTGCCAGGCACTGTGATGAATGTTTATCCACAGGACTTATGTATGTCTCCTACTGGCTCTCTGAGGTTCATCTTACCCTCATTTTATAGATGAGAAAAATAGTAAACTTATAGACACACAGCTACTGAGAGTTAAAGATAAGATGGAAAATGGGTCTTTTTTTGGAGGAGGGGGGCAGGTACCAGAGATTGAACTCAGGGACACTCAATCACTGAGCCACATCCCTGCCCTATTCTGTATTTTATTTAGAGACCAGGTCTCAATGAGTTGCTCAATGCCTCACTTTTGGTCAAGCTGGCTTTGAACTTGCAATCTTCCTGTCTGAGCCTCCCAAACTACTGGGATTAGAGGCATTTTCCACCATGCCCTACTGAAATCAGGTCTTTTTAATTCTAACTTCTGAGATAAACTATCCCAGTCTGTAATTAATAACAGAACATGAGTAGCTGCCACATCTGTTGTGATTTTACTTTATGTCCACATTGTTCTAAGTACTTTACATGTACTCATTTGCTCATTATAACAGCTTATGAGTCAGATAACTGTTACCTCTGTTTTACAGGTAAAGAAACAAATTTATCCAAGGTTTTATAGCCAATGGGTAGCAAAGCCTGTATATTTATTGTGTTACCTCATCTTATAGCCATTATTTATTAAATGCTTAATGACATGCAAGCTTTATGCTAGGCACTTTTCATATAGTTCCATTTAATCTTCACAGTAACCCACTGAATAGTATTGTGTTGAAATGTAATATGTACAAATAATTCTTTTCAAATAGTAAATAGAACTGTTCACGTTTCTTGATGTCAGGATGGATTGGTTAGTATATACAAAAAAAACTGAGTGTTTTTCTCATATGATGAGATAAACATCAATGCTTAATGCTGTTCTTTATGGTGGAATTTCTTTTCTTATTCAAGTTTTTTCTTGTTGGTAGTCTCAAGGTCGCTATGAAATTATGCTGAGCCTACAAAATATATTGAATGGACTTGGTGCTGCTGCTACACCATGCCACAGGGATGTTTATAAAGCTGCTAGATCCTGCTTAACAGATAGATCCATGGCTGTTCGCTGCGCTGCTGCAAAGGTAAAATGGTTTAGTAGTAAACTTCCTAAAACTTACATTAAGAAAATTAAAACTGATTATATCTCTGTGAAAAAACTACTAGTATCAGCTACATTATCTTAAAGCTGCAACGTTGGTAATCAGCTAGGATTCTAATTTTAACAAATGAGGAAACTAAGGCCCAGAAAGTTTCATAATTTCTCAAGCTTTATCTCCCTGCAGTGCCTTTAACTTCTGGGGATATAAAAATCATTTTGGGCATTTGGTAAAACATCAATAATATAAGCAGCTACTATTTCTTGACTGTTTATTATGTGCCAGGCACTGTTCCAAGCAAGTAGTTCATAATACATTGTCAGTGTGTGGGAGATTTAAGTTTCCACTTACAAAATATGCATCCTACCTTAGTATGCTTCCTCTCCATATGTGTATAAACTAAAATTTTTATATAAGGTTTATGTCATTATGTTCAAAGTGATTTTTATTTTGTTTTTAATCATGCTTTATTAACATAGTTGATTAGATAATACATTGAAGTTGATTTTTTTTTTTTTTGGAATTATCCTCACAATTTCTCATAGCCAATAAAGGCATTTTACATGGCCTGCTGAGTTAGATGTGAATGCTTCTCCCATTTTTAAAGTGGCTTTATATAATATAACCTTTATAACTTTTAATAAGTTCATTATTTCTGCAATCATATAGATACTTTGAATTCATGTGTGTGTGTATTTTGTTAAGACTCTTATATTTTCCAGAACTTACATAGATCTGAGCCTGACATTTATATTTTGTTTTTCATTAATTTGTTTGTCCAATTGAGTAGTGTCTTCTTGAACTTCAAAATGAGGCCATCTTTATGTGGAGTACTGACCTGGACAGTGTTGCCACACTATGTTTTAAGTCCTTTGAAGGTTCCAATTACGATGTGCGGATTTCAGTTTCAAAACTGTTGGGCAAAATATTGGCTAAAGCTATAATTTCTAAGCATCCAGGAACAGGTAAAGTCATGTAATTATTTTCAGAATATCTTCTATAATTTTTCCTCATTGATTTAAACAAATACAGGTAAAATTACAATTACCCATTATTAACTTTGGAAAAGAAGCAGAATATAAATCAACTTCAGTTCAGAAACATTGCTGTTAGACCTAAGAATTCAATGTCAAACAATTCAGTAAAAATTTGAGGAAAAAATATAAGAACTCTTGAAGTGAAGTATGCTTTATTTTGTCATTTAAAAAAATTTATTGTGGGCTGGGCATATAGCTCAGTTGGTAGCATGCTTGCCTCACATGCACAAGGCCCTGAGTTCAATCTCCAGAACCATAAAATAAATATATATATATTTTGAAGTAATTATTCTATTCAAGAAGAGATAACACTTAAATCTTGAATTTTTATTATAAAGAAGCATATATCGATATTTGGCTTGCCATTTTCTTGTTTGGTACAAGGAAGCAAATGGTGTAGATAATTCCTAACAGATATACAGATATTTGAAATTTACTGTTTCTGGACAGTTTGCTGTTGTGTTGGGTTTTATTCACTTTTTATACACTTCTAGGCAGTAAGCAAAGATGAGCTAGTTTTGAAAACAAGGGAGTTTGCTTGGATTATATTTATAGTGTACATTAAACACTGATGAATAATTGAAAATTTTCTTTATCATTCTATCTCAAAAGATTAAACAGTCTCACCCAAATGAAAATGGAAGTGTTCCGTAGTCCCTTGCTCCTCAAACATCCACAGACCAAAAGCACTGGCATCACCTAGAGGTTTTAAGAAATGCATTGGGTCCCACCTAACTTATTAAATCAAAACTCTTATTTTAACAGAATCCCTATATAATTTGTATGCACATTAAATTATTTTGATAATCATTGCTCTGGAAATCATTCATTGTTATATAAAGGGAGATTCTAATTTTTTCTAAAATAGTTTTTCTCAACCATAGATGAGAAAGGACAGAATCAGATTCTGTGAGAAACATTAACAAACGATTCAACTTCTCATTCTCCAGTTGAGACCTACATGCTTAAAATTTATATGAAAATTTTACTTTTACTTTTGTTCTTTTAATCTAGTAGCTCGCTAAGACTTTCTATTTTATGGAGCAGTTGTGGGTGGGGAGTACAGGGGAACAGATCATAAAAAACACAACCAGAGGGCTGAGGTTGTAGCCCAGTGGTAGAGCGCTCGCCTCACATGTGAAGCCCTGGGTTTAATCCTCAGTACCACATAAAAATAAATAAATAAAGGTATCATGTCCATTTACAATTTAAACAACAACAGCAACAAGAAAAAACCCAGCCAGAAAAAGAGTTGCATTTTAGAGGTAAAAATCTCAAGCTATCTAATAAATTGAAATTAGAAGATATGTTTAATCAAACCTACTTGAAAATGTGAATTGCTCATTTCTACAAATATTATCATTAGTGACAGCACACAGTTGTAGTATAAGCAATTAAAATATAGATTTGCATAACATGAATAACATTTAAACTTATACCCTCCCGTAATAGCAGAAAACCAGTACCACCATTTTTGTAATTAGGCTAAACATAGTGAAGAGTAAGCTTCACCCACTTTAAATCCTTTGGGCTACTTGTTAGAAATGCTTTCATCTTGCATCTCTAAGTCCTACCTTGTGTTATAACTAAGTTATTTTCATGCAGTTAAAAAAGTGATCTAGTTGTCATAATGGATTTTTTGAAGTAGGTAAATAAAGCAAATACTGATAGTTTGAACCACTCAAATAATGTATAAAGATTATAAAGAACTTAAATTATTTTCCTAGTAAAACTAAAGGGTTCAAACATATAGCATATCATATCAAGGCAATTTAAAAAAAAGAATGAGTAAGGACGTTTTCCTGACTTTGTGATAAGCTGATGGGAATTTATGTAATTTTTTAAGATTACTTCATAACAGTGGCTGGCGATTCCCCTAGTCCATTCACTCACATACTTTCTTATGCCTTCTGTTAGCCTCAGTCCTCTTCTCCCATCTTACTTTTGTTGAATGGCCTATCTTCAGTTAAGTCTTCTACCATATCCCACTTACTAGGAGGCATACCTGTATACTCTTAACTTTCCTGTTGATACTAAAGATGAAATAGCTCCTTTCTTAGAGTTCATCCTCTGAAGGACAGTGTTCTAAGAGGTCCCTAATCTTTCTTATACATCAGTTTTTCCCTCTGCTGAATTGTTCCCTACAAAAGCATACTTTTGTTTTTCTCGTCTTTAAAAAGAGTTTTTTCTTATACCTCTACTTCCCTAGCCAGCAAGAGCCCCTTTTCTTTCATTCCTGCTGCTCACTATCCTTTTTTTCTGTCTTCCTCTTTCAAATGCATTTTGAATAGGGTTTCTCCCAATCACTCTATCAAAATTGTTCTTATTTAGATCATCAGTGTCCTCCATGATTATGTATCCATTAAACAACAACAACAAAAGATTATTGTGTTAAGAACACTTACCGTGACATCTGTCCTCTCATAACAAATTTTAAGCATATAATGCAGTATTATTGTCTTTGGGTGTGCAGTGTTGTCCAGAAGGTCTCTGGAACTTACTCATCTTGCTTAACTGAAACTTTTTGTCTGTTTAGCAACTCTCCATTTCCTTAGTCCTGTGCAACTACCATGCTATTCTTTGATTCTGTTTTGATTAACTTTGATTAACTATCATAAATAGTTCATTTATGTGAAATCACAGAGTATTTGTCACTGACTTATTTTATTTTGAATAATGTTATGTTTATTTATGTTACTCTATATTGCAGAGTATCCATTTTTAAGGCTTACTAGTGTTCTGTTATGTGTATATGCCACATTTTCTTTACCCGTTCATCTGTTGTCACCGTATCTTGGCTATTCTGAGTAATGCTACAGTGAACATGAGAGTTCTAATATCTCCTTGAAGTCCTGATTTAATTTCTTTTGGATAAATACCTATAAGTCAGATGCTTAGATCATATAGTAGTTTTGTTTTTAATTTTTTGACGAACTTTCAAACTTTTCTATAGTGAATGCACCATATTGCTTTCCTGCCAGCCATGTACAAAAGTTGCAGTCTCTGCACATCCTTGCCAACAGTTGTTTTTTATTTTTATTTTTTCATAATAACCATCCTAGCAAGTGTGAGGTAGTAATTGTGGTTTTGATTTTCATTTCCCAAATTATTGAACATGTTTTCATATACCTGTTGCTCACTTGTATGTCTTCTTTTCATTCAACAAATATTTATTGAGTACTTATACTGAGCCAGGACCTATTCTGAGCACATGACATGGTGTTGAACAAAATAGATAAATGTTCTTGCTCTTGTGGAGCTTATTTTCTTATACTAAGCCTTTATAAAACCAGTGGGCAGTTCTCAGTCATCTTGTCCATTTAGCAACATTTAGTTCAGTTGATCCTCCTCTGTTCTTTTTTTCTGTTGCCTTTTACAATCCCATGCTCACTTGGTTTCCTTCTTCCTCACTAGAAATTCCTATTCATTCTAGTTTGATGGTTCCCTGTCTCCTGAAGGTGTGGACTAGTACTTGGTCTTCCGTTCTTCTCTACATTTTCTCACTCTCTTGTGACCTTATACCATTTCATGGCTTCATTTCCATTATATATTTATATATAGATATAGGAATTCCTGGATTGTTAGCCCCGCCTTCTGTCCTGGACATCACATTCTCATATTAAGATGCTCATTTGACATCTCATTTGAATGTCTATCTAATATTTGAGATTAACTTTCCCTAAACTGAGTGCTTGACCTTTTCATCCCCATTATGCAAACCTGCTCTACTTGCATACTTGCCCATATAGTAGGTGACATCTCTGTCCAGGTGTTTAAACCAAAATTCATGAAGTCACCCTTGTCTCCTTTCTTACATACTCAACATCTATAATACTTAACTACCCAGAATTGGGACTCTTTAGAGAATGTGTAATTCTGGGGCTGGGGCAGAGAAAGTCCAAGATGAGCCTTAAAGTAAAGAGCTTCTGCTACCAGAATTGTGAAGAAACTTACAATCCAAGACATAATTAGCATTAAAATGATAGAAATGCATTATAACCTATTAAGTAAAAAAGGAATCTGTGAGTACATAATGAATATAAATAAATATAAAGAAAGAAAGCAAAGCCCCCCCCCCTTTTAAGAAGGGGAATGCTAATCATTACCTATAGAAGGACTAGTTGTTAGAAATTAATTTTTTATAATCATAGTAATAAATTTATGCAGGTTGGAATCCTCAGTGGATTCTTGAGTGAAAATTTGATGGGTTACAGATTATATATGCTCTCTTAAAATATTTCCTCACAAATCATATAGTAGTTTCAAATGATAATTTTATAATTGGACATACCTGGTGGACTCACCTTATTCATATGTTCAAAGCTATTATCACTGATGTGGGCACAGATTGACATCATGCTTGGGGCTGCTTTCTGATGGGAAGATATAGTGTCATTTAAGTAGTTTTCTTCCAAAATTCTGAGGAAATACCAGACATTCAAATCAAGAGCCATTCTGTGAAACAAGTGGCTATAAATTTGTTCTTCAAAAGCAAAAAAGTAATGAGGGAAATAGGATGCATCCAGGTAAATGGTATATGGGATATATTCTTGCTTTTTTAATTTTTTGTAATTTTGAGGACTTTTTTGAAATAAACATTTAAAATATATATGTATTTTATCCATATTCCATCTACTCTTCTTCACTGAACTACTACATTGATCCTCCTGCTTAAATTAATGAATCAATCCTAGTGGGTCTCCCTACTTTTCTACTTTTGCTTTCTCTATAGTCTGCTCTAAGCACAGCAGCAAAATGACAGATTTTATTATTCTTCTGCTCAAAGTCGTCCATTAGCACTTCATTTGAGTCACATCTTATTATAATAATCTTCAAGGTTGTGCCTCTGGCCTGTTTCCTACTAGACCTTCATTGCTCCCTCCCCATTGCTCTGCTTTAACTCATTGGGCATCATATCCACCCCCAAGCCCTTTCTGCCACAGCTGTTACTTCGGCTTAAAAACTTTTTATCCAGTTATCTTCATGCCTCATTCCCTTATTACGCTCAAACTGCTGTTCACATGTCACCCTTTCAATGAACCTTCCCCTGATAACCCTATTTAAAAATCACAAACTTCCCTCTATCCTCTATTTCTAACCTCATTTACCCTATTCCAATGTATTGTTTTGAATCATTGTTTAATGTTCTACTTAGTCATTTATTATTACTTATTGTTGTCTTGTCTTCCTAGAAGTTGTTATCTGCAAGGGCATGGATTTTGTACTATTTACTAATGTTTCTCTCCAAAATGCCAGTGTAAATTTTCATTTGTCTCAGATTGTTTTCTCCTCATTAGGCTAGAGACTAGATTTTTTATTATAACATTATCAAAAGTTTATTTCTCTACTGCTGTATGATTTGGGTTCATAACAAGTGACAGAGCTTATTAATATTAATTTTTAGGAGGATGAAAAAGGGAATTTTTTTTAGAGTAGATAGTTCTTAGATGTTCACAGTGAGAAATTTTAACTGTATCAAACTGAAAGCAACCTTCTATATTCCTGCTGTAACTCATCTATCTTCTTGTTATTATAGCCTGAAAGCCAGCTGGGTAGTGTTAGTAGTATTCAGCTTTTATTCCTTCAGAGACTGAAGGAATAACAAAAGATTGTATTGTGAGTTGACAATTTTTAAAGCTGAAAAGTGTTGATTACTTTATTTAAATTTCCTTTAAAGTTATAGAGCATTTAAATTATGTTTTGGCATTTTTAGTATTTCAAAAGAAAATTTAAAGTGTTATATAGCATTTTCACTTGTAGAGAAGTAAACTGGTTTTATTGATGTTTTCCTGTATTTTAGAAGACTACTATATTAGCCTTTTAATTCTTTGAAGAAAGGGAGCAATGGAGCAGGATCTTAAAGTGACACCAACTGTAAGAAGTTCTTGATGTGATATTTTAGGGCTCATTCTCATTTGACCTTTGAAACCGTGTGTGACTTGTTGTTTTTGTTGTTGTTAGTGTATAGAGTGTCCTGTTAATTTTGCATTTTGCTTAAATTTTTAGTTTATTTTTGTTTCTGCTATCATGCTGGCTTTTTGCAAATCAAGATCATGTATTAATTAATATTACTGGGCTTGTAGCTCAGGGACAGAGTATGTGCTTAATGGGCAAGACCCTGAGTTAAATTCCCAGCATCAAAAAAAAAAAAAGATTATGCATTAAAATTAGTCTATAAATTATGAATCACAGTTTTGTTTTGTTCTTTGTCATAGCAGCCTTACGTCAAAGCATTCGCAGAGTGTCTTTGGAAGAAGTTCTGGAATTACTAGGAACAGGGTTTCTTCGTGGGAGTTCAGGATTTCTTCGAGCCAGTGGAGATATGCTGAAAGGAACCAGTTCAGTCAGTAGGGATGTTCGAGTTGGAGTTACTCAGGTTGGAATCACAAATTAGTATCTAAATGTAATCCTCAGTGGCATAATTATAATGAAAGCTTTAGTATCTGACTCTGCAGAAGCGATACTATGTGAGTTCACTACTTGTACTGTCATATTTCTAAATAGATGTGGTAAGGCCAAAACAGTTTTTAAAAACTAGGTTACATGTAAGGGACTCTAATATCCCATAGTGGTTTTAAGTTCCTAGTAAGGGGGGATTTTTATTGCCTTTGAAACATAAACAACACTTTTTTTTTTCCTAGTAGCCCTTGTGCTTTTATGTATCTTGTTGTTTAATATGTCTTCCATTGTGTTTTTGTGTGCTCTTAGAGTTCACTTTAAGCCCTTAGGTACGTATTATTTAGCATGCACAAAACAAATTTTATAAGATCTTAACTCTTAAATAAAGGTTACATCATGCAGTCTACTTTCAATGCTTCAATTATTGGTTCTAAACAAAATTTAAAAGCTAAACCCTATGGCACATGCCTTTAATCCCCTCTACTCAGAAAGCTGAAGCAGGAGAGTTGCAAGCTTGAGGCCAGCCTCAGCAATTTAGCAGGACCCTGTCTCAAAATAAAAAGAGCTTCAGATGTAGCTTGGTGGCAGAACATCCCTGAGTTCAATCCCCAGTACTGCCAAAAAACAAAAATAAGAAGCTAAACCCTTAGAAAAGGAATCAGAATAAAAACACAGATCTTCTGCATTCTTTCCTGAATTAATTTTTTTTTCTAAGTACTGGTATGGTTGAAGACAAATTTGTAATTTTTAAAAATTCACATATATCCTCATTGTTTATACCAAATTGTAGACTTTATAAAAACATGAGCTTCCCAGTGCAATTGTAAACTGTTTCTAAGGAACAGGTTGCTTAAAGAAACTGCTTTTCGGGGCTGGGGATGTGGCTCAAGCGGTAGCACCCTCGCCTGGCATGTACGAGGTGCTGGGTTCGATCCTCAGCACCACATAAAAATAAAATAAAGATGTTGTGTCCACCAAAAACTGAAAAATAAATATTAAAAAAGAAAAAAAAAGAAACTGCTTTTCTTTGTATCTCTGGAGTAAGACAAACGATTCATGAAAGTAAAATGTAATGATCATCACTGTAAACTTTCCTCAGATTTCTAGAACTGAATTCCCTTTGAGTTATGGTTTTGGAGCATAGTTAATTTTTAGAATGTATTCATAGGTTTGAATTTTCTTATTTAGAATGTGAAATAGCTTGAAACCTTTGGTTAGAGAAGCCACAGACACATTTTACAAATTAGCTGGCAATACCAATTCTGAAAATTTGCAGAGTCTGACTGAAATAAGTTAAGACACTATGTTCTTCAGTTTTGCTATTAAGCAAAGAAATAGCCAAAAATAGTGGTACTCTTAAATATAAAGTAGCTGTAAATGAGGAAGGAATACAGTTTGTAGAGAATAAAGAAATATTAGTAAATTCTACATATTTATGGAACAGAAAATTCAGAATTGAGATTATTAATTTTGAAGATAAAACTCCTTTCTTTTTTAGGCTTACGTGGTATTTGTTTCAACATTAGGAGGAACTTGGCTAGAGAAAAATTTTCCTATCTTTCTTTCTCACCTCCTAAGCCTTGTGTCACAGTCACACCCTAAAGCTACCCAAACTCAGATTGATGCTGTCTGCTGTCGCCGGTGTATTTCATTTATTCTTCGAGCTACGATAGGAGGCCTTCTTGGAGAAAAGGCTCAAATTGCTGCGGCAAAGGATATCTGCCAGACCATCTGGAAGCTAAAGAAAGTTATGGGTATGAATATACTAACACAGCCTATTTGAACAGTGATAAAGGAATTGTCCCTTTGGAAAAGCATGACTGGTATATTACCATATTAATACAAATCCTAAAGCTGATAATAATTGTTCCTTAGAATTCATGTTGAACTTCCTAGAGAAGTTAAAATTATTTTTTACAATAGTCTCTTAGGTCCTGTGGTGTTCACTCTGCTTAAGTATCAGTAATATTGAAATATTTTCCATGTATTATCCCTTTCAGTGCTTCTTGCTAAAAGAGTAATGTGATCTCTAATCAGGTTGCTTGAATTGAATTAGTTATATTAATTTGGTTATTCTTTATTTATGCAGTTTCTCATTTAAGCATTTCAATTACTGCTTCAGAGATTTCATAATGATCAAGTGGGTGCATTGTATTAATTTTTGCTGTTATACTTCTCCTAACACCTGCCCCCTACAATATATTTTTATAAAGTAGTGATGCATAGTTAATTCTTATGTTTCTGTCAGATGCTGTATTGAGTGATGGTAACTTGGAAACCCGACTTGGTTCCACAGATGTAGCAGCCAGCCAGCATATGCTGGTGTGTGCTTTACAAGAACTTGGAAATCTCATACACGGTCTTGGCACCACTGCTGCACCTTTGCTGCAAGATTCAAGTATAGGTACATCTGCTGTTTTTAACTCATCTGAGTACCTTAGTTTTACTTGTACTAATGGAAGGAAATCTCCTTGATATAGCTTCCTTGTCCTAGAGTCCACTGTAGACTTATTAAAAATTTATAATCAAGATTGTTTATATAATTACTTGAGGGTTTTAGTTTGGTATTTTGTTGTTTTTTCTTTTTTTGCTTTTGTAAATAAAAGTTGTTCTCTAAGTTTCTCCCTACCCCCTCTGGAGATATTTAAGATAACATGGAAAAACGAAAAAGTAAACATGATCTCACATTTCTCATCTGCAGTGAAAATATTAATATCTATGTGGTACATGTAACTTAATTCCTCAAAGGTCTTTTCAAACTATTTTCTTTCTCTCTTGGAAAATATTTAATTACTTTTTAGAACAATTCTATTAAGATATAATTAATATACCACAAAGTTCACCCTTTTAAAATATACACTTCAGTGTGGTTTTGGTATATTCAAAGTTTCACAACCCCTAATCACTGCTTAATTCCAGAATGTTTTCATTGCCCCAGAAAGAAATACATTCACAGTTGCTCCCATTTATCCTTCCACCAATCTCTGATAACCACTAATTTTCTGTCTGTCTTTGAATTTACCTAAACTATGTAGGACATTTTATAAAATGGAATCATATAGTATGTGGTCTTTAGTGACTGGCTCCTTTTTTATAATACTTTTTTAAAATATTTTTTTGTGGCTTTGTCCTTTATGGTACACATTTCCTGCTGACTGAGAGGCTCTGCATTTTATTTGTTTTTTTTAAGCTATTTAAATATGTCACACATATTGTCAGACATTTGACCCTGAAGGCAGGTAAGCACTGAGCCACATCCCCAGCCTTTTTTATTTATTTTGAGACAGGGCTGGCCTTGAACTTGGGATCCTTCTGCCTCAGCCTCCCACGTCGTTGGGATTACAGGTGTGAACCACTGCACCCAGACTTTTAAGTACCAGGCAACATGAAACTTACTTATTTTCATGAAAGTATATCTTGAATCATATCAAGAATGGACTTTTTCCCCATTGTCTTTTTAATGGGTTAGTATCCTATTGAGGGTCCAATGAAACCTTGATTTTTTTTTTATTGGTTGCTCAAAACATTATAATGATCTTGACATAGTCATATTTCATACATTTGATTCAAATGGGGTATGAATTCTTATTTTTATCATGTGTACAGATTGCAGGATCACATTGGTTATACTTCCACGTTTATACATACTGCCATACTAGTGTCTGTTGTATTCTGCTGCCTTTCCTATCCCCTTCCTATCCCCCTCCCGTCCCCTCCCCACCCATCATCTCTCTCTACCCCAACTACTGTAATTCATTTCTCTCTTTTTGAAACCTTGATTTTTAACATTTTGTTCTCAGATAAGAACAATATAATGAATAAAAAGTATATTATTATGTAGATACTGTGCTTAATTTCTTGTACCAACTTAGTAATGTTCTCAAGGTAAAGTAAACTTAGGAAATTAATTTTTTTTCTTTTGTGTACTTACTTAATTTAATCTAGTTTTCATAAGTAATTCTTGGGTTTAAAAATAAAAAACTTTATGGGGCTGGGGTTGTGGCTCAGTGGTAGCATGTGTGAGGCCATGCATAGTAATGAATAAGATAAATAAATGAATAAAATAAATGTTCATCAACGTCTAAAATATGTGTGTGTGTATTTTTTATTCTTATTTAGCTTTTAATAAGAATAATGTATTTTATATCCAAATAGCTATTCATTCTTTTTTTTCTTGTTTGTGGTACTGAGGATTAAACCCAAGACCTTATGCATGCTAGGCAAGCTCTCTAGCACTGAGCCTTTTTATTTTTAAGTTCCCCAGGCTGGTCTCAAACTTGAGTTTTCCTGACTCAGCCTGCTAAAATGCTGAGATTACAAGGTTGGCACCACTGTGCCCAGATCATTCACTCTTTTGACTAATTTATTACTAGGTTAATTTTATCTGTGTACCTAAGCCATCATTTGTTTGTTTTGTCATTCTAGGCCTTCTCGACAGTGTCATTTCGGTTATTCTTCATCCTAGCATTTCTGTTCGACTGGCAGCAGCTTGGTGTTTACACTGCATTGCTGTGGCCTTACCTTCCTACCTAACGCCTCTCTTAGATCGTTGCGTTGAACGCCTTACTGTACTTAAGTCTTCACCTGAAGCTGTGACTGGCTTTAGTTTTGCTGTGGCAGCTCTGCTGGGAGCAGTGAAACATTGTCCTCTGGGAATTCCTCATGGAAAGGGCAAGGTAATAATTTCATTCTCTCTATATAATGATGGCATTTCAGGTTTTTCCTAAAAACATCAAAGTCTTGTATATTACTCAGTGAGGGCCATGCAGGACAACTTTTTGAGTAATTAGCTGTCCCACTCCTTAAGTATTAAATATTATCAATAATTATAATTGTTCTGAAAAATGGAAGAATAGACTATTGCCAATGCCATTGGAAAAAATGTAGCTGACAACTTAGGGAGGTAATGTTATTCATTTAAGCTTAGTACTTTAGTTATTTTCTGAATTAATACCTAATATTTTGCTAAAGAAAGAATTATTCATTGCATGTATTTAATTAAATTTATCCTCAGATAGCATTAATTCAGATGAGATTCTCATCCCCTCATTGTATCTGAAATTTCTTTCCACTTGTCCTGACTAGAATGGTTTGTTTTACCTTACTTTTTTTGAATGCCAATGTCCTTGCTTTTTTTGAGTACCATCCATTGACTGTATAAGCTGCATGTACCCCTAAATTAGTAAAAGTTGGTCGGTTGTTTAAAATGACTAGTCTTCCTCTTCAGAGAGTTTATTTGCATCTCTTAATACTTTCTGCTTTTCCAGAGAGTAACAGATATTTTTTCAGACATATTTTTACATGCTTCCTGTCCTTTGTACTAATATATAAGCAAAAATCATAAAAATCTTATTTTTTCTGTTGTTGTAACACTGCCTATTTCATTGACTTTTCTAGCATAACATTTTAACAAATTCCACTCTATTTGTGAAACTTATCTCAATATGATGCTATTTTGACTACTTTTAACCATGATAATATATTGCCTGTGGGAAGACTGTTATCAACCATTGAGGTGTCAAAGTGGTAGGTAGAATTTTAAAAAGAGAGACTCCTATAATGAAACTTTTTCTGGTAATTCCTGATCAAGGAGGATAGTTTCTTAAAACTAAAAGTAAATTCAAGTTTTGTACAACTATAATTGAACTGTCTTAAATGTTGTCACATATGCTGTACAAAGCATTGTAGTTACTATGTTTTATATTTAATATGCCAACATTTAACCTTTATAACTTCATTTTTTTATAGTTTTCTTGAGGCATTGTTCTATCATATCTAAATGGAAGTTCTTTGTCATTTTCAGTTGTTATATATTAGAGTTAATTTTTCAAGAGATTACAATCAATTGATGTCATTCATTTACTAATTTATAAAGTGATTTTTAAAAAATTATCTTGTTCTGTACCTTAACAGATTATTATGACATTAGCAGAGGATTTGCTATGTTCTGCTACTCAAAACAGTCGCCTTTCAGCTCAGCGCACACAAGCTGGATGGTTGTTGATTGCTGCTCTGATGACATTAGGTAACAGTCTTATGGAAGGTTTACATAATGAGGACATACTTTGTGATTTTTAAGTGAAAGGATTCTTACATAGGATTTGATAAGACTAGCTTTTAATAAGTATTAGAATTTATATAGCCACATAAATATTTTCCTCACAGTGGTCACTTAAAGAAGGCGATTATGATCGAGTACCCTAATTACATACCTGTAGTGCCCAGACACTGTGGACACTAAGGCAGGAGAATCACTTGAGCCCAGGAGTTCAAGGCCAGCCTGGACAACCTTGTATTAAAAAAAGATATTTACTTACTTTATCACTAAAAATATTTTCAAATTTTTTTTTTTCAGTACTGGAAATTGAATCCAGGGCACATTACCACCAAGATACATCCCCAGACCTTTTTATTTTTTATTTTGAGACAGGATCTCACTAATTTGCCCAGGCTAGCTTTAAACTCTTTTGTGTTTTGGTTATCAAGAATTGAAATCAGAGGCCACACTGAGCCACATCCCCAGCCCTGTATTTTTGTATTTTATTTAGAGACAAGGTCTCACTGAGTTGCTTAGTGCCTCACTTTTGCTGAGCCTAGCTTTGAACTCCTGCCTCAGCCTCCTGAGCTGCTGTATACCACTGTGTCTGATGGCTTGAACTTTTGATCTTCTTGCTTCAGCCTCCTAGGTCACTGGGAATACCGGCATGTACCATCATGCCCAGCTTCACATATCTCTTTTCTGATCAGTTTATATGTTAAGGAGAACAAACCAACTTAGTCATTTTTTAGGCTTAAAATAGCTTGGACATTTCCAAAAGTCCTTCACATCTATCTTCAGGAAGAAAAATTTTCCTCTGTATAAGGATAAGCAAGAAAACTTACCATAGCCCATGAATCCATTACTATTAATATTTTTAGGATTAGTGATACCCAGTAATATCACAACATTGAAGAGGGTAGGTGAGGCTTATTTAAATTATATTTAGTAAAAATTAGCAGTTGGAATCTGGGATCGTGGCTCAGTGGTAGAACGCTTGCTAATTATGTGTGAGGCAATGGATTCAATCCCAGCACTACATAAGAAAACTAAATAAGCAAAATAAAGGTATTGTGTCCATCTACGACTAACTAAATAAATAAATAAGCAATTGGGGGTGGAGTTGTGGCTCAGTGGTAGGGTGCCTGCCTAGCAAATGTGAGGCACTGGGTTTGATCCTTAGCACTACATTAAAGAAAAAAGAAAAAGCTGCTCATGACAGCTTATATTGAAAAAAAAAAAAAAAAAGTAATTGCTTTATTGTTGTGACTGTTTATATCCTATACCTATAAAACAATTTTATCACACTTATCTTTAAGTCTCTACTGTATGAGTTAGTAGTTAGGATATGAAATGTAGTTGATTGGATCTGGCCTATAAATGGTTTTGACACCTGGCTGGTTAGGAAGTTGTTTTTTGTTTTTGTTTTTTTCTTTTAGTACCGAGGATTGAACTCAAGGGCACTCAACCACTGGCCACATCCCCGGCACTATTTTGTATTTTATTTAGAGACAGGGTCACTCTGATTTGCTTAGTGCCTAGCTTTTGCTGAGGCTGGCTTTGAATTCAAGATTCTCTTACCTCAGCCTCCCGAGCCTCTGGAATTACAGGTGTGTGCCACTGCACCTAGCTGGATATGAAGTAATTTTTTAAAAATATTTTTTAGTTGTCAATGGATCTTTTATTTTATTTATTTATTTATATGCAGGTGCTAAGGATAGAACCCAAGGCCTCATGCTGTGCAAGTGCTCTACCACTGAGCCACAACTCCAGCCCAATATGAAGTAATTTTATCTAAAGGGAGCTTATATTAAAATAAGTAATCATAAATGAAGAACTACTTTAAATAATAATATGAAGATATTCTTGAGATAATTAAAGAAATTTATTGGATTTATACCTGTTTCAGTCCAAGGGCCAAATCTGGCTTGACATATGTTTTATTTTATCTTACTTTATTTATTTATTTTGCTACCTGTTTTTATTCAATAGTCTGTGAGCTTAGAATAACTTTTACATATTTTAATGGTTGGGGGAAAATTGAAATATTTTGTGATACATGAAAATTATATGAAAGTCAAATTTTAGTGTCCACAAATAAAATTTTATTTTAGTACAACAACACTTATTTGTTTTTATATCACCTGTGACCTTTATGTGCTATAGTGATAGAATTGAGTGATTGAAAGACTATATGACTCTCAAAGCCTAATATGTTTACTTTGTGATCTTTTCCAGAAAATGTTTACTAGCCCCTAGCATAGATATCATTTCACAGTATGATGGGTATAATGTAAGCAAGGTTTCATATATCTTTTTTGTGTGTTTCAAGCCTGCCATATTGCTGGTGGTGAATTAAAGGAGAAGTAATCAATAAATGCTCTTAAACTTGATAAAAGCTCTTAAAACCAGTGTTATTCCATTGGAGGAAGTTTACAAGAGATCCTTTTTCCTTTAAAAAAGATATTAGTACATCGTCTTATTACATATTTATAATTACTATACAGAGAGATTAAAATATTTGACGAATTTTCAATTACTTATATTTGTATGTTTCAATCCAATGTGTCATGATTCATTTTGATTCTCATCTTTTTGTCAGTGGGAACCTCTTCAAGTTGAATTACATGTCCTTTTTACATGAACCTAGAATTCTTTAATAATACTTGGTTTTGACATGATAAGACATCCAAAGTTTAGTGTATATTTCCTGTCCCAGGCTTGCCATTGGCCATTTCTTCAAGGAGGCTTGATTCTTTTTTTGAGGGAAATGAATTTTAGCTAATAGTCTGAATGTTTTACTAATTTTTCCCTTAAAGTTTTATTAGTTCTTGTATTTTCATCATTACTTTCACAACATATAATTTTCTTAATTATTTTTAATACAGTCACTACTGTGAATTAACATCAACTTAAGTAAATCACATGAAATCTACTCCTGGAATGTGAACTACAACCATTTTTTAACCTTTCTTGCTAAACTTCTCAGTTTACCTGATGCCATATAAAACAACTTCAATTCACCCACAGATATCTCCGTATTTTGTTTATCTGTGGGTAACTCATCAAGTGTGTATGCGTATTTTCATAGATACAGTTTTATTCTTGGTGTGAAAAATGCTTGGTGTTTTAGCTTTGCAATTACTATGAACTCTTTTTTCTAACTTAATTCATATGTGTCTGAAATGACAATATCTTAGCACCTTTCTAGGAAAAAGATGCTGTGCTGTCTACTATTAAGTTAGTGAGATATCTTAAGGAAGGTATGGCAAATATATGTGAAACTTTTCTCACCTATGGATACTTTCAATGACTGCATGCTTTTTTGTTTTTATTTTGTTTTTTTTTTGTTGTTTTTTGGTATGTGATTAAATTTTGCTTTCAGAATTTTCTGTTTCTGTAATCTGTTGTATTATCAGTGTGAACCTACATGCATATGCTCTCATGCATTCATACAAATCTCTTGCAGTCAGTTATTCTTCATTGCCTTTTTTTTACTCTAATTCTGTTTTTTGTTGTTGTTTTGGTTTTTTAAACTACTACCTCAAAAAAACACAAAAACAAAAAATATAGCAGGCTGGGGATATAGCTCAGTGGTAAAGATCTACACTATGGTGTGTGCACATCCCTGGGTTCAGTCCCAAGCACCACAAAAAAAGGAAAAAAAATAGCAAAGAGTAATGTATGTTTTACTATGGGGATTAACATAGTGCCTCTTCCTAAAAATCAAGTCAGAAGAATAAAAGAATATTTCTTTTTTAATCCTCTAAATTGCGTTCATTTTTAAAAAATCGACTTGCAACTGCTTTTTCATTTTATTCGGCTCACCTTTCCCTTTAAAAATAAGACATATTTTTTAAAGTCAGGAATAGTGATGCACACCTGTTATCCCAGTGACTCCAGAGGCTTAGGCTGGAGCATTGCAAGTTCAATGCCTGGCTCAGCAACTTAGCAAGACCCTAATTAACAACACTCTGTCTCAAACTAAAAATAGAAAAGGTGTGGGGATGTAGCTGAGTGGTTAAGCTCATTGAGTTCAATTCCTGGTACCAAATAATAATAAGGCAAAATTTTTAATGATAATTGCATGTCAAACATTATATAAACATGAACAAAGCACTATCCCATGTAAATGCAGATAAGCCTTGAAACTCTCCTGTATGGTAGATACTGTTATTATCCCCATTTCAAGATGAGGAAACAGGCCCCCCAAAAGTTAAGTTACTCATTCGAGTTTGCACAATTAATAAGTTTATAGAAATAGGCTATTAACCTAGTCAGTCTCCCTCCAAACTCCACTGCAGTTCTTAAGTATTTTGTTCTACTGAAGAAAGATTTACAGGTAGCAGAGTGTGGAGCTAAGAAGAAAGGAGGGCTTGTTTGTAGGAGAATTTGAAGATAGCCCCAGAATTTAAATAAAATAAATACATTTTGATTGACTACTGCAATACTTTGTCTTTTTTCTACTAAAGAATACTACTTGGAGGAAAAAACTGTGGGTTCGGGTTTTATGCTGCCTGTTTTTCTTTTTTCTTTTAATTTTTTTTTAAGAAAGAAAGGGAGAGGAGAGAGAGAGAGAACATTTTTTTAATATTTATTTTTCAGTTTTTGGAGGACACAACATGTTTTTTTTTAATTTTTATGTGGTGCTGGGGATCGAACCCAGCGCCCCGTGCATTCCAGGTGAGCACATTACCGCTTAAGCCACATGCCCAGCCCTCTTTTTCTTTTTTCTTAATAATATTATCATTCATTGCCTTTTCTTATTGGATTTTTGTATTCATGATACCTCAGTTTATTAAAGTTGTTGCTGTGAAATTTTTTAAGAGATAATTCTATTCAGATACTTTACATCTGGGTTTTTTGTTTTTTCTTTTGTTTTGGGGTCTGGAACAAGTTATCAGAAGTTAACATTAGAGTATAAGAGTGTAGCTCAGAGTGTGCATGCAACTAAAGCCCTGGGTCTAATCTCTAGCACCCAAAATTGAAGAAGTTAATATTATTCTGAAGATCAGGGATACTAGTGTAATTTGTCACATGGCAATTGTACCTTCCAATTATGTGACACATTATAGTTTTTCTAGTTATCCTATGTACTTCAAAGTGTATTCTATCATTTGTATCTGACAAACCCTTGTAGACAAGCAGTGTAGATGAAATTAGCTTCATTTTATACATATAATGAAGTGAATCTCAAAGGGAACACACAATAGTGAAAGAGCTGACACCTGAGCCCAGACTTTACCAGTTGTTCCTTGTTTTTCCTGTCTGTACTCCAGCACCTTCTGATAGTAATTTATACAGTAGTAAATTTATGTGAAATCAAAAGATAAGAAAAAAGACAAAGTATTACAACAATCAATTAAAATGTATTTATTTTAAAAGGGAAGTTTCTGCTTATTAATAGTTTTAAATAGCAGCCTTTTTGGGTTCTTCTATAAGTGACAAGTTGAATAAATTGCAGGTTCTGCAGTTGTCAGTCATCACCTTGCTCGAGTTCTGCTGTTGTGGAAGTGTGTCTTTCCAGCATCTCCTAAAGATCTAGAAACAGAAAAGAGCCGAGGAGATTCATTTACTTGGCAGGTTACCCTGGAAGGACGCGCTGGTGCACTGAGTGGTAGGTTGAGTTTAGCATTTTCTACCCTTTTGGTTTTTCTTCACCCTATGAATATTGTATGTTTCATTTAACGTAAGAGGGTGGGGAGCCCTGCCTGTAACGATTTGTAAGTGAATGTAATTGATTATTTCTTTTTTTTTTTTTAAGAGAGAGAGTGAGAGAGAGAATTTTAATATTTATTTTTTAGTTTTCAGCAGACACAACATCTTTGTTTGTATGTGGTGCTGAGGATCGAACCCGGGCCGCACGCATGCCAGGCGAGCGCGCTACCGCTTGAGCCACATCCCCGGCCTGTTAATTGATTATTTCATAATGATAACTGAAGAATGAAGCAATCAAGTTTGAAGTTGTAAATTCTTAGGCTAATGTGTATTTTGTTAGATGCAGTCTAGTTGAAAACTGTCAAAATTACTTTCTCTTAAACAGATATTTATTCCATTTTTTAGAAATATTAGATTTTTTATTTCTATAAATATTTATTTTTTATAAATTTATAAATATTTATTTTTTATTTCATTAGCAGTGATAAAGCATGGTTTCTATTTAATCTATACACATATGAAAGTTGTACCCTTTGACGATATGTAGACGTTGTTGAAAATAATATTCTACCAGAAAATTTGAACTAAGGAAGGATAGGTTCCCTGGAAAGATTAGGAAGCAGCCTAATGGCATCTTATTCTTAAAAAAGAAAACCCAACTTTGAATTTGATCTTAAAACTCAGTCTAACTTTAAAATACTTTCTCCTCATAGGAAGTAACTCCCAATAAAAGTTCTTTGTTTCAGATGACATCTGTAGAAATCCTAACATGATGACTTGAGTCAACATGATTCTATAGAACTAGTCTAAGCTAATTTCTTTTTTTTACTTCTAAGTTCTAGGGCTTAGTAAAGCCCCAGGACAGCAATATTTTAGCAATTTAGTTATTAGACTCTTTTAGTAATTCTAGGAAGGTTGTTATTATTAGCTTCATCATCATCATCATCATCATCATCGAATGTGATTAGAAGTGGCAGATTCTAGGGGCTGGGGTTGTGACTCAGTGGTAGAGTGCTTAGCATGCATGAGACACTGGGTCCCATCCCAGGCACCACATAAACAAAAATAAAGGTATTGTGTCCATCTATAACTAAAAATATATATATTTTTTTAAAAAAGAAGTGGCAGATTCTAGATTTCTTTTTATACTAGAATTTCAGTAATATTTTTGTTTTTGGTGCATTTCTTATTCTGTTAATAAAATTTCTTATGCTGTACCATAATCAAGTGCTCTTTTCATGGTCACTTATGCTGTGCTGAGTTAAAGTCTGTTCTCTTTTTCAGCTATCAAGAGCTTTGTTTCCTACTGTGGTGATCTCCTTACTGAAGAAGTAATTCAGCGTCTTCTTCCACCACTTCCTTGTGCTGTGGATTTGCTAATTCAGTAAGGATCAGCTGTTTAGATTGATAAACTTTTGCAACAGCAACTTAGTTAAACTCTGATTATGTAATATCCCTTAAGTACATTACTAAAGCAAATTTCTGTGGTTGGTGAATGATTTTTCTTTTGCAGAGGAAGGCAATCATTTAGTTGTGTTACTTTATTTTAGGCTAGGATCTTGAAAGAAAAATACATATTAAAAGGGAAGGAAAATTACTTGGGTGAATAGTATACCTTTCAAACAGGCAGATTTTACACAAAATTAAATATTAAGCCTGTTAATCTTTTCAGGTATGCATTTTATTGTTTCATTAGTGCTGTTCTGTGTTCATAAGAACCAGATGCATGTTAAAAGTTTCAGTTTTTTGTTTGTTTATATTTTTGAGTTATACATAAACAATAAGGAAACAGAGAAAAGCCAATATTTATCATGAGCATTTATAATTTCCAAATTAATATAATATACAGAGAAATTCTGTCCAAAAAGTATTTAATGATATATTTTCTATATATATAAAAATATATTAGATATAGCTTATAAAGCATGATCAAATCAATATCTGTGATTTCAAAACAATTAAAGCAGGGGCTACAAACATTTTCTAAGAAAGGGCCAAATAGTTAATATTTTGGGATTTGTTAGCTATGATGTCTATGTTGCAATTGCTTAACTCCTGTAATTGTAGTTCAGAAGTACTCGTAGAAAATACACAAATTAATGAATGTGGTTGTCTTCCTGTACAACTTTATTTACAAAAATAGTTGGTAGACTATATTTAGATGCCACTAAACTAGAGCATTAATAACTCCAGAGCATAATAGGCATGTCTTTAACCTAATTTTTTAGGTCATTTATCCTTTTTATTGATTTATAAGAATTTTTTTCATATTTTCAACAATTGTTTTGCTATTCATCAAAATATTAAAATAATTTCTACATTTTTAATTAATAGGCGTTCTTAATTTAAATGCCAGTTTATTAGTCTTTTGCTTTTTTAAATAACACTTTTTATCTTTAAAAAGTCTTCCTTACTGGAAAATTTCTTTCTCTTTTCTTTCTTTCTTTTTCTTTTCTTTTTTTTTAACTATTGGGGATTTAACCCAGGGCTCTTAACCACTGAGCCACATCACTGGGCCTTTTTATTTTTATTTTTTTATTTTGAGACAGGGTCTTGCTAAGTTGCTTAGGGCCTTGCTAAGTTGCTGAGGCTGAAATCCTCCTGCCTCAGCCTCTTTAGTTGCTGGGATTACAGGCATACGCCACCATGCCCAGCACAAAGTTTATTTTCTTATATTTGTCTCTGGAATAGAGTTTTCTGTTTGGAGTGAGGTAGAGATCTATGTTGTTAGGCCATACATGGTGGCACACCTGTAACCAGCAATTCTGGCAGCTGAAGACAGGATTGCATGTTCGAGGCCCCTTTCAGTCACTTAGCAAGACCCTTTCTCAAAATAAAAATTTTAAAGGGGGGAGGATATACTTTAATGGTAAAGCATCCCTGGGTTTAGATCCCCAACACCAAAAAAAAGGAAAAGAGAGAGAGATCCATGTTAGTCATTTGGGCTGCTACAACAAAATATCTCAGGCTTGGTAATTTACAAAGAATAGAAATTATTTCTCATAGTTCTTGAGGCTAGGAATCCAAGATTAAGGTGCTAGCAGGTTTGGTGTTTAATGAGAGCCTGGTTTTTGCTTCCAAAGTGGCACCTTGTTGCTGCATCCTCTGAAGAGGATGAATGCTGTGCTCTCATGTGGCAGAAGGATAGAAGAGCAAAAAGGAGCCAAACTCCCTCTGTTAAGCTCTTTTGTAAAGGCATTCACGTACTTGTTGCATTTTAAATAAGTGTGTGTGTGTGTGTGTGTGTGTGTGTGTACGCGTGCGCGAAATGTATGCTATGAATCTGTTTATTCCTGCTGTATAAAAATGTAATTGAGAGCTGGGGATGTGGCTCAAGCGGTAGCGCGCTCGCCTTGCATGCGTGCGGCCCGGGTTCGATCCTCAGCACCACATACCAACAAAGATGTTGTGTCCGCCGAGAACTAAAAAATAAATATTAAAAATTCTCTCTCTCTCTCTCTCCTCTCCCACTCTCTCTTTAAAAAAAAAAAAAAATGTAATTGAAGACTGGGGAGCACTTGCCTTGCACATGTGAAGCACTGGGTTCGATCCTCAGCACCACATAAAAACAACAAAAAAATAAAGATATTAAAAAACATTTTAAAACTGTAATTGATACAGCCACCTTGCTAAATTCTCCTATACTAAAAATTAATTTGTAGAATGTTCTAGAGTTCAAGGACATCCTGGTTCAAGGATATCTCATAGTGAGACCTTGTCTCAAAAAAAAAAAAAAAAGAAAGAAAGAAAAGAAAACCTGAAGAAGTCCTTCAGTAGATGAATGGATAGGGAAAATGTGGTATATATACACAATGGAATATTACCATTAAAAGAAAACAAAATCATGGCATTTGCAGGTAAATGGATGGAGTTGGAGAATATAATGCTAAGTATAGTAAGCGAATCCCAAAAAACCAAATGCTGAATGTTTTCTCTGATATGAGTATTCTTATCCATAATGGGGATGGCGGGGTGGGGGCATGGGAGAAATGGAGGAAACTTAGATAGGGCAAAGGAGAAGGAAGGGGGCCTACTATTTCAATTGCGAGTATTTTAAATTTTGTAATTCCTTTGAGTTGTTTAGCAGTATGTTCTTAAACTTCTCTATGTGTGGAATGATTTTTAGTTTGATTTTTAGTCTGGTAGTTAATTATTTTTAATGCATTATAGTTAATAGAATATAATCGTATGTCACCTGCTATGTTTTTATTTAATTGTTGATGGATCTGTACTTTATTTATTTATATGTGGTGCTGACAGTCGAACCCAGTGCCTCACACATCCTAGTCAAGTGTTCCACCAGTGAGCCACAACCACAGCCTACCTGCTATATTTTTGAGACTTTCTTTGTGACAAATGTTTTGTTTTGTTAAGCCTCTTTCTTTCTTTTTTTCTTTTTTAATACCTTTGGTTTATTTATTTATTTATTTATTTATTTATTTTTATGTGATGCCGAGGATTGAACTCAGGACCTCCCACGTGCTAGGCAAGTGCTCTATGGCTGAGCCATAACCCCAGCCACTGTGGGTTCCAAAAAGTTCCATTTTGCTATTTCATTAATATTTGCTTAACCTATCAGTACTTTACAGTATGTATTAAAAACCTTCATTATGTTGAATTTATCACTTTCTAATGGTATTTCTATTTTTACTTTTTTATATTTTGAAATTATTAATCAGGTGCATTAGAGTTTAGAATTATTTTTTTTCTGATGAATTGAAATTTTTGTCATCATACATTATACTTGAAACTTTTTTATTATAATCTAATCTGTATGATTATTATGTGTGGTTTGTTTTTCTCATGACTATGTGTTTAGTTATGTCTCATAAATTACATAGAGTTGGATTTTTTAAAAAATTAAAACTGGGCACAATGGTACACACCTATAATCCCAGTTATTTGGAATGCTCAGGCAGGAGGATCAGAAGTTTGAGGCCAGCCTGGGCAACTTAGTGAGACATTGTCTCAAAAAAAAAAAAAAGAATTAGGTATATAGCTCAATGGTATAGCACTTTCCAAGAATGAATGAGCCTAGGGTGTCAATCCCTAGTACCTACCACCAAAAAAAAAAAAAAGAAGAGGAAGAATCTTACAGTCTCTACTTTAAACAGACAGTGTGTGGTGGGTTTCTTTATCCTACTTGATATGTTTTATTGGACTCATGCATTGTAAGATTTCAGAAAACTGGTTGTTATCTCTTCAAATATTGCCTGCTCTCTGCTCTCTTAAAACTTTTCTAATTAGATAGGTTTTTTTGTTGTTGTTGAGTTGGGATTGATGGCATGCACATCTGTAGACCTACCTACTTGGAAGGCTAAAGCAGGAGGATCAGTGGAGCCCAGGAATTAAAGGTCAACCTAGACAACATAGTGAGACCATGACTCTTAAAAAAAGACAAAGAAAGAAAGAAAATTTTAAAATAAAGGTATTTCATATTTTAGCTGTAATCTTCTGATCTGGCTAGAGAAATACAAAAATGCTGTAGATTTATTGTAATTTCTATTACTACAAAGTTCTACCAAGTTTTATAAATGTTTTTTGCACAGTATTTACCAAGCTGAAAGATATATTAAAAAGAAGCCTGGAACTGGATCTGGTAGTTTATTCCTGTAATCCCAATGATTTGGGAGGCTGAGACAGGAGGATTGTAAGTTCAAGGCCAGCCTAGGTAACTTAGCAAGATGTTGTCTCAAAATAAAAATTAAAAAATAAAAAAGAGAGATCTGGGAATATTGCTCAGAAGAAGAGTACTTGCTCGGTGAGGTTCATTCTTCAGTACTGCAATAAATAAATAAATGAATGAATGAATGAATGAATGAATGAATGATTTTAACATGAAATGGGGGCTGGGGTTTAGCTCAAGGGTAGAGTGCTTGCCTACCACATGTGAGGCACTGGTTTTGATTCTCAGCATTGTATAAAAATAAATAAATTTTAAAATAAAGGTATTGTGTCCATCTACAACTAAAAAAAAAATTTAAGAAAACATGAAATGGAAGCAGTGTGGTTTATTTTTAGCTATATAAAGAACATACACAATCTATTACATAGGCTTTAGGAAAAGCATAAGTCAGTAGATAACTCTTTTCTTCTAAAAAGGAGAAATGGCAATCAGTAGTTTCCTAGAAAATATGAATAAGTAAACATCACCAGAATTTCTTAGAGAATGTAGACACCTATGCAATGAGTTTGACAGATATAGTCCAGGAGTACAATAAAAGCAGCTCCATTGAATTTCTGTATGCTAAAAGAGTTCAAAACTGTACTCTATTTGATGACCTGGTACTTGCAAAGAATAGTTGTCCAACAATAAATGCTTGCTAAATGATGTGCATTGATAAAGTAATGTCTTAACACCAGTAGTAAACAGAAGATAAAGAAGAGTAAATGTAAGTAAAAGAAGAAAGTAGAAAGATAACAATTTGTGAATGAAACTTCTAGGAAAACTGTCTCAGTTTATATTTAATTAAAAGAAAATTTGTTTCATGATTTTGTGGGGTTTGGTCATTTGTTCTTATTGGTGATCTTATTTTCAGATCAGATTTCCAACAGATGCTTGGGTTTTCTCTAGCAATTTGTGTCTCCTATTTGTATGTATGTTTGGATGATTACATTTTTACATGATAGATATATTTTTGACAACTGCCAGGTTGTAGATTTTGAGATTTTATAGTAAGAATTTCAGTTTCCAGACCTAATACTTGTGGCCTTAGAAATCGCAACTGGCTAGTTTTGTTAAGTATGTTAGAAAAGTTAGAATGATTTCCACACATGATACTGTAGCCCCTCTTATAATCAATCCTTATTAAAAAAACTATAAAGCGTCACTAATTTTCATTAATATATGTAGCTAATTTATGTTTATATCTCAGCCTGTTCAATACTTGTACATTGACCTCTAACCTACACACTTAAGAGAATACTTTTTTTTTTTTTTAAATTTTAAGGCTTTCTTCAATACTAAAAACATACGGAAATCCTTTGAAAACACCATCAGTAGTTTATAGACAAAGGCTTTATGAACTGTTAATTTTGTTACCTCCTGAAACCTATGAAGGTATGTGCCTTATACCAAAATTTGTTATTGTTTGTGCCTCGAAAGTAATAATTGCTCATTAAATAGTTGAATAAATGAACCAAATGTCAACTATTTAGTACCTTGTTTCTAGAATTTTTAGACAGTCTAATCTTAATCCATGTGTTCACCATTTTATAGTAAATAAAATATATTATTTAGAAAACTTATTTATTTTTTCATTAATTATTTTTGTTGGTACATTAAAATTATACATAATAGTATAATTATGCAGAATATGCAGTATTCATATATGCATATGACTTAATTCGATCACTGTCATTCCCTAGTACCCTTTTTTCCCTCCTCTTCTCCCTCCCCATCCACTTGCTTTAATCTCCTTTCTGTTATTTTGCACAGTATTATTACCTACGTGGGAGGCTAAAGCAGGAGGATCAGTGGAGTCCAGGAATTAATTCGTGCATTGTGTGTATATGATTTATTGTGATTTATTTGTATATGACAGAGCATTATTTGATAGACTTCCAAAAACTTTCCTATTCTTTTCCCTACTCCCTCCTAGTCCCCTTTCTGTACTAAGGGGACAAAATTAAAATGTTGTTTTGCCTAATGCTGTCCTGCCTCTTATGAGTAACCTACCAGAGAACTAATAAACAATCACAGTTTAGTGGTAGGTTGATCTTATTCTCTGCTATCTCTGATTATAAAAGTGACCTGTTACATATCTAACAAAAGCTGAAAGATAATTTCTCTGTTCCACAGCTTAGATACCTGTTAGATTGTGGCAAAAGCAATTCCCCTTGGATTTTTACTATAGTACTTTGAAATTTATTTTCAAGCTACATTTGAAAAATATAGACCTTTTTCCCCTCAAGTCTTCTTTAAACATTTAGGAATACAAGAATATCAGCTCAAAATCTACAGTGTATCTTCTGTTGAATAATAGTGTAGATCTATCTTTAAAGAACTAAAATTAGGGAAATGAAAAAGAAGTTTTGTACTTTTTTTTTTTACTTATATTTTCTTAATTGGAGTTTGGGAATACAATCAGGAATCCTAAAGAAATAATAAGCATACACTCTATATTATTTTAAATCAGGTCCAGAGTGTTTATTAACAGATATAGTCAAGAATTAACTGTGAGCCGGACATAGTGGCACATGCCGATAATCCCAGCAGCTCAAGAGACTGAGACAGGAGAATTGCAAGTTCTAGTCCAGCCTTAATAACTTAGAAAGACCTTGTCTCAAAAAAATGTTTTTGGAAAGGCGGGGGTGGTAGGGTTTGGGTATGTGGCTCAGGTGTTAAACACCCTGGGTTCAATCTCTAGTATTCGGGGATAAAAGACTATGAATTTAAGAACTAATGAGTATACACTTATATATATTTTAAATCAGGTCCAGAGTATTCATTAACAGGAAAAGTCAAGACTTATTATGAAAAGAAAATCTAAATATACCTTCTTTGTCTTTTTAATTGTATATACTTTTCATGTTTATCTATATGAATTAAAAATATAAAAATAATAATAAGGACATTTATATTTTTATATTTCAATTAAAAATAACTTGCCATTTTTCCATCTTTATAATTATAACAATAAAAGTAGTAAGGGTCCCTCTATCCCTTAGGAATATTGAATTTAAGAAAAAAATTTTTACTTTTTTTTTGTATGTGTGTGGTACAAAGGATCAGATTCAGGGCCTCACTCATGCTATCCTAGGCAAATGCTTAATGAGTTACATCCCCAGTCCTGTTTTCTATTTTTAATAGATTTGTATAATATGTATGAAGTACAATAGTAATATAGAATCACACCAGTTATGTAATCACATATACACATAGGGTAATAATGTCCAATTCATTCTACTATCCTTCCTTCCCCACACCCTTTCTAAATTCATGATATGATGGGGCTTATGTTCTAACTGCACCATTAAAATATTCATTGTCATTTTAAATAATATACCTTACATAGTAGAGTAACCACCTATAGCAACTTCTAAATCTGTAACACAAAGGAAATAGTAGTCTTTAAATGAATTTACCTAATTAATTTGAAAAATAAGACTGAGTAACAAAACACGTTCAAAGTTCTGATTTTAAACTCTGATCATATCAGTTACTCTAATGTCTAAAAGTCATCTGACAAGACATGAAAATTGCTTTTGTTATATGAAAAGTATTTTAAGAAATTGAAGTAATTTCCTCATGGTTATACAGCAAATACTTTTCAGAATGACAGTTTTCTGTAGGTTGTGGAATGAAAATTGAGTTCTTAGTTTTAACTCTCTATTCCTCTTTCCTCATCTATAAAATAGCAGTACTTACCTGACTGCATGAGGTTTATTTTTTTTTTAAATATTTCTTTATTTTTAGTTTTAGGTGGACAATCTTTATTTTTTTAAATTTTTTTATGCGGTGCTGAGGATCGAACCCAGTGCCTCACGCATACCAGGCGAATGCGCTACCATTTGAGCCACATCCCAGCCCCGCATGAGGTTTATTATGAGGATGATGTACAAACGTTTTAAAAGGTTTCCTGACACGTTAATTTACCATTTTGCCTTGTCATCCAAGATATGAAACACTTAAATTAAGCTGTAGATATACCACTTATAGTAACTGAAATAATTAATTTCATTAAATTAATTGAAAACTTGGGTCTTGAGTCTTTAATAAATATTTGTTGTTACTAGCATTACTAATACTGGTTGTGTAGAAAAAAATGCCAGGTGTGGTGTCACATGCCTGTAGTTCCTTCTACTCTGGAAGCTGAGTCAGGAGAATGAATTGAGCCTAGGAATTTAAGGTCAGCCTGAGCAATATATAATAAGACCCCTTCTCTGAAAAAAAATTAGAATAGCTACACACTTCCTGATTTATCCTGTCACCTGAAGTAGGTAGAAATCAACTCTATCCCTCATTTCATCCTTATGCTATTGCTCAAACAATTAGAAAAGTAAATATTTTTCTAAGGCAGTTTTTACTCATTTCTGCAATACTTAAGTTACAAACTGGCAAAAAAAAAAGTTCTATGTAGATAAAATTTTCTATGATAATCCGTCAAAAATTAGGGCAAAACATCTTCGAGATGATAATTTGGGCAAGTATGATAAATAAACTAGTTTTTCAAAATGTAAATATAGAGAGACAAGCATATGCTGTCTTGTGTCTTAGAAAAGATCACGAAATACTTCTTATGAAAAATTAAACTGCACCAGGGGTCTATAATCATCAAAATCCAGAGTGTAGAAAGTTCTACACTTTGTTGCTTCAAATGAATCACAGTGAGGAGAAAAAAAAAAAAAACAGGTAGAATGAGAATATTGCATTGATAAATATTTAAATATCAACTAGCTGCAATGTGTAGACCTTATTTACATCTGCATTTAAACATAGAATCAAACAAAAACAGACACTTATGATAAGACAGTTGGAAATTGGAACACTTACTAGATATTTGATTTCTAGTGTTTTTTTTTAAACATGAGATTTTGATAGTTTCAAATAAAATGTCTTTTAATGGTAAAACATTCATGGATAAAGTGATATGCTATCTAAGATTGCTTCTAAATAATATGAAGGCCAGGTGCAGTGGTGCACACCTGTAATATCAGCAGCTTAGGCTAAGGCAGTAGGATCAGAAGTTCATAGCCAGCCTCAGCCATTTAGTGAGGCCCTACATAACTTAGTAAGACCCTGTCTCAAAACAAAAAATAAAAAGGGCTGGGGATGTGGCTTATCCCCAGTACCAATCAATAAATAAAATGAAGGATGGTGTTATAGTGAGCAGGGATATAAGTGAAACAGGATCATCCCACCTGTGTGGAGGATAGGGGTAATGATATTATTGTCTCCTTTTAATAGGTTTGAAATTTTCCATAATAAAAACATATCTAAATATAAATGTTTTCAGGCGATGCTTCTTTTTTCTATTAAAAAGTTAATCTAACAAAGAATTTAATATGAAAGTGTACATGACCAGATTTTTATGTCATAGTTAAACAGGCCCTTTTAAGAAGGGACATGGATTTCTCTGCTGAACAGCCATTATTTATACTCATTCCAAGGCTTCTAACATGATGATAGTATTTACTCATATTACCACCATTCCAATATTGTTCTGTTGCCCACTATTGCCATCTCCATACATTCATCTATCACAAGTTTCATAAAGGGGTCAAATCCCACAATATTCCTTAGACTTATCTGCTACCATTTAATTTCAATGATAACTTCTTGTCCATAATTTTTTTCAGCTCGGGAGCTTTGTTCATGTTGTCTGTTTGGTAGACTCAGAGATGCTTTCCAAGCCATGCTTCTTAAAATCCAACATAATTCTCAAAAAAAAATTTAAGAGGATACTTGCTATGTTGCTCATCCTGGCCTCAAATTCCTAGGCTCAAATGATCCTGCCTCATCCTCACCAGTAGTTGGGACTAATAGGCACACACCACCATGCTAACTAAATCTATTTTGTTTAAACAGGAAAAGGAAAAACAAACAGAATTTATTGCATGCCTAAGGAATGAGAGTATTAGATGCCTAAATTTATTTTTGTGCTTTGTTGGGGTTTTTTTGTTTTGTTTTGGTTTGGTTTGGTTTTTGGTACTGGAGATTGA
Organism: Ictidomys tridecemlineatus; assembly: GCF_052094955.1. Classification (NCBI taxonomy): domain Eukaryota; kingdom Metazoa; phylum Chordata; class Mammalia; order Rodentia; family Sciuridae; genus Ictidomys; species Ictidomys tridecemlineatus. Next base: position 83,015,880 of record NC_135481.1, read on the forward strand.
AGTAGGGGCATTCAACCACTGAACCACATCCCCAGCCCTTTATTGTATTTTATTTAGAGACAGGGTCTCACTGAGTTGCTTAGGTCCTTGCTAAATTACTGAGGCTGGCTCTGAACTCCCAATCCTTTTGTCTCAGCCTCCCAAGCCTCTGGGATTACATATGTGTGCCACCACACCGGGCTCATGCTTTTTTTTTTCACACCGGGCTCATGCTTTTTTTTTTTTTTAATTGATCGTAGTATTCACTCAGTATTAGGAGGCATATATTTTAAACTGTCTTTTCATTATTCATTCTTAACCTTGTGAGCAGCAACACATTGATTTGTAGGGCATTTTTCAAGAACAAGTATACAATATTTGGCTACAATATAATAAAATTGGCCATTGTGTGAATTAAAGCTCAATCTAGGCTTGTTTTATCCTGTAGTCTAACCAGTTAATTGCTTGTTCTTATTGCTAATTGCTTTTTCCCTGTGATTCAATAGGACACCTCTGTGCTATCCTCAAAGAACTGGCTGCTGACCTTACTGCCCCTGATATTCAGGTGGCTGCATCTACATTTTTACTTCCACCTCTTTGTCATCAGGATGATCTTTTGATATTAAGTCCTTTGCTACAAGAGACTGACCATAGATTTATTGAAGAACAGGTATGACCATTTTTTTAATAACGCTTGAATAGATTCAACTGATGAACAATGATATTTTTTTAAATCCTCTTTTTTTTTTTTAATCCTCATTTTAGCTCCTGCTTGGTAATGGGGGTGCCTGTGGAAGTCTTGAATATGACCCTTATTCTATTTATGAGAAGGATGTAGAGGGAGATTCTGTGCCTAAGCCCCTGCCTCCTACACTATCAGTTATTAGCTCTGCAGCAAAGCTCTTTGGGGTTGTCTGTGCTCATGTGGGAGAAGCTCAAAGGTAAATCTCTTCACTTATCCTAACATAATACATAACTGGTTCAGTGAATGCATAGTAGAGAACTAACTGGTGGGTAAGAAGAATGTTGTCAGAAGATCTTATTAACATAGAAGATTTCTCATAAGAGACAAATGAAGGTGAGATAAAGGTTCTTCATTTGACTAATACTAAATAAGGAATTATTAAATACCCCAAACCACTAGGTATTATTGTGGATACAGTTCTTTACCCACAGTTAGCTTATAATGTAGCTGAAAGTACAAATGGAAAGGTCATTAGTGACAAAAGAATATTGATTTATGAGCAATTACTACCTTTTTTTTTTTTTTTGCTTAGACTAAGGTCTTATAGACTTTCATACTTTGGAAATTTTACAGAACTATTTTATAGGTTCAAGGATTACTCTTCATTTAGGTTGGTTTCAAAATGTTGGTTTGGTACTGGGGATTGAATCCAAGGGTGTTTGGTCACTGATCTATATCCCTAGCACTTTTTATGTTTTTTTTTTTTCTTGTGACATCACTGAAATTTATTTGTTTTAATTAGTTACACATGACAGTACAGTGATCTTGTCATATCATACATTTGAATCATATGGGATATAATTTCTTATTTTTCTGAGTATACAGGTTACAGATCACATTGGTCAGGCAGTCACATATATACCCACAGCAATAGTAATGTCTATTTTATTCTGCTGTCCTTCCATTCCTTTTGAATTAGGGTCTCACTAAGTTGCATGGGGCCTCACTAGGTTGCTGATAGCTTTGAACTTGCTGCCTCAGCCTCCCAGATTGCTGTGATTACAGGTGTGCACTACCACATCCAGTTAGATTTTGTTTTAATAAAAATGTTGAGACATGATAAAAGCAAAACCTATCTTCCTATTTGGATTCTAACTAAACAAAAATAGTAGACAGTACTTTGGAGAGTGTTTAAAGGAAATAGTCTGGCCCGATCAAAAAGTAGGTCATAGCTATTATCAATATCCACCAGTGGGTGTCATTAGAGAGCCTTAGGAGAGAAATACATGGCTAGGAAAGTTAAGTTTCTAATTTCCTGTTATCCCAGATATATTTGTTTATGGCAGCTGTTTTTTTGTTTTGTTTTGTTTTGTATTTTTACTTTGGAAGTAATTTTTTAATGAGAAATTATATTTTAAGCTAGTTGGTTCTTTTCTGACTATAGAATTCTAAAAATAAGAAAATTTAATATTGTGTTACTAATATTAAAAAGAATATAAATATACTAATATTAATACTAATATTACTAATATTGAATAAGAAAATTTAATATTGCATTGCCAATATTAAAGCACTAAAAAAGCTAAAGCCCTAAAATATTGAAAGGTTGAGAAGTTAATATTTTGTACAGAAAGTGTTATTGATCTTGTTCACGTGTTGTTTGTGGAGTTTTTTGTTTGTTTGTTTGTTTTGTGTGTGTGTGTGTGTGTAGCATAAAAGAGCATAAAAGGATTTATTCAAATGAGAAGAAAAGAGAGAGCTCCTACAGGGTGAGAGAGGACCCAAAAGGGGTTGCCTGTGGTTTTTGTTTATTTGTTTTGCGGTACTGGAGTTTAGACCCAGGGATGTTTTACCACTGAGTTACATGCCCAGCCCTTTTTTATTTTTAATTTTGAGACAGGGTATTACCAAGTTGCCAAGACTAGCCTTGAACTTTTGATACTCCTTACTTAGCCTTTCTGGTGGCTGGGATTATAGGCATGTGCCATCATGCCCAGCTGTTTACGGTTATTTTTAAATATGTTTTGCATCTGATTGCAAGAAAAATTAATAATTCACATGAGGATTTTTCATCCTTGGTTTGTTTTACGGTCCACTGTAATCATCTAAACAACTTTAAAAATACTAAAGATTCTAGCTGGGCATGATGGCACATACTTGTAGTCTTAGCTACTCAGGAGGCTAAGACAAGAGGATTGTAAATTCAAGGGTCAGCCTTGACAACTTAGTGAGACCCTGTCTCAAAATAAAAAAAATAAAAAGGAATGGGGATGTAGCCTAGTGGTTGATTGCACTTGGGTTCAATCTTCAGTCCTGTAAAAACAAAAAACTAAGGGTTATGTTTTATTAGTATGATGTACATTCTATGGTAGGCACTGAAATTTTTAGAAACTTCTTAGATGATTCTCATAGGCGGCCTAGAAGAAGAACCACTGCTGTAAATGCATTGCTTCCAGAAATGCTATTACTCTTGAGTAAAGAGAGAGGAAAAGTTTAGCAGTTCTCAGTACTTTTAAAAAAAAAAAATGCCATTATATACCCTCTCTGGAAGTAAAAAGTAAATCAGCATTTTCAGGTGTATATTTTTGCCCTTTATCTAAGTGCCCTTTAACTAAATGTTTGTATTCTACCTGGACTTAAAACTTTTTTATCTAATCATTTTCTTACAAACTGATAATTAATTATATATTATCAATGATACTACTTAGGAATACCAGTTGGTATTACTAAGAACAAATCATCTCCATCTTCCTGACAATTCAGAGTATTTTGTTGAGGTCTCTAAAGGAATTAGTATCATTATTTATCCTGAACTCTTGTTAATAGCATATTAAAAGACTGTCAGGATTAGGGGGCAAAAGATGGAGAAAAAGTTTTGGGTCTCCAGCAACTCTCTTTTATAGTTTGACCCATGAGTGTGAGCAGGAAAATAATGCAAGTCAAATTATATGGTATGAAAAATTCTCCAGCTCTAACATTATATATTTTTCCTGCTTTCAACATGATACATTTCCATTTTAACAGATATACAGGATATGATCTAATAATATGATCTAATATGATCTTTAAGTTTATAAACTTATGCACTTGACTGTATGGTTGTCCCCTTGATGTCACATTTACCCTCTACAATCTTCCTGAAGTGTTATTTGGGTGTAAATATATCCTTTAAATAAAATGCCTTAAATATGTTCTTGAACAATGGGCAGAAAATTGTTCCACTATAATAGTTAATAAAATGGGGAAATCCCTGATAATATTGTTTAGGAGATATTTAGAAAAGAAACAAGGTCATCAGTAAAGTGATCCCAGATTTCAGCTTGCTTTTTTTTTTTTTTTTTTTTTTTTGCTGTCCTAGGGTATTGAACCCAGGACCTCACACATGCTAGATAAGTGGTAAACATGCTACCACTGAGCTACATCCTCAGCCTCATCATCTCAGTTTTCTAAAAATTATTTTCATATGCCTAGGGGGGAAATGATAAGAACAAAGGTGACAAAATATTAATGGTGGCTCTTTCTAGATGGTAGGATCATGGGTGAATATTAGAGTGATATGGTTTTCCCAATTCTTAGTGATCTTCTATTTTTATTATATGATATAAATTGATATGTATAGTACTTTTTCCAGTGCACATAATATATGGCTTAGCTAGCACCTTCCTTTTTTCTTTGACTTTTGCAGTTGGACTTTTTAAAGGCACAATACCCATATCTATGTTGCTTTGATAATAAAATTATCATTTGGAATAGAATTATATTAAGCCTGTGGCCTCAACATAATGATAAAGATCTAGCTAAGAACTGGGGAATTTTATTAGAAATAGACTAGGGTCAGATAAAAGCATACCCATATGCCATCTTCAGCCAGTCACACCCTGTTTTTACCTGTTCAACACAGTTAACCTTTATGTTTATTAGACAAGTAGATTTGACTGCCTACTACCTGCCAAACACAAGATATTAAAAAATGAAGATAAATTATAAAGCATTATTCCTGCTATCAAGATAATTCATAAACCTCAAAATAATATTCAATGTTATTTCAGCTTTCCTTAATTTAATTGGAGAGTTGAGGGGAAAGAAAATATTGAGATTAGAGACTATGTCTATAAGAAGAAATTGATAAAATATGGGGTGACTTGTTTCATGGCTATATATCTTTAATCTCAAGAAATTCAAACCTCTGGGGGCCTGGGTTATGACTCAGCGGTAGAGCTCTCACCTAGCAGGTGGGAATCATTGGGTTAGATCCTCAGCACCACATAAAAATAAGTAAATAAAGGTATTGTGTCCAACTAAAATTAAAAAAAAAAAAAAAAAAAGAAAAGAAAACCTCTGTGCTATAAAGACATGAAAAATGATTCACAAAAGACATACAAATAGTTAGTGGACATGCAACCCCAGACCAAAAATAGTATGTATATTTATTATAAATTGTGATAATTGGAAAACTACTCTCACCAGAGAGAGAATGGTTAAATAAATTGTGGAGCATGTGTTTAATGAATTTCAGGTTCACAAAAGTTACCAAAGGGGCTGGGGATGTGGCTCAAGCGGTAGCGCGCTCGCCTAGCATGCGTGCGGCCCGGGTTCGATCCTCAGCACCACATACCAACAAAGATGTTGTGTCCGCCGAGAACTAAGAAAAGATAAATAAATGTTAAAAAAATTCTCTCTCTGTCCCCCTCTCTCTCACTCTCTCTTAAAAAAAAAAAAAAAAAAGAAAAAAGTTACCAAAGAATAAAATTAATTTAAAAATACTAAAGAGGTAATATTAAATGAGAAAAACAAGGGTTAAAATTGTGTTATATTTGGTATGATCCCAAATACATTTTTGAATTATGGGTGGGGGTTCAAAGAATTGTGCCTCTTCTACTTAACTATCAATGACATACGTTGGTGCTAAGTTTAAGACAAAGCAAGGTATTTGACTTTAATAAGTCTTAGTATTAAGAACCAAGGAGGGCTGGGGATGTGGCTCAAGTGGTAACGCGCTGGCCTGGCATGCATGGGGCACTGGGTTCGATCCTCAGCACCACATAAAAATAAAATAAAAATGTTGTGTTCACCGAAAAACTGAAAAATAAATATTTTTTAAAAAAAGAACCAAGGGGCTGAGGCTATGGCTCAGTAGTAGAGTGCTTGCCTAGCATGGTGTGAGATACTGGGTTTGATTCTCAGCACCACATATAAATAAATGAATAAAATAAAGGTCTATACATCTAAAAAATGTATATATAAAAAAAAAAGAACTAAGGAATTGGCTAACAGTGACACTTACTAGACAAATGCTCATTAAAAGAAGACTCAGGAGATCCCTGTAATCTGATTCTGTGTTGAATTTGTTGCAACTTGATATGAATTTGATAATTTGGGGGTAATTTTTTTTCACCTATTTCTAAAAGGTGGAATTGTCTGTTCTAAGCATTTAGTCAAAAGCTATAAGGGCTGGGCTTGGTGGCACATACCTGTAATCCCAGACACTTGGAAGTTGAGGCAATAGCATCACAGATTTGAGGTCAACTTGTTGAACCTGTCTCAAAATTTAAAAAGGGCTAGGGATGTGGTTCAATGGTTAAGCACTCCTGGGTTCAATCCCCGGTACCAAAATTATCTACTTGCTTTTAAGTTTTGTTGCTTCTTATTTTAGGCTTCTTATATTGGAACAGCTTTTGAACAGTATGAAGCACACAAAAGGAGCTCGTCAACAAGTAGTTCAGTTACATGTTGTTTCTTCCATTTCTAATTTCTTAAAGGTAATTCTACTTTTTTTAAAATCAAATATTTGCTTAATTCTTTTAAAAAAATGTATGGCTAATTATGGAGAATAATATTTTTAAAGAGCTTTATTTTCTAAATTTGTCCTAATCTCCTGATGGTAGTGTTTCAGGATTTGAAATTCTTCTACTTTTTCTTTGTATAATACCAGCCTAGGGATTGATGGTCTGTGGCCTATGGGCCAAATCCAGTTCACTGTTGCATTTGTGACTTATTGTTTCTAAGTAAAATATTACAGGATTCATTCAGGTGATTCCTTTTAGACATCTATTAATGTTCTTTGGAACACATTTATGCCATAGTGATAATTGATTGCTATTTTGTTTGCCTGGTGGTAAAATTTTAAAGTACTTTGTGAGAAAAAGATCAAATTTTGTTTGTGTGATCAGTGTTCATTTTGTGTTCTGATGTTTTAAAGTATTACTATATATGAACTTACATGTTAACAAGAATGTACATTCTCAGCTAGACAATAGAATTTGCTATAGTTCTAAATTTGAATTTTTCTTTATGTATTTTAGTATGTGGCTGGCTCAAAGGGAAGTTTAGGTCCAGATGAAATGAGAAGACTTGCCCTAACATTAGTGATGGGAGCCCTAGAAAGTCACAACCCCCTTTTGAGATGTGCAGCTGCAGAGGCATGGGCTAGATTAGCCCAAGTAGTTGATGATGGAGCTTTTACTGCTGGATTAGCTCAAGTTAGCTTTGACAAGTAAGTTAATTTTTTATTTAATACCAGGGGCTATGTGATAAAATTGGTAATAGCTTGTTGATTTGTTGGAACTAGTAAGAAATCTGATTCATAGATTTAACTAAGAAAAGAAAACTAACAAATGTGGGTGCCAAGAGCATGAAAAAAGAACCTATAGAATGGGAGAATATCTTTGCCACCTGCACCTCAAATAGAGCATTACTCTCCAGGATGTATAAAGAACTCAAAAAAACTTAACACCAAAATAAATAACCCAACCAATAAATGAGCAAAGGAATTGAACAGGCATTGCCCAGAAGAAGAAATACAAATGGTCAACAAATGCATGAACAAATGTTCAACAGGGGCTGGGGTTGTGGCCCAATGGTAGAGCACTGGCCTAGCATGTGTGGGGCACTAGGTTAGATTCTCAGCACCAAATATAAATGAATGAATAAAATAAAAATCCATCAACATCTAAAAATCTGTTTTTAAGAAAATGTTCAGGGCTGGGGATGTGGCTCAAGCGGCAGCGCGCTCGCCTGGCATACGAGCGACCTGGGTTCGATCCTCAGCACCACATACCAACAAAGATGTTGTGTCCGCCGAGAACTAAAAAAAAATAAATAAATATTAAAAAATTCTCTCTCTCTCTCTCCCCTCTCTCACTCTCTCTTTAAAAAAAAAAAAGAAAATGTTCAACATCTCTAGCAATTAGAGAAATACAAATTAAAACTACACTGAAATTACATCTCACTCCAGTCAGAGTGACAATTATCAAGAACACAAGTAATAATGAACATTGGTGTGAATGTGGGGAGAAAGTTTCACTCATACATTGCTGGAACTGCAAATTGGTGCAACCACTCTGGAAAACAGTACAGAGATTCCTGAGAAAACATGGAATGGAACCACCATTTGACCCAGTTATCCGACTCCTCAGTATATACTCAAAGGACTTAAAATTAGCATACTGCAGGGATGCAGCCACATCAGTGTTTCTAGCAGCTTAATTCACAATAGCTAAGCTATGGACCAACCAAGATGCCCTTCAAATGAATGGAAAAAGAAAATGTGGTATATATACATGCTGGAATATTAGTCACCCATAAAAAAGAATGACTTTTGCCAGTAAATGGATAGATCCAGATAAGTAAAATAAGCCAATCCCAAAAAACCAAAAGTCAGATGTTCTCTCTGATATGTGAATGCTAACACACAAAAAGTTGGGCGGAGGTGTAATAGAAAAGACAATAATAAAGGAGAATAAAGGGAAGGGAGGAAGGATGAAATAGGAAAGATAGTAGAATCAATCAGACGTAACTTTCCTATGTTCATATATGAATACACCACCAGTGAAACATCTTGTATAACCGCAAGAATGGGATCCTAATTAGAATAAGTTATACTCCATGTATATATGTCAAAATACACTCTCTATGTATACTCTTGTCATGTATGTATAAAAGAAACAAACAAAACTTTTTTAAATAAAGAACTCTCATGGCCTGCTGGTCTTTTTTTTAATATTTTTAGCTTTAGGTGGACACAGTATTTTTATTTTATTTTTATGTGGTGCTGAGGATCGAACCCAGTGCCTCACACATGCCAGGTGAGCGCACTACCATTTGAGCCATATCCCCAGCCCTTGGCCTGCTAATCTTGAAACACAAAATTATTACTATTTCAGCTTTAGTCTTAAGTAATAAGAGAAAGATCACTATCTAGAATATGAAGTGACCATCAAGGGAATAAACTCTAGGACAGTTAGATACTTAATGGAGTTTTATATGTAAAATATAGATGATAGGTAGTAGCACCAATCTATAGGAGAAGGAAAAACTATAGACTGCAGATAAAAAAAAAAAACTGTACTTTTATTTCTGTAGTTCTATCATTTTGAGTAGATTGCTTAATCCTCTCAGCCAGTTTTCCTCTACTTCAAATAGCAGGTTATTAATACTGTCTTTTCTATTTAAGAATATTAATATAGGCACCATACACAGTGGTCCTGGAGCCTGAGGCAGGAGGTCAAAGCCAGCCTCAGCCAAAGCGAGGCGCTAAGCAACTCAGTGAGACTCTGTCTCTAAATAAAATACAAAATAGGGCTGGGGGATGTGGCTCAGTGGTTGAGTGCCCCTGAGTTTAATCCCCAGTACCAAAAAAAAAAAAAGCTTCCTCTAAGACTATTAATGTAGGCCAGGCTGATGCTAACCTCAGAATTGTTGAGAAGATTATAAAGAAAAATTAAATATCATGGCACAGTGGTATACACCTATAATCTCAGCTGCTCAGGAGATGTGAGTCAGGGATCACAAGTTTGAGGCTAGCCTCAGGAGTTAGCAAACCCCCCTCTCATAATAAAATTTAAAACAAAAATGAACTAAGTGTAAAGTGCTTAAATTAGCTGAGAGTTGTAGAATCTATCACACATAACTTACCTATGTTCCTATGTGAATATACAACCAGTGAAACGCCACATCATATATAACCATAAGAATGGGATCCTAATTAGAATAAGTTATACTCCATGTGTATATAATATGTCAAAATATATTCTGTATACTCTGTCATGTATATATAAATGAGTTCTATGCCCAGGACTGTCTTTTTTATCAATCTGTCTGTCTATTTATTTATTTATTTGGTATCAGGACTCAGGGATATTTAACCACTGAGCCACATTCCCAGCCCTTTTTATTTTTTATTTTGAGAAAGGGTCTTGCTAAGTTGCTGAGGCTGGCTTTGAATTTGTGATCCTTCTGTCTCAGCCTAATGAGCTGAAATTATACTGGAATTACAAACATGCACCACAGTGCCTCCCTCACGGTTCTGTCTTTAAAAATAAATAAATAAAAATTTAAAAAGGTTGTCTAAATGACAGAGTACATATATTAGGCTTGATTTTGTTTTTTCAATGCTTGTCATTTATTTTTATTCCCATAATTACAGATTGAAGTCAGCAAGGGATGTGGTTACAAGGACTGGACACTCGTTGGCTTTGGGATCCCTAAATAGGTATTTAGGAGGAATAAGTTCTTCTCAGCACTTAAATTCTTGCATTGGGATCCTTTACACTTTGTCTCAGGACAGCACTTCTCCTGATGTGCAGGTGAGTACCTCACACAATGCCTTTCTTGAAATACATGATTTGTAGATGATGTTGATTGTTTTTAATGACCACTGATAATTCGTGAATAATATTTCCCCCATTAATGTTAAAGCAAGTGTTAACTTTGATTAACTTTGTTAACTGGATTTTAATGAATTTATTTCTTTTAATTAGGTATATATATGACAGCAGAATGCATTTTGATTCATTGTACACAATTGCAGCACAACTTTTCATTCCTCTGGTTGTACATGTTGTAGCATCATACCATATGTGTAGTCATACATGCACCTTAGGGTAATGATGTCCATCTCTGTTAAATGGATTTTTAAAATTCAAATCTATCTATATTCTTTCAACTAGAGTGTCTGAAGTCACATTCAATATCTTTTATTGAAAAACATAGCTCTTCTATCATAAAATATCATTATACTCTTCTAAATATATTAGCATATTTAATCTTCACTGTAATTTAGGGTGTATAGTTCTTTACAGCAAAATAAAACTGAAGCTTACAGAAGCTTAGTTACTTGCTCATAACTGAAAAGCCAATGAGCTGTGGAATCAGGTCACGAACACCAATCATGGAATCAAAATCCAATTTTTAACCACTAGACCATATTTTTGTACATATCTTACCCATTTCAGTCAGTAAAATCATTCTCCTGATATTTTAATGATTTTTATTGTTCATGTTCTTTTACTTTCCTTATCTCTTCCTTAGTATAGTAACCTCCAAATGAGTTATTTTTTAAAATTTTTAGATTCTTTTCTTTCCAACCCTCTCTAAATATGAAACGAATTTATTTTTCTAGAAACTTTCATTTTGCTGCTTCCCAAATGAAAAGGTAGACAAACTGCTTATTGCATTTTTAAAAATATTTTATTTTTTTTAATTGTAGTTGGACACAATACCTTTATTTTTATGTAGTGCTGAGGATCAAACCCAGGGCCTTGCACGTGCTAGGTGAGCACTCTACTGCTGAGCCACAATCCCAGCCCTGCTTATTGCTTCTTAATCAACTTCTTATTCTAGTCTTATCCACTGACCCAGAAACTCTGTCTGTTCTTACACTGATGTACTTATTGTCTTCTCTTACAGATGGTCTACCCAGATGTTATTCTCATATCTGCGTTTATATTTTTTCCTTTTGTCATTCTCCCTCCCTTTCTTATCTGATATTTTAAATTTTTTAGTGTTTTAAGAACCAATTTAACCACTATCTCATTAAACTTGAACATCTCTAATCCATAGCTTTCTTTTTTTGAATTATCATATTTTTAATAGTCTCCTCAACATCGTTGAATACTTGATTGAATTGACTCAAAAAGTTTTCCATTGTTCAACCATCTTTAAATATAATACCTTTTCTTTCTGTTGTATTCTTCTTCCCTTTCAAGGAGTCTAGGTTTATGTTGAATACCTTTTTGTTGATTAATTTAAATGCTTCTTTCCATAGTTTCCAGTGTAATCAAACCTAAGTCATCTTGGAGCTGGGGGTTGTAACTTAGTGATAGAGTTTATGCTTAGCATGCACTGCACAAGGCCCTCAGTTGAATCCCCAGCTTGAAAAACAAACAGACAAAAAAGCCCTGAGTTTTCTTAATTGCTATTATCATCACCTAACTGATAAGAACTCATTGTTGTACTAAAGTATTTTAAGCTTTCTTACATATCCATTGATGAGAGAGAAATTTTTTTTTCATTTCATTTCCTTAAGGGGTTGGAACTTTTTATTAGCTTCTTATTGTGGAACATTCAAACAGTCACAAAAGTTGAAAATACTATAATTGGGGCTGGGGCTGTAGCTCAGTGGTAAAGTGCTTGCCTCATATGTGTGAAGCACTGGGTTCGATCCTCAGTACCACATCAAAATAAAGATACTGTATATTCATCTACAACTAAATAAATATTTAAAAAAAAAAAGAAAATACTATAATGAACCTATTTTACTTAGCATTCAGTTTCATTGGTTATCAGTGTAATGTGTAATGAGCATCTGGATCAAAAGACATTATCAGTACCCCATACCATCTTATCATGCTATCTTCTAGTTAACTATCTGCCCCATCAAGGATAACCACTCTCCTTATTTGCAACAGTAAGAATCAATTTTCTTTCTTTTATAATTTACATAAGTGCAATTATACAGTAGGTAGGTACTCTCTATGTCTGGCTTTCTTCATTCCATGTTTTGTTCAAGAGATATGTCCATATTGTTGCATATAAGTTGTAGATTTTGTTGAATCCTTTTTAAAATTTGAATTTTTGTTCTTTATATAGGTTTAAAAAAATGAAATTTTCAAAAAACTGTATTTGATTCAAGCTGTTGGCTAAAGTACCAAACATTTATCTTGAAATTCTTAGCACTGAGCTATATCTACATTTGGTGATTGTCTCTGAGTTGGTTTTATATTGGGTATTTAAAGAGAAAAATTCTCTTTTTCTTTTCGTTTTGGGGGGTGGGCAGTAGTAAGGGTTGAACCCAGGGGTACTTTACCCCAGTTCTTTTTATTTTTTATTTTGAGATAGGGTCTTGCTAAGTTGCTGGGATTAGCCTCAAATTTGCAATCCTATGCCTCAGCCTCCCAAGTGGCTGTAATTACAGGTGTGCGACTGTACCAAGCCGAGAATTTTCTTAATATCTCTCTCTCTCTCTCTCTCTCTCTCTCTCTCTCTCTCTCTCTTTTTTTTCTGCTTCAGTCAATGTAAGGAAAATTTTATTGAGGTCCGAAGGCCATATATGGGGCTTGGGCAGGAGGCCACCCTTTGGGGAAAGGAGCCAGTGAGGGGCTTTATTTCACCTTCTTTTTGGGCAGAGATTATTGGTGTGGCCACACTTCTTGCAGCAGCTGACAGCACAGGGGGGCAGGTGGGCATAACACTTGTGACACATCATCTTGTCACAGTTGTACTTCTGAGTCAGCTGGCACCGGGAGGGCTCAGTGATGCCACCTAGAAGGTGAAGCACCAAGTGCAGGGAGGACTCTTTATGTTGTAATCTGAGAGAGTGCAGCCAAATCCTCCAGCTGTTTGCCCACAAATATCAGGCGCTGCTGGTCTGTGGGATGCCCTCCTTGTCTTGAATTTTGGCTTTGACATTCTCAGTGGTGTCATTGGGCTCGACCTTGAGGGTGATGGCCTTGCCCGTCAGGACTTCTTGTTTGCTGGGGTGTGCAGTGATGCAAAAGATGGTCTTCACAAAAGTCTGCATTTCTGTGTCTGCCACTCGAGAACCTTGTTGAAGAGAAGAAGCTTAAACTCTTAAGGTTCTCCATTTCTCTTTCCAAATTATTTGTAGCATACACTTACTTTGCCATTACTTAAGCCCTTGCTTCAACAAAGAACAGTTTAATGTTTTATATGTTTCTTAATGCTACTATCACATTTTTAATTGTTGTTCTCTGTCTTCACAGACCTGGGCACTGCATTCTCTATCATTGGTAATTGACTCTGCTGGCCCACTCTTTTATGTGCATGTGGAGCCTACCCTTTCTCTCATTATAATGTTGTTGTTAAATGTGCCTCCCACTCATGCTGAAGTTCACCAGAGTCTTGGTCGATGTTTGAATGCCCTTATTACCACATTAGGTCCAGAGCTACAAGGTATGGATGGGTGGCTTTTGTAATGTTTTACATTAAAAATATACACATAAAAAATTTGATTACTTTCCCAGTCTATATTTGGCACATGGTGGTTGCTCAGTATGTTTTTGTTAAATGAATGTATAAATGTCATTCAGCCTGATTTCTGTTACCTGGAAAAGACAAGGAGTACCATAATTAGAAAGGTAAGATATATTCCTTAATAATTAAACTGATAGACATAGAATAGTTTAAGGAGCACTGACCTATTTAAAAAATAAATGACTAAATTAAAAAATCTCAAATATGCCAGTCTGTTCAAATGAATAGTATGTGATTATAATATACGAAGGTAACTCGTAACTACTATAATTTCTGTTTATTGGTAATTCTTTTTTTATGTTTTTTTTCCCTATAATTGTAGATGGACAGCATGCCTTTATTTGTTTCTTTTTTTTATATGGTCCTAAGGATTGAACCCAGTGCCTCACATATGCTAGGCAAGCGCTCTACCACTGAGCTACAGCCCCAGCCCTTTTGATAATTTCAAATTCTACTTTTCATGAAAATATGGTGAAATCTCTTCTAAGATTTTTCATTGTCTAGTGATGTGTGTTGTAATAAACAGAAAGAATAAGTTAAAAATGGGGAGGAAAAAGAATAACCAAGGTAATCTAAAAGTTTGTTACCTAGGTTGTCCCTGCTTTGGTTGTATGTGTATGTGTATGTGTGCACAGGTGTTGTGTACCCAGGAATTTTTGTGTGCCATGTGCTGTAGCACTAAGTTATGCCATCAGTCCCTGTCCTCACTTTTGCAGTAGAAATTTTACTTCATAGATCCATAAAGATAAAACTGGAAATAAATTTTAAAACCTAGTAATATATTTAAAGAGTAGTGATTTTATAGGTCAATTATTAAAAGCCTCCGGTTTTTTATTTTAGGTAACAGTACTTCAGTTTCTGCCTTAAGGACTTCTTGTTTGCTGGGTTGTGCAGTGATGCAGGATAACCCAGACTGCCTAGTTCAAGCTCAGGCCATCTCTTGCCTTCAGCAGCTTCACATGTTTGCTCCTCGGCATGTCAACTTGTCTAGCCTGGTTAGCTGCCTCTGTGTGAGTATAAAATCATAAATGAGCCCTTAGTTTCTTTTGTTTCAAACTTGGATTTATTCCAGTTTGATTATTCTTCATACTATGTTCAGAATTAGACGTTATATATATAACTATTTTATTTCAGTCTTTTTTTTTTTTATGAGGGAGACAGCTCTCACACATTTACCTCTTAAGTGAATGCACATGAGACAGATTTTTTTCTCCCATTAATATTGAACTTAAGATTTGGAATATTTGCTGGGCGTGGTGGCACACACCTATAATCCCAGTGGCTGGGGAGGCTGAGACAGGGGATCGCAAGTTCAAAACCAGCCTAAGCAAAAGTGAGGCACTAGGCAACTCAGTGAGACCCTGTCTCTCTTCATTAATCAGTAAACAATACATAATGGGTGCTTATGTTTCAGGTAATATATAAATGCTTTAGTACATGCAAATATTTATGTGATTTCTCTTTTTTTCTTTGTCCTCTATTCTAAATTATTGCATAAAAGTTCTTTTCATCTCAGATGGAGAAATAATACTTTTTTCAATATGCGTGTCAGAATCTGGGTTCTAATAATGTATCTAACATTTAGAAAGATGAAGCAATGGACTAGAAGTTCTGATGAGGTGATTCATAAGTATCATTGGTGTTAAGGTTTTTCTTGAGCATAATAATTTCTATCTGGGCTTGCCTCAAAAATTGAGTTGCATTTCAGTTTATAACTTGACACCCTGGCTTTTCAACTTTTTCTGCCTGTGTGATATTACAGCATACTTCCATAAGTAGTATGGCAGTTGAGAAGCATTACTACAGACAATCTTTTATTTTTTATCTTTTCTTACTTTTTGGTACCCAAAAAGTACCAATAGCACTCCATACTATTAATTGTTGTTTTTTTCTGTCTTGACGTATGTCTTAAATGTATATTGTATTAATTATTGATATATTTAATATTAAACCCAGAGCAATTAGCCACCGAGCCATATCCCCAGTACATTTTATTTTATTTTATTTTGAGATAGAGTCTTGCTAAATTGCTAAGGCTGGCTTTCAAATTGCAATTCTCCTGCTTCAAGCCCCCTAAATTTCTGAGATTATTGGTAGTGCATCACTGCTCCCAGCTATTTTTTTTTTTTTTTAAAGATAGGGTCTCACTGAGGAGCTGGAGATATATAGTTCACTTGGTAGAGTGCTTGCCTCACGTACAAAAGGCCCTGGGTTCAATCCCCAGCACCACGAAAAAAAAAAAAAAGAAAGAAAGAAGAAAATCTGATTCCATCAATCCCACCTTTAGAATAAAGCTTCTAAAGTTTTTGTTTTTTTTTAAAAAAAAGAAGAAAAGAAAAAAAAGATAGGGTCTCACTGAGTTACTGAGACTGACCCTGAACTTGTGAACCTTGTACCTCATCTTCCCAAGTTAGCTGGGATCACACACATGCACCATTGTACCTGGTTTCTACTTTTGTAGATGATGTTTTATCATTAAATCCAGTCTTAAACTGGGTACAGTGCCACCTGCCATAATCCCAGCTGCTCAGGAGGCTGAGGCAAGAAGATCACAAGTTTAAGGCAAGCCTGAGAAACTTGGTGAACCCTATCTCAAAATAAAAGGGCTGAAGATGTAGCACAGTGGTAGGCAGACATTGGGTTTAATCCACAAGGCCAAAAAAAAATTCTAAGTCTAGGCTCTCTTTATCTGGACTCCTCATCCAATCATTGTTTTATTATTTAAAATTGTCTTTGCTGTATATTTTATGGCTAGATCATGTCTCTGTCATCTCCTAACTTTGTGGCTGTAGGGAAGTCCCATAACCTCCTAAATTCTTAATCTGTTAAACATGTGGATTATGCAAGATGCTCCATTTAAAGGCACAGGTCTGGGCATTTAATTAGCACTTCATACTATTAATTGTTTTTTTTTTTCTGTCTTAACATATATCTTAAATGTATATTGTATTAATTATTGATATATTTTGTGTACTACACTTAAAAAAGAAGACCTGACTCTTTTTTTGACAGAAACTTCTGTTCCTGCATTTCTTAGATCTGAGCCAATTGTGTATTAGGAAAAATAGCATTTACAAAAAAAATGATTTTTACTTTTAACACTTATAACTTTTCTCTTGGAATATTACTTTTCATATTTGAGGAATCAAAATTATTATTGAAAATGTTTCTATTAGGGGATGGGGGTTTAGCTTAGTGGTATAGCATTTGCCTAGCATGCATGAGGCCTTGGGTTCAATCCCCAACACCACCAAAAAAAAAAACATTAAGAAAATTTTTACTCCTTTGCAAATTGATTTTATGTTTACTTTCCATCTAAATATAGTGATACTCTCTTTTTTTTGGTTATTGAAGTATAGTAGAAAATATTCAGTAATGACCTTTTAAATTTTCTCCTTTATTTGAGCAAGAATTCACTTATTGATTAATGCTTATTGAGAAATGAAGAGTAAGACTTTCATTAATTCATGATGAATAAGATCCAATCAAACACATTAGCTTTTTTCCATTTCCCAGACCAAAAAAAAGTTAATAGAGACTATTATGCTGTGAGTTTTTTTTAATACCTTGAGCATTTGAGAAAATCTGCAGTAAAGCTGTTAATAATCTAATTCGTGTTGTTCACAGTATTAAAGCTGCAAAGTGTTATTGTTGCTTACATAGAAATCATATTCTAAGTGGATAAGGTGTGTATGGGAACTCTACTTTTCATTCAGTGTTGCTGTGAATCTTCAAATTGCTTTAAAAAATCTACTTAAAAAGATATTCAAAAATTACTATCACTACAGTGCAATTAATTTTGTGTCTTGATATTTTGGTTAGTAATTCTAAATTAGGTTGGATTTATTATATTTTAAAGTGTTCTCTCGAGTAAGGAAATTGCATTTATCATTAGGCAAGAATCCTGTAAAGGTTTTCTTCTAACTGCATGCTGTTTTAACTTGCATTCTCAACTTGGCCTTAGCTACACCAGCAATTAGAGTACTCTGTTTTAAAACTTGGCTTCCAAGAGTAAAAACTATCTATAATTAACTTATGATGAAGTAAACCATTAACTTTGTCTGTTGCTGGACACCTGCTCATGTGAATGTAGTCCAGATCACTCCTCTCACAGACATGTCTACTTAATCTGGTTTTAATACTGAGGCTTAATTGGATTCCAAAATAAAACCTGATTTCTCAAATATACAACTTAAAATTATTATATTATATCTTTACATCAAGAATTTTTATTGACTCTTTTCACGATCTTAATTCATATTTTATATTATCTTAGAAATTAAAGTATTTGTGCCACATTTTTAAATTGAAGCTAAGCCAATTTAAACAATCACTGTATCAACATTTATATTTTAATGCTTAGCTAACTGTTGTCAACTCATCCTAGTGTTTACCTTTTGGTTTTGTCATGACTGGTCTGTCATTTGTTTTTGTACAGGAGATCTTGTTGGATAATTCTGTGTTGGTAGGTCCCTGACCCTTGATTCCTAACTTTTTTTGAGGTTTGCAGTGCTGTTTGTGGTGTTTTTGTTTGTAGATGTTCTTGTTTTCCTCTGCATCCCTGTGCTTAAGCTAATCATTGATGCATAGTCCTGTATGTATAGCATGTTACATGGTGTTTATTTAATACCAATGTAAGCAAATCCTTCCTAACCTTCTCCAGCTGATGCACCCACATCTTATACTGAATTTTGCATCTTTTTGATTTAATATATTCATCAGAAAGGAATTGTAGTTACGGTTTTATTTAATTTCTGTGTTTTGCCTGCTTTGTTTGCCTTAACCTACTCTATTCTTCCAATTTAAATGCTGGAGAATGACATGGAGATATTAAGCCTCCCATTTTGCTTTGTGTGACAGTCTTCAATCTTTTTTCTACCAAACAGAGTGCTTCTAAGCATGCTTTTTTAGAAGACTGTTTGACCAGCCTGAATAAATGCTGCACCTGCCTTGTATTATATGCTTGTAAAACTTCAATTAAAATAACTAGTAGATTCATTTATAATTGTCTTGCAGAGTGTGTTTTGTCGTTGTTAAATATAGCAGTAATCTTGGGCATGAATAAACTTGATCTTTTTATATTTTAACTTCTTTGTTATCTTCTATACTCGTTTTAAACAACAGAAGTTCGTAAACTTGACTGGAATGATATTACCTTGAGACTTTTGTGAATGACATTGCTCTCTCCATTTTTGAATTTGTGATATGGCTTAGGGGTAAAATAGAACATTTACTAAAAAGTTCTCACATGTTTCATTCATGATATGTTGACTTTTTCTGGTTTCTGGCTTATGAGAAAATTTAATATTACACTCCCTTTGCATGAAATTTCTTCTTATACATTGAAAAGTAGCTGCTGCGACCTTTCTCAACCCTCCCTTCCTTCCTCATCCACTCTCTCCCCCTCTCCCTCCCTCTCTCCACCTCTCTCTCTCCTTCTCTCACTTCCTCTCTCTCAGAATTTAGCCTCTGCTGTTTACAAAACTTCTACTTCAGTTCTGGGGTTTTTGTTTGTTTGTTTGTTTGCATATGCCAAGTCACCATAAGAGCACTGTCAGAATTATGCCATTATTTCTCAAAATTTGCTTTGAAAATCACTGTAAGATACATACTGGCCTAGGTGTGTAGTTCAAATGGTGGAATGTATCTTAGCATGTGCAAGACCCTAGGTTCAATCCCCAGTACAAAACAAAACAACAAAAAAATGCGATAGATCACACCAAGCTTATCTTTACTTTCTGAGTTAGAACAAAATAAATTTAAATCTCTAGATTTTATTTCACTTGTGAAATCATGGGAATTTGCATCCAGAAACCTCCGACTTGTAATTGATTATTTAAGTTATATCACTAAGTTTATCATCTGCCATAAGTAAATACAACCTATTTATTACATTGTAGCTCTAAAATATATTTATATATATGTATATCTACATATAAGTATGCATATATATGTACCTTTATGTATATATACATATAATTTGCTGTTCTGTATTTTTGGTGAATGTTTTCTAAGTAAAATTTCTGCCTTTATTTGAGAATGCATTTACTTACTCTATATGTCTTCTAAATAAAATAACTACAAAATAACTTGTTAGAAACTACATTAATAATAACTAATATTTATTGAGCATTACATTTGTCGGGTTCTATGGTAAGCACTTTGCATGTTACTTTGTGTTAATTTCACAACATCCTTATGAGATGGGAGAGTTATAAATAAGGAAAGTAAGGTACAAAGAGGTTAAATAACTTGCCCCAGATCACCCAGCTAAAAATGTTGTGGATCTAGTACTCAAACTGAAACAGTTTTACTTTAGACCTTCCAATTTAACCAATATGCTATATTGCTAAATTTTTATACATTTCTTAGAGAATCATAACTCATTATGATAGAGTTATAATTGTATAAATCCTTTAAATTGTTTCTTTAATCTCTCAAAACTATTCTTATTCAAATAAATTAACTTGTCTTCTAACACTGGTTAAGAGGCTTTTGTTTGAATTTACTTATGAATAGTGCATAATCTAGTGTGTGCATTATTCCTTAAGGTTTTTCTAAGTTTCATGATCATAAATATATACTTAAAGTAGTTTTAAGAACTTTCTGTGTATTTAATAAATTGTGATCAGAAAGAAATCCAATGAATGAATATCTGTTGGATTTACTGAATGCCACAAAGAACTGTAGCTCTTTCATTCCCCAAATGATATTTTTCAGGTGAATCTTTGTAGTCCCTACTTGTTATTGAGAAGAGCAGTTCTGGCTTGTTTACGTCAGCTTGTACAGAGAGAAGCATCTGAAGTTTCAGAACATGCTGTTATGCTTGCTAAGGATAGCAGAGAAAAGTTGACCCCAGGTAATTCTTTTTATCAACATATGTCTAGCTTAAATTATTGTTTTAACCTTAAATTTTCATTATATACCTGAGTCTTTTTAACAAAAATTTAAATTACTACATAGTATGTTTTAAACCTACTACAAGAAAGAATGACTAGGTCTGGGGTTATGGCTCAGTGGTTGAGTGCTTGCTTGGCACCACATAAAAATAAGTAAATAAAATAAAGGTATTGTGTCCATCTACAACTAAATAAAAATAAAAAGAAAGAATCACTAATAATTATCATTTCATCCCTTGATTTAGAGCAATGGTTCTCAGACCGAAGCCCCTTAACCAGCAACATTCACCTTACCTGAGAACTTATTAGAAATATCCCTGACCTCCTGAACCATAAATCTAGGAATAAAGCCCAGCAATCTGTATTTTTATAGTCAAAAGTTTTTATAATCCCTGTGTTAGTAGTGAAGTTTGCAAGTCATTGGTTTACAGCAAGTTTTTTCATATCAGTCAACTAATTGAATTTAGCCTTTAAGTAATTTATCATACATAAGTCCGTTTGCCAAAATCTCATTTTAATAAAACATTTTAGGTGTGTCTGCTAAAAGTTACATCTTGGAGCTAAATTTAAAAAGACTTTTTTTTTTTTTTTTTGTATCAGGGATTGTACCCAGGGGCACTTAACCACTGAGCCACATCACCAGACCTTTTTTATTTAGGTTTTGGTTTGTGGGGGTGGGGGGGTTGCCTTTTTTTTTTTTTTTGTGGCAAGAGGAGGAGGAGTAGTGGAGGGGTAATCAGTGATTAAATTCAGGGGCACTCAACCACTGAGCCACATCCCTGACCCTATTTTGTATTTTATTTAGAGACAGGGTCTCACCAAGTTGCTTAGCACCTTGCTTTTGTTGAGGCTGGCTTTGAACTTGTGATATTCCTGCCTTAGCCTTCCCAGCTGCTGGAATTACAGGCGTGTGTGCCACCACACCCAACCCAAAAGATTTCTTAACACCGAGTACAGTAGTTCACACCCATAATCCAGCAGCTTGGGAGGCTGAGGCAGGAGGATCATATTCAAAGCTAGCCCCACAACTTAACAAGACCCTGAGCAACTTAGTGAGACCTTAATTCAAAATTTTAAAAAGGGGAGGAGGTGCGAAATGGGGATGTGGTTCAGTGGTTAAATGCCCCTAGGTTTAATCTCCAGTACCAAAAGAAAGAAAAAAAAATGTTCTAACTTGCATGTAAATTCAAAGAAACTATTAGCCTGCAAATATAGTAATAATGTCTCACATATACATAAGCATAGTTTCCAAAATACTGTCATACTTTTAGAAAGTCACAAAGCCTTCACAAAGCTATCCAAATCTTAAAGCTTTCAGCTCCTTAATGTATTTTACTTTCAATAGTCTGTTTTTTTAAAAAATATTCATTTCTTTTAGTTGTACAAAATGCCTTTATTTCTACTTATTTATTTTTATGTGGTGCTGAGAATCAAACCTAGGGCCTTGCACGCGCCAGGCTAGTGCTTTACCGCTGAGCCACAACCCCAGCTCAACTTTCAATAGTCTATTCTTTATTTTTTTTTAATATTTTTTTGTTGTAGATGGACACCGTATCTTTTTTTGTGTGTGTGTGGCGCTGAGGATCGAACCTAGTGCCTCATATGTGCAAAGCAAGCGCTCTACCACTGAGCTACAGCCTCAGCCCCTCAATAGTTTGTCTATTCTTTAAATTGCAGTTTTATTATCATATTAAAACTTTTGTGATCACTTGAATTAGTCAGCATGACTGAACTGATAACATTATTCATCAAATAGGGTTGCAGAATTCATTTGAAAACTATTCTGGGGAGGGGGGATAGTAGAGGATAGGAAAGGTAGCAGAATACAACAGTTACTAATATGGCATTATGTAAAAGTATGGATGTGTAATTGATGTGATTCTGCAATCTGTATTTGGGGTAAAAATGGGAGTTCATAACCCACTTGAATCGAATGTATGAAATATGATATGTTAAGAGTTTTGTAATGTTTTGAATAACCAATAAAAAAAAAGAAAACTATTCAAACTATATTCATGATTATTAGCTTTAACCAGAGAATTTTAATCTAATAGTGACAGATGTTTTCCCCAATGGGACATTCAATTTGTATTTTCTGTTGCTTTAGGCTCTAATCATATAAAATGCTAGTAGTACATGTTACTAGAAATGTTAAATTAGCTATCTGATTAAAATTATAGTAATTAATTGTGTTAATCTTTTTTAAAATATTTTAATTTTTCAGACCCATAGAAAAGTTGAAAGAACCATATAGTGAACACATAGATTCATTACTTTTTTGTAACAGTTTTTTAATAATACTTATTTTAGTTCTCTGTCTATAAACACAAATGTTTTTAAATAACTTTATTTTTGTTTTGTTTTGTTTTAATGTGGTGCTTAGGATTAAACCCAGTGCCTCACACATGCTAGGCAAGCACTCTACCACTGAGCCACAACCCCAGCCCAACACACATATTTTTTCCCAAGTCATTTCAAAGCAGTCTACAGACCTGACAATTCAGTTCTAAATACTTTAATTTGCATTTCCCAAGGACATTTCTTTCACATAACCAAACCCCATTTATATACATAAGAAAACATTGATTTAATAGCATCATAGACTTATAGTCTTCAGATTTCTCCCATTATCACAAAAAATGTCCTTTGTGGCTCCTACCTATCCTTTTCCCCCCAACCAAATCTAGGATCCAGTCATTACTCATATGATAACATTAGCTGTTAAATCTTTTGTGTGTGTGTGTGTGTGTGTGTGTGTGTGTGTGTGTATGTGTATTACTGAGGATTGAACCCAGGGATGTTCTACCACCAAGCTACATTCTGGCCCCTTTTTTTATGTTTTATTTTGAGACAGGATCTCTCTAAATTGCTGGAGCTGGCCTCAAACATGTGGTCCTCTTACTTCAACCTCTCCAATGGCTGGGATTATAGATGTGCACCAACAGGTCCAGCTATTAGACATACTTTTAGACTCCTAATCTGAAATATTCCTATCATCTCCTTCTGATTTTAAAAACTAATTCCGCTTTTAAAACAGTCTATCATAGGGCTGGGACTGTAGCTCAGTGGTAGCGCACTTGCCTGACTTGTGTGAGGCACTGGGTTCGATTCTCAGCACCACATATAAATAAATAAAATAAAGGTCTATCAAAAACTAAAAAATTTTTGAAAAAAACAGGCTAACATGATCTTTTAGCATCTAAATTATTTCATAAGTTCTAGATGAATTAAATATTCAAGAGAATATTTATTTGGGACATTTTCAGGACTAAAGACAATAGATGATAAATCAAGCCTTATATTCTTAGAAATGATTTATTACTTTACGTAAGAATATTGTATAGTGATTTATATTTGTTGATAGTTCATAATAGCTTAGCTGTAGTAATTAATTTTCCTACAATTATTGTTTTTTATTTGTTTTGTATTCTCATGTTGAAAACTTTAGAGCCTTTATACCAAGATGAGGAAAGTCATTGATTATGTTTATTGATTTGAAATTAACTTTAGAGAAAAAATAATATATGCTGTGTTGAACTTTAATTGGGTGATATTTACCTAGTTTAAAAAGAAATATAACTCTTACTAAAGACTTATCATTCAGTGACATTACATAAAAATATATAGGTTCATAAATAATCTCAAAATTCAGTTATGAACTAAACTCAATCTCAGTAGATTAAGGCACAATAGTTCTTTAAAATATATTTATGTAGTAATATTTAATAACTACTGAATGTGTGTACTTCTCATATGGCAGTTTTGTTTTCTGTATTACTTAGATCATCGGTTTTCTTCTTGTCAGATGCTAACATTGGAGAAATGGGCCTTGAAGGGGCATTATTGGCCTTACTAGACAAAGAGACAGATCAGAGATTGTGCCATGATATCAGAGAGACTTTAAATCACATGCTAACATCTATGGCGGTGGAAAAACTCTCTCTTTGGTTAAAACTTTGTAAAGAAGTACTTGCTGCATCAGCTGGTAAGTACTGGTAATTACTGTATGAAATGATAAAATTGAAAGTAAAAACTATAGAAAATTATTTGCCACTGACCATTCATTAGTTTTTTCTACTTGAATTACAATTGTCTAGTCATTGTTTTCTTAAACTGAAGATTCTGCTTGTAATGTTTTAGAATTCTCTGTAATTTGAACAGTATAAATCTTAAGACTGCTTTTTTTTCTGTTTTTATTGTCTTAACATTCTTGTATCAAACAGTTAAAAAGTAGAGTCATTATTTATAATAGGAAATACCTAACTTATTTTTTTGGTACATGTAATAAATATTTGAGGGATTGCAGCAAATCAACATAATAAAAAACTTAGCGAGCAAACTAATTCCTCCATATTTAGTAATGTTAATTTAAAATAGTATTATAAAATGTTATTCCCCTAATGTCTTTGCTAATACAAGACAATTATAAGAATGTACACTTGATTCTTTAAAGTGTATATACTTAAAGAGAGGAAATAAATGAGAAGAAGAAAAAAGATAGAAACCAATTCTATTCCAGGAACTGTATATGTTCTATCTGATTTAATCCTTTAACTCATCCTATAAATAGACAGTATTATTCCTTTTTGCAGAAGAGGAAAGCTTAGAGAGGTAAGTACCTTGCCCAATGATACAAATTCAAGCCTAAGCCTACATAACTTTAAAATCCATAAATTTTCCACTAGGTTTCATTAGAGCCCAATTTAGTTATATAAATGTTATAATTTAATGTGGTTCTGATCTCTGAATTATGTGAAAGGAAAAGGATGCCATATGATTCCTGGAATTTTTTTGTATTCTCTCTTCATTTCTTCCAGTGATTTATACCTGTTCTTTCAACCATAGCTCTGCATGTTTTCTTGCTCTCTTCTATCCTCACTACTTGAGAATTAACAAGGACTTTTCCTTTAGGAAAAAAAAAATTATATGTGCACATTTAGACTGGTCATTTTTTTTTTTTTTGGTGTCTCACTTTTTAAAATTTTTACGTTTATACTCCCAGAAAACACTTTTCAGTCTATTGATTTCTTAGTCATAAGATAGCTTTGCCATAACTTGATTAGTGATATCTTTACTATCTTAACACCAAAAAATATTGACATGTAAGATAGTTTAGAAGAGCAAGATGGTTTGTTTGATAGCGTTAATTCCATTTTAAGTTGAATTTAACAGTAAATAAGAAGCAATACTTGAGTATGGCTCCAGCCATAAGCATAACTTTGAGATAATGACAGCAGAGGGTCTCTAGTAACAAAAATATTTTCAGATAGTTTTTAGTGTATTTAAGATAATCTCTTTAAGTTCATTCAAAGACCCAAGGTTGTAGGGGCTGGGGTTGTGGCTCAATGGTAGATCACTTGCCTAGCACTTGCGAGGCACTGGGTTCCATCCTCAGCACCACATAAAATAAATAAACAAATAAAAGACCCAATGTTTAAAGAGCTCAAGGGACTAGGTACATGTAATAAATATTTGAGGGATTGCAGCAGATCAGAGATTGTGCCATAATATCAGAAAGACTTTAAATCACATGCTAACATCTATGGCAGTCTCGCTTTGGTTAAAACTTTGTAAAGAAGTAGCTCAATGGTAGAGCACTTGCTTAGCATGTGTAAGGCACTGTGTTCCATCCTCAGCGCTACATAAAAATAAATAAAATAAAGGTATTGTGCCCATCTACAACTAAAAAAAATATTTTTAAAAAAACAGCTCTGCAGTAGACCCCACTCATACTCCCTACTATAGAATTTTAGCTTCCTTTAGTTTAATCATCTGTGGCTTGGGGTTGATAATTACTGCATTATCTAGTATTATACTTGGTTTTTCACTTTGAGTATATTTTAACAACTTGATTATCAGCTCTCATAGCATTTCCTTTAGACATCATTGTTATCTATACTTATTAGACATAGTTATTCAATGTTATTATAAAGGTATATGCTTGCCATCCATGGTGGCACACACCTTTAATACCATCAACTTTGGAGGTTGACAATTCAAGACCAGCCTCAGCATCTTGGCAAGACCTATCACAAAATTTAAAAATAAAGTTTTGGGAATGTAGCTCAGTGGTAAAGGACCCTTTGGCTCAATCCCCAGTACCAAATGATTTTTTTAAGTGTATGCTTGATTAATAGTAATTCTAGTGTGCATTTGAACTCATTTTTTGTGTTCTCTTAAAAATATACCTTTTGTGGGGCTGAGGATGTGGCTCAAGTGGTAGCACACTCGCCTGGCATGCATGCGACCTGGGTTTGATCCTCAGCACCACATACAAATAAAGATATTGTGTCCGCCGAAAACTAAAAATAAATATTAAAAATTCTCTCTCTCTCTCTCTCTCTCTCTCTCTCTCTCTCTCTCTCAAAAAAAAAATACATACCCCATTTGAATCAAATGTATGATATGTCAAGATCATTGTAATGTTTTGAGCAACTAATAAAAAATTAATATATATAATATATATATACCTTTTGTATATATACAATAGAATATTACTCAGCCATAAATAAAAATTAAATTATGGCATTTCCCAGTAAATGGATGGAACTGGAAACTATCATGCTAAGTGAAATAAGCCAATCTTAAAAAGCCAAAAGCCAAATATTCTCTCTGATAAGCAGATACTAACACACAAGAAGGGGTGCAGGGAATAGAAGTACTTTGGTTTAGACAAAGGAAAATGAAGGGAAGGGAGGGAGGTTGGGAATTGGAAAGACAGAATGAATCGGACATTTTTTCCCGTGTTCATATATGAATACATGACCAGTGTAACTCCACATCATATACAACCACAAGAACGGAAATTTATACTCCATGTATGAATAATAGGTCAAAATACATTCTGCTGTCATGTAAAACTAAAAAGAACAAATGAAAATTTTTAAAATATATACCTTCCAATTGATTGTAATCCTGTGTATTTTCCCTTGATAAAAGATTTTGCAACTATAACTTGTGTGGATACGATGCAAGAGGAAGAAGGTCATAAGCTTGATGATGCCTCAGTCCTGACCACCAGAAGTGATGAAAAACCCCATCCTTTTACCAATCCCCGATGGGCTACTAGAGTCTTTGCTGCTGAATGTGTCTGTAGGATAATTAACCAGTGTGAGAATGCAAACAGTGCACATTTTGACATTGCTTTAGCACAAGAAATGAAAAAAAGGGATTCAAGAAGTAAGTGGCATAGTGATGTAAAGACGAAGAGATACACATAGAAATTCTGCCTGCTTATGGTTTTCATATATATTTTAACAATAAAGCCAAAAGATTAATGTTTAAATACATTTTTCATGATAAGCTTCTTAAATTTGCATTCATTTTTGACTGCACATGCAATGAGTTAAGTTTATAGAGAATGATCATATTCTTTGGAAGTAAGGTGTGTTGGCTAGTTCCCAAAATGAATTTTCTGAATTGTAACTTTTAACAATTTTGCTTATAGTTTATTTCAGTGTCATGAATATTACCTAAAAATATTTGAACCAGTGTAAATTAAGCCTAATTGCAAGATCATTTTGATTTTGTTCAGTTTTATTTTTACCTACAAATGTGTATGTGTTCATGGTTTGGTGTCTGATT
Organism: Ictidomys tridecemlineatus; assembly: GCF_052094955.1. NCBI lineage: Eukaryota > Metazoa > Chordata > Mammalia > Rodentia > Sciuridae > Ictidomys > Ictidomys tridecemlineatus. The sequence goes on from NC_135481.1 coordinate 83,044,299, forward strand.
TTTAGAATTCATGTAAGCATATAATTATTCAAAGTCACAATGCACTTTTATGAGTAACCTAGTGATATTCTTTATCAGACAAAAGAATTACAAAGCAGAATGTTGCTATCACCACTTGAGTATGAATTAGACATCTCTGATTTAATTATTTTTAAGCAAGCATCTTTTAAGATTTTTATTTGGGATGAGCATTGTGCAAGATATTTATCCATGTAGAATTATTATGTCATAGATATTTACTGATTTCTGTGCTCCCAAACAAAATATTAGTGAGGTCTTGGGGATGTAACTCAGTGGGAGAATGCTTATGTAGCATGAGAAAGGCCCTGAATTCAATCCCTAGCACCACAAAAATAAATAAAATAATAGAATGGAATAGTAGTTGGCACTGACTACATTTCTCCAATGTGAGCTATAACTTTGCTTTTTGAATTAGTCTCAGATATATTCTGGGTAAAAGTTAGCTGTGTTCAGAAATATTATTGGAACATCTAAATATTTTTCTAATGCCTCTCCCCAAACTTTTGTACCAAAGGATGTTTTGTAGTCATAAGAGGAATTTTATCATTTCTATAGCTAGAGATTTTTTTAATATTCCCATGATTTGTGTACTTAGCAAGATATGTAAAATAAGATAATCTGGTGCATGTAGAGTCACACAAAGCTTTTGTTGTTATTGTTGTTTGTATTAGGGGTTGAACCCAGGGGCACTTTATCACTGAGCTACATTCCCAGTTCTTTTTAATTTTTGTTTTGAGACAGGATCTCACTAAGTAACTTAATTTGCTGAGGCTGCCTTAAACTTGTGACCCTCCTGCCTCAGCCTCCCAAGTCACTGGGATTACAGGCATGTGCCACCATGCACAACCACAAAGCTTTTTTTAAAGCAACATGAAGGCCCTTGGCTTCAATTTGATATAAAAAGAATAAATTACTGTTTAATTCATCAAAGCCCAAGGTCTCCTAAATACGAAGTAATATACTTTTATCAGAAAGTCTGAACAAAATATTTATTGAGACTATTAGCATTCTTTTAAAGGATGCTAATTCTGCTTTTGGTCTTTTAATAACTGTATTTAATTATTTGGTTTGAAGTAGTTTTGTGTGTATGCATTTGAGCATATTAAATTCAGCTTTAAAGTCTCTATTTGTTGCAGAGTAAAACAAAGCAGTAAATCAAATCAGAACTACCAAAAAAGAAAGTCTATCCTATGAATTTTTAAAAAATATTTATTTTTTATTGTAGTTGGACACAGTACCTTTATTTTATTTATTTATTTTCATGTGGTGCTGAGGTCGAACCCAGGGCCTCATACATGCTAGGCAAGCGCTCTGCCGTTGAGCCACAACCCCAGCCCAATCCTATGAAATTAAGAAGAGAAATTATCACATCATAAATCTTAGTTCCAACATATTCTATTTCTTAATAAGGCATTTTTTAATCTTGTAGATGACTTTTTGGTGTTACATCTTGCTGACTTAGTTCGCATGGCTTTTATGGCTGCCACAGATCACAGTGATCAACTCCGTCTTTCTGGCCTTGAAACACTATTAGTTGTTATTCGGCGATTTGCAACTATTCCAGAACCAGAGTTTCCAGGTCATGTGATTCTAGAACAGTATCAAGCCAATGTAAGCATTTTCTCTTAGAAAAATTTTTAAATTAAAAAGAACAATAAAATGTCTATACAACTATTTTGCATGTCACCTTTCAAATTATATAAGTGAGGATATTTCTCTTCTAACATATCACCAGTATCATAACCATGTAGAAAATACATACATTTGTGGAAGAAATCTGACAGCTATTAGTTTATAAAGTTTCAAGTACAAGCAAAATGGTACATAAAATAGGTATTTTATAACTTTAAGGATTAATTTTCATAATTAAAACCTTGGTAATTTGAGGGAGTGGAGGATTTCAGAAATGAAATCTTATATAAAATGTCTGAATAAGTAATATAACACCAAATATCCAGATTACATTAAATCATTACTTCTAGAATAAATAGAATGTTATACTTAACATCCTTTTTTAAAAATATATATATAATTTTTTTAACTGATTGTGTTTGGTACATTGTAAAAGCTAGAAAGAGAAAGGAAGATAACAAAATCCTTATCTGTCTTATAATCCTCTAACAGCATTCATCCAAGCATGTCTCTCATTATGATTTAGAGGCAAGTTGTGATAACTAGCAATTAAGGAGACCAGAGCAATTCACTAGTTGGTAAACAATCTTATCCCTTTTTCCCAGTAAGTAATGCTAGTGCATACTTAGGGAGAGAGCAAAAAGAAGGAATTGAAGTTATATACAACTGTCATATTAGACTAAAATATTATAATTCAGCTTAATTGAAGGGAGTTCTCATATTTTTATCTTTTTAAAAATTATAAGTATTAGAAATACAATTACAACTCAATTTAGGCAGAAAAAGGAAAATTATTGTCAAGAATCTTTTAGTTGGCTCCACTGTCTTCTGCATGGCTTTATTCTGAGGTTTGTCTTTCTAAGTGAGATTAAGATGACTCTCAAGTGCAAAAAATAAATCCTCTTTTGCAGTTCAGAATTCATTGTTCTGAATTGCAGGAATACTATATCGAAGATAGCTTAAAGTGATGGGATATTGATAAATGAAAAGGTTGGTTCTAAGACTAAAAAGTTAATAAAAAGCACAGGTCATGAGAAGGGGAGAAAAATGATTGCTCTCTCAGTACCCAAGTTCTTTTAAAGAGACAGTACTACTTTTCCAGTACTCCCAACAAAAGTCTTAAGAGTTTTCAGTATACCAGTATGGGTCCCTGGAGCACATGGACTACGAGGTAGGGGAGAAATAGTTCCCCTAAGGAAAACTAGGAATCCCATTATCTAAAAATAAGGGGAAATATGCAGAGCAGGCAAAACCAACAGGTGCCATAATACCTATTAAAAATACATGATTTTAAAATCAGGTTAAAAAGGAGAACTTGTGCTCTCTTATTGATGTTTGATTTGTCATATAATTTCTCTTCAGGTAGGAGCAGCACTTAGACCAGCCTTCACTTCAGAGACACCACCTGATGTGACTGCCAAAGCATGTCAGGTAAATGGTTAAAAAGACACAGCTTTAAAATGGTCTTAGGAAACAGTTCAGTTAGTGATTGAAGCCATGGTTATCTTCTCATTGATCTTAACTTACCATTTTTCTTTTCTTAAGTTTAGAGAACTTCCTTTTCCTTTTTCATAATTGCATGGTAACCCTATCTATGAATATGTCATAATTTATTTAAACAGTTTTATATTGATGGACATATAGGGTTTTTGGTCTTTCACTGTTATAAATAGTGCTACAATATTATGATCTTATGGCTAGGGTTGTGGTTCAGTGGTAGAGTGCATGTGTGAGGCCCTGGGTTTAATCCTCAGCACCACATAAAAAAATAATAATAAAGTTATAAAAATGTTTTAGAAAATTATAAATGAGAGATTAAATTTTTAAAAATATTATGATCTTCTGCATAGGTCTTTTTTTGAGGGAACTGGGGGAAGGGTCCTGGGAATTTAATTGAATCCACACCCTGGTGCATGCTAGGCAAGCTCTCTACCACTAAGTTACACCCTTAGCCTTTTTTCTATCTACGTGATAGAGTAAAAAGGGTATCTCATAAGAGATTGGATTGGTATTTCAAATGAGGCTGAACATTTTTTTGATATGTCTAAGAGCCATATAATACATAGTCTTAAAAACTTTTCTTGGAGTGGATTGTCAAACACTTGACATAAAATAATTAAAAGCAGGACTGTCATGAATAAATTAATTATAAACATAATGGAAAAACCTAATTTTAGTCAGTTCTTTCTAATCTTTTTTCTAAATCTAATTTTTAATCAGGTGCTGGAGATTGATCCCAGGGCCTCATGCATGCTACCTGAGCACACACTCTAACATTGAACTGCACCCTAGTGCCTCAGCTTTCTTTTACAGATTGTATTTACAAAACTTTGAGTGCCTTCAATAATCAGAGAACTGTACAAAATATGGTACTGAGTCTCTAATTTGTCATCACTTCATTATATGTGTTCTTATTATAAACTACTTGAAATCTTCTGTGAAGTGAGACAAAAAGTAATACAGACGCTCCTCAACTTCCAGTGGGTTTGCATATTGATAAACATATCATAAGCTGAAATACCGTAAATAGAATATGTATTTAACATACGTAGCCTACCAGATATCATAGATGTAGAGTGCCAGTTGATTTACAGAGTAAATCTCACTACTGTGAAACTGACTAGGAGCTATGTCTCCCTGCTGCTACCCAGCATCATGAGGGCTAGTGTTGTGCATATCACTAGCCCAGGAAAAGATCAAAATTCAAAGTACAGTTTCTGCTGATGCATACATATCACCTTTGTATCATTGTAAAGTCAAAAAAACATTAGGTTGAACCATGATAAGTCAGGGACCACCTGTGTATGGGAGAGAGCAAATGAATTTCCTCTAGAAAAAGAGAAGTACCATGATACCTGGAAAAAAAAACATAGACAATGCCTGATAATTTAGTAAAGTTTCTGCATTGCAGAATTATGAATAAATTTTGTTTTTAAAATTAAAAATACAGAGTTGTGGTTGTTCCTCAGTGGTAGAGTGCCCGCCTAGCGTGTGCAAGGCCCTGGGTTCGATCCTCAGCACCACATAAAAATAAATAAAATAAAGGTATTGTGTCCAACTGCAACTAAAAAATAAGTATTAAAAAAATACATTTTCATCAAAAGAATCAAAATTCATTGGAGTCTTGGGATGTAACTCTGGTAGAGCATTTGTCAAGCATATATAAGGCTCTGGGTTCAATCCACGGCAACCCAAGAAGTTCTTCATTGGAGTTTTGTATGTTAAGTACTTTATCTTTTAATCAAGTTACAGTACCACACAATGTCTAGTTTTAAATAGAAAGATGAAGTAGTCAAGATTAAGATTTAATTAAAAATGTTAATCCAAACATTAAGACATGATTTCATAGTTTCATTTTTCCAAACTATAACATCTAAAATTCTTCAATTTTTTTACGAAGCAGCACTTTTGTTTATTAAGTTGCACTGATTTCCTGGCTTACACTTCCTTCCCTTTTGAAGTGCTGACTTTGATCACTGTTACCAGCTGTATTCTATTGGTTATATCAATGACAAGATGGTTTCAGTGACTAGATTCCTGATATGCCATTGAGCTCTGCTAAACTCACAAGAGAAATATTTATTTTTAAATCTAACTTTTGATTTTCTCAAAAACCAGGTTTGCAGTGCCTGGATAGCAAGTGGAGTTGTAAGTGACCTCAGTGATCTCCGAAGAGTTCATCAGTTGCTGGTTTCATCATTAACAAAAATACAGGCTGGAAAAGAAGCTCTAAGTCACTTATATAATGAAAGTGCTTCTACCATGGAGATCTTAGCTGTTTTAAAAGCCTGGGCAGAGGTTAGTACTTTTTAATTTGTAACTGGAATTTTGGAATTTATTAATAAACACCTTAGGATATCAACTGAAATTAACTTTTATGAAACAGTAAATCTCCAGGCATGGTGGTGCACACCTGTAATCCCAGGAACTTGAAAGACTAAAGCAGGAGGATTACAAGATTGAGGCCAGCCTCAGCAATTTAATGAGTCTCTAAGCAACTTAGCAAGACCCTGTGTCAAAATAAAAAATTTAAAGGGCTAGGGATATGGCTCAGTTGTTAAAGACCCCTTAGTTCTATCCCCAGTACCAAAAAAAAAAAAAGTTAACAGTAAAAAAAAAAAAAAAGACTTCCAACATGACATTTACTTATATGTTAATTAACATGTTGATCAAAATTCAGTAATAGTTCTCTTACCTAGCATGTACAAGGGGGGTTTGATCCACCACACAGAAAAAAGAGTCCTCATTGTCTGCTGCTTTAAGCAGGAACAATTATGAACCAGAGAAAGGTCCTAATAGTCAATGAAAATAAACTTTTATTGAAGTCAGTTCTTGAATATATGCAACTGCTTGTATGTTCTGTCAACTCTATAACACATACTTTAATGTTTGTTAATGCTCTTTCATAGAATGACATTCAGATACTAAGTAGCAGTCACTCATTTTTAAGAATAAAGGAATCTTATAATAATATATTTACTTTATATTTATTTAATTTCTAATCAGGAGCAAAGTTATATCATTTGTTAGTTTACTATGGAAATTTTAACATACACAAAAGCAGACAGAATAGTATAATGAATATACATTTAAGCCAGCTTGAATAGTTATCAAACATGGCTAGTCTTGGTTTATGTATCATTTTAATGAATACATGAAATCAGATTGCAACTCAGAAAATTAGCCAACTGTACAAAAGGGTTTTCTCCAATAGTGCTATTTTAAGCCTTAAGGTTGTAAACTCTCAATGTTTGTGGTCATTTACTATTGACAAGACTTTGGTTAGGAAGTAGTTCTGCCTACATTTAGTACCTGGATCTAATTGTCTTTAACAGTCAGCTCTTTATGCTTTGAAAGCATATGATTTTCCTAGAGAAAACAAATTCTGTAACCTATTTTATAAATAAGTCTTTGGAGTAGGCACAGTGGCACACGCCTGTAATCCCAGCAGACCACGAGGCTAAGGCAGAAGGATCACAAGTTTGAGGCCACCTTCAGCAACTTAATGAGGCCCTAAGCAACTTGTTGAGACCCTGCCCGAAAGTAAAAAATAGAAAGGGTTGGGAATGTAGCTCAGTGGGTTCAATTCCCAATACCAAAAAAAAGAAAAACAAAAAACAAAAAAAAACAGAAAGAAGTCTTTGCTCATTGGTGTTATTTATAATAATTTAAGTCTGTGGGCTCTTGATTAAGCCCATTAACTCCTCTTATTCTTTCCTCAGTAAAAGAAAGACTAACCCACATTCTATGAAACTGAAGTCCATAATTCTTCATCTGAAATCCTTAGAGCCAGATATATCTGGAATTCAGAATTTGGAGGATTTTTAAAAACTATTATGGTATATATTCTGTGTCTCCATCTGAGAAGTCTGGGGCAATGCCATAGACTCTATAATCAAACATATTAGTATATCTATCTTACAATTTTTTATATTTGTACTGCATTCTATCTAGACATTATACATGAGTTAAGTCCGTTTTGCCACTAGATTAGTTTATCATGAACTTATATTTTTCAGATTTTTTTTAGTGTTGCCGGTAAAGGGACAGTACATGTTATATATGTTATGTACAATGTTAATTGTTTACCATTCTGTGGTCTATGTTAAATCCATTTATGGGGGCTGGGGATGTGGCTCAAGTATTAGCGCGCTCGCCTGGCATGCGTGCAGCCTGGGTTTGATCCTCAGCACCACATACAAACAAAGATGTTGTGTCCGCCAAAAACTAAAAAATAAATATTAAAACTCTCTCTCTCTCTCTCTCTCTCTCTCTCTCTCTCTCTCTCTCTCTCTCTCTCTCTCTCTCCCTTCTCTCTCTCTCTAAAAAAAATAAATAAAAATAAATCCATTTATGTAAATGAATTTTAATGAAAACATTTTCAGTATTTCAGCTTTTCAGTTCAGAGATAGCTGCCTGAAGCCATCTTTTGAGATTCATCCATTACCCGGCTTAGTGAGAAAGAGTGCTATGAAAAATTATTTGTAGCTATCATGGTTTTTTAAGTTCACAGTGGTAGCATATTTACCAGGTGTATCTTTTTACCCCAGTTTTGTGTGTGTGGTTACACATGTATGCTTTCTGTATATTACAATATTTTTCAAATTCATTATGCTCACCTTTTCATCAGACACAAGATTTTCCTGTTTATAAATTAATCTTTAACAGGTCTACATAATTGCTGTGCAAAGACATAAAAACAACAAGCAAACTTTGAAAACTACCAGCTATTCAGAAGACAGTGTCAGAAATGGGTCAAATTCATCATATGGACTGCTTGACTTGGTCTACACAGATCTTGGCACACTAAGCAGACTCTGGCTTGCTGCACTTCAGGATTTTGCTCTTTTAACTTTGCCTTCAGAATTTGCTTCCCAACTTCCTGTTGATGGTAAGGAAGTAAAATAATTAGGTATTTCCTAGAGTGACAATAACTAACATTTCCAAAACTTCTTCTTTAGCAGATAATGTTTATCTGAAGCATTTTCCTCAGAACAATTTTCATTCACAGGATGAGTCTCCAAGAGTTGCTTCAGAGTAGACACCCAGGAGTTCATTCCTGAGGTCATAAGTCATGCATATCACCTCATAAGGTATTGCCAAATCACTTTCTGAAGTGATTATAACCATTTTGTATGCCCACCAACAACATGTTTCTATTTCTTTCCACCTTCCCAACATGATATATTATCATTATGATTATAAAATAGTATTTCATTGTTTTTTTTCCTTTGATGATCTTTTTTGTATATTTATAGTCTCTGTAAGTTGCTTTTTCCATAAATATCCTAATCATAATCTTTTCTTTGTCTTTTTTCTCTTTGGTGTTTGTCCCTTTCTTACTGATTCATTAATCCTTTTATATACATTTTAATTCTGCTCCTTTGTAGTGTATGTCTTATACATATTTTCTCAATCTTTAGCTTGTCCTTTTATGTCTTTAAAATTAATTATCAGTCACTTATGGTTTGTGTTTTTGTGTATTACCTGATACCTGAATAAGACCTATCAGCTTTAAAGTTTTGCCTTTTAGGGCTGGGAATGTGACTCAGTGGTAAAGTGCTATGACTAGCATACATGAAGCCCTGGGGGGATCCCCAGCACCAAAAAAACTTTTTTTTTCCTTTTACATTTTAAATTTTAGTTGAACTGAATGTGTAAGTGTGGAAGGAGATAGGAATCTAATTTTATAGTAAGTTAGTAATGCCATTTTATGTGTTGGATATTTGGTAGCCACTCTTACTCTTCCTAATGTTATCTCAAAGCATCTTGGCTGTTATTGTCTCTTTATTTCATGATATGTATTTTAGATTCAGCCTGTTGAGTTCTATTAGAATTTTGATGGTATTTAACACAAAGAAATGTTAGAGTATTTATTGTACTTTTTAGTAGCATAAGGATAGAAACAAAATGCAGGTAAACTGATTTATTGTCAACTCAACCACAAAGACGAATGACATACGTATATCAACATAAATAAATCTTCAAATCATAATATTAGGTTAAAAAAAGGCAAGTCCCAAAAGGATGCATATAATATGCATTCTTATTTAAAGTTTTGAGTAAACTTTATTGAACACACAAAATAATAGCATGTACCTGGGTAAGGTAGCACATGACTATAATCCTAGAGATTCAGAAGGCTAAGGCCAAAGAAATCCAAGTTCAAGACTAGCCTGGGCAATTTAGCAAGAGCCTGTCTCAAAACAAATAATAAAAAAGGACTGATTTGGGGGATGGGGCTATAGCTCAGTTGGTAGAGTGCTTGCCTTGCATGCACAAGGCCTTGGGTTCAATCCCCAGCACCACAAAAAAAAAAAAAAGTAGGGGAGGGGCGCTGATTTGGGATGTAGTTTAGTGGTAGAGTACCCCTGGATTCAATCTTTGGTACAAGGGGAGAAGGAATATGTATATGTATGTGTATAAATACGTATTTTTGATAGTATAGCAGCATGAATGAATCTCTAAATATGTTGTAAGGCAGCATAAGTCAATTACAGACACATACATACTGTAGATATGATTCCATTTATATAAAATCTAAGAACAAGCAAAACTCACCTATCCTGATAAAAATTAGAAAGTAAAGCCAGATTCAGTGGTGCATTCCTGTAATCCCAGCAGCTCCGGAGACTCAGGCAGGAGGATTGCAAGTTCCAAGCCAGCCTCAGCAACTTAATGAGGCCCTAAGAAATTTAGTGAGACCCTGTCTCTAAATAAAATATAAAAAAGGGCTGGGGATGTGGCTCAGGGATTAAGCACCCTTGGTTCAATCCCCAGTACGAGAAAAATAACAATCAGAAAGTAACTTCCTTGGGACTTGAGGGAACTGATAGAAAAGGATGGATATGAGTGAACTTTGCAAGTGATAGAAATGGTCTTTATCTTGAAACAGAGAAAAGAAAAAATGTATTGTAAACTAATCTTTTATTTATCCTGAAACAGTTTGATTCTCTCTTTTTTTTTAACTTATTTTTCTTTAGGTGGTGCTTTCTATACAGCAGAGACTAGTGAAAATGCAAAAATGCATTATTACAACTCCTGGGCCCTTATTCTCCATGCTACAGCCTTGTGGCTTACAAGCACAGGCTTTGTTGTTGCTGACCCAGATGAGGGCGCATCTAATCTCTCAAGGCCTGTGACACCAACTTCCATGTGTCAGGATTCATCATCTGGGGCTATTGTAAAGTCCCCTGAGGATGTCTACACTGATAGATTCCATCTTATTTTAGGTGAGTAAAAGAGCTTACAAGATGACAATGCCAGAGGGGTTTTTCTCCTTCTCCTCCTCCTTTTCCTCTTTCTTCCCCTTCCATCCTCCTTCCCTTCCCTTCCCCCTTTTCTTCCTTGAGGAGAGAAGGAAGAAAAGTAAATATCAAATTTGTTTATAAACTACAAGTTTATTTATTTATTTATTTATTTATTTATTGTGTGTGTGTGTGTGTGTGTATAGTTGTTGATGGACATTTATTTTATATGCAGTGCTAATCGAATTCAATGCCTCACATATGCTAGTTAAGCCCTCTACCACTGAGTCACAACCCCAGCCCCCAAGTTTTTGTTTTTTGTTTTTTAATTTTTAAATTTTTTTTATTTTTGGTACTAGGGATTGAACCCAGGTACACTTAACCACTGAACCACATACCCAGCCTTTTTTTAAATTTTGAGACAGGGCCTCACTAAGTTGCTAAGGTTGACATCAAACTTGCAATCCTCTTGCCTTAACCTCCTGAGCCTCTGGGATTCCAGGCATGTGCCACCACGCCCATCAAATCTTTGTCTTTTTGTTGTTGTTGTTGTTGTTTTGTTATTTTTCTGTCCAAATTAAGCCTTGTATTATGCTTTGCCACATAAAGGAGTTATTCTCTTTTTTCTTCTCCTTTCCATATTTTCTATTGGCACATTATATTGTACGTATGATGGGATTTGTTGTTGTTTTCAAATATGCATATAATATAACAATATAATTTGGGCAGTATTCCTTCCCAGCACTTCCAGAGGGGTTACTCTTTTTTTTGGCAGGGGGGTCCCAGGGATTGAACTTGGGCACTTGGCTACTGAGCCACAACTGGCCATATTTTGTATTTTATTTAGAGACAAGGTGTCACTGAGTTGCTTGATGCCTTGCTTTTGCTGAGACTGAGTTTTAACTCATGATCCTCCTGCCTCAGCCTTGCAAGCTGCTGGGTTTACAGGCATGTGCCACCATCTTCAGTTGTACCTTATTGCCTGTCTCTTCTTGTGACTGTCACCTCATTGTTAAGTATTAGTGAGAACTTTGATGTCACTGGGTAAATTTGTATATATTTTATAAAATTAAAAACTTTATTATATTAAATCTAGAATTCTGTTGTAAGTTGGCTTCAGTATCCAGTCACATAAATTATAGTAATTTTTGTATGAAAAAACGTCATTCTTTCCACGTGATTTTTAAAAGCTCCATGTCATAGCTACAAATGTTCTGAATTTCTCACTATATACATTAAAAATAGCAATATTATGAGGGACAATTCCCTGTTCTCAACAATTTCAAATTTTAAGAAAGCAAGCTTGCTGGGCGCAATGATGCATGCCTAGGATCCCAGCAGCTGAGGCAAGAAGATCTCGAGTTCAAATTCATCCTCAGCAAAAGTGAGGCACTAAGCAACTCAGTAAGACCCTGTCTCTAAATAAAATACAAAATAAGGCTGGAGATGTGGCTCAGTGGTTGAATGGCCCTGAGTTCAACTCCAAGTACCAAAAACAAAAACAAAAAAAATCAGTAAGATTTTTAGATTCATGAAGTTTAATTGATCCATTATTTAGCTTTCCCAGAACTGATTTTATTTTTTATTTGGTGATGTTGCTGGAATTGAACCTAGGGCCTCATGGATGCTAAGCAAATGTTGTACCAGAACTTCATTTAAAAGTGAGGTGTTTTGGGGCTGGAGTAGTGGCTCGGTGGTAGAGTGCTTGCCTCACATGTATTACGCCCTGGTTTTAATCCTCAGCACCACATAAATATGAATAAATAAAATTTTAAAAATATATCCATTGACAAACAAACTTTTTAAAAACAAAGTGAGGTGTCATTCTCTCTGATAAGTTGATGCTGAGCCATAACGGGGCAGATGGGGAGAATGGGAAAAATGGAGGAACTGTAATTGGGCAAAGGGGAGGAGGCATGAGGCAGGAAAAATGGTGGAATGAGTTGGACATCATTACCCTAGGTACTTGTATGACTGCACATATGGTGCAACACTATACTGTGTGTACACCCAGAGAAATGAAAAGTTGTGCTGCAGTTGTGTACAATGAATCAAAATGCATTCTGCTGTCATATAAACCTAATTAGAATAAATAAATAAATTTATTTTTCTTTTAAAAAAAAGCAGAACAGGAGATACCTATAAAAAAAATGGAAAAAAAAGTGAGGTATCTAAGATAACACAGTTTCTTGAATAAATAAAATAATTTTTCATATTTAATGTAGTTCTAAGGAAACAAACTTTAAGTTCAATCCAGATTATTGATGAAATAAAAATGAGTTATAGGGGCTGGGGATGTGGCTCAAGCGGTAGAGTGCTCGCCTGGCATGCGTGCGGCCCGGGTTCGATCCTCAGGCGCCACATACAAAGATGTTGTGTCCACTGAAAACTAAAAAAAAATAAATAAATATTAAAAAATATCTCTCTCTCGCTCTCTCAAAAAAAAAAAGAAAGAAAGAAAGAAAGAAAATGAGTTATAAAGGTAAATGATTACATGAAGTAGATTTGTGATTCATAGCTGTTATTTTTTTATTCCCAGGTCAGAAACGACTAGATTCCTATATCCTTGAGCCTATTAAAAATTTTTCTAAGGGGCTGGGGTTGTGACTCAGTAGTAGAGTGCTTGCCTAGCATGTGTGAGGCACTGGGTTCGATCCTCAGCACCACATGTAAATAAATAAAAATAAAGGTTCATTGACAGCTAAAAATAAATAAATAAATAAAAGTTGTTTCCGGGGGGGCTGGGGTGTGGCTCGGTGGTAGAGTACTTGCCCTGCCTGTGTGGGGCACTAGGTTCAATCCTCATCACCACATAAATAAATAAAACAAAATAAAACTGTTGTGTCCATCTACAATTAAAAAAATTTTTTTTTTAATTTAAAAACATTGTTTCTAGTGGCTAGGATTATAGCTTGATGGAAGAAAATGTACTTAGCATGTGCAAGGCCCTAGAAATCTCTAGCCACCCCCCAAAAATAATTTTTTTGTTTCCAATTGCCTTAGGATGAGAGCTTTTTAAAAACAGACTTTAGGGCTAGGGTATGGCTCAATAGTAGAGCATTCTCTTGGCACTTGTAAGGCACTGGGTTCAATCCTCAGCACCACATAAAAATAAATGAATTAAGTAAAAGCATTGTGTCTATCTAAAAAATAAAAAACTTTATAGTTTTGGGGGATGTGGCTCAGTGGGAGAATGCTTGTCTAGCATGTGCAAGGCCCTAGGTTTGATCCCCAGCACTGGAAAAGAAAAAAAAAAGAAAGAAAAAGTAGTAATAATAGTACCTACTTCATCTCATATTATAAAAATTGAGTAAAATGATATATGCAAAGTATAGTGCCTGATACATGATAATCACTCAAATTTTAGTCAAAATAGAGTTGTGAAGTTCTACATACTAACTTCCCTAATACAATTTTATTGTAATTTTTGCATCTTTGAACAACTTAATAGCAATTAAGCAAATTGTACACAAGCCTAGTTGAAATTATTCTTTGTGTTTATATAGATAACAAAATTTAAGAGACTTAACATTATTAATTTATGGGTTTTGGTCTTAAAGTCATTGTAATTTAATTTGTACTACCTTTTTGCTAAGTTTATTTGTATCTTATAAAAAAAACAGGATATTATTTAACTTCATGATGTAAGAATCTCAAAAGTGGCCTCCTTCTCTTTTTGCTTCCTATAGGAATCAGTGTGGAATTTCTATGTTCATTGCGCTCAGATGCAACCATGGAAAGTATTACTGCATGTTTACATGCATTACAAGCCCTTTTAGATGTTCCTTGGCCCAGATCTAAAATTGGCAGTGATCAGGTGATTTCTCGTTTTTGGGGGGCTTCTGTAGATCTCAAGGAATACAAATATGTTCAGATTACTACAGTAAGCAGAAATTAACACAAAAGTAAAAAGAGAAATCATTTAAGATTACAAGGCACAGCTGGGCCTTGGAACCAGAATGCCATCAGCATGTGTGATGACCCAGGAGCTATCATACTTCTGGCTGCCACTTCTGTCTCTGCTTTTTGCAGTGATAGGAAGGTTCCATATTAAATTGTCCAGGACAGTAACTGCTAGGTATACATGGTATTCTTTCTTTGCTCTGTTTCTGTGAACCCCAATTTTTGCATTCACTTGTATCTTATGTTCGATTTTCCCAAGAAAGTATCTGATTGGGTCTTATAGTTACTATCCATTTTAAAGTATTCTTGTTGGCAAGTTCTCCTACCAGGTCTTTTCAAGAGACTGTTGTCTAGCCTGTAGGTGGAGTTGTGGCTGTGGTAAAATAATTGCTATACAAAATGTGACTCTTTTTGCTGCTTCTCTCAAGGGTAAATATGCATTCAGCAGGCACTGTTAGCTTCATGTATTATCCAGTATATTAATTTTGTTGCCATTGACTCAGGTGTTAAGGTAAACAGGAGATCTGATTTCTTCTCTATGCAGACTATTATTTAATACTATAATTTGCTAGGTTTAAAACATTAGCAGATTCTTACCAGACTTGAGTTGGACATAAGTAAATCATAAACTCTGTGTTGTTTTCTCTATTAAAACAAGTATTATAATGACAGATTTACTCTATTATTTTCAAAAATAAAGGAAAGCAATCAGAGTAACTAATAAAAAAGAGAAGGAGAAATGAAATAGTATCTCAGCAGTGTATTTTATTCTTTAAAAAAAGAGATCCAGGGGCTGAGGATGTGGCTCAAGCGGTAGCGGCTCACCTGGCATGCGTGCGGCCTGGGTTCGATCCTCAGCACCACATACAAACAAAGATGTTGTGTCTGCTGAAAACTAAAAAATATAAATAAATATTTTTTAAAAATTCTCTCTCTCTCTCTCTCCCCCTCTCTTTCTCAAAAAAAAAGAGATCCATTTTAACGCTCTACCTCTCCTTCATTCTTCATTATTAGTAGAAACTTTAATGTAAATTTAATAATCTACATGTCAGCCTTTGTGTTCTTTAGTTAAGTTTCCCATCTTGTTTTGGAAATTTCCTTTCCATTTTTCCCAGTTTAGGACGTATGTGGAAAGGATTTTTTGTCATAGTACCATCTCCCACAAAGACTGGACAAAACAGTCTGGAGTTGGTTTAATATTGTTTGTAACTTTATTACACTAACATCCTTATTTTTTATAAGCAATATGTCATATTCTCTTTTTCTGAATTTTGTCAAAATGACATTTAACACTGGTATATTTTACCGAAAACAAAACACAATGATATATAATGTCCTATCCACTACTTGTTTTCTATGATAGGATTTGGGTATTGAGTTGCTGAATGTGCTGCATCGAGTAATTTTAACCAGAGAATCACCTTCCATTCAATTGGCTTCACTTGAAGTGGTAAGGCAGATTATCTGTGCTGCTCAAGAACATGTGAAGGAGAAAAGACGAAGCGCAGAAGGTAAGTGTTAACCCTTAATGCCAAATGAATCACATAGCATCATTAACTTTTAAAGTATTACTTTATGTAGTCTTGATAATATATTGTGTATAGGATAAAAATTGAGCATCTATAGACATGGCTTTAAATCCTCTCATTCTCTTCTTCATGTTAGCTTGGATATTGTCAGTATTCAAGCCATTATTCTTTGGGAAAAAGAGAACTTTAGCCAGGCACAGTGGTGCACATCTATAATCCCAGTGGCTCTGGAGACTGAGCAGGAGAATTTTGAGTTCAAAGCCAGTTTCAGCAATTTAGTGAGGCCCTAAGCAACTCAGTGAGACCCTGTCTCTAAATAAAACACAGAAAAGGACTGATAATGTGGCTCAGTGGTTAAATGCCCCTGAGTTCAATCCCGGGTATCAAAAGAGAGAGAGAACTTTAACAAAACTTGGGAGGAAAAAAGTCCCTTATACTGCTAGAGTGTTTGTTTTAGTTGCACCAGTGTACATGGAAAGAATTATTAATGTCTTGGGTACACAAACTGTTGTTTACACATCCAACATGACTTTGTTAGATTTGTCCTTTAAGATTTCATTTGACCATAGAATCTCCTTCCATTCAATTGATTTCTACATATATTAGGAAATTCCATCTAACCATAGCCAGGCGTGGTGGCCCACACCTGTAATCCCACGGACTCAGGAGACTGAGGCAGGAGGATTCCAAGTTCAAAGCCAGGCTCAACAACTTAGTGAAGCCCTAAGCAACTTACAGAGACCCTGTCTCAAAATTTAAAAAAAAAAAAAATGGCTGGAAATGTGCCTCAGTAATTAAGTGCCTCTGGGTTCAGTCCCCTGTACCCCCCCCAAAAAAAAAAAAAAAACAAAACGCCACTACCAGTACCTCAGGTGACAAACTCATTGTTAGAGCTCCAGCACTTGACCATTGAGCCATATCCCCAGCCCTATTTTGTATTTTATTTAAAGATAGAGTCTCACTGAGCTGCTTACCACCTCGTGAAGTTGCTGAGGCTGGTTTTGACTTGAGATTCTCCTGCCTCAGTCTCCTGAGCTGCTGGGATTACAAGTGTGCACCAACATGCTTGGCCATATTCACATTCTTAATGGAAAGAGGTTTAATAGGCAATATTTAAGGGCTGACAAGGTTGTAAGGATTTTTTTATCCATAACTTTTTTAATACCCAAGACTAGCTATAAAATATGTTACCTAGGGGCTGGGATTGTAGCTAAGTGGTAGAACACTTGCCTAGCACATGTGAGGCACTGAATTCATTCCTCAACACCACATAAAAATAAATAAATAAAGGTTAAAAAGAATATGTTACCTATACAGAAAGGAATTAAATTGTCATCTACCAGAAATAAAGCTGGCACAAATTATTTACTAAACTCTGTTTTTCCTGTCTTTCAGTTGATGATGGGGCTGCAGAAAAGGAAACCCTACCAGAGTTTGGAGAGGGAAAAGACACCGGAGGACTTGTGCCTGGGAAGTCCTTGGTTTTTGCAACACTTGAATTGTGTGTATGCATTCTTGTTAGACAGCTCCCAGAACTAAATCCTAAATTGACAGGTAGCTCAGGAGTAAAAGCTTCAAAGCCACAAATACTGTCAGAAGATGGAAGTAGATTGGTTTCGGCTGCATTGGTTATCATCTCTGAACTTCCTGCAGTGTGCTCTCCTGAAGGTATGGAATTTAGTTGCTAATCTTTTCCTCTTCCTCCTCTTTTTTTTGGGGGGGGAGGGAATGCCAGGGATTGAAACTAAGGGTGTTTAACCACTGAGCCACATTCCCAGACCTTTTTATATTTTATTTAGAGACTGAGTCTCACTAAGTTGCTTAGAGCCTCCCTAAATTTGCTAAGGCTGACTTTTGAACTCATAATCCTCCTGCCTCATCCTCACAAGCCCCTGGGACTATAGGCATGCACTACTGCACCTGGCCCATCTCCTCTTCCTCCTCTTGTTTGTGTGTGGAGGCAGGAGGATTGAACCAAGACCTCACACGCAAGCTAGGAAAGTGCTCTACCACTGAGCTCTGTCCCCAGCCTCATATACCTTAACATAGGATTTAAGACTTTCCACATAGCTCTACTGAGCTGTTGCTTTTTTTTTTTTTTTTTTTTTTTGGTAACAAGAATTGAACCAGGGCCACTTAACTACTGAGCCACATCCCAGTCCTTTTTTATTTTTTATATTGAGACAGGATCTCACTAAGTTGCTTCAGGCCTTACTTCCTTTGCCTGATTGCTTCTGTGGAAATCCTAAACCCAGACGTATTTGTGTTCATCCTTGTTCTGTGCTGTTATCCATGCTATTCCTTGATCCAAAATTACTCTATCCCATAGGACTGGGGATTGAGCCTATCACTCAATGAGGTGCTCTATCACTGACCTTTATCCCAGTCCTTTTATTTTTTTAGATAGTGTCTCACTACATTGCTTAGACTGGCCTTCCAAGTTGGAATCTTACTGCCTCAGTTCCCTGAATCTCTGGAATGACAGGCAAGTACCACCATGCCTAGTTCCTCTACTTTATAAATTGTTTTCTTTCTTCAAAATTCAACTCCAGGACTGAGGATGTAATTCATTGGTAGAACACTTGCCTAGCATGCTTGTGGCCCTGGATTCAATCACAACACCCTCCCCCCCCCAAAAAAAAAAAAGAATAGTCCAATTTCAGCCCTAGATCATCTGTAAAATCTTTACTATTTAGCACATACTGAGTTTTGTTTATCAGGAATATACAGATTTTTTTTCTATATATAGATCTATAGCTTTTATCTGCCAATGACATTTTATGTCTTTGATTATTACTTATACATATTATACATATATTTGTGTCTTGATCAAAACTAAATGTTGGGCTGGGGATGTGGCTCAAGCGGTAGCGTGCTCGCCTGGCATGCATGTGGCTTGGGTTCGATCCTCAACACCACATATAAACAAAGATGTTGTGTCCGCTGAAAACTAAAAAAAAATAAATATTAAAAACATTCAAAAAAAAAAAACTAAATGTTGTGGTCTACAAAAATCTAGCACATAACAGGTACTTAGTACTTAATATATACTTCTTAATTGGTAGCCATATTTCTGCTTAAATGTGTTATGACCAATTTATATGCTATTTATTTTTAACCTCATGATTTTAAACTTCAATTTGAATTAAAACTTTTACTCCTTGTTCTTTCACACAGATTTGTACTTTGCCAAGAGTAGTGGCACACGCCTGTAATCCCAGCAGCTTGGGAGGCTGAGGCAGGAGGATTGCAAGTTCAAGGGCAACCTCAGTAACTTAGCAAGACCCTGACTCAAAAAATAAAAAGGGCTGTGGATATGGCTCAGTGGTTACGTGCCCCTGGGTTGGGTTCAATTGCTGGTACAAAAATAAAAAATAAAAAAATTTGTACTCCCACACCAAGAGTAACAAAAAGAAAAGTGACTAGCAGAGGATTAGAGGTAAAAATACACTAAACAGGCTTGTTGGTCTCCAGGAAAGTTGAGTTGACCATTTTAACTTTAGTTTCTTCATGTTCATCCTAATTAGAACTGACTTTTCAGTTTCTTAGTGGACTGAAAAATGAATAATTCATATTGAGTGGATCTCCACAATCTCCTTGAAAAAGATAATAAAATTCAAATGGATAGTAGTGACAGTTATACAACATTGTGAACATACTCAATGCAACTGGATTGTACACTTAAAAATGATTAAAATGGGGTTGGGGTTATGGCTCAGTGGTAGTATGCTCGCCTAGCACACATGAGGCACTGGGTTCGATCCTCAGCACCACATAAAAATGAAATAAAGATTTTATGTCCACCTACAACTAAAAAATAAATAAATAAATATTTTAAAAATGGTTGAAATGGGGGGCTGAAGTTGTGACTCAGTGGTAGAGCCCTTGCCTAGCATATGCGAGGTCCTAGTTTCAATCCTTAGCACCACATAAAAATAAATAAAATAAAGGTATTGTGTCCAACTACAACTAAAAAATGAATATTTTATAAAAGTGATTAAAATGGTAAATTTTCTTATGTTTTACCACAGCAAGAAGATAAAATAAATTTGTTTATCAAATACCAAATAAGATGACAGTGTATAATGATTTCATTGTACTGTCATGTGTAACTAATAAAAAAAAAGATGACAAATTCATACTGATACTAAGGATACTAAATGATACAATTTAAATATCTCCAGTTATACCTATCAAAATTTATTCCAGGGCTGGGGATATAGCTCTGTGGTAGAGTGCTTGCATGGCATGCATGAAACCCTGGATTCAATTCCTGGCACCACAAAAAATAATAATAATGCAGCAACATCTGAGAGTGATAGCAAATAAAAAGTGAATTAAAAAAATTTATTCTAGCCTTAAAATCTTATGAGTTATTTCAATTATCTTATATAATTATAATATTTTATGAAAAATAACTTGCATGTATGCTGGGTTTTGTGTATACTAAGCATACACTCTTCCATTGAGCCAATTCCAAGAAATAATTTAAAAGCTAGAAATCTCTGACACTATCTTATTTATTGATGACTTTTAGGAACTCTGTATATTCATATTGACTAAAATCTAGATTGTTTTTAAAATTTTATCTTATAGGAAGCATCTCAATTCTCCCTACTATATTGTACCTCACAATTGGAGTCCTCAGAGAAACTGCAGTAAAGTTACCTGGGGGCCAGTTATCTTCAACGGTTGCAGCTTCACTTCAGGCTCTGAAAGGAATATTATCTTCCCCCATGGCCCGGGCAGAAAAGAGTCACACCGCTTGGACTGATCTTCTTCGAAGTGCTTTAACAACAGTTCTTGATTGTTGGAATCCAGGTATTAAGGCTCTTTGGAAGCATTTGTTCAGTTTGTTTAAAAAAGTGAGAGGAACAGTTTTTTGAGAATAAGGTACTTATTTGATCATGGTTGTCATTTTTACCTAGAAAAGACAGTATTATGTGTTTAGAAGGTATGTATACATTTTAGTATCTTTAACCTTTAATGCAACTGAATAACAGGGACTTTATATATTGTTGTGAAGGACCTTTAGATGTAGTGCTTATTTAAAATGTGAATAGCTGGACACAGTGGTGCATACCTGTAATCCCAGCAACTCAGGAGGCTGAGGCAGGAGGATTGCAAGTTCAAAGCCAACCTCAGCAATTTAAAAAGGCTCTAAGCAATTTAGACCTTGTCTCAAAATAAAACATAAAAAGGGCTGGAGGTAGCTGGGGGTGTGGCTCAGTGGTAGAGCACTTGCCTAGCACATGTGAGACACTAGGTTTGAGTCTCAGCACTGCATATAAATAAATAAAATAAAGATCCATTGACAACTAAAAAATATTTTAAAAAACAAAAGGGCTGGGGATGTAGCTCAGTGATTAATTAAGCACCCCTGGGTTCAATCCCCTGTACTAAAATAGATAGATAAATAAAATGTAGTATGCTTCAACTTTTCAGTACATGCCATAAACTGAAAAATGCATAAGACATACATTATACATGTAAAATAAGATAGGGCTGGGACTGGGTCTCAGTGGTAGAGCGCTTGTCTACCAAGTGTGAGGCACTGTGTTCAATCCCCTGCACCATATAAAATAAATGTATTGTGTCCATTTATATTAAAAATAAATAAATAAGATAAATCTAACCCAACATCTCAGGATTTACTAGCTAAGGGACTGGACAAGTTACCCACTTACCCTGAGCTATAGTTTTCTCATTAATAAATCAGGATATTATGTTTTTATTTTGGTTTGGGGTTTTTTGTTTGTTTGTTAGATGGGCCATCACTAAATTGCCCAGGCTGGCATTAAACTCACTATCCTCCTGCCTCAGCCTCCAGAGTAGCTAGGATTACAGATGCACTCACAGGGAACCCAATAATGATATTATGTTGCACAAAATTGTTAGCACAGTAACAATGTATAAAAAGCATCTTGTTTATTACTTATCATTTATCAATAAATGATAATCAATGTTATTTTCCCCATCCACTAAATATTTTTATCTTATTGTTATGTGAATTTTGTGTGTTTTGTTTTTGTTTTTGTTTTATCTTGTTTTTTCAGTGTGGTGATAAAATCCAGAGCTTTGTGCAGGATAGGCAAGTGCTCTACAACTAATATACACCCACAGCTCCAGTTATGTAATTTTTATTTTTAGTAGTATATTATAGTGATTGTAAAAAGTCTTCAGACATACTTTATCCCTACTTTCCTTGTCCTGCTTATAAATATTACAATTTACCCAATTTGAGTTTATGGAAAAAGAAAAGAGCCAGAATTAAGGTAGAAAGAGATTCAGAAGATAGTGCAGTCAGAGAAGTCAAAGAAAAGAGAGTTTTAATAGAGAGGGAGTGTTCAGCAGTATGAGATGCTGTAGAAAAGATAAGCAGTATGGCAGTAGGACCCTGTTGAAGAACAAAGGAGAGCTGAGGAAAGGGGAAGACACACACAGGTTCCTCTTCATAGGAAAAAGAGAAACAGCTAAAGGGAATGAACAGGGTTAAGGAATTTCTCTGAAACTCTAGCATGAGTTCATATTTAATGGGGAGAAAAAAATGTAGAGAGGGGTCTGGAATTTAAAATACCAAAAAAGAAAGCAGTGTCCCTCTCTAAGCAAGAATAAAATTCACAGAGCATTTAGGAAGATTAATCTCTGCTGAAATAGGGGAAAGAACAGGAGGTTAAGTATGGAAAGTAGGTTTTTTATGTTGAAGGTTATGGAGAGCTTACCTCTTTGATCACAGACACACACACAAATGGGGTTTTTGGTTGTATTTGAGGGAATGAGACTAAGACTGACTATTAAGAAATTTAAAGGTACCAATAATGATGTAAAACATTTGCTGTATAACAAATGCCTCAAAATTGAGTGACTTAAAACAGTAGACATTTATTATCTGACAGTTTCACTGGATCAGGGATTCAGGAGCAGCTTAGCCAGATGGTTCTAGCTCAGGGTCTCTCATGATGTTACTGTTAAGAAAGCCAGAACACCAGGCAGAGAGGCAGTTTCCCAGATGACTATTAGCAAGAAGTCTCAGTTCCTTACCACCCAGAATTCTTCCATAGGGCTACTGCTAAGGGAACTTTACATTTATTCTAGGGAAAAGAGTGGGAGTAAGCCAAACACAGTGGCTCCCACCTGTAATCCTGGCAACTCAGGAGGCTGAGGCAGAGGGATCACAAGTTCAAAACCAGCCTCAACACCTTAGAAAGGCCCTAATTAACTTAGTGAGACCCTGTCTCCAAATATAAAAAGGGCTGGGGATGTGGCTCAGTGATTAAATGCCCATGAGTTTAATCCCCAGTACCAAAAAAAAAAAAAAGAAAAGAAAAAGTGGGATTAAAGAAATTTTGGAAAAAATGGAAAGAGGAACACAAAAGAACTTTATCTTACCAAGAATAAAAAGACATTTTTACTAAACTGATTGAGTATGTTGCAGTTTCAAGTTGCCATAAATAATGACTGAAATTAACTGTGCTGTGTGGGTAGCAATACAACCACATGGTGTAAATAGTTTACTGTCTGGAATCAAACTGTCTGCCTTACTAATTGTGTAGTTTTTGGGGAAATGACTGAATTTCTGTTTGTAATCCATAAAGTGGAATAAAGAAGCCAGGCATGGTGGTATATGTCTGTAATCCTATCTATTCCAGGAGTTAAGGCAGGAAGAATCCAAGCCATCCTCAAAAAATAATAATAATACTAGCCAGGGGCTACCTTTGAGGCACCGGGCTTGTTCCTCAGCACCACATAAAAAAAGTAAAGTTATAAAAAAATAATAATAAAATACCTAAAATCCCAGCAACTCAAGAAGCTGAGGCAGGAGGATTGCAAGTTTAAAGCCAGCCTTAGCAACTTAGTGAGGCCCTAAATAACTTACTGAACCCTGTCTCAAAATAAAAACTAAAAAGGGCTAGGGATATACGGACATGACTCAGTGGTTCAGTACCTCTGGCTTCAATTCTTGGTTTCAAAAATAAATAAATAACAAAAAGGGGTTGAAGTTGTGGCTCAGTGGTAGAGCGCTTGCCTAGCATGTATGAGGTACTGGGTTCAGCACCGCATATAAATAAATAAATAAACAAACAAACAAACAAGTAAAGGTCCATTGACAACTAAAAAATATTTAAATAAAAAAATAAAGGATTGGGGATGTAGCTCAGTGGTAGATTACCCCTGGGTTCAATCCCCAGAACCACCAGAGAGAGAGAGAATGAATAAGAATACCTATTTCATGATACTCTCTGATGTAAGGGTTTAGGGTACAGTTAAGTACTTACAGCAGTGCTATAATTTTAACTTTAAATGTTACCCATGTGCCTGTTTTATCTTAAAACTGCTCTGATGTCTAAAAGAAAGATTCCACTCATTCATAAAATTTTGCTTTCATTGCTAGTGTCTCTTAGAGGTATCAGCCCAGGTATTATCTCCTCAAGGTTTTCTCTGACCACACAATATCAGTTAGTCTAGGTTGCTTTCTATGATTTGTTTGTTTGCAATGCTTGGGATGAACCCAGGGCCTCACACATGCTAGGCAAGCACTCTACCACTGAACTACACTCCAGCCCCTCTATGGGTTTCTTAATATAGTTTTTATATGCATGGACCTTGTTGGTAGCTGGAAATTATTTATTGACTTCCCAGTTTATGGTATGGCTTCTTTGTAATTGTATTCTCAGTGCCTAAAAGAAGGCTAACTGAAACATAATATTTCTTAATTATTTTATTTGTTGAATGAATGTGACCAGAGCTACTATTTGTTTATGTCATTTCTTTACAATTAACAGCTCGTTCCTAAACAATTTAATGAGTTGAATTTTTCACACCCTTTCTTTTCAGATAACATTGATTTTTCACAATAGGTTAGTTAAAATTATTTAATGAGAATATGATTTTAGAAAATGAAGATGGATTACTTCTAATACAGAATCCCTTCAAGTAGTTGTGGTATCCACAGCTATTTTCAGGTTTTTCTCTGCTATTGATAAGTAATATGTGTAGACTGAGTGCTAAGGCATTTTCACTTGGTATATGTTATTGTCAAAATACTTAACAAAGAAAAAAAAACAATTGCCCAAGTGTGTTAGTGTTGCTGCACAGAAAAAATAATAAGTCAACCATGTTGGCACATACCTGTAGTCTCGCTACATGACAGGCTGAAACAGAAGGGTCCCTTCAGCCCAGTTCAAGGCCAACCTGAGCAACACAGTGAGATACCATCTTCAAAACAGAAGAAAAATAATTAAAGCTAATACATATTGAACATAATGTGTAGCACATATTCTAACTCATTTAATCCTCAAAGACAGATTTAAATGTCTAAAATCACAAAACTAGTAAATGTACATGTGTAATTTTTTTAAATATTTGGTTTTTTGGTTGTAATTGGATACAATACCTTTATTTTATTTTTACGTGATGCTGAGGATTGAACCCAGGGCCCCGCATGTGCTAGGCGAGTGCTCCACCACTGAGCTACATCGCCAGTGCTAGTACATATGTATTTGTTGGTGTCTGTACAATAGCTTTGGTAATTTTTGGCTCTTAGAATTATTTATAATTCACATATTAAAACTTACAATATTTGTCAGGGTTTTTAACTTTGTCAATCAAAATTACCTATATCTGTTGTAGTCACAAAGAAAATTATTGCTACCAAGCTAAAGACAGCTTCTCATAGATACATAGAGCAGTCAGTATAATCTGTTCTAATAGATCATTTCTCTTTAGTTGATGGAACACATCAAGAACTTGATGAAGTCAGTCTACTTACTGCTATCACAGTATTTATTTTGTCTACCAGTCCAGAAGTAACTACCATCCCATGCCTTCAGAGGAGCTGCATTGAGAAATTTAAGGCTGCTCTTGAGATAAAAGATCCTATGGTAAGTGTCTTAGTAGAGAGATGTTTGTAAGGCTTTTACAAAACTTTTCTTTGTGATTTTTTTGGCTTCCAAGTATCAGACAACAGTTTTTTATTTTTAGATTTGATATTAATGCCTGTTCTTGGAAAACAAAGCCAAATAATACTGGTCTTTATTCCTCTACCCTAAGGGGGAGAAAGTGAGAAAATGATAAAAAGCAAAATTTGAAATGAAGGCATTTTAAAGTTGATGTCACTCTAGAAATTTTATTGATATAAAGATTTTATTGGGGGGCTGGGGATGTGGCTCAAGCAGTAGCGCGCTCGCCTGGCATGCGTGCCGCCCCGGTTCGATCCTCAGCACCACGTACAAACAAAGATGTTGTGTCCACCGAAAACTAAAAAATAAATATTAAAATTCTCTCTCTCTCTCTCTCTCTCTCTCTCTCTCTCTCTATCTATCTATCTCTCTCTCTCTCTCTCCCCCCCCCTCTCTTTAAAAAAAAAAAATTTTTATTGGGACTGGGGATATAGGGGATATAGCTCAGTTGGTAGAGTCCCTGCCTCACATGCCCAAGGCCTTGGGTTCAATTCGCAGCACCACACACACACACACACACAGTTAGATAAATAGATAGAGCAAGCTATAGAATAAGAGGCTTTTATAAGATATTTTGTGGCTTATAGTAGGTTTCCTTTTTAAAAAAGAGAGACTCTAGCATATGCCTTTAGGATTTTGATTGTGAAATAATAATTGTTGCAGAAACAGTAAAACAAATTGATTCCATTCCTTTATGGCCATTTCATTTGCTAGATTAATTTTCCTTTTCCTTTATGTGCTACAAAATGAGTTTGTAGGGCTGGGGATATAGCTCAGTTGATAGAGTGCTTGCCTTACATGTACAAGGCCCTGGGTTCGATCCCCAGCACCAAAAAAAGAAAGAAAGAGTTGTAGCCCATACCCAAAAAGTACATTTATTCCCAAAGACATAGGAACCAAATTATCTCTCACTAAAAAATGACTTATATATCTGATGTATAGTCATTTCTTGTTCTGTCCCATTTGTTGCTGCTGCCTGCAGGAGCTTTGTGTAGTCATCTCCAAGTGGTGGTTCTGACATGTGGTGACACATAATTAGTGCAGTTTAGTCAGGGTTCCTTAAAGTCTTCAGACCATAACATTTGTACATCCAATGTATGTGATTTGTTTTTGGTCTATTCTTACTGTACTTTATGGAGAGTAAATTTTTTTAAATGAGCAAGAAAATGGGAACTAGAGAAAAGAAGAAAAAGTAACCACTCATAGTTATCCTCCCCTACCGCTTCTCACTCCACATTGTTACAGCTCTTCTTAGCATCAGGTTTGAACACTCTTATCAAAAACTTGGTCCTTGTTCTCATGCCAATCCAATAACGAGGACATGTTTTTGAGAAAAAGGAAAAAGAAGGTTTTGTTTTGTTTTTTAAATGATTTTTTAAAATACACACACATACATATACATATATATATTTAGATGTTGATGGACCTTTATTTTATTCATTTATTTATATGTAGTGTTGAGAATCGAACTCAGTGCCTCACACCTGCTAGGCAAACACACTACCACTTAGTCACACTCCCAGCCCAAAAAAAAAGAAGTTTATTGCTTTGCTGGCAAAGAGGCACAGGTGACTCCTGTCCCAGAGGCTGTGATTCTACCCACCATGGGGAACAGGGAGTTTTTAAAGAGGTGATTCAAAGGCTACATTCCATAATTCTCTATTGGAATTATAATTCACTTCTTCATTTGGGAGATAGTCATTTCTGAGATCTTCTGGTGCCATTTCCTAATCTGCATTACTTCATACCTGTGATGGGTATGTGCTCAAGCACAGATTACTCTGCCTGGGATGGGGAAGAAAGGTAATCCTGTTTCCCCTGAGATTAAGGAGGGGGAGAGATTAGGGAGGAGCACAAAGAGAGGAAGAAAAAGAAACATTTTCTTTTGAAAATAAATTATAGGGCTGGGTTGGTAGCTCAGTGGCAGAGCACTTGGCCTAGCATGTGTGAGGCACTGGGTTTGATTCTCAGCACCACAAATAAACAAAATAAAAAATCTATCAACAACTAAAAAATGTATGTATATATATATTTTTTTTTTCTTTAAAAGTTGCAGTAGCAAAGCAGCAAGGGCTATTTTCAAAGCATAAAAGTGGACCACTGTTACTTTACTAGCTTTGCACAGTGGCAGTATTGTAGCCAAATGAGGTTTATTTAAGGTGTGATTATTGCTAATTAAAAACTCTCCCCAAATTTCAATATCTGTTAATACTTGGACTTCCAAAATTAAATTAGAAATAAATTTAAATACTTCTGCAACTTTAATTTCAAGGAGTTTTTTTTTCTTTTATTGGTACATTATAATTATACACAATAGTGGAATTCATTTTAAGTACCAGGAGTCTTCAGAGATTTGTTTGTTTGTGTTAGGGACTTTTCTAAAATTTACAATTTATATTTTTCTTGTCTCTTTCCTCATTAGGTACAAGTCAAGACCTATCAGCTCCTCCATTCCATTTTTCAGTATCCAAATCCAGCTGTTTCCTACCCATACATTTATTCTTTAGCATCCTCTATTGTGGAAAAACTACAGGAAATAGACAAGAGAAAACCTGAAGATACTACTGAGCTTCAGATTTTTCAAGAAGGCATAAAGGTCTTGGAATCATTGATTATCATTGCTGAAGAACAGCATCGTAAGTGCCAGCATTCTGATATTTCAGAATTCCTCTAAAGTAAGAATTTCAATGTTATTTAAATTAGTCACATTAAGACAGTTGTTATATTAATCCCAGGTATTAATATTTTAGTGGTGATTTGGGAGAAGAGATGAGAAAAATTGTTTTCCTCCCTGTAAGAAAAATGTGGGAAGATCAAGTCCTTTTGCCACCTTGTACAATGAACATTTTTGTTTTCTGAACTTCTTTGTTTATTTTTTAGGCTCTCAGCTGGTGGCATGCCTTCTGCCCATTCTCATTTCCTTCCTTTTGGATGAGAATGCCCTGGGATCAGCAACTTCAATAATGAGAAATCTACATGACTTTGCTTTGCAAAATCTCATGCAGATTGGGCCTCAGTATTCATCAGTTTTTAAAAATGTAATGGCTTCTTCTCCAGCCCTGAAAGCCCGCCTTGAGGCCGCTATTAAGGGCAATCAGGAAAGTATCAAAGTCAAGTTACCATCATCTAAACATACTAAGAACCCTGGAAATAATTCAAGCATCCAATTAAAGACCAATTTTCTCTGATGTTAATTGTTTTTGAAACAGTAAGCACCTTAATCTAATACTTGATTATTTCCTTTCCTTTGGGGACAAAAGTGAAATTTTAGACACAAGTGCACTTGGAGATCTAGTGGATTGTTTTAACTTAAATAGCTGTGACTTTGCAAAGTGACAGCAAACCTAACATTTTTTGTGGTTGTTTTTTTTTTTTTTTTTTTTTGTCTGTTTTTCCATTTCATAAGTGAGTAGAATTGTTATAATTCTTGCCAGGAATTTCAAAAAAGTGCTAAAAAGGGGCTAGGGATATGGCTCACCTGGCATGCATGAGGCACTGGGTTCGATCCTCAGCACCACATAAAAATAAAATAAAGATATTGTGTCCACCTAAAGCTAAAAAATAAATATTTAAAAAAAGTGCTAAAGAACTAAACAGTCCACTGCTTCAAAAATGAAATGAATTTCTTCTGTCAATCCATATACATGTGTTATGCTTAATTCTTGACAGATATAGATTCACTCTAGTATAAATTATCTGTACTTATATTATATCCCAGTTGCTAATTGAAAATTCTGCTTTATTCAGTAATAGTATTAAACTTTATTGGATTTGTCCAGGAAGATGAATGACTAAAGAGCTATTTAGAAATTTGTTTTTCAATTATCCGATATATAATGATACAAATTAATTATAGCCCCAAAGTGTGACATAAGATCTGATATCTACAAATATCAAGATCTCACATACTTTGGGTTAATGTGTATTGCATTCACAAAATGAAAGCTTTACTCATTTTAAATAGAATAGGGCCTGTCCACTGCACTATTTCTCACACGTATTTTCTGTGACCTTTGTTCCTAACAGTTTTTTTCATTTTCATTTTTGGCAAACGTTTATATTGATGAGTTTAATAAAGACTCTTATCTATATTGTATTTATTAGATCAATTATGGGTTTATATAAATGCCAAATTTAGTAAAACAAATTTAGATCATCAGTGAATACAAGTATGTTTTTTTAACATGAAACATATTTTAATACAGAAAATAAACTAATGATAAAGTATTGGTTGAAAAATATTTTTTAACTCTGTTCATGATAATTGATTCTCCTTCCACTTCACTGTTATTATACTGTGTGAATCAAACACTATGTCAAATAAAGCATTTATTTCCCTGTTAAAAATTACAATCTGAAGTGATAGAGGCATGTGCAGAATTGAGAAACACTTTGATTCAAGGAAGAACAATGTGTGATATACTCTATTTTATTATGTTTGTATATAAATACTCTTGTAAATTGTTCAGAATGGAAAAAATTTGACAAATTCTAACACTACAATCAATTTTTCTAAATTACATAAATAAAGCTACTTTTCTTTATACTTCTTGTATTTTAAATTATTTTATTCAGAAAAGATAACTATTTAATCTTACAGATTCCAGAAAAAAGTCAATACTACTGTTGCTGAAAGCTCCGTCCTTGTGCCCAATGCCAGTCCAATAAGGAGGACACAGTTTTGAGAAAAAGGAAAAAGAAGGTTTATTGTTTTGCTAGCAAAGGAGAAACATAGGGGACTCCTGTCCCAAAGGCTTTAATTCTGCCCATCAACAGGAACAGGGGACTTTTAAAGACGTGATTCATAGGCTACATTCCACAAGCTGTAATTCACTTGTCAGTTTGGGAGATAGTCGTTTCTTCGATCTTCTGGTACCATCCCCAAAGTCTGGATTACTTCGTTCCTGTAGTGGATGTGAACTCAGGGACTGATAAATCTGCCTAGGATAGGGGAGAAAGCTAATCCTATTTCCTCTGAGATTAGGGAGAAAGAGAGATTAGGGAGGTACAGGGAGAAAGGAAGAGAAAGAAACATCCATTTTAAAAGTAAGTTGCAGTGGCAGAGCACCAAGAATTATATTCAAAGCATAAAGTGGACCATTGTTACACTACAAAGTAAATAAGATCCCTTTATAATTTGGCCTTTTTTCTCAGAAGAGCCCTTTGGGGTATTCTTTGCAATTGTAACAGATTTGTTAATAGAGTATTGTAGTTAAATTTTACTTCTATAAAGTAAACCACCATCAACTCAAAGGAAACATTAATACACTTAAAAATAATATACATATAAGCACTCTAAATGGGTTACAGAGCTCAACAGAAGAAAACTGGGGCTTCCAAGATGAACTTCATGGAAAGAGTTCCATGATACAGGCTGAGAAAATAACACTTGATGGAATAGATGCATAATAACCCAGGAATTTTTGTAATAATTTTGAAGGGAAGAATTCCCTTTATCCTTTAATTTAACCTTCAAACTAATCAACTGATGATATAAAACTGACACTGTGTGAATTAACTGTAGATGCCACAAAAATATGAAGTTAAACTGTTGAATCATGTCTGACAGTTTAAAGATTCATTACCTTGCACGGGCCACAGTCCTGAAGTTTCAAATCTTACATGTATTTTCCCTAGAGCTCATTAGTATTCATAACTGTAAAATCAGGATAATTACATATAGTCATCTTCTCCATCAATTGAATGTACTTTCCCTTTTACAAATAAGCTTGCTACCCTTACAGGACAGGACCTCAATTTATCAAGAGAAATTTATCTCCACGTGCACTAGAAATAAAGTTACCCAACTGCTGGCTTAATGGCAGTTGTCAGCTAGTTAGTGAATTGTGCCCATGTTGATTTCTCAACTTTTTACCAATCTATTTAGCTAATGTCTGGACTTTCTATCTTTGAGGAAATGGGAAATTTTGTGTTGAGATTAATAGAGCTGAACTATATCCAGCACAGACCACAAACAGTCCCATATTGTGCAAATTCAAAGACATTAGCTTCTTTTTATTGCATTTTTCTTGTTTAGTACTCCTGTGCCATTTCATTGAGGAATTATAAAATGATTCCCCAAGGTTACTTACGGAAAATTTTTATTGATAGTCATTCTTAATTTATATTCTTAGATTGCTCTTCAAGTAGGCAGTGTATTGTTTTAAAAATAAACTTAGGGGCTGGGGTTATAGCTCAGTGGTAGAGCACTTGCCTAGCATGTGTGAGGCACTGGGTTCAAGTCTCAGCACCACATACAAATAAATAAAATAAAGCTCCATCAACAACTAAAAAAAATAAAAAAGCTTATTTGGGGGTTGGGGTTCTGGCTCAGCGGTAGAGCACTCGCCTAGCATGTTTGTGGCCCTGGGTTTAATCTTCAGCACCACATAAAAATAAATAAAGGTATTGTGTAAAACTACAACTAAAAAATAAATATTTTTTAAAAAATTAAAAAGGATTCTATTTTAAGAATCCTATATTTTTAAAAACTACTTTAGTTGTTGATGGATCTTTATTTATATGCAAATTTATTTATATGAGAATTTAACTCAGTACCTCACACATGCTAGTCTAGTGCTCTACCACTGTGCTATAACCCCAGCCCCAAGAATCTTATATTTTTTAGAAAATAAAGATCATTGCTACCAGTCAAAAACCAATATTGAGATGGGCACAATGGCACACATCTATAATCCCAGTGGTTTAGGAGGCTGAAGTAGGAGGATTGCAAGGTTGACCTCAGCAATTTACCAAGGCCCTAAGCAACAACTTAGCAAGACCCTATCTCAAAATTTTAAAAAGGCTGGGGATGTGGCTCAGTGGGTTAAGTGCCCCTGGATTCAATTCCTAGTATCAAAACAACAACAATATTGAACAAAGTATGGTAGTACATACCCATAATCCTGGCTACTGGAGAGGCTGAGGCAGGAGGATTGCAAATACAAGGCCAGCCTCAGCAATTTATTGAGACCCTGTCTCAAAAACAAGCTGGGGGGCTGGGGCTATAGCTCAGTAGTAGAGCACCTGGCTTGCACGTGTGAGGCATTGGGTTCAATCCTCAGCACCACATTAAAAAAATAAAGATAACTGTGTCCATCTACAACAACAACAAAAAAAACAAGCTAGGAAGCTGGGCGCCATGGAGCACACTTGTAATCTCAGCAATTCAGGAGGCTGAGGCAGGAGGATCACGAGTTCAAAGCCAGCCTCAGCAACAGCAAAGTACTCAAGCAACTCAATGAGACCCTGTCTCTGAATAAAATACAAAATAGGCCTGGGGATGGGGCTCAGCGGTCAAGTGCCCCTGAGTTCAACCCCCAGTACAAAAAAAAAAAAAGGCTAGTGATGTGACAGAGTGATAGAGCATCCCTAGGTTCAATCCCTAGTACAAAGGTTGAGGGGCAGGGGGGTGGGCGGGGGAGATATTGACAGTTGTTTTGCTTAACAAGATCAAAATTTTAAATCTTTTTTCTGAAAAACTATCTACAGGCAAAAATATCTTTATAAGCAGAAATTTTATATAGACAGACATATAAACACATATATACTTGCCAGAAATATCAGACTACTTTATAAAATATTCCCAAAAGAACAAAACAAGAAATTTTTAAAAGTAGTTTTAAGTATGCCAGGGACCCTGCAGGAACAGTTTTGTTAATGCAATTGTTGGAGGAAGTACCAGTGTCTGAGAGGAAAATGTGTACAGCCAAAACTGAGGCTCTCAGGTAAACAATGAGACCTATGAACCCCAATATTTCTGTGTGGATACTTGGTTCTGATCTTGGTTAAGGAAGTTTGGGCCTGCTTTTATAATCGGATCTTGGAGCGCTGGAGTGCTTACCACTCCCTGAATTGCCAGGGCAACTGCCCTTCCCACATCCTTTCTGCCCTAGTGGTGTCAAGTATTAGCTAGACACACATCATCTAGGCCTTTGTTTAAACACAAAAGCTACTTAAAAAATAGGTTTTCTAAATTATAGAATCGCTTTTCTTTCAGTGGTCAACAGACTCATTGTGAGTCCACACCCAATGAGAAGTGGTGAAACATGCACTTCCTAGTCTCCAGTCAGCTGTATTGTTACTGATGTTTGCTAAGGTTTTCATTCCAGAAGCCTCTTTCCAATCACAATGTCACCACTCTGATTTCTCAACATTGTGAAAAAACTTTTTTGTAAAACCAGGGGTGGGTGGGTATGCCTATAATCCAAGCAACTCTGGAGACTGAGGCAGGAAGATCATAAGTCAAGGCCAGCCTCAGCAATGTAACAAGACCCTAGGCAACTTAGGACCTGTCTCAAAATATAAAACAAAAAGGGCTGGGGATGTGGAACATTGGTTAAACACCCCTGGGATTAGTTACATCCGCAATGGACTTTTCTCAAAATAAAATCACATTCACAGGTCCTAGGACTTGGATATATCTTTGGGGGACCAGCATCCAAAAACTAGAATGCTCTAAAATCCAAGCTCAGCATTGCAATGAATACACCAATATTTCTTATTCACTTGTATCATTTATGCTCATTACTCAAGCATATTTCAACTGAGCTGTTCAAGAATTCAGTTATAAGCCAAGATAACTGGATAGTCAAAAGTTGAACCCTTATTTCACACCATGTACAAAAGCTAAAATAGATTAAATACCTAAATGTAAACTTAAATTATAAAGCTCAGAGAGGAAAACAGATGTAAACCTCTATGACTTTGGATATGACCAAAAGAAAAAAAAATGTCAATAAATTGTAGAGGAAGTAGGCAGCATCCCCCAACCCCTCCACAGCACAGAAAGGAAGTAGCAAAAGAATAGCTGATCAGAGAGGAATCTGCATGAGATGGACATGGCACAATTCGGTGATCATTCACTATGTGCTTCTAATTATGTTATCTTGAAGGTGTAAATTTACACACATGGTGATAATGTTTATGAATTATTACTATTATTATTATTTTATTTGTTTATTTTTATGTGGTGCTGGGGATGGTGCTTGGCAAGCACTCTACCATCGAGCCACAACCCTGGCCTATTATTATTATTATATTTTTGGTACCAGGAATTGAACCCAGAGGCACTTAACCACTGAGTCACATGCCCAGCCCTTCTATTTATTTATTTATTTTATTTCGAGACAGGTTCTCACTAAGTTGCCTAGGGTCTTGCTAAATTGCTGAGGCTGGCTTTGAATTTCCAATCCTTCCACCTCAGCCTCCTGAACAGCTGGGATTATAGACCTGCACCACCATGCCTAGCTAATAATAAAGTTTTCAAAAAAGAAAAAGAAAAGGCAATTACCCCTGGGTTTGAACCCCAGTACCAGGCCAAAACAAAGAAAAAGAAAAAAGACAACCACAAATGTTGGGTAGGATGTGGAGAAATCAGAACCTTTGTATATTGCTGGTAAAAATTTAATTGTGCAGTTGCTTTGGAAAACAGTTTCTCAAAAGTTAAAAGTTAAACATAATTATTATATGATTCAGCAATTCTACTCCTAGGTTTGAAAGAACTAAAAGCATTCACACAAAAACTTAAGTATGGGTATTTATAGTAGCATTATTCATAATAGCCAAGATGTAGAAACAATCCTAACATCCATCAACTTATGAATATGTAAATAAAATGTGCTGGGTGTGGTGGTATGCACCTGTAATTTCAGTGACTCTGGAAGCTGAGGTAAGAGGATTATAAATCTGAGGCCAGCCTCAGCAATTTAGGGAGACCCTGTCTCAGAAAATTTTAGAAAGGGCTTGGCATGTAGCTTAGGGGTAGCACATACATGAGGCCCTTTGTTTCAGCCCCAGCACCAAGAAAAAGAATGTAACTGCTAATAAATATAAGACTTCCTTTTGGAATAAAGAAAATATACTGGATTAAATGGTGCTGATTGCACAATTTTGTGAATATAACAAAGCTAGTGAGTAGTACACCTTAAGTGTTTTTTTTTTTTTTAACAGAGGTCTTTTATGGAATCATAAAAGTATCACAAGTTGGTTTTATAATCCAGGATATTGTTTGTATAGCTGGACAATTAGGGTGTTTTTTGTTTGTTTGTTTGTTTGCTTTTTACTTGTTTTTTTTTAATGCTGGGCATCAAACCCAGGGCTTCATACATGCTAGGACAAGTGCTCTACCACTGAGCTACAGCTCCAAAGTGACTTAGATCCTATTTATCAATCTTTTCGGAGACAAATAGATACTATCCCAAAGTTTTCTGATATTCTTTTATTAACTGTTATGGCTTGCTGAATCAAAGCAGCTGAATTCAAAACATGTTCTATGTCATTTCTTTCATGGAGTAACTCACCTTACTGAACTTGAGATCCTGAATGAGCAACACCTAGCCTTATCCAATTCTTGAAGATGTATTTGTCACTCATGGAATTTCAAAGTCAACAAGAGGCCCAGTCTCCTGAATAACAACTTTGATGGGGAAGTGAGCACACACAGACCTTGTAAGACACCCTTGACCATGTGCTGTGACTACAAACAGTGTGAATGATAGCCAATTCCCTTTTTCTTGTCAAGAAAACTAAGTTCCACAATAATATGACTCAAGTCCCTTAAGTCCCTCTGGAGCCCTTCACAATAATTGTCCTTTCAGAGTGATGTCAAATCTGGAATGTTGACAGTCTACTTGCTGAAAATTGTCTTCATCCTTGCCATAGATGCAGGAAAGGTGAATGGTACATATTTTATTTTGAATGGTATACTTTAAGGATTAATTTATGGCATGTAAATTTGTTTTGGTTTGAATTATATCTCCCAAAAAGAACAGGTTGAAGTCCTAACTCCCAGGACCTCAGAATGTGATCTTATTTGAAATAGTATTAGGTAGGAGTTCAGGGAGATCAACATAGCTGAGGCAGAGTACCAGAAAAATGCTGTCTGAGGACAAGACAGGGAGATGAGCCATCATGTCCCTGTTTATAATAAGTCCCATTACTATGACAACTCCCACCACTGAGGACTTACTGCTCATGATAACTCCTGCCACAGTTTCAGTATTTTAAAATAACTAATGGGAGCAAATGGGATAAGGTCTTTAGTCAGGTCTGTAGGGGGAAGAGAACACCACAGCTCAGCATGTAAGACAAGAAATTCCAGACCTTGGGCCTTGAGCTTATCTCACTCGGCCTACTCTACTCTACCTTACAGAGTGCTTCTTTCACCTCCACATCAATAAATCTGTACTTTAATCAGGGCACAATGGAGTATGCCTGTAATTCCAGTGGCTGGGGTGGATGAGGCAGGGGATTGCGAGTTCATAGCCAGCCTCAGCACCAAGCAACGCAGTGAGACCCTGTATCTAAATAAAATACAAAATAGGGCTGAGGATGTGGCTCAGTGGTTGAGTGCCCTTGAGTTCAATTCCCTCACCCTCCACCAAAAAAAAACAAAAATGTTCTGACTCAGCACAACTGACATAAGCTCCAACAATTTGCATTTTTTCCCAACCTTTGTTTCCCATCCCCCTTGCTTCCAATGGGTGGCCATGAGTCCATTCTTTAAGAACCATTCTCAAGTCAGCTCCCAGTCTAGCCTTCAGCCCAAAGCAGAACAGCTATGAGGCTGTGTGACCACTGCCTTCAGTAACACTGTGACAGGTATTTGAAAAGTAGGTCAACTCAGCCTCTGCTCCCCAGCATTTCTGGAGCTTAGTCAGAAGATCTGGTAACCTATCTCTGGTCACTAGAAGGAAAAGGTGTGGTAGATAGAAGAGGAGGTACCTGGCTTCCATCTGGAGAGTGACACCCATCTTAATGAGTGTCAAAACACCTTAGTCACTTATATTTTGTTTATGGCTGCCTTTCCAAGTGCCATTTCCTTAGGCTCCATCTCAAATAGAAGACATTAAATGCCAAAGCACTACCCTACAAAAGGAGTTGTCAAAGCTTGCCACAGTAAATAAGATTGTTGCTGGACCCTTGTTCCCAATAGCCATTTCTCCAGTTTTGATCTTCAGTAAGTCACGTATCCCTATGCCTGCCTGTTCCCTCATGTGTATCATCCTATCCGTGAGAAGATTGCTTGCAACATGGAAGAGAACACAAGAGTGTCAATCTAAGTGATTATAAGGATCTATGCATAACACACTAATGTTTCCTAGCAATTTGTGCAACTTTATGATGAATTCACTATCTAGGAGAGAATACTGGCAAGGCAAAAAGAGCAAATCTCAGATCTAGAAAGATAAAGAGTACCACGTGGAGCTCGGTTCTTTTGAAGACCATGAAAAACTTATGACTATGAATGTCAGATGATATCATTTTTCACTAAAGGGTCATTACCACATGGAGAGCTGTATCTCCAGGATTACCTTTCCTTCCTTGTCAGAGGAACTAGAATGCCCTCCTTTCTACCATGTTTTTCCTGAGGACAGTAAAGTAATACTTCCTTCTCTTTGGTGTTTATACCCCATACCACATTCCTGTTACAATGTTGTTCAGTCAACCTGCACACATTGGTCTCTTCATCTTTCATAATCCTTCTGTTTACTCAACCACTTCTGTTATTACTCACTAAGCTTTCTGCCCCTTTCTTCACACTGTTCCATTCAGAGTCTGGAAGTAGAGACCTGATTTCACCACTGATTCATGGTGACTCTGAGATCCATTCCTAATTAGGAATGATCACATCAGTGAAAAACATATCCTTGAACTCACAGAGCAACCACAACAGAACTGCAAGCACCTATTCTGTGCAAATTAAAGTTCTGTGTAAACTCACTGTGAGAGAATTAAACCCAATACGCAATAGATCTCGATTCTAATCCTAGATCTTCCACTGACAAATTGTGCTAGTTTGGGCAAGTGATCCTCCTGGGCCTTAGGTACTTCTCTGCCAAAAAGCTGGGTACAAGCCAGGAGCCTGTAATCCCAGCAACTTGGTGGGCTGTGTCAAAAGGATCACTAGTTTAAGGTCAGCCTCAGCAATTTAGGGAGACTCTGTCTCAAATAAAAAATAAAAAGGACTGGGAACATAGCTTAATGGTAAAGTGTCCTTGGGTTCAATCCTCAGTAATGGGAAGGGGAAAAAAAGAATACTTGGGTACCATGTGACCAACTATTTCGTTTTGCCTAGGATGCCTAGTTTTAGCACTGAAAGTTCTGGGTCTCAGGTAATTTCTCAGGACTAAGTAAGCCAGGGAGGCAGATAGCTAGTTCCCCTATGTAAACAGGCTGAGATCCTTCCTGATTCTGAAAAATTGGGGTCTAAGTCTCAGGTGTTTTTCAAGGTGTGCTGACTGTATACACTACTGGAAAGCGTGGATTAAGTTACCAGGAGGGTGGCTGTATGCAAAGAACTTGGAAGGAATCCTTGCCTCCTGACCTCTGACTCACAGGGTGCTACAGGACCTCATTCCTAACATCTCACAAGAAAACATATCAGCTGAGAATGGTAGACTCAGGCATGAGACATTATTGGGTTTCCCAGTGGAAAAGAAATTTAAAAACAATTGACTAATGAGAAGAATTTGCAGCAAATGTTGAGGCTGCCAGCATTCTTGCAAGTGAGCCATGACCTTTTAAGCTACATTTACAACTGACAAGCTTCTTGGCCATTGTCCCAATGAAGGCTTCTTTCTCGGTTTAGACTGTATTCAAAACTGGCTTGGCAGTAAGGCTTTTAGCATCCTCAGATATAGATTTATTCCAGCACAGATCACATGAAATCAGCTTTCTAATAAAGGCCTTAAAAAACAAAAAAAGATAAACAGAGACCACAGTCATGGCTGGTGTTGACTATTGAACCTTTTGTCCTGTTGTCATGCTGATCAAGAAAAACATTCTCAGATGACTTGAATCAAAGGGGAAAACAGTGAAACCCAAGGTCTTCAGCACATTTACCATACTGCAAGGACCTATTAGGCTGCCAGTTGACCCTGAGCTGACTCTGAAAAAGATGCAGTTTGCCACAGATTTATATTTAATTTAGAAGCAAACTTCATAATCACTTTGTGCATTTTCTGTGGGTCTGATTTTTCCTATTTCAATCTCACCTCATAGCATACATTTGGCCCAATTGGCTGCTTCTTAGTGATTTCTTTTTCAGCAGCTAGAGCCAAAATGCAACTCCAAATAATTATTGAGCAGTGACAGAATGCTCCTGGAGAAAGTCGAAAGAGCCAGATTAACACAAGCTATTTAAGGAACTAAATCACAAATCAAAGAACTTCCCTAACTCAGCAAATTAAGAAGCAGTCCTTTAAAGGCTCTTCCCACTTTTGGCCCATCAAAAATGCAGTAAAAAATCAAGTCAAACTGGTTCAAATACACAGTTAAAATCAAGTTAAACTGGTTTAGGAAGTATATCAAATAGTAATATTTTCCAGCCAAGTGTACTCTTCTCTCTTTTCTGTGAGCTCAACTTTAGAATAATCTAGGCTATTTTTTAAAATATATATATTTTTAGTTGTAGATGGACACAATTCATTTATTTATTTATCTTTTTGTGGCACTGAGGATCGAACCCAGGGCTTCAAACATGCTAGGTGAGCCACAAACCCAGCCCCCTAAGGCTATTTTAACAAAGAAAATTTTAAGCCACAAGTTCATGAGTTAATTATCTAGAAACTAATTATGACTCAAATGAAGATTTTCCTGTTTACACATAACCAAGATGTAGAGTCATAAATATCCACAGAAGGTATTTTTGGTGATACATGATCAACATGGGAAAGACAGGCTAAAAAAGAAGCTTCCAGGCATGTGACTGAATCCTTCAGTTGAAGGGTGTTCTATGTTACCTAATGAACTGTGAAGAAATTAAGATATGTGTTCCTTTGCTTTGTACACCCAGGCAGGCAGCCAAGGTTCTCATAATTGGCAAGATTGGGCCACCTGCCCTGTCCCCTGGCCTTTGAGTTTGTTCACTTCTCATCTGTGGAGCTGGGGGAGGGGTGGGGAGAATTTCTAACTCCTTTAAACCCTGTCCTGAGTTTCTGACCAGTGGTTAGATGACTCCAAAGGGTTCCAATTGAAGCCTGATTTAGCTCTATGTGTATCAGGAATACCAAACCCATGGTTGAGTTTGTGCTGGCCAGACACAAGTCAGCTCTGACCTCCTCAAGGCTGTCCTCTGGGCAACCACTGTGTTCCAGGGACATTTAGCTCTGAAGGTGTACAAACTCTTCCCTATGTTTTCTTCCTGAAAGATGGAGGGTTTGTTGGAGTGTGTGAATTCATGAGAAAGGATTATTTTTGTCCAGGACCACTTTGTGCTTTTAATAGTAAAGTTATGTTTATTAAACTGAGCTCTGACACTTGATACTCGGGGGTTCTGTATGCTACTTCATCCTGGTCTTATGAAGCAGTTGTGTTTCTTTAAGTCGTTCATCCTGAGGTTAGTTTGCACATCCTACTTTGTTCCCCTCCAAATAGAGGGCTCCATTTTGTAAAGAGGGGAAACAAGCAAGGCTCGTGGCCACACTGACTGGAGATGAGGAGGTAAGAATCTATTACAATCAAAAAAATGGCATTTGTTCTGAGCCCAAAAGCTAGGAAGAGGGATTGGTATTCCTGTGGCAAATAAACCTTAGAGCTCTAGGGTCTGGTACCAAAGAATAGTAAATATAAGGAATTGGATCTACACTTTGCCTCCTAAATAGGAACACATTTTTTTTTTTTTTTTTTTAGTGTGATTCCAACATTTCCAGGAAAATTACACATTTTTTTTCTGGTCAGTGATTTGGCCTGTTTGGTCTGAAAGTCCTCCTGTTTCCTCTAGTTGACTAACAAAATTGGAGGTTACTGGAATTGATCAATACGAAGGCAGGGCTTAGCAACTGAACAGCAATAAGACTGTGAAGCTCAGTAGTAGAGTAAATGTGATGCCCTGGCTTCAATACCCAGCACTGAGGCAAAAGGAAGAACATACAGAGAGGATTTCTCCTTTCCAAGAGATCAAGGCTTTTAAAAGTAGAATAGTCCTACAAAGAGAAAGAGAAAGGGGGCTGGGGATGTGGCTCAAACGGTAGTGCGCTCGCCTGGCATGTGTGTGGCCTGGGTTCGATCCTCAGCACCACATACAAACAAAGATGTTGTGTCCGCCGAAAAACTAAAAAAAATAAAAATATTTTTTAAAAAAATTCTCATTCTAAAAAAAAGAGAAAGAGAAAGAAACAATCCTCCTCTTAGCAGTGACTCTGGTCCCAAAGTTCAAACTTTTGAATCTTTTTTATGAAGAAGTAGGTTTAATAGTTTACCTTGACTTAAAGGACTTAGGTTTACTTATTTTTTAAAGTTTATTCTAGCTGTGCACTGTGACACATGCCTATGATCTCAGAAAGACCTCAAGTTCAAAACCTCAACTTAGCAAGACTCTGTCTCAAAATAACATATAAAAAGGACTGAAGATGTAGCTCAGTGGGTAAGTGCCCATGGGTTCAATCCCCTCCCCTGTACCCATACTACTACTACTACTATTACTACTACTACTACCACTAATAATAAAGTTTATTCTATATTGACATTGTAGATTGAGTGGGCTAACATGTAAAAATGCCCAACATATACTTTAATTGTATTAAAAAGGTTATAATACAGTGTATAACATAATCCTACTTATGATTTTTAAATACGTTATACATATATTTGTATATAATTTTTATATTCATTGAAGCACATATTTCCCTGTGTGTGTGTGTGTGTGTGTGTGTGTGTGTGTGTGTGTATGAGCCCCTGGGTTCAATCTCCAGTTAAAAAAAAAAATCCAGAATTGGATCTGAAACTTGACCTTTTGATGATGGAAATGTTTGACTCCCCATTGGTCATTCAGCTACTGAAGCTTTTGCAAGAAGCATTAGAGTGCTAACCCCTTCTACTGCTTCTGTATTTGAGTAAATTAGTGTAACCTTCATGTCTGGAAATGAGAACATGTCCATTGTGCTATTATAAACCATCATACATACACCCCATACACAAACTCAGTTTTTTTGTAGTGCTGGGGATTGAACCCAGGGCCTCGTGCATGCAAGGCAAGGACCTTGCCAAGTAAGCTATATCCCCAGCCCCAAAACACAAACTCTTTAATTTAGATGTTTAGATGTTTTTAAGGCACTTCCCATGGGATAACCAAGTGAGAAGATCCTTCTGGATTTGTCTCTTAGAGAAAGGAGGCCAGTCTGGTCCCAAGGTGACTCTAGTGTTTTCTAATTGCCCATCTCCCTTCCAGCTAGCCACTGAAAGACTGAGAGAGTCAAAAAGACTGGGGAGAGTCCATATTGTTGAGTCCTTTTAAATATATCCTCCTGTTTCTTTTTTTTTTAAAAAAAACAGGGAGAGAGAGAATTTTAATATTTATTTATTTATTTTTTTTTAGTTTTCGGCGGACACAACATCTTTGTTTGTATGTGGTGCTGAGGATCGAACCCGGGCATGCCTGGGGAGCGCGCTACCGCTTGAGCCACATCCCCAGCCTGTATCTCCCTGTTTCTAAGGCATCAGCTTATCAGTTTCCTCTGTCCCTGAATGATGTTTTTACCACTGGTTATTTATATAATGATAACCATTATTTGCATGAAGTGTGCTCATGGTCCCTGGGAACCCTGTTGATTTAAGTGCTATTATCAAGGGAAGAGGCTCACACTCTGTCCCCTAGTTGCCAACAAACACAAGCTCAGAGCCAGGCTCATGACTGAAGAGAGTAGGGATTGGCACCCAGAAAGCTAGGGAGCACAAACCCAGAGCCCATAGCAGGGCCATTGGGTGAGGGAGGAAAGCCCAGCAGAAGCAGTTACCTTTGTCCCCACCTTAGACTCTAGAGGTTATTGGGAAAAGTCTCACAGAGGAAGTGACAAAATCACACACCTGCCCACTGAGCTATGCTAATGAGCCTGGCCCTTGTGTACCAGGCTTGAAGCTGGCAATAGGCCATTGTGTGCCCAACACACCAGCTTTTTTGGATCTATCTTTCAAGGACTCCAGATGATCGTAATCTGTTTTTGAACTGAGTTGTTAACTTGGGTAACAGAAAAAGTAACTGAGATCCTCATCTGAAGGTCTCATATTACTGACTTTATTATTTAAGACAGGATATCCTGTTCTGCTAAGAGTATGTGTGTGTCTGATCTTATATACACACTGAACAGTCAAAGGAGGAAGTCTCCCCAAAGAGTTTTTCCCTCTGGCCTCCTGACTACACACACATAACACTCCTAAATCTTTTGGATTTTGGACTATAGAATTTAGTACTATGTTTTGTCTTTGTTTTCCTTCTGAAGGAATGACTTTTTTACTATCCTTAGTATACATAGTGTTCTGGAAAAAAATATAATAACAGGTAATCCAAAAACAAAGGGCAGTTCAAGAAACCAATCAATCTGAAAAATTCTTTTTTGTGGGGGTGAAGGAGTACCAGTAATTGAACTCAGGGGCACTCAACCACTGAGCCACATCCCCAGCCCTATTTTGTATTTTATTTAGAGACAGGGTCTCACTGAGTTGCTTAGTGCCTCGCCTTTGCTAAGGCTGACTTTGAACTTGTGATCCTCCTGCCTCAGCCTCCTGACCCACAGGGATTACAGGCATGAGCCACTGTGCCTGTCCAGTTTTTGTTACTTTTTAAGGACTTGAGTCCATGTTCAGGTCACTGGTTTAGGGAAGGGAAGAGGAACATGGTAAGATTAGCAAGGTACAGAGGAAGTACTGTATAAATATTAAATTCATGAATGGTAACCTCAGGAAGAGCAATCAAGGGAGAGGTTGGAGTTTCCTCTGCCAACAAAATGCCAACCAAATGCCCCAAACTTTGCAGTGTAAAATAACAATCATTTATTATAATTCTATCATATGGTTCTAGGGCTTGACTGAGTTTCTCACTTGGGTTTTCTCAAGCAGTTGAGGTGATCACTGGGACTACAGTTGTCTTCAAGATTTCTCTCATGTTTGGTGACTGATGGGGTCAGTATTGGCTATAAAGACCTCTGCAGGGGCTGTTGGTCAGAATAAAAACACATCTCTTCATGTGGCCTGAGCTTCCTCACAGCATGGTGGCTGAACTCTAAGGATGAATGTCCCCAGGGA
This sequence comes from Ictidomys tridecemlineatus, assembly GCF_052094955.1. Lineage (NCBI taxonomy): Eukaryota > Metazoa > Chordata > Mammalia > Rodentia > Sciuridae > Ictidomys > Ictidomys tridecemlineatus. Next base: position 83,089,110 of record NC_135481.1, read on the forward strand.
CAACCATGCAGAAGACATATTGCCTTTTCTGACTTAGTCTTAGAAGTTACACACCATCACTCAAAATTCTCATTTCCATGGAGGTAAATCAGTAAGGTCAGCCCATATTATAGGAAACAAGGATTAGAATCTAGCTTTTGATGGGATGATTGTCAAACTATTTGATTTGTAGCCATATTTTAAAAAACACACAATAATTTTCTAAGTTCTGGATTGCCATGGGATGGGGTGTACCCGCTAGGGGGGTTTCTATAATTAAAGGAATACCAGGCAGGGAGCATACTGACATCATTAGATAGGCTGCATTTTAATCCTGTGTTCGTAAGAGCTTTTAAAATTTTCTTTCTTTGCAGTACTGGGGATTTAACTTAGGTCCTCAAGCATGCAAAGCACACACTCTACCTCTAAACCATTTCCCTGGCTCTTTCCACAGATTCTGATTACTTCTCAGAGCATTCCAAGCCAACACTTCTCAGATCATTAGCCTTCCTTTTGGATACTAACATTTACCATTTTTTATTCATATCTCTCTCTCTCTCTCTCTCTCTCTCTACATATATATATATATATAACCACAGATTGAACCCAGGGACACTTAACCACTGAACCACATCCCCAGCCCTTTTTATGTTTTATTCTGAGACAGGGACTCGCTAAATTGCTTAGGGTCTTACTAAGTTGCTGAGGCTGGCTTTGAACTCAAAATCCTCCTGCCTTAGCCTCCAGAATAGCTGGGATTACAGGTGTGCGCCACAGCCTGGCTACCATCTCTTTTCTAGGGACTTTTCCAACCAAAAGAATTCAGGATCTGTTAGGTAATTTCTTGCCAGGGATAGAAAAACTCAAAAATAACTGGGCAAATACAGGCCTGCCAAGTGCCTGCCTTGTTTTCTCTCTCAGATCCTATGATCAAAGTAGCTAGTAGGTAAATGGATACAAAGAAAGGAAATCAAAAGTCACAAATAGAGTATACCAGCTAAGAGCACAAGATTTCAAAGGGCCATTTTTTGTTTGTTTTTGGCATTTTGTTTTGTGTTTGTGGTGCTGGGAATGGAATGCAGGGTCTTGTGCAAGTATGGCAAGTATCCCAACACTGAGCTACATCCCCAGTCCTCAAAATGCTAGTTTTAATCCTGACTCGGTTACCTACTAGCAGTATGCTAAAGGAAATCATCTCTCATCTAAGGTTCCTATCTATAAAAATGATAAAATATCTGCCTCATAGGGTTGTCAAGGATTAAACAAGATGATATGTGCAGAGTTACTAAATTTAGGACTCAAACTTAGTTTTAAGAAGTAACTTTTTTTTTCCATAGGGATTAAGTTCAGGGGCACTTTACCACCTTATTTTAAATTTTGAGACCCAGTCTTTTGCAAAGTTCCTGAAGCTGGCCTTGAACTTTTATTTTTATTTATTTATTTTGGCCTTGAACTTTTGATCTTCTGTCTCAGCCTCTGAAGTTGCTAGGATCATAGGCATGCACCACTGCACCCAGAGAAATAATATTTTTTAAAATTTATATCTGAGGGGCTGGGATTGTGGCTCAGCAGTAGAGCACTCGCCTAGCACGGGCAGGACCCAGATTCGATCCTCAGCACCACATAAAAATAAAGGTATTGTGCTGTGTCCATCTACACCTAAAAAACAAATATTTAAAAAAATTATATCTGAGCCAGGACAGGGGGTGAATGCCTGTAATCCCAGCAGCTCGGGAAGCTGAGGCAGAAATATGTCAAGTTCAAAGCCAGCCTCAGCAACTTAGTAAGGCCCTAAGCAGCTCAGGGAGACCCTGATTCTAAATAAACACACACACAAAAAAACAAAAACAAAAACAAAAACAAAAACAAAACCAACAAAAGTCAATGATGTGGCTCAGTGGCTAAGTGCCCCTGGGTTCAATCCCTGGTACAAAAAAAAAAAAAAATCTGAATTTAATATCTGATTCTGGTCATTCTGGAGCTTTCCCCTGCCCTTCTGTGGGGATGTATTGAGGATTTTATAAAGGGATGAAGCCCCAGTGTTTGGTGTGTGTATTGTGTATGAGTTTCCTTCTGATCAATAACCATTGGTCCCACAGATGTCAGTTGAGAAGTCCGCTGCCCTTATCCCTTATCACTTTATAGCTCCTACACCATTTTCAAAGCAAAGGAATCTTTTGCCAAGGTTTCCTGTAGTCTTCCCAGTTATACTGTACAGGTATTCACTTTTGGGATCTTCTGCCTCCCCTATGCTGGTACCAAAAATTAAGGTCTTTTCTTCCATTTCTCAGGGATTTAAAGACATCCCTCTTCCTTCCTCCTATGCACTAATTAGGGAAAACATCTATTTTAGGGTCTGAGGTTAATAGCAGCCCTTGCCTCTGTTTATCCAAGAAGCTCTAGTTCAGTGGTTCTCCAAGTGTGGTTCACAGACCCCCTTAAGGTCTCCAAGAGCTTTTAAGGGGTTTGGAGAAGTCAGAACTATTTTCATAATTATAATAAAATGTTTGTATTTTTTACCATGCTGACATTTCCATTGATGATACAAAAATAATGGTGGATGAAAGTGCTTTGACACTAATCAAGACAATGGCACCAAACTGTATCTGTGGTTATTGTATACTGCCCCATACCTGCAGGAAAACAAAAATAACAAGGTCAGTTTCCTTTTAAAATGCTCTTGATGAAGCAATAAAAACTATTAGTTTTATTAAATCTTGATCTTTTTAATACTGTGATAAAATTAAAAACATACATAATGTGCCTTTCCGGTGGTGACAACCTTCCCAAGAAAACATGCCTCTTGCAAAATATCTTCTTCATCCTTCTCCAAAAGAAATCACCTGGTGCAAAGCCCAATTCCTATTTCATGGATGTGAAATGCCCAGGATGCTATAAAATCAACAGTTTTTAGCCATGCACAAATAGTAGTTTTGCGTTTTGGCTGCTCCACTGTCCTCTGCCACCCTATGGGAAGAAAAGCAAGACTTACAGAAGGATGTTCCTTCAGGAGGAAGCAGCAATAAAAGCAACCTGAATCAAGATGAGTGGGAAAATATCCTAATAAACACATTTTGGATATAAAATACACACACACACACACACACACACACAATGTGCTTCTGTTGCTTATAGCAGTATAAATCACTTGAGCAGCTGAGTTATGAACTGATTTTTTTTCATGGAATACCATTTTAATTTGAAAGAATTACTGACGGACAAATATCTTAATCAGACTTAGGAAGACATTCTCTCAAAATCAACAAAGTGAGCCTGCCACTTCAAAAAATAAATAAATAAATACATCAGGTGTGGGCCACAGCTTGGGAGGCTGAGACATGAGGATTGTGAGTTCAAAGCCAGCCTCAGCAATGGCGAGGCACTAAGCAACTCAGTAAGACCCTGTCTCTAAATAAAATATAAAATAAGGGATGCAGCTCAGTGGTTGAGAACCCCTGGGTTCAATCCGCAGTACCAAAAGTAAATAAATAAACAAACAAACAAATAAATAAATAAAATCTACCCCAACCCTCATATCCCTGGGGATATTGAAGAATAACTGTACAAAAGTTAAAATTTTAGAAAATCTGTATTCACTGTGGTTTTGCCACCTCTCCTCCCCAGCTCCCCAGTACTAGAGATTGAACTCAGTAGGGCTAAACTACTGAACTACAGCCCAAGCCATTTTTGGTTTTGGTACCACGGATTGAATCTAGGGGTGTTTAACCATTAAGCCACATCCCCAGAACTCCCCTTTTAAAATATTTTTTAGTTGTCTATGAACCTTTATTTAATTAATTTATATGTGGTGCTGAGAATCAAACCCAGTGCCTCACATATGCTAGGCAGGTGCTCTACCACTGAGCCACCACTCTAGCACCCCCAGCCCTTTTTATCTTTTTCTTTTTTGATTTTGAGACTGGATCCCACTAAATTGTCCAGGCTGTCTCCAAGCAGCTGGGATTATAGGCATGTGCTACCATGCTGGCCTTCAGTTTTACAGTTTCTTGCAACATGACTTTTGATGAGATTAATAAGTATCATAACAAATGCTATCTCTTGTGATTATAGAGTAAAATATGGTAACAACTGAAAGGTCTGCATGATTCAATGAGCCCATGGGCAGTACATGATGTAACAAATCCTGCAGACATAAAAAAAACATTCAAAGTGTAACATAGACCAATGGATTCTACTAAAATGGTATATAAAAAAGTTTATTTATCTGGTCTCAGATTCCATATTGCAATTAAATTATAAGGTAATTATCACTCATTATGTTTTAGTGTAATACCTAAAAAGAATATCACGTTATCGGAAGAGTCTATTAAAATACTACTTCCTTATCTAATGGAATATCTGTGTAAAGATAGATTTTCTTCATGTACTTCAACAACATATCACAACAGATTGAATAAGGAGATGAAAATCCAGCTGTTTCTGATTAATTAAATTTGTAGTTGGTGTGATGGCTAAGGAGAGTGGGCAGGAGGATTGCAAGTTCAAAGCCAGCCTCAACAAATTAGCCAGGCCCTAACCAACTTAGGGAGACCCTGTCTCAAAATAAAAAGGGCTAGGGACATGGCTCAGTGGCTAAGCACCCTGGGTTCAATCCCTGGTACCAAAAAAAAAAAAAGAAAAGAAAAGAAAGAAAGAAAAAAAAATTGCCAGTATTCTCCCTAATGTGTTATCTTAAGATATGCTAATTATTTTATTATTTTCTATTCTGGTAAATATTGACAGATATAATTCACATAAACAAAAGCTATTTGGAGTTCTCAATAATGTTTAGGAGTGTAAAGAGGCCCTGAGACCAAAATCTCAGAGGACTGCTGCTCTAGCTCTCTATGTTCATAAATTCTCCAAGTTCCCCTGAGACTTAAGGTATGCAAAAGCCTGAGAACTCATAGGCCAGTTTTATTATCTGCCCAGATCCTTCCCTCTTCTGAAATAAAGAACTAGAGACCTCGTTGGAATAGGAAAAGAAAAAAAAAGGAGAGAGAGAGGAAAAAAGTTAGTATCTCAAATACAATCCAGCAGACATGTAAAAGCACTTGGCATAGTACCCACTCCTAGTTGCATGTAATGGCTGGTATCTCGTCTTTTTCATCTTCGTCATTATTATTTCATCTTGTCCATGTTTTTTCCATGGGATTTATATGCCAATTATTCTTAAGGCAATGTATCCTACAGTCTTTAAATATGATTAGGGGGCTGGGAGTGTAGCTCAGTGGTAGAGTGCTTAGGCTTTGAGGTGGTTGTTTCTCTGAACGTTTTTCAAATCAGGAGATATTCTTAAGAGAGAATAAGTAAAAAGGCTGAACTAGAATCATAAATTAAACCCAGAAAGGAATGAAGGGGTCCAGAATACACTCCAAAAATATGCCACTTTTGCATACAGATTATTTTGAGTTGAAGGCAACCAAGATTCAATAGATGCAGAGAAAAGCTTCCTCAAAGCTTCTCTTATCTGACTACAAAGCAGCAACTTCTGGGAAATGAGGCTACCTTCAGTCCTCTCTCTGGGGAAATTTCATGATCCTGAAGGAGAGAGAAAGGCCACTTATATAGACAAACATTATCACAAACTTTCATATTTCTTATTTGTTCTTCTAAGAACCCATTTGACTTTCCTAAAGAAATTTATTTTTCTTCCTATAGGATTCTTTTCTCCCCAGTACATTTCCCCTACTAACTTAGGTGGGTAAGCCCAAATTCTAAACACCCTCCAGTTACTGGTCACTCAGCACTCCCATGTGTATGCATGTGAATAAACTCATCTCTTTCTTAGAAATCTGTCTATCAGCTTAATTCACAATCCCCAGAAACAGAACCTAAAAAGAGTAAAGTTTTTCCTCACCGACAATAGCAAGACAAGGAAAGAGCTTAATACACAACCTTCCAGGTTTCCTGCCATCCCTGAAACTGGAGGATTATCAGGTTGAAAGTTCATAACTTTTATTTATTTACTTTTTTATGTGGTGGTGAGGATTGAACCCAGTGCCTCATGCATGCTAGGCAAGCTCTGCTTTACCTCTGAGTTACAACCCCAGCCCTGAAAGTTCATAACTAAGAAACAACTATAAAGAATATGAAGTTGGGGCTGGGGATGTGGCTCAAGCGGTAGCACGCTCGCCTGGCATGTGTGTGGCCAGGGTTCGATCCTCAGTGCCACATACAAACAAAGATGTTGTGTCTGCCGAAAACTAAAAAATAAATTAAAAAAAATAGAATATGAAGCTGGGTTCAGTGATGCATGACTGTAATCCCAGCAACTCTGAAGGCTGAGGCAGGAGGATAGTAAATTCAAATCCAGCCTCAGCAATTTAGCACAGCCCTAAGCAACTTAGCAAGACCCTGTCTCAAAATTTTAAAAAGGGGCTGGGGTTGTTCCTCAAGAGTTAAGCACCCTGGGTTCAATACCATGGTACCAAAAGAAAAAAAAAAGTAAAGAAATTTCCAAAAGCCATTTTTTTAATGCCAATTGTGACAATATCAGAAATAGGTAATTTAATTAGTAGAAACTAATAAAACGAAAAGATGAAAAAAAATAAGTTTTGATGGGGCCAAAAGTGTTCAGACATTTTTTTATTTCAGATTTCCAAAGACAAGTTGGAGGTGTTCTGGAACAACCAGGTTGCAAATTTTATATTTTGACAAGTAACTTCTTTTTTTTTTAAAGATGGACACAATATCTCTACTTCTTAATTTATTTATTTTTTAAAGAGAGAGAGAGAATTTTTTCAATATTTATTTTTTAGTTTTTAGTGGACACAACATCTTTATTTTATTTTTATGTGGTGCTGAGGATCGAATCCAGTGCCTCATGTGTGTGAGGAAAGCACTCTACTGCTGACTTAAACCCCAGCCCCTGACAAATAGTTTTATAAAAAACATAGCATTTGGGACTGGGATTGTGGCTCAGCAGTAGAAAGCTTGCCTAGCACAGAGGGGCCCGAGATTCGATCCCAGCACCACATAAAATAAATGAATGGAATAAAGGCATTGTGTCCAACTACAACTAAAAAAATAAATATTAAAAAAAATACCATTTCTAGGGGTTGGGGATATAGCTCAGTTGGTACAGTGCTTGCCTCACATGCATAAGGCCCTGGGTTCAATCCCTAGCACTACAAACAAACAAACAAAAAAACAACCAAAAATTCCCATACCATTTTTTAAAAAATATTTATTTGTTTGTTTGTTTTAGGTGGACACAGTATCTTTATTTTATTTTATTTTTTTTAAGAGAGAGTGAGAGAGAGAGAGAATTTTTAATATTTATTTATTATTTCTTAGTTCTCGGCGGACACAACATCTTCGTTTGTATGTGGTGCTGAGGATCGAACCCGGGCCGCACGCACGCCAGGCGAGCATGTTACCGCTTGAGCCACATCCCCAGCCCCTGTTTATTTTATTTTTATTTTATGTGGTGCTGAGGATCGAACCCAGTGACTCATGCATGCTAGGCGAGCACGCTACCACTGAGCCCCAGCTCCAGCCCCCTCATACCATTTTTTATTACCATTAATTCATAAAAGAAAGGATATGGTAACACTAAAAAAAGTGTTTCAGATGCAATCTCAAAAGAGATTTTCTCCAAAAATGACAGTTGTGATCTTACTCATTGTTTTCACTAGAGACTAGAAAAACTTAGTTATGGATTGGCAACTATGTATTCTATGAATATACACTATAATTAAATTTAACATAATTTTTATGGTGCTAGAGATTTAACCCAGTGGTGCTCTACCACCATACTACACCCCCCAAATCTTTTTATTTTTTATTTTGAGACAGGGTCTCACTAAGTTGCCCAGGCTGGCCTGGAACTTGCAATCCTCCTGCCTCAGCCTCTTGAGTTACTGGATTTATCTACATTTGTCACCATGCCCTGTACAACTTGACATATATAATTAAAGTGAAAATTAAGACAACAACCATCCTCCTATATCTCCACTATTTTTATTATTACTAAGACAAAATTTTAACAAATTTAGTTAAATGATCAAATTGGCTTTTATTTCCAACAGGTGAATCTGTTAGTACCTTACCTAAAAACAGAGGACTGCTGTACTGGGCATGGAGGAACAGTTGGTTGTGATAAAGTAGCTTGAGCAGGAACAGGAAGAGCATAATACAAAAATCCAGAATGATTAACATCAGGTTACTTACTTCAGGTTACTTTCCTTGGAAGGATTGAGGCGGAGGGGACTGCCTATCATGTCAGCTAAAACTGGCCTATTTGGGGATTTAGCTACTTGATTTCTTGGAAAGTTAGATAAGTAGCTTAGTTTCAGTTTGATGATATGGAATTTTAGCATGAGTGACTCCATTTTGGTTTGGGCTGTTGGGGTCTAGTACAAGGGCTCAGTCAATCAATGGCCTCCTATAAACTTTCGTTTAAAAGTCCAATGCATCTTGGTTAAATCTTTGAAAACAATTCCCCACGTTCATCTTCAATGAATAGGAAAATCTCCTTTGCCCAAAGCATTCCATGAAAATTAAAATGTAAGAAGCATTCTAGCTTCAGAATTAGAATTAGAGTTAGGGAGATCCTTATGGAAGTTTAGGGCTTTTTGTTTCCCATGTCTTCTTCTGTGGTTCTAATGCTATCTGAAGTTTGCTATTGTTTTTTAGAAGGGTCAAATCTAAGGAGAGAGACAGAGACAGAGTGTATATGTGTGTGTTGGAGGGTCTGGCATGGAACAAAGTTTCTATCAAGTGAAAGCATGCACTGCATTACCTCCAGCTTCCACTCTCCAGAAACCCTTAATCTACTATAACAGCTCTTAATTTTAACATAGATCAGGATTTGCTTAGAAGCGAGATTTCCTTGTAAGACAGAAGCAAAAAACTTAATAATTTGAATGTCATTTTGTTTAAAAGAAAGTTAACTGCTATTTTTTTTATTTCAAAAGTTATATGTGTTTATTGAAGGAAAATTAGAAAAGGTTAAAAGAAAATCAAAATGACCCATAATTTCACCACCTTGAGAAAACAACCATATTATGTATATTCTATTATTTTTCTATGTGTGTGTGTGTGTGTGTGTGTGTGTGTGTGTGTGTATATATATATATATATATATATATATATATATATATTCAAAACAGGGATAAGACTTGATTTTTTGTGTGTGTGGTAATGATGATGGAACCAGAATAATCTCACCACTGAGCTGCATCCTCAGGTCTTTTTTTTTAAGTTTGTTTTATTTTTAAATTTTTAATACCTCTATTTTATTTATTTATTTTTAAGTGGTACTGAGGATCGAACCCAGGGCCTTGCACTTGCTAGGCAACCACTCTACCGCTGAGCCACAATCCCAGCCACCTCAGCTGTTTTTATTGTTTATTTTGAGATAAGATCTCCGAAGTTGCCCAGGTTGAACTTGAACTTGCTATATTGCTGCCTTAGCCTCCTGAGTCACTAGAATTACTGGGGTATGTCACCATGCCCTGCTGTTATGAATATTTTTGTACAACCTTTATTCATGACCCTAATTTCTCATTGGAATAAATTTCTTATTAGAATAAATGCCAGTGGAAGAATGATTAAATCAAAGGGTTTGTATTTGTAATATCTTGAAACAAATTACTCACTAGAAAGTACATTCTCCAAGCTATTACTTTTAAGTTATTTGCCTTTATCTTTTTTGTTTTATTAGGAAAATTCCACCCTGTTATCATTCTTATATTTATATAGACTCATATTTATCTATAAGTTCTTCTAAATATACATGATTTCTGTTTTTGAACAGTATTTAGAATTTCCCTTACAAGATAAATAAAGTATCCCAATTTTAATTGGTGGTTTTTTAAAAACATTTTTTTATTTGTAGATGAACACAATACCTTTATTTTATTTGTTTTTATTTCTATATGGCCCCTGGGATCAAACCCAGTGCCTCACACATGCTAGGCAAACGTTCTACGCTGAGCCACAACCCTGGCCCCAATTGGTGTTTTATTAATTAGTATGATGTTGGCTATAAATGTGAAATTCCTTAATTCCTAAATTATTTTATTACTTGTTGTATCTTATAGTTTCTCTCTACAATTTTTCTTTCTTTCTTTTTTTTTTTTTTTTTTTTTGAGACAAGGTCTCACTAAGTTGCTGAGGGTAGGTTCCAACTTGATATCCTCCTGCCTCTGCTTCCGGAGTCACTGGAATTATAGGCATGTGCCACCACACCCAGCTATCCAAAGATACTTTTCATAGTAGTCTGACATTTTTCTGTATCTAGAGATAGAATTTAAGCCAAAGTATTGACCAGCAGCCAATCAGCACATTGATTTGAAATATATCCTGAATATGCAATTTTGATTTGCTATTTTAATAGCCTCCATAAAATCATGATACACACATAATCTATGACTTGTTTCTTCCCCCTTATTCATGTTGTTACTATTATTCTTGTCACTAAAATTGAATATTCTTATCACTTAGTACATTTGCAACATGCTTGACATTTTGCCAATTAGCTCATCTCCACTTCATTTTCTCTGGGTTAAATATTATGTTCAAATTTTAGAAGAGTGTAAACATATTAATTATTGAAATGTATAATATCCCTAATTATCATTCTTTAACATGGCAAATTTCTGACAGCCAGGGTAGAAAAATGAGATGAAAGAAGCCAGAGACTTTGTCAAATATCATGTAGTTTCAGCAGTAACTATTTTAGTAATGATCATTTAAACAGATCACTTGTCAGCTAGAGGGAATAATTTTCATTGTGCCAGATAGCAGGTGAGATTTAACTGGAATTTCAGTTTCATTTTCTGAAGGGTCATTTAGCTTAGCAATCTCCCAAGCTACATTATTGGGTGGATATAAATAGGGACCATGTCTCCCAGACTGCTTATGATATTTCTTTTGTGATTCCACTTGGCTTTCTACTTCTACTTTTGTGTCATTTCTCCAATTCTCTTCTTTTCGTTTTTCTTTCCAAACACCTATTTTCCCCACGTCTCTTCTCTGTAAGTGCCTCTAGGCTTGGTGATTCCTGCTTCAAAGATTATTATTGTACAACCAGTGCTATGCGGGCCAAATTGTTGCATGCAAAACAATGTCAAGTATCAAGGTCATAGCCAAGGGCACTACTTAAAACTGAGAAGAGACTGTGCTTGGCAAAAACTAACTGAACTCTAATCTTTGCTTCAGACAAAATGGCTTCATTTTTTGCTAATTTTTTTTTTTTTTCTAATTTTTTTTTGCTAATTTTTCTAATTTTTGCTCTTGGCCAATAAAAAATGAAAATCTACCACTAGTTTAATATAAACAGTTGACATGATTCCTAGACTCCACTCAAAGTGTGACTTTTTCCTCAGCTATTAACATTTTAATGTAGTAGCAGAGTTTTTCCATTCTCATCCAGCAAAACACATTACAATAGATTCTATACAGAGGATCCCTAAATGGATGCCCATGCCACACCTCAGTGCTAAACAAACACAAGCACAATGGAGAACATTGAAATTGTTGCTGTACCACTTTTCTTTCAGTTTGCTGCCCCTGGTCTAGGATGATGTCTCTCTGAAGAGTTATCCTTGGTGCTTACTAAACTGCAAATTCTAGCTGGGGATATAGTTCAGTTGGTAGAGTGCTTGCCTCACATGCACAAGGCCCTGGGTATTTAAATCTCCAGCACCCCCCACACACACACACACAAATACACACACACACACAACCCAAAAAAAAACAAAAACAAAACAAAACAAAACAAAAAAAAGCAAGCAAGCAAGCAAACAAACAAAAAAACCTAAATTGGAAATTCCTGGGCCCCACACCCATAGACTCTGACCCAGTAGTTCTGAAATGGGGTCCATGAATCTCTTGAGTTTACTAAATATCTCAACTGATGCTGATACAACTGGTCAAAAACACTAGTTTGCAGTGGCACACTCCTGTAATTCCTACTCGGGAGCCTGAGGCAGGACAGTCAGAAGTTTCAGGCTAGTCTCTACAATTTAGCGAAACTCTAAGCAACTTAGGCAAGAACCTCTCTCAAAATAAAGTGAATAAATAAATAGGACTGGGGATGTAGCTTAGTGGTAAAACACTACTGTGTTTAATCCTAGTACCAAAAATCAAAAAACAAGTGCTAGGCTAACTGTCCTTATTGATTGTACTATTGACCAATTATTATGATTATTTTTTATTTGGTGCTGGGGATTGCACCTAGGATTTTGCACATGCTAGGCACATGCTCTACCATTGAGTTATTTCCCCAGCCTAATTATTATTTTTTAAAATTATTTTTTGTAGTTGTAGATAGACAGAATGCCTTTATTTTATTTAGTTCTCTTTATGTGGTGCTAACCTAGTGCCTCACACATGCTAGGCAAGTGCTCTGCCACTGAGCTATCAATTTAAATTTCAGAAATTATCTACAAAAAAAGCTCAAGTCCCAGCCCCAGCCCAATTATTTTTAAATCATTTTAGTTTCTCTATTTTTGAAACCAATAATATGAATCTGATCAATCTTATTCCTTGGAGTTACATAAAGATGAAGATGATTATGTTGGAATTTATCTCAAAAGATGGTCACCAATATGCTGAGTAAAGAGAACTGAGCTTTTTGTTTGCTTTTGTAATACTAGGGCTTGAACCCAGGGCCTCATACTTGCCAGGCAAGTGCTGTACCACTGAGCTACATCCTCAGACCCAGAACTATCTCCACTCCCCTGCCCTAGTAGGGGGTCAGGATTTAATCCAGGGGCAATCTACCACTGAATTATACCCCCAGTCCTTAATTTTTAAAATTTTATTATTTTGAGACATGGTCTCACTAAGTTGCTGAGGCTGGTTTCAAACTTGCAATCCTCCTGTCTCCATCTTTCTGGTAGCTTGGATCACAAGTGTACACTACTGTGCCTGGCTTGAACTGCCCATTTTTTAAATGAATAAGTGATTTTAAAAATATATAAAAACAAACAAACAAAAATCAAATAACTGAGGAGGGGAGGGAGGACAGAGACTTACAAAGGTATACCAGAATGACCCCGCTCTTGGGTAAAGGTTCTCAGGTCTAACTCCCGAATATCCTCAGGCCACAAAAAGCAGTCACTGAGCACACCTTCTCACCAGGGCAATGTCTCTCTGGTCTGTGGGCCCACCCTGCCTACTGGAATGTGTCAAGCCTGATAATTTCTGGAGCAGAAATGCAAGCCAGGGCTTTCCACAAACATCAGAAACTAACTTTATAGACATACAGTCTACTTACCTTAACTATTAAATTCTCCTACAAAGAATCTATTCTAAGGAAAAATCTAAAATACAGAAAAATTATGCAACAAACAAAACATTTAGGATGGTGGTTATTCTCTTGAATGAAGAAGAAAGCAGGTTGTAACCAAAGAGTAACTAACACTCAAAGGGTTTCTAAATTATACACAGTGTTTTATTTCGTATGTACATTATTCTAAAAAAAAAAAGCCATATTTCAAGTTATGTTCATGTCAGTTTTATTTACAATAACAACATAAAATGGAAACATAACATAAAACAATTTATTGGAAGGATTAATGTGAATATTAGGGGATAAGTTCTGGCACAGTAGGTAGAGTGCTTGCCTAGCATGTCTGAGACCCTGGGTTCAATCTCCAGCACCACAAAAATAAATAAATAAATGCAAATTTTTAAAAAGTTTATTTTGATATGGTATGAGGTAAGGATCTGTTTTTCCCCTAGACATTCAATTTTCTTAATATCATGTGTTTTTCTTAATACATTTATTTTATTTTATGTGGTGCTGAGGATCGAACCCAGGGCCTCACACATGCTAGGCGAGTGCTCTACTGCTGAGCCACAACCCCAGCCCCAATAAATTCAAATTTTAAAAGTGAACATTAGTTCAATCATATGCTGAATGGAATATTCAATTATTAAAAATATGGTTAGGTAGCTCTATAAAGAAAAAAGTTTTCAATAAACAAAAACAAAACAAACAAACAAAAAATCAATGAAGCAAAAATCTTATAACCACATGACAACAAACATGTAAAACAGTTCAAAGAATAAGAGAGTATGCTGTCTGGGCTAGGATTGTGGCTCAGTGGTAGAGTGGTCACCTAGCATCCTAGCATTCATGAAGCACTGAGTTTGATCCTCAGCACCACATAAAAATAAAATAAAGATACTGTGTCCACCTAAAACTTAAAAAAATAGATATTTTTTTAAAAAGAGAGTATGCTCTGATAATATTGTTTGTTCTTAGCAAAAGAGATTGTGAATGCTTTTCCCTTTGTTTTTCTAATTTTCTGTGTTCAGTTATTTTGTTTTTAATAATTAAAATTTTTATTACCAAAGAGAAAAAAAAAGTTTTCCACAAACTATGCTTTGGTTCCACTGTAAATTAATATGGCAAGAAGTTGTACTAGCTTCTAAAGTTTCATGAGGGAGAAGTTTTCATAGAAAACAATAACAAGTCAGAAAATAACACCTTTCCTTCAGATGTTTCTAGGTGGCTTCTGCCCCTGTACCTCAGAGATCAAATGCCTTGAGCTAAGTAAGATTCAAATGTTTGCCAAAAATTGAGTTTTCCCCTCCTTTTGGTTTCTGTCATTGGTCAGCCAGCCTTTCAGTCATCAGGGACTTCCAGTATCTTAGTCACACACGTCTCACAGCAAGGAGCTGACTAATCCTAGAGCCGGGGCAGCTTGTTAGGCAACCTTTCACACAGTGCCCATTGCTACCCATTGCACAACATGTTTGACTGGGAATGATAAACGCCATGGTTTACATTTGACTCCAGTCACCTTGTCGGTGCCAGAAGCTTAAGCGTGTAAACATCACCCGCTGCCTTTAGAAAGATGTTGACATTCTGTTCTGGGCTCCCTAATGTTGTGTAACATGGGGGAGGGGTAGAGAAGGAGAGGGAGGGCCTATGACAAAGAATCAGAAGCAGACAAGTTTACAAACTTATAACCACACTTTCTGCTTTATTCATGAAAGAAATGAAAAGCTTAATTTATGCATTATAACTTCAAATAAACTTTTCATTTTTCTATACTGGGGTTGAACCCAGTGGCCCTCTACCTCTGAGCTACATACCTAGCCTGGTTTATTTTTTCAGTCAGGGTCTGGTTAAATTGCTGAGGGTCTTGCCAGATTGCCCAGGCTGGCCTTGAACTTGTGATGCTCCTGCCTTAACTTCCATAGGTGCTAGGTTTACAGGCATGAGCCACTGTGCCTGGGCTTAATCAATACTTTCAATATGTTTCTATTACTCCATTTTAACATGTAAGTCTCTGACTGAAACAGATACATTTTTTTCAGTGAGGAAAATAGGTCCAATGGGAAAAAGCAATTTACTAAAAATTCTGTTGTAATTTCATCAATGCTACTGTATAGAATGAATTTGAAGACATTCAAAAGAATGTCTTTTGAATGAAAAGAAGGTTCTGTTTTGTTTCTTGAGACTGAGAGTTTCCTCTTTTAAACAAATCCTGCAGCTATATCCAGATTCAGGGGAAAGAAAGAGAAAAACCTCGAATGACAGAAGAATAGGATTTCTTTCTTTTTTTTTTTAAATTTTAATTTTTGTAGTTTTAGGTGGAAAGTATGTCTTTATTTTATTAATTTTTATGTGGTATTAAGGATGGAACCCAGTGCCTCACACATGCTAGGCAAGTGCTCTGTCACTGAGCTACAGCCCCAGCTTAAGAATAAGGATTTCAATTATCATTTGCTTCAGGAATAGATATTATCTTTTTTTTTTTTTTTTGGTATCAGAGGTTGAACCCAGAAGCACTTAACCACTGAGCCACATCCCCAGCAACCCCTTTTTTAATTTTTAAAAAATTCTTTAAATTTTTTAATTGATTTTTAAAAAATGACAGTGGTATACATTACAATTCTTATTTCATATATACAGCACAGTTTTTTATATCTCTGGTTGTATATAAAGTATGTTGACACCAATTCGTGTCTTCATACATGTACTTTGGATAATGATGTCTATCACATTCTACCATCCTTGCTAATCCCCTGTCCCCTCCCTTTCCCTCCAACCCCTCTGCCCTATCTAGAATTCATCTATTCCTTCCATGCTTCCCCTCCCTACTCCCTACTGAGTCAGCCTCCTTATATCAGAGAAAACATTCAACATTTGTTTGTTTGGACTGGCTAACTTCACTTAGCATTATCTTCTCCAACGCCATCCATTTACCTGCAAATGCCATGATTTTATTCTCTTTTATTGCTGAGTAAAATCCCATTGTGTATATATGCCACATTTTTTTTTTATCCATTCATCCACTGAAGGGCATCTATGTTGGCTCCACAGTTTAGCTATTGTGAATTGTGCTGCTATAAACATTGATGTGGCTGTGTCCCTGTAGCATGCTGTTTTTAAGTCTTTTGGGTATAAACCGAGAAGAGGGATAGCTGGGTCAAATGGTAGATCCATTCCCAGATTTCCAAGGAATCTCCATGCTGCTTTCTTTATTGGCTACACCAATTTGCAGTTTCACCAGCAATGTATGAGTGTACCTTTTTCCCCACATCCTCGACAACACTTACTGTTGTTTGTTTTCATAAGAGCTGCCATTCTGACTGGAGTGAGGTGATAACTTAGAATAGTTTTTTTTTTTTAAGTTGATTTTAATTTATTTATTTATTTATTTATTTATTTTTTTTTTATTGGTTATTCAAAACATTACAAAGATTGCAGAATCACATCGGTTACACATCCACATTTTTACATAATGCCATAATAGTAACTGTTGTATTCTGCTACCTTTCCTATCCTCTACTATCCCCCCTCCCCTTCCCTCACATCTTCTCTCTCTACCCCATCTACTGTAATTCATTTCTCTCCTTATTTTTTTTCCCATTCCCCTCACAACCTCTTATATGTAATTTTGTATAACAATGAGGATCTCCTTCCATTTCCATGCAATTTCCCTTTTCTCTCCCTTTCCCTCCCACCTCATGACTCTATTTAATCTTTTCCTCCTGCTCTTCCTCCCTGCTCTGTTCTTGGTTGCTCTCATTATATCAAAGAAGACATTTGGCATTTGTTTTTTAGGGATTGGCTAGCTTCACTTAGCATAATCTGCTCTAATGCCATCCATTTCCCTGCAAATTCTATGATTTGTCATTTTTTAGTGCTGCGTAGTACTCCATTGTGTATAAATGCCACATTTTTTTATCCATTCATCTATTGAGGGGCATTGGGGTTGGTTCCACAGTCTAGCTATTGTGAATTGTGCTGCTATGAACATCGATGTGGCAGTATCCCTGTAGTATGCTCTTTTAATGTCTTCAGGGAATAGTCCGAGAAGGGCAATAGCTAGGTCAAATGGTGGTTCCATTCCCAGCTTTCCCAGGAATCTCCATACTGCTTTCCATATTGGCCGCACCAATTGGCAGTCCCACCAGGAATGTACAAGGGTACCCTTTTCCCCACATCCTCGCCAGCACTTGTTGTTGTTTGACTTCATAATGGCTGCCAATCTTACTGGAGTGAGATGGTATCTTAGGGTGGTTTTGATTTGCATTTCTCTGATTGCTAGAGATGGTGAGCATTTTTTCATGTACTTGTTGATTGGTTGTATGTCCTCCTCTGAGAAGTGTCTGTTCAGGTCTTTGGCCCATTTGTTGATTGGGTTATTTATTTTCTTATTGTTTAATTTTTTGAGTTCTTTGTATACTCTGGATATTAGGGCTTTATCTGAAGTGTGAGGAGTAAAAATTTGTTCCCAGGATGTAGGCTCCCTGTTTACCTCTCTTATTGTTTCTCTTGCTGAGAAAAAAACTTTTTAGTTTAAGTAAGTCCCATTTGTTGATTCTAGTTATTAACTCTTGTGCTATGGGTGTCCTATTAAGGAATTTGGAGCCCGACCCCACAATATGTAGATCGGAGCCAACCTTTTCTTCTATCAGACGCATAGTCTCTGATTTGATATCAAGCTCCTTGATCCATTTTGAGTTAACTTTTGTGCATGTCGAGAGAAGGGGATTCAGTTTCATTTTGTTGCATATGGATTTCCAGTTTTCCCAGCGCCATTTGTTGTAGATGCTATCCTTCCTCCATTGCATGCTTTTAGCCCCTTTATCGAATATAAGATAGTTGTAATTTTGTGGATTGGTCTCTGTGTCCTCTATTCTATACCATTGGTCCACCCACCTGTTTTGGTACCAGTACCATGCTGTTTTTGTTACTATTGCTCTGTAGTACAGTTTGAAATCTGGTATCGCTACACCTCCTGATTTACACTTCCTGCTTAGAATTGCTTTTGCTAGTCTGGGTCTTTTATTTTTCCATATGAATTTCATGATTGCTTTATCTATTTCTAAAAGAAATGCCGTTGTGATTTTGATTGGCATTGCATTGAACCTATAGAGAACTTTTGGTAATATCGTCATTTTGATGATGTTAGTTCTGCCTATCCATGAACAGGGTATATTTTTCCATCTTCTAAGATCTTCTTCTATTTCTCTCTTTAGGGTTCTGTAGTTTTCATTGTATAAATCTTTCACCTCTTTCGTTAGGTTGATTCCCAAGTATTTTATTTTGAGGATATTGTAAATGGGGTGGTTTTCCTCATTTCCATTTCAGAAGATTTGTCGCTGATATACAGGAATGCCTTTGATTTATGCGTGTTGATTTTATATCCTGCCATTTTGCTGAATTCATTTATTAGCTCTAGTAGTTTCTTTGTAGACCCTTTTGGGTCTTCTAGGTATAAAATCATATTATCCGCAAATAGTGATAATTTAAGTTCTTCTTTTCCTATCTTAATGCCTTTAATTTCTTTTGTCTGTCTAATTGCTCTGGCAACTTAGAATAGTTTTGATTTGCATTTCTCCAGTTGCTAGAGATGGATGAACATTTTTTTATATATTTGTTAATTGATTGTATATCCTCTTCTGAGAAGTATCTGTTCAGGCCATTGGCCAATTTGTTGATTGGGTTATTTGTTTTTATGGTGCTTAACTTTTTGAGTTCTTTATATACCCTAGAGATTAGTGCTCTATCTGATGTATGAGGGTTAAAAATTTGCTCCCAGGATGTAGGCTCTCTGTTCACCTCACGGGTTGTTTCTTTTTGCTGAGAAGAAACTTTTTAGTTTGATTCCATCCAATTTATTGATTCTTAGTGTTAATTCTTACACTATATAGGAGACTTATTAAGGAAGTTGAGGCCTAATCCCACATGATGAAGATTAGGACCTACTTTTCTTCTATTAGACGCAGAGTCTCTGGTTTATTCCTAGGGTCCTTGATTCACTTTGAGTTGCGTTTTGTGCATGGTGAGAAATAGGGGTTTAATTTCATTTTGTTGTATATGGATTTCCAGTTTTCTCAGCACCATTTGTTGAAGATTCTATCTTTTCTCCAATGCATGTTTTTGGCACCTTTGTCTAATATAATTTTAATTTTGTGGGTTAGTCTCTGTGTCCTCTATTCCGTAACATTGGTCTACCAGTCTGTTTTAATGCCAATACCATGCTGTTTTTGTTACTATTGCTCTGTAGAATAGTCTAAGTTCTGGTATAGCGATGCCACCTGCTTCATTCTTCCTGCTAAGAATTGCTTTAGCTATTCTGGGTCTCTTATTTTTACAGATGAATTTCATGATTGCTTTTTCTGTTTCTATGAGGAATGCCATTGGGATATTTTGATTGGAATTGCATTATATCTGTATAGTGCTTTTGGTAGTATGGTCATTTAATAATATTAATTCTGCCTATCCAAGAGCAAGATAGATCTTTCCATCTTCTAAGGTCTTCTTTGATTTGAATCACCTTGTTCGTTGATTCCCAAGTATCTTTTTTTTTTTTTTTTGAGGTTATTGTAAATGGGGTAGTTTTCTTAATTTCCTTCTCAGAGGATTGCAACCCCTTTTAATTTTTTTTTTTTTTTTAGTTTCAATGGACCTTTATTTATTTATTTATTTATTTATTTATGGTACTCCCCAGCCCCCCTCCCTTTTTTTTTTTTTTTGGTACTGGGGATTGAACTCAGGGGCACTTAACCAATAAGCCACATCACTATCCCTATTTTATATTTTATTTAGAGACAGGGTCTCACTGAGTTGCTAAATGCCTTGCCATTGCTGAGGCTGGCTTTGAACCCTCAATCCTTCTGTCTCAGTCTCCCAAACCACTGGGATTATAGGCATGCACCACCATGCCCAGCCCTAAACCTTCTTTTGAGTGTGAAAGAAGACCAAATATGTTTCATTTTTACTTGGTTACAAGGAACATTTTAATTTTTTAAAAAATTTAGTTTTTAAAAATTGGTGCATAATTATATATAATAGTGGTATTTGTGGTTACACATTCACATATGCACATAATATAACAATATAATTTGGTATAAAGGATAGTTTTAAATACCTGGAAGAGCATAAAGCAAAAGCTAGATACCCATTAAAGTAGGATCAGATGGAAAATTATTTTTCCTTTATTTATTTATTTATTTATTTATTTGTTGTTGTTGTTGTTTTATGAGAGATCAAACTCAGGGCTTCACCCACACTGTACAAGTGCTCTTCTAAGGTGCTATACCACCAATTTTGGCATGGAAGATTGCACAGTGGTTTCGCAGATCACAATACAGTCAGTCTAGCCTCTTTTTCCTCCTAAACTGGCAGGACAAAGTGAATTCTTTATTATTAATGCCTAGTAAGTTTTCAATCATACCAGTACATAACTAACCAGGTCATCTACTTTGACTTACTCTTTCTTTAACCAACAAAACCTGAATATGAAAGATGTTTCCAAGTTGGACAGGAGCAAAAGCCAAAACTCACAAATAACTACTACCTTGTTTTTCTAGGTGTAACTGATGTCCCTGCTAAAACTCAATCTTCAAATGTCTATGATGAAGAATTTCACCTTTGGCTTTAGGTATAAAGGAATCTTTTTTTTTTCCTCTTTTATTAATGAGGTCAACAAAAATGGCCAAAACAAGATCTAGGGATGTAGCTCAGTTTTGGAGCCTTTGCCTAGTATATGTGAGGCCCTAGGTTCACTCTTTAGTACTGCAAAAGAAAAGGAAAAAAAAAAAAAGCCAGAATATTTTATAGGTCATTGGTTTGTAGGAATTAAGTGATATCCCTAAAAAGTTAATATTTGACTAGCTAAAATCATTTCCAAGGTGAATATGACTATTTTCTGCTTAAAAAAAAAATGATAGGGGGCTGGGATTGTGGCTCAGCAGTAGAGCTCTCGCCTAGTATGTTTGAGGCCTTACGTTCAATCCTCAGCACCACATAAAAATAAATAAAGGCATTGTGTCCAACTACAATTAAAAAATAAATATTAGGAAAAAATGATAGGCTGGGTGCGGTGGTGCACGCCTGTAATCCCAGCAGCTCGCTAGGCTGAGGCAGGAGGATTGCGAGTTCAAAGCCAGCCTCAGCAATAGTGAGACACTAAGCAACTCAGTGAGACCCTCTCTGTAAACAAAATACAAAAAATAGGGATGGGGGATTGGGTTGTGGCTCTATGGTAGAGCACTTGACTAGTATATATGTGAGGCCCTGGGTTCGATCCTGAGCACCACATAAAAATAAATAAATAAAATAAAGATATATTTAAAAAAATAGGACTGGGGATGTGGCTCAGTAGTCAAGTGCCCCTGAGTTCAATCCCTGGTACAAAAAAAAAAAGGAAAAGTCAACCTCAGACTCAGTGAAACAGGAAAATAAGACAACACATTAAATCTAATCTAGAGGCTGTGACTGGGGCTCAGTGGTAGAGTGTTTGCCTTGCATGTGTGAGGCACTAGGTTCAATCTTCAGCACCACATAAATATAAACAAATAAAATAAAGGAATTCTGTCCATCTACAACTACAAAAAATTTTTTAAAAATCTAATCTAGAGAATCAGGTATATCTGATCCTTATGCTAGGCTATGATTATACTTTTTTAAATAAATGGGTATTTGTTAACAGGTAGATTGTTAAGAGGATTCTTTCAGTTATATTTGTTTTCATAGAATGTCCCCAGAAAGCAATTTGCAAGATGAAGGATTTTTTATTTCAGCATATTGCAAATAGCATTAGGTCATCAGAAGTAGGTTTTCTATTTTATTTTTTCCTAAATAATTTCTTTCATTGTTGGAGCACTAATTGATAATATTATATAAAGCTTTTGACCTTTTTTTTCTGGTAGACTAAATTATGAAAGAACTTCTCTAATCTGTGATAGAACATATACTTGGGAACATGAATCATTTGAAATCAGCAGTTCTACAGTGTCAAATGTTATTCTCTCCATTTTTGAGTCAAGGAAATTGAAGTCTAGATAGTGACTACATGGCTTAATCCAGACTATAAAATCAGTCAATGGACTGAAAGTCATTAGTAGACTCTAGAACTTTTGATCAAAATCCATTAGTTCCACTAAGCAACATTACTTTAGATAATTACAATACAAAAACTATTGAAACAGAGAAATATCTGAAGTCAATAGCAGATGTAAGCTCAATAGTCTAAAAAATTTTAACAACAGCTTAAAATAAATTCAAGAAGCACAGCGTACCATTAAAAGTAAATACATAGGCAAATATAAAAGCCAGTATAAATGTATTTTTATTTGTAATTTTTATTCTCCTATCTAATTTAAGGAACATAAAGCAATATTTATAAAACTTGTTTTGATGGGTATACAATGTATAAAGATAAGTGTATATCAGTAATAGCACAAAGGAAGGGAAAAGAAATGGTTTATCAGGGGGGAAAGAAGCATGTATACTACAAAAATTAAGCTGGTCTTAATCTGAAGGAGGGTTTGTTGTTTTGTTTTGTGGTTATGACAATTGAACCCAAGGCCTTGCAAATGCTGAGCATATGCTGTACCATTGAACTACATACCCAGCCCTGAACTAGATTTGACAGGGTCTCACTAAGTTGCTCAGGCTGGTCTCCAACTTGTATTCCTTCTGTCTCATCATCCCATGTACCACTGGGTCTGGGAGTTTGTTTTCAAACTAAGAGGTTAATTGTAGTCCCTAAGACAACCACTAAGAAAATAATTAAAAATAGAAAATAAAAGAAACAACAAAGTAATTAAGAAAATATAACAGAACATACGAAAAACAAAAGAAAGCAGTAATGGGGAAATAGAAGACAAAAAATAAACATAAGACACACAGAAAACAAATAGCAAGGTTACTGATGTAAATCTTACATTATTAGTAATTATATTAAATGTAAATGGACCAAACACTAAAATCCAAGGAAGATATTTATAGAATGGATTTAAAATGATCCAACTGGAAGCTGGGTGTGGTTGAGCCTATAATCCCAGCTACTCTGGAGGCTAGGCAGGATATTCACAAGTTTGAGGCCAGCCTGGGCAATTTACAAAGACCTTGTTTCAAATTTTTAAAAAACATTCAAAAATGTTAAAAGGTTTGGCTGGGGATATAATTCTGTGGTAAAGCACTAGCCTAGCTTGCAGAAGGCCCTGGATTCAATCCCCAGCTCTACAAACAAAATCACAAAGAGATACTTCCTTACATCCATTAATTAGATGGATGTAATAAAAAGTCAGAATGTCAGGCATGGAGGGCCTCTGTCCATAGTCTCAGCTACCTGGAAGCCTGAGGTAGGAAAATCAATTGAGATCAGGAGTTCAACAGTTCAAGGACATGAAGATTCCTTGGAAAGCTGGGAATGGAAGCACCATTTGACCCAGCTATTCCTCTTCTCAGACTATATCAAAAGGACCTAAAAACAGCATACTACAGGGACACAGCCACTTCAATGTTCATAGCAGCACAATTCACAATAGCTAAATTATGGAGCCAATCTAGATGTCCTTCAGTGGATGAATAGATAAAAAAATGTGGCATTTATACATAATGGAATATTACTCAGCACTAAAAAATAATAAGATCATGGCATTTGCAGGGAAATGGATGGCATTAGAGCAGATTATGCTAAGTGAAGTTGGCCAATCCCAAAAAAACAAATGCCGAATGTTTTCTCTGATATAAGGGGGGGCGTGACTCAAAGTGGGGTAGGGAGGGAGAGCATGGGTGGAAAATTATCTCTAGATTAGGAATAGGGGTGGGAGGGAAAAGGAGGGAGAATGAGAATAGCAAGAATAGTAGAAGGAGATGGTCATCATTATACAAAATTCATGTATGAAGATGTGAATTTGGTGTCAACATACCTTATATACAAATAGAGATTTGATAAATTGTGGTATAAAGGTGTATTAAGAATTGTAATGCAAAAAAATTATGAACGTAATGCACTCCTCTATTATTATATATGTAAGAAATAATAATAATAATAATAAAAAGAGTTCAAGGACAGCCTGGCCAGTATAGTGAGATCTTGCTTCAGGGAAAAAAAAAAAAAAAAGAAGGAAAGAAAAGTGTCTGGGGCCATAGTTCAGTCCTACCTACCATGTGGCCCTGGATTCCATCCCCAGCACCACCAAAAGAACAAAACAAAAAAAGTCAGATAATAACAAGTGTGGTAAGTATGTTTGTTTTTGTTTCTGTTTTTTGTAGTTGATGAACCTTTATTTTATTCATTAATTTATATGCGGTGCTGAGAATTGAACCCAGTGCCTCACACATGCTAGGCAAGCTCCCTACCACTGAGCCATAACCCCAATCCTCCCCACCCCTTTTTAATTTTTATTGTGAGACAGGGTCTCACTGTCTCACTAAGATGCTTAGGGCCTAATTTGTTGAGGCTGGCTTTGGACTTGTAATCATCCTTCCTCAGCCTTCTGAGTCACTGAGATTACTTAACCCCTGAGTTACATTCCCAGCCATTTTTAAAAAATACCTTTATTTATGTATTTTTATGTGATGTTCAGGATTGAACCCAGTGTCTCACATGTTCTAGGCAGAACTCTATCACTGAGCTATAACCCCAGCCCCACCAGCCATTTTTATTTTTTACTTTGGGGCAGCATCTCACTAAGTTGCTGAGGCTGGTCTCAAACTTGGGATCCTCAGGCCTCAGCCTTTGGAGTCACTGGGATTACAGGCATGTGCCACCGTGCCTGACTGAGTATAGGTTTTCTTTATTAGGGTGATGCAAATGTTCTGGAATTGGTGGTGACTGAGGTGTAATATACTAATATCCACTGAACTGTATACTTGGGATAGACTTCATGGTATTTAAATTGTATCTCAATATAGCTATTATATGTATATGCCATATATCAGGAAACTGAATATAAAGATAAAAAAAAGTTGATTAAATTCTGAAAATCATACATAGTCATGATGATTTTGAAAGAAAAACTAGTATAGACAGCCATTCCTTGAAAGTTTTTTGGTTGATTTCCTTGGTCAAGAAATACACTGCTTTAACTCTAGAATATATCAGCATGCCCACATTCCCACATTAATAATACATGTCCATAGTCTGCAGATGTTATCAGCCACTGGCATTTACCTAGTAAATCAAACATTATTCCCTAGGCTCCAAGTTTATATTAAATTCTGATTTACCTACTTAGGTCTTATAGAAAAGGATTCAGATCATTTATGGCAAATGACCTCTAGGGAAGTAAAAGATAATTTGGGTTCTAAATGACCTAGATGGATTTTTCTCCTAAGCAGCTTTCCTGGATAACTGCTCACCTCTCTGCTATCACAGACACACCAATCTCTGAGAGTAGAAGTGTAATCCTTATGACTTAAGTAAAGCAGCTACTTTTTCTGGCTCAGCTCAAAACCTGATGCTCAGGCTTCTCAAGTTACCTGATTCAAGTGATAAAAATGACTCCTAGAATGACAGATGATCTTAGATGACGATGGACAGATGAATTTTGGATTCTGGCAATACAAAACAGTCCAAGAAAAAGGTTTAAGGTTTAATTTCCAATTACCTTCAATTGCATAACAATATGATTGTAGCCTGTTCATTCATACACACAAACACACACATACACACACACACACACACACACACACAAAGACTTCTCTCTCCTGCAACCTGCACACTCAGAAAAATGAGAAATTATACCCCATCTGATTCAAATGTATGATATGTCAAGATCATTGTACTGTCATGTGTAACTAATTAAAACAAAACAAAACAAAAAAGACTTCTCTCTTTTTTTTTTTTTGTACCAAGTATTGAACCCAGGGGCACTTAACTACTGAGCTACATCCTCACCCTCACCTTTTAAAAATATATCTTTTTTAGATATTGATGAACCTTTATTTTATTCATTTATTTATATGTGGTGCTGAGAATCAAACCCAGTGCCTCACACATGCTAGGCAAGCGCCCGACAACTGAGCCACAACCCCCACCCTTCCCACCTCTTTTTAATTTTTATTTTGAGAAAGGGTCTCACTGTCTCATTAAGTTGCTTAGGGCCTAATTTGTTGAGGCTGGCTTTGAACTTTTGATCATCCTGCCTCAGCCTCCTGATCCACTGAGATTACAAGTGTGTGCCATCATGACCAGTCAGTACAGTTTTAAAGTGGGATGTTAAGGTGTTTATGATTCTGCAACTTTCTATTCTAGTTTAAAAAACTGTCATTTTTCTAAGTCAGTTTTTTTTTAAAAAACAACTAAACAGGTTAACAAATGTCCCATATTTCATTTATTCACTCTGCCATTGACTGGATATATAGATTGCTTTTAATATTTAATGAGTACAAAAATCTTGCGATAAGCATCCTGGTGTATTTGCACTCATAATTTCTATCAGCTCAATTCCTCATAGTATATTCTTTCCTTTCTTTTTTTGGTACTGGGGATTAAACCCAGGGGTGCTTTACCACTGAGTTACATCCCCAGCCTTTTTTACTTTTTATTTTGAGACAGGGTCTCACTAAATTGCTTATAGCCTTACTAAATTGCTAAGTCAGGTCATGAATTTATGATCTTTCTGCCTTGGCCTACCAAATTGTGGGGATTATAGGTGAGCACCACCATGCTCGGCACAGTGTTTCATTTCTTGTCAAAAAAAATCACTTAACTCATAGAGACAGCAGAGGGTCATAGCTAGGAGATTCTGCAGTCAGGCTTTCTGGGTTCAAAGCTTGTCTCTGTTGTTTACTAGTGTATGACCTTTTTAAAGAGAGAGAGAGAGAGAGGGTCTGGGGACGTGGCTCAAGCGGTAGCGTGCTCGCCTGGCATGCGTGCGGCCCTGGTTCGATTCTCAGCACCACATACAAAACAAAGATGTTGTATCCGCCGATAACTAACTAAATAAATAAATATTAAAATTCTCTCACTCTCTCTTTAAAAAAAAAATAGAGAGAGGAGAGAGAGAGAGGAGAGAGAGAGAGAGGAGAGAGAGAGAGAGAGAGAGAGAGAGAGAGGAGAGAGAGAGAGGGGAGAGGGGAGAGGGGAGATTTTGCTAAATTGCTAAGGCTGACCTCTAATTCGTGATCCTCCAGTGTCAGCCACCCAAGTCACTGGGCTTACTGGTCTGTATCATGGTACCTGGCTGAGTTCCACATGTTTTCAATTAATTTCAAAAATAAATCTTTCCTTTGGTTTTCCCCCAGAATAATGTTACTACCTCTTTATTTCATAAAAAAGTGAATACAGGAACACAAGTATTTAAATTATTTTGGGGTTTAAAAATCTTAAATATTGCTGGGCACAGTGGTGCATGCCTGTGATCCCAGTGTCTCAGGAGGCTGAAGCAAGAGGATTGTGAGTTCAAACCCAGCCTCGGCAAAAGTGAGGCACTATGCAACTCAGTGAGACCCTGTCTCTTTTAAATAAAATACAAAATAGGGCTGGGGATGTGATTCAGTGGTCAAGTGCCCCTGAGTTCAATCCCTGGTACCCACCTGCCAAAAAATCTTAAATATTGCTGGGCATAGTGGCATTTACCTATAATCCCAGCTACTTGGGAGACTGAGGCAGGAGGATTACAAATTCAAGACCAGCCTCAGCAACTTACTGAGATCCTGTCTCAAAATTTGAAACAATTAAGAAAAGATTTATGAATATGGCTCAGTGGCAGAATACCTGTGGGTTTGATCCCCATTATCCTCTGCCCATAGTGTGTGACACCATGCCTCGCTAGAATCTTTAGTATCTTTAAAAATTGTCTATGGATTTCAATGTTCAAACCAAGGATGAAAAATCCTCAAGTGAACTCATTTTTTTTTTTTTTGCAATTAGATACAAAACATATATATATATATATATATATATATATATATATATATATATATATTTAATTTTTATTGTTGGTTGTTCAAAACATTACATAGTTCTTGACATATCATATTTCACACTTTGATTCAAGTGGGTTATGAACTCCCATTTTTACCCCGTATACAGATTGTAGCATCACATTGGTTACACATCCACTGTTTTACATATTGCCATACTAGTGTCTGTTGTATTCTGCTGCCTTTCCCATCTTCTACTATCCCCCCTCCCCTCACCTCCCCTCCCATCTTCTCTCTCTACCCAATCTACTGTAATTCATTTCTCCCCCTTGTTTTTTTTTCCCCTACAAAACATATTTTTAACTAACCATAAACAGCTGGGCATCATGATGGTGCAAACCTATAATTCTAGCCACCAGAAAGGCTAAATCAGGAGTATCACAAATTTGAGGTTAGTCTTGGCAATTTAGCAAGACTTTATATCAAAAGAAAAAACAAAAAGGACTGGAGATGTGGCTTAGTGGTAAAGTGCCCCTGGGTTCAATTCCCAGAACCAAAAACATCTTGTTTAAACAATGACAAAGGACCTGAACAGACATCTCACCGAAGATACACAGATGGCAAATAAGTATATGAAAAATGCTTAACATCATATGTTACCAATGAACTGCAAATTAAAACAATGAGATATCACTAAATCTCTACTAGAATGGTGAAAATCCAAAACACTGACAATACCAAATGCTGGCAAGGATGTGGAGCAAAAGGAATGCTGGTGGGAATGCAAAATGGGAGAACCACTTTGGAAGACAATTTGGCAGTATCTTACAAAACTAAATATACTTTACTTGATCAAGCAAACACCCTCCTTGGCATTTTTCCAAAAGAGTACATGTACATAAACACCAGCACACAGATGTAAACACCAGCATACAGATGTGAACATCAGCACGCAGATGTTTATAGCTGCTTTATTCATAATTGTTAAAACTTAGGCCAGGTGTGGTGTTGCTTGCCTTTATTCCCAGCAATTTGGGAGACTGAGGCAGAAGGATCACAAGTTGTCTGGACAACTTAGTGAGATCCTGTCTCAAAATTAAAAACAAATATTTTTAAAGGGGCTGGAAAAGCAGCCCAGTAGAAGAATGTTCCTGGGTTCAATCCCCAGTACCAAAACAAAAACCAATCAACCAACCAACCAACCAATCAACCATTTAAAAACCGCAAAACAAACAAAAAAGGAGAGGACTCTGTGGTAGAACCTTTGCTTAGCACTCACAAAGCCCTGGGTTCAACTCCCAGGACCAAAACTAAACAAAACAAAAAGAAAAACAAAAACTTGCAAGCAACCAAGATGTCCTTCAGTAAATAAATAGATAAATAAATTGGTATGTTCAAACAATGGAATATTTAACACTAAACTTATGGAATATTTAACACTAAAAAAGAAATAAACTGGGCTGGGGTCGTAGCTCAGTGGAGAGCACTTTCCTAGCATGTGTGAGGCACTGGTTTTGATTCTTAGCGCCACATATAAATATGAATAAATAAATAAATAAAGGCATATCAACAACAACAGAAATAAACTACCAAGCCATAAAAAGACATGTATACTGCTAGATGAAAGAGCCAATCTGAAAAGGATCTATATTGTATGATTCCAACTGTATGACACTGTGAAAAAGGCAAAATTAAAGAGAGAGAGAAAGAAAATTAGTGTTTGACTAATTTTTGACTAAGTGGACTACGGAGAGAGAAAAATAGGAGAATGAGACTATTGCATGTACTATAAAGGTGGATACATGTAATGACTTTTATCCTACTCTATAGAGTGTACAACAGCAAGTGTGAATCCTAATGTATACCCTGGACTCTGAGTGAGAGTGATATATCAATGTAGGTTCATTGTTGGTTGTAACAAAGGCTATGCATGTGAGAAGGCAGGATGCATATGGAAAATCCCCATACTTTCTGTTCAATTTATGTGAACTTGAAATTGCTCTAAAAAATAAAGTCTATTTTAAAAAAGCTTGCCATACCAGACACGGTGGCACATACCTATAATCCCAGCAACTGGGGAGGCTGACGGAGGAGGATCACAAGTTCAAAGCTGGACTCAGCAACTCAGTGAGGCCTTAAGCAACTTAGTGAGATTCTGTCTCAAAGTAAAAAAAACAAAAGTAAAAAGGGCTGGTGGTGTGGCTTAATGATTAAGCACCCCAGGTTCAATCCAGAGTTACAAAATAAATAGATAGATAAATAAAACAAAAATTTAAAAAAAGCTTGCTTGAATTTAATATGAAACAAAGATCAAGAATGATTGGCCTAAGTTTTCCACATAATAATTTCCTTTAGTTATTATTCTCATCATATTAGGTAGTTGTTGTTATCCCATTTCTTATATGAGGAATCTGAGGCTTGAAGGAGTTATTAACTTCTCCAAGTTTACCCAGCTTCTAAAATGGAGAAGTGGGTTTCAAACATTGGTCTGCTGATTCTTATGTCACTATCATACTGTGTAATAACTGGAGCTCATAGATCAAAGTAAAATGCACTGCCTTATGAAGCAATAATTTCCCAACACTGGAAAGATTATAGGAGAGGCTGGGTAACAAATTGGGCACAGCACAAAAAAGTACTGCATTGATTTTTTTTTTCTGTATGCAGGAAGGTACAACAGGCATACTTTTTTTTTTTTAAATGTAAAATAAAGATAATAGTCGATACAGGGATTGGTATCTGTGCTACCTTCCTTCTTGCTGAAAAATAGTAATTCCAGTATAGAGTACTGTCTTTATTTTATTTATTTATTTTTGGGTACCAGGGATTGAACTCAGGAGCACTTGACCACTGAGCCAGGGTCTCACTGAGTTGTTTAGTACCTCATTTTTGCTAAGGCTGGCTTTGAACTTTCGATCCTCCTACCTCAGCCTCCCAGCCACTGGGATTACAGATGTGTGCCACCATACCTGGCCAATTAATGTTTTTAATACATATAAAACATAATGCCACATAATTATGTCATACAGAAGATAATTATAGAATTTACTTAAAAAATGAATTCATAGTACATGACAGTTAATCAAATGTGAGTTTAAATTTAAAAAAAATATTTTTTAGTTGTAAATGGATCTTTTATTTTATTTATTTATATGTGGTGTTGGGGATTGAATCCAGAGCCTCACACATGCCAGGCAAATGTTCTACCACTGAATCACAACTCCAGCCCAGTGAGTTTAAATCTTCCTTTTTGGTCTTGTGATAGATCATAGTGACTGTACATACTAAAGATCTTTCATAAGGGTGGCGTTAAAGCCAAAAAGCAGCTTGTTGCTTTCCTTCCCCCAGAAGGAGTCTTTTTTTTTTTTTTTTTTTAAAGAGAGAGTGAGAGAGAGAGGGGGATAGAGAGAGAGAATTTTTTTTAATATTTATTTATTTTTTCTTAGTTCTCGGCGGACACAACATCTTTGTTGGTATGTGGTGCTGAGGATCGAACCCGGGCCGCACGCACGCCAGGTGAGCGCGCTACCGCTTGAGCCACATCCCCAGCCCCTCAGAAGGAGTCTTCAACACACCTCTAGGTCTCTCCACATGGTCATCCTAGTATCTGGCCAGCTCTGACTCAACATTTGAGTTCTAGTTCATACATCTTCTTTCATTTTTTTGTGGTACAAAGGATTGAACCCAGGGGTGAGCTAAATTCCCATCCCTTTAAAAATTTTTTTTTGAGACAAGTTCTTGGTAAACTGCCCAGGCTGGTTTTTAACTTGCAATCCTCCTGCCTCAGCCTCCTGAGTTGCTGGGATAATAGTCATGTGCCACTTCACTAGCCATGTTATTTTTGAAGTCTTTCAAGGTACCATTACCTACCTCATGATGTTTCCAGTGTACCTGATAATATGTAATAAGTACTATGAGAAGGGAGACAGGATTATGTTTACATCTATCTTCCTGTAGACTTTTTACAGTCTGATGAGGTCTGTGACTTACTGGGCCTTACACTGTGCCTGGCACAGAGTAATTCTAAATATTCATGATTCTTAGATCTTTGTCGTCAAGGTGAAATATTAGCATGTAAACACTTAGTGTTTTTTTGGGAGGGAAAAGTATTCAAGTATGGTCAGTTAATTTCATCTGTATCTTTTGTTTTCTTTAGGACTTTTCTTTAATATTCTTGTCCTGGGGTCTTATTTTGAATTTTTTTCATGTTGAATTTAAAATAGTAACATGGGCTGGGGGTGTAGCTCAGTGATACAGCACATGAGCAAGGCACTGGCTTCAACCAATAGCACACACACAAAAAATTATATATATATATATATATATAATTCTTTAAAAAGCACATCAAGGGCTGGGGATGTGGCTCAAGCAGTAGCGTGCTAGCCTGGCATGCATGCGGCCCGGGTTCGATCCTCAGCACCACATACAAACAAAGATGTTGTGTTTGCCGAGAACTGAAAAATAAATATTAAAAAAATTCATTCTAAAAAACAAAGCACATCAAAAGTCACAGTATTCTTTTGATAAGGCTTATGAAAATGCACCATAGTTATTAATCTTTGGGGCAGGAAATGGGTGGGAATAGAGGAAAATAGCATTTAAAAAACTTAGTTAAGGGATAGGTTAGTCTTCCTAATTTTTCTGTTAGTAGATCATCATTTTCCTAGCTTCTAGGTCCTCTCTACAGGTAAGGAGTGAAAAAAAATTAAAGTTAATCATTTGACAATGAGGTAATGGAAGCCTCTAATCCCAGGAACTTGAGAGTCAGGGAGGAGAGAAAATTTGATGCCAGCTTCAGCAATTTAGTGAGATCTTGTCTCAAAAAATAAAAAGGGGTGGAGATGTAGTTTAGTGGTACAGAGCTCCTAGGTTCAGTACCTGGTACCATGAAAAAAAAAAAGTTAATCTTTAAGTCTAATATGTAGTCTTTTAAAATAATTTTTAGTTGTAGATTTCTCCATTCTTCAATAACTGGGACTTCCTTTTCTTCACTGTAGAGTATTTCAACAACCTTCCAGCTAATCTCTTTGTTTAGGTAGTTCCCTTTAGCCATTCTGTACACTCTGGCCATACAAATCCTCTTAAGACTAATTTTTCCAGTTTTCTAGTCCAGAACTTGTTGCTTAGCACAGCCTAATTTCTGCATCTGCATTCTAGGCTCTTCATTCTAGAGCCCAAACTTTTTACAGGGGACAGGGATCCTCTTCCTCAGACTACCAACGCAAAAGGCACCTTTTCAAGTGTCCGCATTGAAACCATTCTTCAAGGTCCAGAAGGACTGCATGCCACTTCCTGCTTTGAAGATTCTCCCCACCCCCACAACAGCAGCTCCAACTCACTCATGGCTTCTAAATAATTGTTCTAATGTGTGGTAATTGTATCAAGATAGTTGACTCTTCTGTCATGTTCCCTTTATTTTATTTGTCAATAGGAGATCTAGGGGACTATCACCTGTGACAGTTGGACATAAACAGGTGTCTGAAGTGCTAATCTAATTTTCAAAATACTGTTTCTTTAAGCATACACTGCAGCTCTTCTGACTGTGTCTCAAATATTAGCGTGAAATATTCTTTTTTGTTGTTGTTTGTTTAAAAGACTAAAAAGTGAGAGTATAGTAAGAATCTAGCTTAGCTTTACTTATCTCACAAATAAAGAGAATTTATTTCTTGATTAAAAAAAATCCATATTCAGTTAATTCCATCCTAAAATTTCTCCAATTGAGTCCTAGAGGTAGGAATATTTTATTTTCAATGAGAGTGAAGTTAAGTTTGAAAGGAATAACCATGGAAGTACCTTGTGACCACAAGCCACAGGAAATGGAGCCGAAAGTCCACCTCATTGCTGCTGCTTACTGGGGACGACATCGGGCCTGAATTCTCGCTTTCTTGGAGCCTCAGTCCCCTCATCTGTCAAATGAAGAAAATAACGTACTCGGTAATAAAATACCTATTTATCAGGGTTGTGAGAAAGGGTTTCAATTGGAGAACCGGAGAACCGCAGGGCGGTTTGCCTCCCAAGATCCAGGGGAGGCGCTTTTCCTCACGCGACGCACTTCCGTGCACGGGGAGGGGTGGCCGGGGCCAGGGATGCTCGTGGCCGGGTGCGGGTCGCCTGAGCGGAAGCCGTGGCGGGGACGGGTTGAGCCACATCCCTGCCGTACTACGCTGGGGCCTACGGCAGGAGCACGCGAAGTGCTAGACATAGTGCAAAGCAAGGCGAACGTGCGTGCACGAGTGTGCGCGGGGTGCTGGGGCACGCTCACATTGACAGCGAAGCGAGAAGGGTGCCAGGGAGGACCATAGGAGAGCCATAGTAGACAAGCCCGAGGCCGCGGGGTGAGAGCGTCCGGCCGCCCGGCGCTCCCCTTGGCGCCTCCGCAGCGCCCCAGGTGGCCGCTCGTGGGGTAGCCACCGGCTGGGTAGATTCGCTCCGCCTCCGCCGGGCTCGCCTGCCCTCAGCAGCTTCCCCGCCCGACACTCGCTCGACCCTCCTCCCTTCCCCCTCCCGGATCGCGATGGACGCGGCCTCCCCCCGCCACGGCCGCCGGCAGCACTGCGCGGGCCTCCCTCTGAATTGCAGGGCCTGAGGAGCCGCGTGCCGGAGACGGAACCTGCTCTGGCTGCTGCCGCTCAGAGAAACCTCTCCCTTCCCTGTCACCAGGTCCCCGCGGAGGAAGGGGAGGGACGAGACGCGGCTTTTCCTGTGCCGCCTGCCCGGCTCGACCTGCGCGGCCTGCGGCTTCCTGGGAACTCGAGGGCCGCGGCCGGGCCTGGCTCTGCCCGCGGCCTGCTTGGAGCTGGACCGGAGCGGTTTGGGAGGACCAGCTAGGGTAAGAGTCTGCGGGAAGGGTAGGCGGGAGCGCTTCCGGCCGTCGGGAGGTCCTGGTCGGGCCTGGGGCCGGGATCCCGAACGCCCAGCGGCGGGCGAGGAACGGGACCCCGGCGCCGGGTGAGGTCGGCCAGGCTGCTGCCTACTCTCCGGCTTGGCCCCTTTGTTCCCCTCCCCTGACCATGCGGGCGGTGGGGCCCGCCTGGCCCACTCCGGAGCCCATGGCGAGCTCCCCTTGCCCTTGAGAAGGGTCCGCCACTCGGCGGGGACTAGGGACGTCCTGTCGAGCCGCCGGGAGTTCCGGGCGCCGCTCTCTGG
This sequence comes from Ictidomys tridecemlineatus, assembly GCF_052094955.1. NCBI lineage: Eukaryota > Metazoa > Chordata > Mammalia > Rodentia > Sciuridae > Ictidomys > Ictidomys tridecemlineatus. Next base: position 83,124,322 of record NC_135481.1, read on the forward strand.
AGACCCGCTGCCCTGCGGGGCTCGGCGCCCTGAGCACGCAGGCTTGCTTCTTCTCCAGAACTTCCCCTCCTAGACACAGGTAGCTAACTTAGCGGGGTTTAGTGCCTACGCCTCTCGGCGTCAGGTTGGTCCTGGCCAGGGATATTGGGTCAACCCTGGTGGTCGCCGCCGTTGGGTGTCCACCGCGACTCGCCACTTGGTTCCTGGTTCCCCCAGCCGCAGCCAGATTACGTGGGACCCAAAGCTGTCGTCTGGTCAGGGCGCTTACGAAGAGCTTTTGTCATGGCTTGCCTGTTGGGGTTGTTTCTCGATTTTTTTTTTTTTTAAACCAGTTGCCCTATCTTGTGGGGATGGAGAAAGAGGGCCGCAGATTGGCCTATATTCTGATTCGTAACCTGTTAATTCCTTGCATTTGCTTTTAACATTTCTTTTTGAACTTTTCAGGAACAGTTGCCAAGTCGAAAATTCCTAACCAGTTTTTTATTCATAGGTTGATTTAAAACAGGAATAATTAAAATGAGAAATTAGCAGAATTTGTGAAATTGGAGGTAATTTAAAAGGAGAAACTCAGTTTTGAGAGGGCGTTGGATCAAAATGCTTAGAAACTCCTTTAAAAGTATTGCACCTGATCCTTACCTGAAACTTAGATTTGGATGGAAAATGGGGAAAGAAGTTTGCTGGGAAAAAAAAAAAAAAAAAACTTTTGGAGGTATTCTCTGCCTTTTGGAACATACATAAGTGATGTTTGACTGTCTTTGACAGGGTCAGCTCTGGTTTCTAGTTAAGCAGCTACCTAATCAGCTTATACTTTTGTGCAAAACTGGTTTTTGTTTAGTATATCTGAATATGTAAACCCGAGGAATAAGGGAAAGTTGAAAACTGCAGTAAGCACTGTATCTAAACTTATGTAGGGTTTTTAATTCCTTAGTGAACACCAGGAAAATTTGATTTAGTTAGATATAAAAGAAAAAAAAATTAAACTAATCTGATGAGTCCTGGACTTTAAGTGACCCCCCACTTTTTTTTTTTTTTTTTAATTTAAGCAAAGAAGCTTTTAAAAAAACATGGCAGATGTGGATCCGGATACATTGCTGGAATGGCTACAGATGGGACAAGGAGATGAAAGGGACATGCAACTAATAGCCCTTGAACAGCTATGCATGCTGCTTTTGATGTCAGACAACGTGGATCGTTGTTTTGAAACGTAAGTTCATTCCTTCATCTTTCTCTAGGGTTGCTGTAGTGAAATCTTTTTTCAACCATTTGTTAACTTCAGTTTGGATAGAAACTTCTAGGAGTTTTAAAACATTTCAGAAATTTCTGTAGCTTTGTTTTTACACTCTTCTGAGAAATTAAAAGTGGTAGGTGAGGATTATGGTTACTGTGGTAACAATGATTATGATTAAGCAAATACATATTTGTTGAACAAATGGGAATTGGGAATACTAATATTAACTGATAGCTTGGTTGATTCATTTAAAAATGTCAAACTTGGGAGAATACAAATATTTATCTTTAAAGGTATTTTTGTAGTGAGAAACTGACAAAATAAGAGAAATGATAGTGAAATTTTTTTTTCCTAATTGTAAACAGACAAAATGCTTTTATTTGTTTATTTTTATGTGGTGCGGAGGATCGAACCCAGTGCCCCACACATACTAGGCAAGCGCTCTGCCATTGAACTACAGCCCCAACCCCAATAGTGAACATGATTTGAGCTGCCCATTCATTGGTGTTAAAGTCATATGACGTTGTACTTTTGTTCATGCAGATTATTTGTTCATAAATTTCATTTTGGGAAGGCATAAATTAGAAGTTAAAACATAGAATATACTTTTTGGAATAGTAAAAACATTTTGGAGTGTTTAAACAGTTTTATTCAGAGGTTATAACAGAATGTCTGCAAAAATATGAAAGAGGATTCATTAGTAGATGGGCCATTAAAGTCATATTTTTCTGGGCTGGGGCTGTAGCTCAGTGGTAGAGTGCCTGTGTCACCCAGGCACTGGGTTCGATCCTAAGCACTACGTAAAAATAAGTAAATAAAGATATTGCGTCCATCTGTAACTAAAAAAAATTTTTAAAAAAATCATATTTTTTCTCTTATAAAATGGATGCTGGTCTAGCCAGATGAACCATTCTTCTGAGTGTTGAACATGCTTGTTTTTTACAGTTTAATTTGTACTTACAGTTCTGAATTTTAATAATAAGTAATCAAAAAACTGATGTTTCTTTATTTTAGTGTTATCCTAAGGTAAATTAGTAGAAAATATTTGAGATTTTGACCTAAAATTTGAGGTGGGAATAAAGACTACATTTCTTGTTAAATTGAAGTATTTTTATTCTTTAGATTTTTTTGTTGGGTGAAGGATTGAACCCAGAGCCTCTTGCATGCTAGGTGAATGAATTATATATAAACATAAGGAATGAACTTACGTTTCAAATGACATCATATCTTTTGATTATTTTCTCTTATGAGTTGTAAATACTTATTGGTTGTTGTTAAAACAATATTATTTTGATTAAAAAAAATGAAAATCAATTAGTGGTCAATTTATTTTAGCTATTTTTAAAATTTATACATAAAAATAATTTCACCCCCTGTTGACACCTGTTTTGTCAAGATTATAGAAAAGTAGAGCTTTTTTCTTCTTTAAACAAAATCTGGAGTTTTAAAATCAGAACAGGAGCCAGATGCAGTGGCTCATGCCTATAATTCCAGCAGATTGGTAGGCTGAGGCAGGAGGATAGCAAAAACAGCAGGGATACAGTAAACAAACAAAATACTTTACTGATTCTTAATTTAGACTAAAAGCTTCCCCAAAACATTGAATATCCAGCTTATTCCTGAGACATCAACCATTACAAAAGATTTTTACTCTTTGAACCATTCACTTTTTGTAGCAGAAAACACACTGAAGTTCCACAGATACCTTTCTTCTTGTCTTTGTAAAAGGTGTTTACAAGTAGGATTTTTTCATAGTTCAAAAGAAAACAGCTTTCTTTGCTAGTCAAAGGAACATTTATTCCCTAGCAAAGAATAGTTTGGGCGCAGTAGCGGAAGCCTGTAATCCCAGCAGCTCAGAAGGCTGAGGCAAGAGGATCGAAAATTCAAAGCCAGCCTCAGTAAAAGCAAGGTGCTAAACAACTCAGTGGGACCCTGTCTTTAAGTGAAATACAAAATAGCCTGGGGATGAGGTTGAGTGTCCCTGAGTGCAATCTCCAGTACAAAAGAAAGAGAGAGAGAGAGAGAGAGAGAGAGAGAAGAGTTTTGAGTATTTATATATTCCAATAGAGGTATTTTTAAAAGTCATGGGCTGGGGATGGTTTATGCATGCCTATAATTCTAGCCACTTGGGAGGCTGAGGCAGGAGGATTGCAAGTTCAAGGCCAGCCTCAGCAACTTAGTGAAATGCTTAGCAATTTAGCAAGACTGTGTCTCAAAAATAGAAAAATAGAAGACTGGGGATGTGGTGGTAAAGTGCCTCTGGTTCAATCCTTAAACCCCACCCCCCTAAATGTTATCATATTTGAAGGTATTTGTTATTTTTATTTTTTACTTATTTTTAAAAATATCTATTTTCTAGTTGTAGTTGGACACAATACCTTTATTTTATTTATTTATTTTTATGTGGTGCTGAGGATGGAACTCAGGGCCTTGCACGTGCTAAGCGAGTGCTCTACCGCTGAGCCACAACCCCAGCCCTGAAGGTATTTTTAAAGGAAATTTTTAAAAGTAAAACATAACAACTGTTACTATTTCATACTTTGTTCATATTTAGTATAATTTTTTTTTTTTTTTGTACTGGGAATTGAATCCAGGGGGCGCTTATCCACTGAGCCACATATCTCCAGCCCTTTCTTGTATTTTATTTAGAGACAGGGTCTCACTGAGTTGCCTAGGGCCTTGCTGAGTGGTTGAGGCTGGTTTGGAACTTGCAATTCCCCTGCATCAGCCTCCTGAACTGCATGGTGTGTGCCGCCATGCCCAGCGACAGTTTTTTAACTGTAATTTGCTCTCATTATTCTGCAGCAGTATCTTCTTGCTACAAGGAAAAATTGTCTTGGTTTCCTTGGTTTTTTTTCTTGTTTTTGTATTTTTTTGAGATGGGGGTCTTGCTGTGTTGCCTAGTCTGGGCTCAAACTCCAGATCCTCCCCTTAGCCTTCTGAGAATTACAAGCATGTGCCAATATGTGAAAAGTGTTTTAAGTGGGCTACCCACTGATATCATTATTGATAAATATCTAATTTAAATATTTATTTTGGCACTTTATTTCTTGAAACTGATAAATTTTGGAGAGACTTAAATTTCTTTTTAATAGTGAACAAATAAGGCAGGTGAATAAAGCAAGATGGTGTTCATATCTTGAATGTTGCTGAAAATCTTCCATATCAATTTGATTTCATAAGGCAGATAGCCTAGTTAAAAAAAAGATGCTCATATATTCAGATACATTTTTGCCTGGTTAGCTTGTATTAAGTATACATCTGTTTAGCTAGGAAAGGCAGGAGGTGTGTAGAGCAACAATGACCTTTGCAGTGGGATAGACCTAGGTTCATTCAGTTTTACTGCTGAATAATTATATATTGCCTTTCAAACTTGCTTCCTCATTCTTGGAGGGTTTTGTGAAAATTAAATGGAATAGTACAAAAGCCTGACATTGCTGTTCATATAATGGTTAAGTGTTTTTTTCCCCCCTTAATGTAGTATTGTTCATGGCTCTCCATTTTTTTCAGTATCAATTTTATTTTTTTTAATTATTATATCAGGGATTGAATCCAAGGGAGCTTAACCACTGAGTCACATTCCCAGTCCCTTCTATTTTTTTATTTTGAAACCGGGTCTTGCTGAGTTCCTTCAGGCCTTGCTAAATTGCTGAAGCTGGCCTTGAACTTATGATCCTCCTGCTTCATCCTCCCCAGTCACAGGTGTGCACCACCATGCCCAGTTGGTACCAGTTTTGACAGTCCTTTTGGAATTAAGGAATATAATTTTCTGTGATGATACAGTCCTTATTTTTAAATTTTTTTTAAAGTATGTTTTATTTGTAGTTGGACACAATACCTTTATTTTATTTATTTTTATGTGGTGCTGAGGATCGAACCCAGGGCCTCACGTGTATGAGGCAAGTGCTGTACCACTGAGCTGCAACCACAGTCCTTATTAATGCTTGAATTTATCGAGGTAATGCTCCAGAAAGAAAAATAGATCATACTTTGTTTTTGCTTTCATCTGTGATATATCATTGGACTCAAAGTGTATTATGAATTATTAGCTAATGAGTACTTTTGCATTTACATCAAAATAGGTTTTCATCACATGTATTGTTAATAGGTTTTCATCACATGTATTGTTAAGTAATAAATCCTGGGCATTTGTACATCCTGCTCCTAAATTTTCAGATAATATAATTTCATATGTGCCTTCTAGGAATTCAAGAATTTCTCAGAAGATTTAGGAAGTGAAATATTAGGGATAGTGCTTTTAGGTACTAGAAGTCTGCATTTAAAAAAATAATAATAATGAAAAAAAATAATAATTCTACTTAATCTCAGGATCATAAAAGGATGTACAACAAAGTCTTTTTCACTTTTCTAGTCTCCTGGTTACTTGGTTTCCCTCACTAGCGAAAACCACCATTAGTCATTTTCTAGTGTATCCTTTGAGACGTATCTCAAGGTAGTCTCTCTTGATTGTGGATTCCAAACCTGTTGAACACAGTGTTGAAAATCTCCTGTTGTTATGTTTACACTAAAATATAAAAATACCTGTAACAGCAAGAAATGATTTAATCTTCTAAATTGCCTTCCTACTTTATTTCAGATGTCAGAGATACAGAGATGACCAGAATAGATAGAGGCTCTGCCTTTATGGTGACTGATAGTCTAATAGCTAACACAGATTTTCAATACTTATAGAAACAGTTGTGGTTCCAAACTGTGATAAATGCCATGAAAGAAAAGTTTAGGATGCTGTGACAGCATGTAGCAGGGTCAGGTCCTGGAGAGATGGGAGTAGTCGGAGTACCAGCTATTGAACCCAGAGGTGTTTAACCACTGAACCACATTCCCAGACTTTTTAAATTTATTTTGAGACAGGGTCTTGCTAAGTTGCTTAGGGCCTCACTAAATTGCTGAGGCTGGCTTTGAACTTGTAATCTTCCTGCCTCAGCCTCTCTGTTCACTAGGATTATAGGTGCTCACCACCCCGCCTCGAAAAAGTGATTTTTGAGAAAGTATTTTTTCCTAGAAATCAGAAGGAGATAAGAAGGGTAATTGAAGAACTTGGAGAAAGCAGGAAAGGTTGTTGGAGAGCTTCCCTAAAAGGGTAGGGGCAAGATTTGGCAAGTCTTTTGTATATACTAAGTAAAACTTTTGCTTTTATTTTAAGAACATTGGGAGGCATTGAAATATTAAATGAGTGAATCATTCGATTACATTTATTTTTCTGTTTTTTTGGGGGGGGGAAGTGGGGGTGCCTGAAATTTAACCCAGGTTCTTCCACATGCTAGGTACGCACACTACCACTGAGCTATATCCCTGGCCCTTAAATCTGTCCTTTTTTTGGGGGGGGGTACTGGGGATTGAACACAGGGTGCTTAACCACTGAGCCACCTCCCCAGCCCTTTCTTTGTTTTATTTAGAGACAGGGTCTCACTAAGTTGATAAGGGCCTCACTAAGTTGCGGAGGCTGGCTTTGAGCTCAGGATCATTCTGCCTGAGCCTCTGAAGTTGCTGGGATTACAGATTTGTGCCATCACACCTGGCTGAAATCTCTTTTCAAAACCTAATTTAGCTGGACGTGGTGTACCCCTGTAATCCCAGCAACTAGGGAGCTGAGGCAGAAGGGTGGCAAGTTTGAGTGCATCCCCAGCAATTTAGTGGAACCCTGTCTCAAAAAAATTGGGGAGGGGGTGGATGGGGATGTTGCTCAGTGGTTAAGTACCTCTGGGCTTAAAATAAAAATTAAAAACAATTACTTTACTTGCCCTGGGGAAGAAACAAGACTAGGGTGGGATTAGGAGGGAGAAGTTAGAAACAAAGAACAAATGCTTGTAGATTTGAACCAGACTGTGAACCAGAAAAGAGGATTGTTGTAATAAAAGTAGAATGAAATGGATTGACTTGAGAAAGATTTAAAAAGTAAAAGAAGTTTCAAGGAATGATTGGGTATAAAAGAGTAAGAAAGAAGGTATCATGGACAGTGGATGATGGTGCTGTTCATTGAGAGAATACCATAATACATGTTTTGAGCGACTATGATCATGCATTTGGAGTTGGACATATTCAGTATAAAGTATGTTTGAGACATCTCAGTGGTGTTGAGTAAACAATTTTATAAATGAGTGTGGAAATTGGAAATGAGGCCTGAATCAAAGAAGAATTTTGAGTCAAGGGCTTCTGGAGGTTAATTGTGGTCATGGAATGTAATGGAGGACTAGAGCAGTGATTCTTTTTGGGGTGGGGATTAAATCTATGTTTTTGTGTGTGTTGGACAAGTACTCTCCTATTGAACTTCATCTCTAGTAGGACTATAATTCTTGGTTTTTTTTTTTTTTTTAGTTGTAGATGGAACACAATACCTTTATTTATTTATTTTATGTGGTGCTGAGGATCAAACCCAGTGCCTCGCGCATGCAAGGCAAGCGCTCTACCACTGAGCCACAACCCCAGCCCCATGGACTATAATTCTTAAACTTGTTTGTCTCAGAACTTCTTTAGGGTCTTAAAAATTATTGTGGATCCTGAAGAACTTTTGTTTATGTCGACGGTGTCTACTACTATATTTATCAGGTTCAAATTTAGTCTGGGAAATTTTAAAAAATTATTAATTTATGTAAAAAATAATAAACCCATTACATGTTAACATAAACATAGTTTGTGAAAGTAACTACTTTCAAATAAAAGATCTGGGAGAAGGACGGCATTAATTAATTTTTCAAAGTTCTTTAGCATTTCCTTCAGTGAATGATAACTGGATTCTCTTGCTGTGCATTTAGTACATTGCATCATGTTGTTCTGATTGAAATGCATTAAAAAAACTTACTCTACAAATGTATTTGGAATTATAATTTTTTTACATAATTATTGGTGTTTTTTGATACCATAACAAAATGCAACAAGTAGTAGTTGCTTAAATTTTAATTATAATGTGGGTTCTGATATATCAATGAACTTATTTGTGCTCTCTGATACTAAAATCTATTGGTCTGTTTTATACTTAGAGTGGATGACTTACCCATATTTAATTTTTTTTTTTTAATATAATGGGGCTTGAACCCAGGGATGCTTAACCACTGAGCCACATCCCGAGCCTTTTTTATTTAGAGAGAGGGTCTTGCTAAATTGTTTAGGGCCTCACTAAGTTTCTGAGGCTGATTGCAAAAAGTTGTGATCATCCTACTTCTGTCTCCTGAGTCATTAGAATTATAGGCATGCACCACCACTCCCGGCCCCATTTTTAATTTTGTAAAATCATTCATTGGTCATGTGGAAAATATTGGTCCACCAAGTTATACAAGTATTCCAAATGTTGACATATGTTAGTCTTTGGTATCAAAAGCTCATATTTGTGGGGCTGAGGTTGTGGCTCCATGGTACAGTGCTCGCCTTGCACGTGAGAGGCCCTGGGTTCGATCCTCAGCACCACATAAACATAAATAAATAAAATAAAGATATTGTGTTCAACTACAACTAAAAAATAAATATTAATAAAAAACATATGTGTAATCATGACTCTTGATCTTGCCAGATAAGTCTCTTTTGGGATACTTTATCTCTTGATGGCAAATATATTTCTCAATATTATAATTTTTGTATGAAACGTTGAATGTTATCATTGGCAACTAGTGCTGTCAGTTGTTTTACTCGAAAGCCATTCTTCATTGATTTTTGAGAAAATGTTTGTCAGATACCTAAGTCTGAATAATCACAGTCTGTTCTTTCAATAAAAATAAAATAATGTAAGAAAAAAGCTGCTACTTCAGCTCTCAAACAGTTGTACTTTTCCTTGACACCGGCATTGTTCTTTGGTTTGCAGAAGTGCTTTGTTTATTTTTCATTTCCTTGAGTAAAATACTAAAAATGATACATGTTTAAGGGTTGAGATTTTGTAAAAATTAATAATTCTATGCTTCAAGGTTTTTCTTTGAAACTAGATTTTTTTCCCCCATGCCAATTCTTGGCAGTGAGCAGTATAATTACTAGTAGTACAGTTAGAGTGCTACTGCCTGGATTTAGGCACCAGCAGTTTTAGCCACCATTGCTTTTGCATCATCAAGGCACATGTCAACACAGGAAAGAAAGTGATTCAAGAGAAGAAAGGGCAATTGTGTTGAATATTAGTAAGAGGTCAATTACGGTGAAGACTGAAAGATGTCCTTGGGTTTTAGTGACATTCTCGAGGTTATTGATTTTGAATAGAGCCAAGTGGGCTGGCTGTGAAGGGTAGATTTCAGTGGGTTGAGGAGTGAGTGGGACGTGAAGAAATGGAGACAGGATGGTAGAAAGCTTTTTTTGAGATGTATTAGAAAAAGAGCATGGAACTTTTTCTTTTAAAGCTCGAAAAGCTAAGAGAGAGAATGAATAACCCAGAGTATAAGGAAATTGAAAAACTGGAAAAGAATTTGCATTTGTCTAGAGGAATACTTCTTAAACTTTAATGTGTCTAATGAGAATCACCTGGGGCTTTTGTTAAAATTCACATTCTGATTTAGTTGATCTGGGTGGAGACTGATATTCTGCATTCCTAATATGCTTCCAGATGGAGAAGTTTTGGTCAGAAAATCTTCCATCAAGTAGCAAAACTCTCATCTACTGATATGGAAAGAGAGGTTTTTGTAGAAAGAGAGGTATTTCCTTTGGTTCAACAAAGGGAAGGTGAAGAGGTTAGGTGTGATGGTAAAAAGTTGAAGAGAGGGGCTGGGGTTGTGGCTCAGCGGAAGAGTGCTCGCCTAGCACATGCAAGGCCCTGGGTTCTATCCTCAGCACCACATAAAAATAAATAAAGATACAACTAAAAAATAAATATTAATAAAAGTGCCTATAGATTGAAATTATATTGAGTGATTTGAGTAAATAAAGCATATCTAAAGGGGAAAAAAAGTTGAAGAGATTTCAGTCTGATATTTTTTCTCCCTTAATTAGGAGATTAAAAAGAATGGTATTATGTAGGATTGGCATGGGGAAATGAATATACTCATCTAGTGCTAATGACTTCATATCAGATATCCCTTTCTCTAAGCTAACTAGCCAGAATTAGTCTTAAAACATTGATTTGATTGTGTTTTTCCCCTTTACAGATCCTTTTGGGTTCATTACTTAATGGGTCAAATTTAAATGCCTTCAAAGACCCCCTTCTTCAATCACATATATATACCTGACTGCCATTTGACTATACTTTTGTGATCTCTACTGGACTCTTACCTCATATTTTTTTCTTCATTCCTAAGCATGGTACCTGGCACATAAATAGGTAATATCCAGAGGATGAGTGAGTTGAAGAGGTTTTTATTTTCAGAGAGGGTCTCACTAAGTTGCTGAGACTTACTTTGAACTTGTGATCCTTCTATCTCAGCCTCCCCAGTCGCTCAGATAACAAGCATGTGCCACCATGCTCAGCAAGAAATTCTTTATGATGGACCCGTTTTCTACTTATGCCTGAAGCACCTATACAAAACACTTTTGGAATCCTGAAACTGGAAAATATATGGGAGGAAGGATGTTGGATTATTCTTCTCTGTAGTACAATCATAATATGTACTTTCCCTACCCCCACTACTTTTTTTTTGTATCAGGGATTGAACTTAACCACTAAGTCACATCCCTATCCTTATCCCTATCCCTTTTTATATATTTTATTTTGAGACAGGGTCTTGCTAAGTTGCTGAGGCTGGCTTTGAACTTGTGGTCCACCTGCCCCAGCCTCAATAGCCAGGGGATAGGCATGAACAATCATGCCCAGCTCCCTACCCTTCTTACATTAACATACCTGCCTTTCAATTCTCAACCCTGTTTTTTTTTTTTTTTTTTAATTTTTTAATATTTATTTTTTAGTTTTCGGCGGACACAACATCTTTGTTGGTATGTGGTGCTGAGGATCGAACCCGGGGCCGCATGCACGCCAGGCGAGCGCGCTACCGCTTGAGCCACATCCCCAGCCCCTCAACCCTGTTTTCTTATATCTAATGACAGAGTAACAGGGAAATGAAATTATATTTGTTGATTAGCCCTACCAACTGATTATCCCCTAGATAGGGAATGTTCACTAATAAATCAATTATATGATTCTGAAAAGTTAAATGAATAATTTCTGTAAAGAGCAACTGTGTATGTGCTTCTTTTCAATGGATAGCAGAGGGAAGTGCTTAAAATAAGAAATGTTTTCTTTCAGATTTCTTAACCTAGGACTCTGGGGAGTTTTTGTTAAGATTGCCAAAAGTCTGTCCCTGAAAAAGTATAAAACCCCAAACTTTTGTTCTAGTCTCAAAAGGAAAAATGCAGTGAAAGTTTATGGGAGATAGGTTCTTTTTTTTTTTTTTTTTTAAAGAGAGAGTGAGGAGAGAGAGAATTTTGATATTTTATTTCTTAGTTTTCGGCAGACACAACATCTTTGTTTGTATGTGGTACTGAGTATCGAACCCAGGCCGCACGCATGCCAGATGGGCACGCTACCTCTTGAGCCACATCCCCAGCCCCAAGGGAGATAGGTTCTTAACTCCTGCATTCTTCTGTATAAATACAATATTATGTCTTAGAGCAATTTGTGTATATATTTCATATAATTGTTGCCTGTGTCATTAGACTTTTGACTCTTTTTCAAAAGTCTAGCACTGGGTGGGCATGGTTGCACAAATTCTGGAGGCTGAGGCAGTAGAATTATAAGTTTGAGGCCAGTCTTACCATTTTAGGGAGACCCTGTCTCAAAGTTTAAAAAAAAAAAAAAAGGACTGGGAATATAACTCAGTGATAAAGCACCCCTGACTTCATTCTCCAGTTACTGCCCCCCCCCCCAAAAAAAAAAGCCCAGCACTGTATCTTATGTCCTGCCCCTAATACCTGGACAGTACTTAACATGAGAACCCATTCAGTAGATAGGTGTTGAATGAATTGTCAGGTTTGATGTGTGTTTTCATTGGAGAAAAGCAAGTTATACACAATTGGGATTGAACTTAATGTATCTCTTATCCTTTTCTGTTTGAGAGGTAAAACAATCATTTTTAACTGCTAAAGCAGGAGTTTTCAGCTTAGCAATACAGAGAAAAGGCTGAGCAGAGATAAAATAAATGGAAATAAAAATTGAAATGTATTAAAAGATTTATTATCCTCAAGCAACCAGATTTATTTATTTATTTTTCAGTTAAAATGTGTTTTAGTTTTTTTTAACAGTGTCCCATTTACATATTGTATTCAATAAACTATATCTACTGTAGAGCATGCCCTTTATTTAAAACAAACAAAACCAAAATGAAGTTGAGCTGGGTTCATGGTGAACACCTATAAACCTAACTGATGGGGGTTGCCAAGGCTGGAAGATTGTTTGATTGAAGCCATCCTAGGCAATTTAGATAGACCTTGTCTTAAAATAAAGTAAAAAGATCTGGGGGCATAGCTCAGTGGTAGAGGGCCCCTGGGTACAATCTACAGTACTTCAAAGACAAAAAAATAAAATAAAACACCAATCTTCATATTATTTTTAGTCTTGTGAAATCTTAGCCTAAGTCCAAGTAATTTCTGGAGAAAACATGGTAGTTGAAAGTGAGGAGTATATATATATATAATATATATATTTTGTATCTACATACAAAAATATTTGTTTTTATCCATAACTCATACCATATACAAAAATTCAAAATCCAACATAGAGATAAAAGCTAGAACTCTATAAAACTCTAAATTAAGAAAATATATTAGGGCTGGGGATGTGGCTCAAGCGGTAGCGCTCGCCTGGCCCAGGTTCGATCCTCAGCACCACATACCAACAAAGATGTTGTGTCCGCTGAGAACTAGAAAATAAATATTAAAAATTCTCTCTCTGTCTCTGTCTCTCTCTCTCTCTCTCTCTCTCTAAAAAAAAAAGAAAGAAAATATATGAAAATCTTTGTGATCTTTGATAGGTACATATTTTATTTGTAGAAACACCAAAAGCACAATCTTTAAGATTTATCTAAATAAGTTTTATATTTTTGAATGTTTTTGCTGTTAATTCAATGTGTCATAGACATATGACTATTCACGTTATTTAATTCTTCTTGAGTATTAGTAGAATGTTTTAAGGAATTAGTCTGTTTAATCTAAATCAAAATTTATGGACATAGAATTTGTGAAATTCCTTTTCATCCTTTTGATATCTATAGCATTGATAATGGTAAATCCCCTGTTTATACCGATATTGGTCATTTTTATCTTCTCTTTTGGGCTAGTCTGACTTGGGATTATTTTTATTTTTTCCAAGTACTAACTTTTTTTTTTTTTTTAAAAAGAGGGAGAGAGAGAATTTTAATATTCATTTTTTTTTAGTTTTCGGCAGACACAACATCTTTTTTTTTTTTTTTAATATTTATTTATTAGTTTTCGGCGGGCACAACATCTTTGTTTGTATGTGGTGCTGAGGATCGAACCCGGGCCGCACGTATGACAGGCGAGCGCGCTACCGCTTGAGCCACATCCCCAGCCCCCAAGTACTAACTTTTGGCTCATTTGTTTTCTCTATTATTATTTTATTTAAGTTTACTAATTTCTGTTTTTTATTATTTTCTTCTGGATTGATTTTGAGTTCAATTTATTACCCTCTTCCTTCCCTATAGATAGGAGTTGAGGTCACTGATTTGAGACTTTAAACTTTGTTTTTTAGTACTGGGAATTGAACCCAGGGTACTCTACCACTGAGTTATATCCCAAGCCCTTTTTTTTTTTTTATTTGGAGACAAAGTCTTGCTAAGTTACTTAGGGCCTTGCTAAATTGGTGAGGCTGTTCTCGAACTTGCAATCCTCTTCCCTCAGTCTCCCAAATCACTGGAATTACAGGGGTATGGTACTGGACCTGGTGAAACCTTAAGCATTTGATGCCATATTTTTTTTTTTCTTCTATACTATTTAGTTGTTATCCTATAGATTTTTAAATGTTTATTTTTAAGTTTTAGATGGACACAATATCTTTATTTTACATTTATGTGGTGCTGAGGATTGAACCCAGTGCCTCGTGAATGCTAGGCGAGCACTCTACCACTGAGCTACAACCCCAGCTCATGTATTCTATAGATTTTGATGTTGTATATTCATTTTCATTTAGTTTGTAATATTTTAGAACTTTCCTTGAAGCTTTCTTTTTTACCCGTTGCCTAAATCCTAAAATAATTTGGGAATTTTCTAGATTTTTTTTTTTTGTAGTGTTGGGGTTGAACTTAGGTGTTGTGTTTTCTAGGCAAATGCTGCTCTACCACTGAACTACATCCCAAGATCCAGATATTTTTTTTATTGATTACTAGTTTAATTCTGTTATCAGAGAACATAATTGATATCATTTCACTTATTTAAAGTTTGTTTTATGACCCAGGCTGTGTGGACTGTTTTTGGTATAAGATACACACATGTAAGGAAATTGTCTATTCTGCTGTTTCTGGTTGGAATTTTTGTGTGTCAAATTGGTCAAATTGATTGATAGTGTTGTTCAGGTCTAAAACTGTATTGATCTTCTATTGGTTCTTTGGGTAACAGAGAGGAGTGTTGAAGTCTAGCATTATTTGTGGATTTGTCTATTGCTCTTTTCTGACAAGATTTTACTTTGTGTATTTTGAAACTCTGTTAGGCGTATTTTGGATTATTAGTCTTTTTAGTGGATTGACCATTTTTATTATTATGTAATGTCTATTTTTTATTTTTTTGGTGCTAGGCATTGATCAAATGGGATCATTGAACCCATTGATCTCACACATGTTAATACACCTGGTAATTTTCCTTGTTCTAATGTCTACTTTGTCTAATGTAAATATGAATACTTGAGGTTTCTTCTCTGTGACAGTGGCGGTTGAACCCAGGGGCACTCTACCATTGAGCCACACCCCCAGTCCTTTTAATTTTTTGCTTTGAAACAGTGTCTTGCTAATTTGCCCAGAATGGCCTCAAACTTGTGATCCTCCTGTTCTGGCCTCCTAAGTTGCTGGGATTACAGGTATGTGCCACTCTGTCTGGCTCTAACATTCTTTATTTTTTCATTTTCATTTTAATTAATTAATTTATAGGGTTTAAAACCTGCGGTACTCTGCCATTGAGCTACACCTCAGCCCTTTTATATTTTATCTTGAGACAAGGGCTCTCTTTAAGTTGCTTAGGCTGTCCTCAAACTTGTGATCTTCCTGCCTCAAGCCTTCCAAATTGTTGGGATTATAGCTATGTACTATCACACCTAGCTCCAGTTTTCTTTTGATGGTGTTTGCATGGTACATTTTTTCCCATCCTTTTAGGTTTCATCATTCTGTATCATTTTATATATTGGTTTCTTGAAGATAGCATATTGTTGGGTTGGGTTGGGTTTTCTGTCTCTCTTTTTTTATATATAAAAATATATATATATTTTTATATATATATATATATACACACACATACATACATATATATGTATATATACACACACACGCACACACACATATATATATGTTTAAGTTTTAGGTGGACACGATATCTTTATTTTACATTTATGTGGTGCTGAGGATGGAACTCAGTGCCTCATGAATGCTAGGTGAGCACTCTACCACTGAACCACAACCCCAGCCCTAGGTTTTTTCTCTTTAAATATTTTTTTCAGTACTAGGTTTTTTTAACCCAAAGATACTATACCATAGAGCTACATCCCTCCCCCTTTTAATTTTAATTATTATCTTTTTCTATTCTTTTTATTCCTTTGTTTGCCCTCCTTAAACATTTTTTATATATTTTTATTTGTAGATAGACAATCTCTTATTTATTTATTTTTATGTGGTACTGAGGGTCAAACCTAGCGCCTCAAACATGCAAGGCAAGCATTCCACCATTGAGCTACAACCCCAGCCCCAAATTATAATTAATTTAGAGTTTTACCGCTTAAAAGTAAAATAAGAAGTCTTATGCCATGAGGCTTTATCTTCTCTGTTTATGCTGTAGCTGTCACATGTATTAAAACTATGCTCATTGAAAATCACATGATGCACTATTAAAATTTTTGCCTTCATATTTACCTATTTATTTCTTCTCTCTTTCATTTCCCCTACTCCTCTCCCTTTCCTTCCCCTTTCCTTTCCTTCAAAAGCTTTATTTCTATTTGGTTCAAAGATTGGGAGAAGTCTCTAGGATCGTTAAAAAGCTATCTACTAGAGGCTGGGGTGAGGTTGCAAGGCCCTGAGTTTGAGACCCAGCAAAATACACACACTGCCTAGTTGCTGACATCAGGTAGAAGCCCTGATGTCAGGAGATGCTGAGCCCCTTAAAGGCACCTGGGCCTCTGGAGCCTCTTTTTGGGGAGTTATTGGGGGTTGAACTCAGGGCACTTAACCACTGACCCACATCCCCAGCCCTATTGTGTATTTTATTCTGTGTTTTTTTTTTTTAAGTTGTAGTTGGACATAATATCTTTATTTTATTTTTATGTGGTGCTGAAGATCGAACCCAGGGCCTTGCACGTACTAGGTCAGCACTCTACCAGTGAGCCACAATCCCAGCCCTATTTTATATTTTATTTAGAGATAGGGTCTCACTGAGTTGCTTAGTGCCTTGCCTTTTCTGAGGCTGGCTTTGAACTTGCAATCCTCCTGCCTCAGCCTCCTGAGTGGTACATGTGTGCACCACTGTGCTGGCTTTAGAGCCTGTTGAAGAGTTATGCACCCAGTCTGACCTGGGTTCCCACAGTCCAGTGGAGGTATTTCTCATTTCTTTCTTTGTTTTTTTTTTTTTTTTTTTTTTTTTTTTTTTTGACGGTGTTGGGGTTTGAACCCAGGGGTGCTTTACCATTGAGCTATATCCTCCTACCTCAGCTTCTGGAGTCCCTGGGATTACAGGTGTAGGTCACTACACCCAGTGGTTTTTCTCATTTTTAATTTTTTTCCATCACTCCTGAGGTTCCATGTATTTCTCCAGTACTATTTCATTTTCATCCGGAAGAGTTTTCTTTATCACTCTTTTTTTTTAATTAAAAAAATTTTTTTTAGTTGTAGTTGGACACAATATCTTTATTTATTTTTTTTATGTGTTGCTGAAGATCGAACCCAGGGCCTTGCACATGCTAGGTGAGTGCTACTACTGAGCCACAATCCCAGACCTTTTACCATTCTGTTTAGGGATTGTCTGCTCTTGGCAAATTCCGTTTATCTGAGAATGTTTTTATTTTGCCTTGTGCTATATGTTTTTTCATGCTATGTATTCTTAATATTTATTTTTTGTAGTTGGATACAGTATTTTATTTATTTTTATGTAGTGCTGAGGATCGAACCCAGGGCCTTGCATATGTGAGAGGAGCGCTCTACCGCTGAGCCATAACCCCAGCCCATGCTATGTATTCTTGTGCTATATATATCCTGCCCATGCTATGTATTCTTGTGCTATATATATCCTTTATGCTAGATATTTTTTTTTTGTAGGTATAGAATTCTGGGGTTGCAGTTGACTTCAGCATTTTAAAGATATTGATCTGGCCTTTATGTTTTCTAATGAGAAGTGAGCATTCATTTGGATTTTTTTTTTCCTTATGTGTGTTATTTTTCCTCATTCTGCTTTTAAGATTTTTTTCTTTAGTTTTTACAGTTTTTGTTTGATCTGTGAATGATGGTTTTTAAATTTATCTTGTGACAAATGATGAGCTTTTTGAATCAGTATGTATATGTCTTTTACCAAATTTGGGAAGTTTCTTTTTCAAATGTGTTTTGTGTACCAGTTTTTTTTTTTCCCTTTCTTTCTGAGATTCCAGTGGTGTAAATGTTAGACCTTTGGATATTTTCCTTCAATTCCCTGAGACTATTCCTTTTTGTCCGTCACCCTTCATCTTTTCCCCTATGTTCTTTTTTTTTTGAGAGAGAGAGGTGAGAGAGAGAGAATTTTTAATATTTATTTTTTAGTTTTTGGCAGACACAACATCTTTGTTGGTATGTGGTGCTGAGGATCGAACCTGGGCCGCACGCATGCCAGGCGAGCGTGCTACCGCTTGAGCCACATCCCAAGCCCTCCCCTATGTTCTTAAGTTTGGATAAGTTTTACTGATCTGTTTTCACGTTCACTGACTCTTATCTGTTCGTCTTAATTCTGATTTTGAGACCAACTGTTGATGTTTTTTTTATTTTTCTTGCAAATTGTATATTTCATTTGTTTTTGTGGAGCTAAGGATCTAACCTAGGGCTTACCACATTCCAGGCTAGTGTTCTACCACTGAACTACTTCTCCATCCCCTGAATTTTTTTTTCTTTAATTTTTGTTTGATTATTTTTTATACTTTATTTCTTGTTGAAAATTTGTTTCATGAATGCTCACATTTATCTCATGTACGATAGTTATATTTGATTTAAAGTCTTATGTGATAATTCTTGTATCTGAATTATCTTTGGCTTACATCTGTTGACTATCTTTTTCTTTGACATGATCATATTTTTTCTGAATTTAATCCTAGACATTTGGAATATTATAGTATGAAACTTGTTTTATCAAATCCTCCCGAGAATGTTTATTGGTTTTGGTTTTAGTATGTGATCAACCTAGATAGGTTTAGATTGCTGGTTTTCTCTTGCCCTTTGTGGGTGGTAGTTTCAATGTCATTTCAGTTTTCAATGTGCTGTTTGGGTCTACTCAGACATTTGTAACTCATGATTTAGTCTGGATCTTGTGTGTGAAGTGTGGCTTTATTTTTTTAATTTTAATTTTTTTAAAGATGTATCCTTCATAAATGCATCATGGACATGAACTTGGAACTTGTATTGGGGGATCACTTTCTAGTTCTTTTCTAAGTTTTCCTCCCACATCTTTCAGCTTCCAGTGTCACCATTAGGGGAGTTTGAGGGAGTCTCTCTAGAGGCAGAGAAAACCTCTGCTTGAACCTTCCTGCCTCTTTTTTTTTTTTTTGAATTTTTAATATTTATTTTTTAGTTCTCGGCGGACACAACATCTTTGTTGGTATGTGGTGCTGAGGATCAAACCCAGGCCGCACACATGCCAGGCGAGCGCGCTACCGCTTGAGCCACATCCCCAGCCCCACCTTCCTGCCTCTTGAACCATTGCAGAAAAGAATCTAAGATGCATCAGGTTTTAGCAGAGATGTAGAGTTTTATTAGAAAGTAAAAGGTGAAGTCACATTGTCAGATCAGAATACAGTTATCTCAAGAGTGAAAAGTGCTTTTGGGGTCTTAGGCTGTTCTTTTAAAAGGAAACTTTGTGAGGGGTAGCATGGGAAAGTGTGTGAGGATGAAGTTAATGTTGGCCTGGTGAACTCAGTTCTTTGATCGCAGATCACAGGTTCTTTATGGTAGTTTGGTCTTCTTCCAGGATCTTCAGGTTGACAATTGTCTCTTCAATATTATAATGTTTGGAATGTGCTTATATCATAGGTTTCTTAAAATACATTTCCCTCTGCCTTATCTAATCTGAAAATACATCATATAGGTTAACAATTCACTTAAGCTTTAATCAAAATGAGGCAATTTTCATAGATGAGTGAATTTACATTTCTGCCAGGAGCAGTATGCCTTTAATCCCAGTGACTCAGGAAACTGAGGCAGGAGGATCACAAGTTTAAAGCCAGCATCAGCAACTTAGTGAGGCTCTGAGTAACTTAGTGAGTCCCTGTTTCAGAATAAAAAATAAAAGGGGCTGGGATGTGGCTCAAACTTGTGATCCTCCTACCTCAGCCTCTTGAATATTAAAACTTTCACAATCTCTTCTCATCTGTTCCATTTACTATCTTTGCACGGATATTTACTACATATGTAAAGAACAACAATAGTGCTTTAAGATTCAAATATGCTGGGCTGGGGATGTGGCTCAAGCGGTAGCGCGCTCGCCTGGCGTGCGTGCGGCCCGGGTTCGATCCTCAGCACCACATACCAACAAAGATGTTGTGTCCGCCGAGAACTAAGAAATAAATATTAAAAAAAAAAAAAAAGATTCAAATATGCTAAGCAGTCTTGTACTCTTACCTGAGAACTAGGGGATGAATTCCTGTAATTTGGCCTCAAAGAATTTAATTACTGATTTAGAAACATTACAAGTGACTATTTTGTAGGTTGCCCTGTTGCTGGTTAATAAAAAACACCTGTTTAATCATTGATTGCTTAGTCATTGAATGAAAGAAGTCTTCTAAAATCTTCTGTGATAATATTATTGCTGCCAAACCTCTTTAGTTAAAAATTGTCTAAGAAGATATTAAAGAATTCAGTTAGTCTGCCATTCATACAGTTTTTTTTTTTAAAGCTGCTAAAGGTATGAGAGGTACTCTAAATTTTCCTCCAATTTTTGCGTACACTAAAAATTGGAGGAAAATAATTTCACTGAATTGTTGTGCTATATTACCTTTTGTATTATGTATAGTTACACTTTAGTGTAGACAGAGAAGTTAGTTAATGTATTTGATATCACGTAATAATGTTATTTTATTTTTTATGCCTTTATTTTATTTGTTTATATGGTGCTGGGATCGAACCCAGTGCCTCATGCATGCTAGGCAAGCACCCTACCCCTGTTTATGGGTTGTTGTTTTTTTAAATACTTATTTTTTAGTTTTTGGTGGGCAAAACTTTATTTTTATGTGGTGCTGAGGATCGAACCCAGTGTCCCACACATGCCAAGCGAGCACATTACCATGAGCCACCTCCCCAGCCCACTGTTTATGTTTTGATAAAATGTAGGGAGTCTCTCTGATACTTCACAGATTTTTTTGTTTTGTTTTGTTTTTTGATAAAACTGTGTTACACAAGGATTTGTAATAGGCATTAGACTGTTCAAAGTAGGGAAAGGAAGCTAAAGTTAGTTTAATGTGGGGTTAAATATGGAGCTAAGTTTTTAAGTATATGATTTGATTTAATCTTCATAACCAGATAAATTATGTGTTCATTAGATAAAACATTTGCTATACAAATGAGGGAAAAGGCTCAGAAGGGTCACACAGCTGTTTTCTGATTTACTTTCCTCTTTTAGGCCCCAAATCAGTACTTGTTCCTATAAAACATGAACTGAACAATGTCTCTGGCTTTCAACAACTCTTATATTAAGTAAGAAAATAAAGTAACACATGAAACAGTGTGTTCCTTGCTCATAAAAGCTTTAGAAACTTGAAAGTACCATTTAACTGGGGAGTTAAGGGAAGGTTTTATAGAGCAGTTGATGCTGAGTATTGAATAAGGAATTGTTTTAAACATGGTTTCAAGTTAATGTTACTACTTTAAACTACTTGATGTTTTCAGCAATGATGAAATATGCATGGAAAGATTGTAATGGAAGTGAAAACAATGTGAAACATATTACCTAGTAAACATTCAGGTAGTATTGAACACAATGTATGTTATAGTTTATTATCTATAATTTTGTTAATATTTTGTTTAGTAATCCTACATGTGATATGATTTCTTTTACTATAGATGTCCTCCTCGCACTTTCTTACCAGCCCTCTGCAAAATTTTTCTTGATGAAAGTGCTCCAGACAATGTGTTAGAAGTGACAGCCCGTGCCATAACATACTATCTGGATGTATCTGCAGAATGCACCCGAAGGATTGTTGGGGTAGATGGAGCTATAAAAGCACTTTGTAATCGTTTGGTTGTAGTTGAACTTAACAACAGGACTAGCAGAGACTTAGCTGAACAGTGTGTGAAGGTAAGTATTATTTATTGGCCAATTTGAATACCATTTAGAGAGTAAAAAGTATATTTTCCTAAAAAGATAAAACGTTATCATTTATCTTACTTTATTGAGAGTGATTGAGAACAATGGAAATGACAACTGTATGGCAGCTGGGAAAAGAAATCTTACCTGTGAATGAAAACTTTGATTTGTTTTTGATTTTGTTTTTGTTTTGGTACTGAGGATGAAACCAGGGGCTCTTTACCACTGAGCTTCATATTCCTATTCCTTTTTATTTTTTTTTTTTGAGATTGTGTTTTACTGAGTTGTTTAGGGCCTCACTAATTTGTTGAAGCTGTTCTTGAACTTGTGGTACTCCTGGCTCAGTCACTTGAGTTGCTGGGATTATAATCATGAGCCACCACACCTGGCTACCCAGATGTTCTTATGTGCTGCTTCAGCTTTCTTCAGTTCTGGTAATTACAGACACATTGAGATAAGTTATTCATGTTCTTTTTTTTTTTTTTAGTAACTGGGTATTGAATCCAGCCACACTTAACCACTGTGCCACATCCCCACCCCTTTTTTAATGTTTTATTTAGAGACAGGGTCTCCCTGAGTTGCTTAGATACTCACTAAGTTGGTGAGCCTGGTTTTGAAATCCTCCTGCCTTAGCGTCCCAAGCCAGTGGGATTATAGTTGTGCACCATTGTGCCTGGCTAAATTAAAGCTGTTTTATATGAAAATAGTAACAGACTGCCACAATAACCGAAAACTGCCACCACTTCCAGACATTATTCTAAGTGTTTTTATGTGTATTAACTCATTTAGTTTTTACAAAACTGTATGAGCCAAGTGCCATAATATCATTTTTTTTTTTGGCAGGGGGTGGAGAACGGGTACTGGGGATTGAACCCAGGGGTGCTTTACCACTGAGCATGCACCACTGTGCCTGGGCATAATTTCTACTTTACAGATGAAAAAATTCAAGTATACTGAGTTTAAGTAACTTGCTCAAAAGATTATACATGTAGTGAGCAGCAAAGTCAAGATTTGAAGATCAGGAAGTCTGGTTCTAGAACCTGTGGATTTAACTATTCAGGGTCTCTATACTCTTTTCAGAATAAACGCTTAATTTCTTGTGGGACTAACTATAAATTTAAGAATACTCAAAGGCATTAGTACTAGGTTAGTCATTTATTGGCACTACTTGGTAAACACATTTTGATTTTTGTTTTGTTTTGCTATTCATGTAAGGTCTCACTATATTGCCCAAGCTGGTCTTAGGTCCTGCCTCTTGAGTGCTGGGACTACAGTGTGTAACTTGCCATGATTCTTTTTTTTTATGATTCCTGGCTTCACACTTTTTAAAAAATGATTCTTGATGCTCTAGGTTAGCAGTTTTCAAAGATTTTTTTTTTTTTTTTTTGGTCTCAGATTTCCTTTACAAGTCTTAAGTGATTGAGGCTCCCCAGGAACCTTTGTTTATAGTAATTATATCTATATTTAGCATGTTAGATATTAAGATCCAGGCTGGGGATATAGCTCAGTTGGTAGAGTGCCCCGCATGTTCAATCCCCAGCAGCACACACACACACACAAAAAAAAAAAAAGAAAGAAAGAAAGGAAGGTATTAAATAGAGCTGGGTGTGGTATTGCATGCCTTTAATCCCAGCAACTCAGAAAGCTGAGGCAGGAAGAAGTTCAAAGCCAGCCCAGCAATTTAGTGAGGCCCTAAGCAACTTATACCCTGTCTAAAAATTAAAATACAAAGGTTTTAATGCCCCTGGATTCAATTCCAGTAACAACAATAAAAAAAAAAAGAGAAATTTTAAGTATTGATTTCTCTTAAAATAACAAGCTCTTTACATGTTAACATATATATTTTAAAATTTTTTCCTTTCTTTATATGACAGTAGAATGTATTTTGACATATATACATGGAGTATAACTTCTTGTGATTGTATGTGACGTGGAGTTACACTGGTCATGTATTCATATAAGAACATAGGAAAGTCATGTCCAATTCCTTCTACTATCGTTCCTATTCCATCTCTCTTCCCTTCCCTTCATTCCCCTGTCTAATCCAGTGAACTTCTATTCTAGCACCCATAACATGTTTTTAATGAAAATTAACTATTTCCAAAAGAAAATGAAAATAAGTAAGAGACTATCATTGCTGGGCAATTTTGGAAATATCTTTAAAAACCTATAGCTAAATGGAAGTCAGCTAGATCTTTATATTTGCTTCTGTAATCAATCTGGTGCAATATCATACCTTATGTAGCTTCTAGAGAATTCAACCATACACTCATGTAAGAATGAGAGTGAAAGAGACAAAGCGCTGTAGAATTACTATGACATGTTTAACTTGAAGATTCCTTGAAAGGATCCTAGGGACCTGGAGCTTCTAGACCATGTTTCAGAATTTTCTGTCTCTGTGCCTATAGATTTGTGTCTCTTTTGTCTACAACTTCAAAGGAAGGAGGGATCTATTCCTTCTTAAGGCTTTCTTCCTTTATTCTTTGTCTCTTTCTCTCTCTTTTTTTTTTTTTTTGTACCAGGAATTGAAGGGGCAATCAGCAGCTGAGCCACATCCCCAGTCCTAATTTGTATTTTATTTAGAGACAGGGTCTCATTGAGTTATTTAATGCCTTGCTTTTGCTGAGACTGGCTTTAAACTCCATCTCCTGCGTTAGCCTCCTGAGCTGCTGGGATTACAGGCATGTGCCAAAGTGCCTGGCCCTCCCTTGGATTCATCACTTCACTTCATGTTTTTTCCAGATCTGAAATTTTGCTTCATTGCTTATTCACTGAGCTATATTTTTAAACTCTTTTTTTAGTTGTTTCTTTATTCCTAGCAGATGGGTATAATGAAGTCTTGAGCCGTTTCTCTTCTCTTTTTTCTGGGGGGCGGTTGTTTTTGTTTTATATTTATTAATAATTACACATATGTATATAGACATATATTTATATAATTTTTTGAAGGGGTTCTGGTGATCAAACCCAGGACCAAACGGCAAGCAGGTGATTTCTAATATTTTTAAGCCTACGGTTAAAAACAGTGTTACGATTAACGTCTTATTTGGGGCTAGGGATGTGGCTCAAGCGGTAGCATGCGTGAGGCCTGGGTTGGATCCTCAGCACCACATACAAACAAAGATGTTGTGTCTGCCAAATACTAAAAAATAAATATTAAAATTCTCTCTCTCTCTCTCTCTCTCTCTCTCTCTCTACCTCTCTCTTACTCTCTTTTTTTTTAAAAAAAAATCTTATTTGCCAATTGTTAACTTTTTTTCTCTTTTTTCTCTTGTTTAACTTGAAGATTCCTTGTCCTCTTCTCATTCCCTCCCCTACCTTCCTCCCTTATTTTTCACTGATCCTTTGAAAATAAGTTGCAGAATAATGACATAATTCTATCTTTGATAAATAACAGTATTTCAGTAAAAAATAATTTCCAATTTATTAAGCCCAGTGGTCCCCACTATGTCTTTTATGGTTTAAAAATAGCCAGAAATTTACACATTGCAAATTTTACACATTGCAAATCCAAAATTTACACAATGTACTTTATCATTACTCTTTTTATTCTCATTTAATGGAGAACAAACAGCTCTCCTCTTTTTCCCATGACACCTTTTTACAGAGTCCAGGCCATTTGTCTTATGTAATGTTCCCACATTCTAGATTTGTTTGATTGCTTATTCATGGTTAATTTCAATTTGAAAAATTTATTTGCACCCTGCTGTGTTGGCGTTTTGCATAGTTTTTATTGCATCACATTGGAAGGTATATAATGTGAGGCTGTTCCATTATTGATAATCTGCTACTTAAAAAAAAAAAGCAGGAGCTCCTTCTTTGGCTGTGGATTCTACTTCAGCTGTCCTCTTCCTATTCATAGTCATGCTCTTAGGAAGAAGAGCAGTAAGAGGTTTACACTTAGTCACTATTCAGTCCACAAAAATTAAGTTTGTGATTGTTTAACTCCCCTGAAACTATGGGAGAATGATCATCAGTAGCATCTCTGTTATCAAACTTTGTGGACTTTTTGCAGCCCTTAACTTACTGGATCTTGGATCTTGATAGTGTTTGACATAAGTCATCATTTCATTCTTTTTGAAACTTTATCCTTTAGATTTTGTCACATGCCGCTTTATTTTTTTCCTTCTCTCTCTCTCTCTCTCTTTTTTTTTTGCAGGTTCTTATTTAACTCATTCTTAAATGATAGTATTTTCTAAAGTCCCGTTTTTACTTCTTAAAACTACATATATCTGCCTATATATGGCAGTCTTATCAGTCACTTTAATACCATTTATTCTATATACTCACATTTTTATCTCTGTCCTTGACCACTGTTGAATTCTAAGCTTCTTATTCAAGGCCTTACTGGACATCTCTTATTGGATGTCTTAGCTCATTGTCTTTCACTGCAGGTAAACTCCTATTTTGTTAATTGGCATTAAATTCCACCCTGACATTCAAGACAAGAAACTTGATCTTTTTACTTCCTTTCCTTCTCACTACACAGATAATTAATGATCGGATCCTTTTTTAGTTTATTTTCTACTCTTTGTTTCTCCTGTTATTTTCTATTAAATATTTGAATGTTTGCATTTACCAATAATTTTTCCATACCCTATTTTCTACTAGCTGGAAATTTGATTATATTATCTTTCAGCTTTAAACTTTTCTTGTCTACTGGATAAAGTCTTAAGTTTCTGTTATGCCTTTAAGATTGATGGACCTTGTTAGTTGTACCTGAACACCTTAAATAGCATAATTTAGAAAATAAAAGTAGAGTTTTATTTTACTTTTTGGTATTAGAGGTTGAATCCAGAGGTGTTTACCACTGAGCCATATTCCCAGCCCCCTTTTTTTTTTTTTTTTTAAATATAGGGTCTCACTAAGTTGCTTTGGGCCTTGCTAAATTGCTGAGACTGGCCTCGAACTTCTGCTCCTTCTGAGTGGCTGGAGTTACAAGCTTGCATTGCTGTGCCGTTTGAAAGTGGAGTTTTGATGTTCTGATATTTGTAAATTAAGTGTAAGAATGATGAGCAATAGTAATTGCTAGCATTTATCCAACTTTTTTTTTTTGGTACCAGGAATTGAACCCAGGAGTGCTTAATCACTGAGCCACATTCCCAGTCGTTTTTATTTTTATTTTTTTTGAGACAGAGTCTTGCTAAGTTGCTTAGGTCCTTGTGGAATTGCTGAGGCTGGCTTTGAATTTACAATCCTTCTGCCTCAGCCTCCTGAGATGCTGGGATTACAGGCATGCGCCACTGTGCCTGGCTACCCAACATTTTTTTAATGTATAAGAAAGAGCTTGTACCCTTTTGCTAAATTACATATAATTCATTAGTTTTATCATTGAAATCTCATATATGACTAACTTTAATATGGCTTGAGCATTTTAAATGTGGCTTCTCCAAATTGCCATTGTGTTGTAGGTATAAAGTGTACACATGATTTTTGAAGATAGCACATAAAAACGTTAAATATATCAGTAAGTTTTTAAGTTGATTATATGTTCCAATGATGACGCCATGTTTATATTGGGTTAAATTAAAATTATTATTGAAATAATTGTTTTGTCATTTTACCTTTTTTAATGTGGCTACTAATATATTTTGGAGAGTACATTTATGTTTTCTTTGATTCTATCAAATTAAAATTAGGCTTGTATATTATTTTTTTATTTTTTGGTGTGGTACAGGGCTTTAACTTAGGCATTCTCTACCACTGAGAAAAAATTTTGAGACAGCATCTTGCTAAGTTTCTGAGGCTGGCCTTAAATTTGTCATCATCCTGCCTTAGCCTTGGAGTTGCTGGGATTATAGGCTTGTTCCACTGTACCCAGTTTCTGTTAATTTTGTTTCACCATTTTTAGGTGCTGGAACTGATATGCACTCGTGAGTCAGGAGCAGTCTTTGAGGCTGGAGGTTTGAATTGTGTGCTTACCTTCATTCGTGACAGTGGACACCTGGTTCATAAAGACACTTTGCACTCTGCCATGGCTGTGGTATCAAGACTCTGTGGCAAAATGGAACCTCAAGATTCTTCATTAGAAATTTGTGTAGAATCTCTGTCTAGCTTATTAAAACATGAAGATCATCAGGTAAATAAATTACTATTGTATACTCTCAGTTTTCAAAAGTGATTTTTATGTTTCCTATTTATAACTATGATACACTGTAATTTGAAATTTTTACTTGGGATAATCTCTTCTTTCATTTTATACGTGTGGTAATTTTTTGGCAATAAAGTGTTCTTTATTATAAAAGTGATGTGTTTAGGGGGCTGGAGTTGTAGCTCAGTGGTAGAGTGCTTGCCTAGCATGCGTGAGGCACTGGGTTCAATTCTCAGCACTACTACATATAAATAACAATAAAGGCCCAACTAAAAATAAATATTTTAAAGAAAGTGATATGTTTATTCTTAAAATTTAAATGTTATGGAAATATATAAACATCTTTACAGTTGCACTTGTACTCAGTATTATTTTGTTGACTTAGGGAATTTTGTTGACTGAAAGTAAGGTAGATTTCAGTAAAGTAAAATATCACTATTTATGATGTTATTTATAAGCCTTCCTTTAGTTAGCATAGTTTTAGAAAATAAGACTTGATTTTTCATGCCTTTTTACTATTTAGAAATTATTTCAGTTGATAAGTCATAGAATTTCTTGGCAAAATTGTACATAGTAAAAGCTCAAAAATATTGTTACCATCTGTCTACATTCTTATGTGTTCTCTCATTTAAGCAGCCACAATGAGATGTAAGTACCATTATTAAACCTGTTTTACAGTTTGAGGGAACTGAATCCTTAGGCAGTTAGATAACTTCTTCAGGTCATACACAGCCAAATATGGAGCCACGATCCAAATCTAGATAGATTATACACTTTATCACTTTGCTATAGCTCCCTTTTTTATAGTGTCAAGATTGAATCAGTATTAGCCCTCTTCCCCTTTTTAAAGGATTTCCTTTTTTTTTTTTTTTCCTAGTTGTAGATGGACAGAATGCCTTTATTTTGTTTATTTTCATGTGGTGCTAAGGATAAAACCCAGTGCTAGGCAAATACTCTGCCACTGAGCTACAGTCCCAGCCTAGTACTAGCCCCTTTGAGGTGAATTTTATCCACACACCTATTCTTTACATTGCTAGGTTTCAGATGGAGCCTTACGATGTTTTGCATCACTGGCTGACCGATTTACCCGTCGGGGTGTTGACCCAGCTCCATTAGCCAAGCATGGATTAACTGAGGAACTGTTATCAAGAATGGCTGCTGCTGGTGGTACTGTATCGGGACCATCATCAGCATGTAAACCAGGTCGCAGCACCACTGGTGCCCCTTCCACAACTGCAGATTCCAAATTGAGTAATCAGGTGTCAACAATTGTAAGTCTGCTTTCCACACTTTGCAGAGGCTCTCCGGTAGTAACACACGTAAGAGTGTTTTTGAATCTTTGCTCTTTAATCTTTTAGAAAAAGTATTTTTGTATAATGCAAATGTTTTAAACTTTTTTCCATTATTTTCTTCCTAGGATCTCCTGAGATCAGAGCTTCCAGATTCAATTGAAAGTGCATTACAGGGTGATGAAAGATGTGTACTTGATACCATGCGTTTGGTTGACCTTCTCTTGGTGCTGTTATTTGAAGGAAGAAAGGCTTTACCTAAATCTAGTGCTGGGTCTACAGGCAGAATTCCAGGACTCCGTAGATTGGATAGTTCTGGGGAGCGCTCACATCGGCAGCTTATAGACTGTATTCGAAGTAAAGATACGGATGCACTTATAGATGCAATTGACACAGGAGGTCAGAAAATATTTTGTTTTAAATATAAAAACTGTGAGATAAGGAACTATAGTCAATTTTTTATTTCTTGTTTTGGACAATATTCTTAGCAATTGTGCCTTGCTATGACCAACCCCTTGCATATTCTCCTATATACAATGGAATGATTATGAACTTTGATGCATGGTAGGACCTGGATGAATGCTTGCTGAATGAGTGAAACTTCTACAGAATTGGAAATTTCCTTTTATTTTTTTTATCACCTGAAAGAGATTTTGCTAATTCTAATGTGAATTGCAGATTAAATTTAAGGCTGTTTTGTTAAGATTGATGGAAATTAACATGAGTAAATTATAGTAATTATATAATAATTTTTTTAGCCTACTATATACGTCAGGTGATGAACAAGTATTATAAATTTATAAAAGTTGCTTCTGGGACATCAGACTTGTATTTTGGATTATAGGTGTGGATTGGCTTCTTTTATATAGTTATGTTATGATGTAACTGGTACCTTGTTGAACTGTATTATACTTTAGTTTTTCCTTGTCATGTTTATTTTTAAGGTATAAAGTCTTATGAATTCTCAGTGGTTTAAAAATTTGAGAATACTTTTTTGTAGCTGACCTTAGGCATGTTTATTATATATACTACTTTACAGTTGATTTTAATATTTAAAACACTTTCTTTTTGCTCTGTACTTGGTGGGATATTAATAATAACTTTAGAAAAGTTCAGAATTGTATTGGCTCTGAAAATAATTCTTTTTCCTTCAAACTTTTAGCCTTTGAAGTAAATTTTATGGACGACGTGGGTCAGACTCTATTGAATTGGGCCTCTGCTTTTGGAACTCAGGAAATGGTAAGCTAATAAATAAGAGCTAGTATCTTATTTACTTATTTATTGGAATTGGAGATTGAACCCAGAGGCACTGTACCACAGAGTTATATCCCCAGTGCTTTTTATTTTTTATTTTGAGACAAGGTCTTGCTAAATTGCTGAGGTTGGCCTTGAACTTGCCATCCTCCATCCTTAGCCTCACTAGTTGCTGGAACTATAGGCATGTGCCATTATGCCCTGCAGAGCTAGGATTTTAAATCAAGGATAGAGGAATTAATATAGCAACTTTATGGTTCTTTATCATTTTACAGGTAGAATTTCTTTGTGAGAGAGGTGCTGATGTTAATAGGGGTCAAAGGTCATCATCCTTACATTATGCTGCATGTTTTGGAAGACCTCAAGTAGCAAAGGTAAAAGCCAGGTTTTTAAACTATTAATCTGTAACAATTGCAGGGTCCAGAAATTAGAGTGATATGGAAACTTTTATTCTGATAAGTTATGCTTCCATGCTATCTCCATCCATTCCATTCCTTCTTTTCTACTATAAATTTTTGGTTTTATTTTTGTTTTGCATTGCTGGGGATTGAAGTCAGGAGCACTTTACCACTGAGCTACATCTCCAGCTTTTTTTTTTTTCCATTTTGAGACCGTCACGCTAAGTTGCTGAGGCTCTCCTCAAACTTGCAGAGGCTCTCCTTGAACTTGTATTCTTCCTGTCTCCGCCCCCCCAAGTCACTGGGATCTATAGGTGTGCATCACTGTGCCTGGCAGTGGATGTTTTTTTTTCAATTTTTTTTTTTTGCTTTTCTGTCTCAATACAGATTCAAGTAAAAACACAAATATGCTTATTTACTTTTTATGGAAAATGAAACATACCAACCTAGTCTTTCATTTAGTAATATATATTGTAGACTGTTCCCTATTAGGATATAGAGAACTTTTTACATATGCATACTTATCCTTTATATATATACTGTAATTTTATTCAACCAGTCACCTAATGGTGAACATGTGGTTGTTTCTAATTTCTTACTCTTGCCAACAAATAAGTGTAAATATATTTCTGTTGTTTTTTTTTGTCAGTAAAGCAGATACTGTGTTTTTAGAAGAATCATCATTTTTGACTCCTACTTCAGAGGTTTGGTTTTACAATTACAGAAATTGAGATTCCAAGAGGTCAAATGAAAAGGGTCAAATCAAATTTATAATCTAGGCCTCTAGAATCTGCCTATTTTGAATTAATTTGGCATAATGCAAGGTTGTTCCACTCTGAAGTCAGGCATTCCTGGATTCAAGGTCAGCTCACACATAGAAAAAACTGTGTGACCTTGGGCAAGTTTCTTAAGTTTTGACCTGAAGATTTCTCTGTGAAATGGGTCTATACTCCTTGGAAGATTATTGTGAGAATTAGAAACTATACATGTAAAGCATTTATTGTGATAGTCACATCTTAGGTGCTCAGAAGATGGATAGCTGCCATTATTATTACCTTTACAGTACAGTTAAATTTTTATTTATTAATTTACTTTCTTTTGCTGTACTGGGGATTGAACAATCCTAGAGAGGTTCTATCACTGAGCTATACTGACCTATTTCAGGTGTTTTAATTTTTTCAATGATGATTTATTATTTTAGCACAACATGGCTTATGTATCTCAAAGTGCACCGGGAGTTTTTAAAGTGTCTTTATGGTGCTAGGGATCCAACCCAGGGCCTCAGGCGTGCTATGCAGGCATGCTATCACTGTGCTACATTACCATCCCCTATTATAGATATTTTTAAAGTTAGCCAGTTAAATGAAAAAGTGTTTATTGAGCCATTGTGATTTTAAGTAAGTCCTTTATCATGAGGTTATGATGACAGGTTTAGTGTGATGTGGTGGGAATAGAGGTAAAGTATGGTTCTAGATGATTATTTGGCAAATTGGAACATAACCTAATTTGAAGTTTTTCAAGATATGAATAGCTGGTTTTAGGGTGATAAGTGCAAAGGCATAGATTTGGATTAGTACCTGCATGATTAAGTAATTCTGGAAAATCTTTAGATTGCAGAGTTGGATGTCAAAGAAATCAGGTATTGTTATATTCAAATTAAATGCTTTTCTTCTCAAGACTCTGTTACGGCATGGTGCAAATCCAGATCTGAGAGATGAAGATGGGAAAACTCCATTAGATAAAGCTCGAGAAAGGGGCCATAGTGAAGTAGTAGCTATTCTTCAGTCTCCAGGTGAGTAGTAAATTCTTTGCTTTTAGGCCATCTGGTATTAACTTTTCAGCTTCACTTCCTATGGAAGTAGCTTTTTATAGACACTTTTGAACTCTTATTATATATATGTATTCTTACAGTTGCTTAACAGTTTACTGTTCTGTGTTCTTGAAACTGTGACTGCATGATTCCAGAATGACCAAAACCTAAAAAGTTCAAGGGATTTGGGAATGTCATATAAAGAATTATTGGATATTGTGTAGATGAAGTAATTTGGTCAGATTTTGCAGTTTTTGTGGAGTTGATGAATGCAGAAATTCTGTGAAATAGTTTTTGGAATCAAATTGTGTATACATAATTATTTTCTTAATTTTTTATTTAGCTTATTGAAGATATTAATATCTTTATTAATATTTTTAGTCAGGAGCAATGGCACATTCCTGTAATTCCAGTGACTCAGGAGGTTAAGGCAGGAGAATCACAAGTCTAAGGCCAGGTTGAGCAACTTAGAGTTTGTCTCAAAAGAAAAGAAAAAAAAAAAAGGGACTGAGGATATAGTTCAGTGTAAAGTGCTCCTGGGTTCAAGCCCTTGTATAAAAAAGCTATTAATATAAAAACACTGTTAATAGACAAAGTGTTCTAGTTTCAGTTTATTTATTGTTAGACATGATTGTAGTCCCCTCCCCCCATGGTAAGGATTGAATCCAGTCCTCATTATTGCCAGGCAAATACCTTAACACAAATATATAGCCCCAGAACCTAGGTGATTATAGTTTAAAGTGGATACATCTTAAGATATTTTTTTCTTAAAAGGAAAGTTTCCCCCAAAATATTTCTTTGAACAATATTTTGTCTGCAGGTGATTGGATGTGTCCAGTTAATAAAGGAGATGAGAAGAAAAAGAAAGATACTAACAAAGATGAAGAAGAATGTAATGAGCCCAAAGGAGATCCAGAAATGGCACCAATATACTTGAAAAGATTATTGCCAGTGTTTGCACAAACATTTCAGCAAACTATGCTGCCTTCAATAAGGTAGTTATTCATACTATTTGTATTTGTTAAATAAATTATATGGTTCTAACTCCCCTTTCCAGAAGTATTAGAGATTTATTGTAACATTAAAAACGTATAGTAAGAGTAAAAATTTGATTAGAAGTGGGAAAGTTATCTTTCCTTTTTTTAAATTTATTTTTTATTTATATATGACAGCAGAAATGCATTACAATTCTTATTACACATATAGAACACAATTTTTCGTTGTATCTCTGGTTGTATACACAGTATATTCACACCAATTCGTGTCTTCATACCTGTACTTTGGATAATCATTTTTCCTTTTGATGACCTATTTTAAGAGAAGGTGTTTTAAAAAGTCAAGAGAATTGGGTCCTTAGATTCTTAACACAGTTTTAGTACCGCTCTGACTATTTACTCACTAGACAAATTCTGATAAATATAACATGTACTTATTTAAGTTTCTGGAGGCCTTTGGAGGATCAGAGTGAGATGGTCACTGTAGGCGTTACACAAGACAAATGAGACCTGGATTACTGCAGGTCTTACTTATTTTATCTTTGGAGGCCAGTAAAGAAATAATGTAATAGTACAGAGGAGTTTGTGATGGGTAAGACATGGAGTTCTATGGAACATAAATCATTTAATAAGTAATTGGTCTGGGCAAATTGGAAAAGGTTTTATTGCAAAGGTGAGATTTAATTCATGGTTTAAAGTCTACTTATTAATTTTCTAGGCGGACGGATTTGGAAGAATGGGTAGGGAATGGTATGTGCAAATACAGTGATATGAATTGATCTAGGATTTCCTGGTGGCCCCCTTTATAGTGTATCTGTAACTTGCCATTTCTGACCACTTTTTGTTAATACTGTGGTCTAAGCTACTGTAGATTATAACTTTACTACCATGGTAGCCTTTTTTAAAAATATTTTTATTTTTCAGTTGTAGTTGGATACAATATCTTTATTTTATTTTATTTTTTTATGTGGTGCTAAGGATCGAACCCAGGGCCTCGCATGTGCTAGGTGAGCACTCTACCGCTGAGCCACAACCTCAGCCCTACCATGGTAGCCTTTTAATGAACCTTTTTATCTTTCATGAAACTTTATAATCTGTTTATAAGTCATATTTATTTATTTTTATGTGGTGCTGAGGGTCAAACCCAGTGCCTCGCATGTGCTAGGTGAGCACTCTACTGCTGAGCCACAACCCCAATCCCTATAGCTTCTTATTAGCCATTAATAAAACTTACCTCCTTAACTCTTAGGATTATAAAATTTTTACAATCCTCAGCCAGCTCCTCCACCTCATTCATCCTTGTTTAACCTCAATCCTATTACACATAACTGTGCTAGCCGCCTTTCTGTTTCTGAAACACTTTAAGTACATCTCTACTTTAAAGATTTTGCCCTTAATTTCAATCTACTTGAAACTTTCTATACCCAGATTTTCTGAATGGATGGTTGGTTCATACAATTCAGATACGACACTTTAAATTTTTTTTTTTTGTTATTTTAAATTTTGGGGTTTTTTTGTATTAAAATATAGGTTGTAAGTTCATTTTATTTATTTATTTATTAGTTACACATGACAGTACAATGATCTTGACATATCATACATTTAAATCAAATGGGGTATAATTTCTCATTTTTCTGAGTGTACAGGTTGCAGAATCACATTGGTCATAGAGTCACGTATATACATATAGCAATACTAGTGATGATGGGGATCAAACAGGGCCTTATACCTGCTAGGCAACCTAGGATACCTTTTACATCAGTCATATTTTATTGTTTTCACAGAGCTTATACTATCTGAAATCTTGCTGTGCTTTATTATTATTATTTTTTTATTGTCTGTCTCCCCTTTGAAATAAGTACCATGGGAGCTAGCTTGTGTACTGCTCTGTTTGTATAGAGACTAGGAGGTATAGAATAGAGCTGTATGTTTTGGTCCTCAGATATTTACTGAATAGTTGAGTTAATGTTTTGTTAGCAATTTTTAAGTATTTTTGTATTAATGGAGTATAGGACATGTTTAGAAAGTACATTGAGGGGCTGGGGATGTGGCTCAAGCGGTAGCGCGCTTGTCTGGCATGCGTGCGGCCCGGGTTCGATCCTCAGCACCACATACAAACAACAATGTTGTGTCCACGGATAACTAAAAACATAAATAAATATTTAAAAATTCTCTCTCTCTCTCCCTCTATCAAAGTACATTGAATAATGTTGAGAAGATTGACAGGAACTTTTTTATGACCTATGGCATCCTTTGAAGGCAGAGTGATGTGTGTACTTTATCCATAGTTAAAAGGATTATTAAAACCTGAGTGCAGTGGTGCATACCTATAATCCCAGCAGCTCAGGAGGCTGAGACAGGAGGGTTGTGAGTTCAAAGCCAGCCACAGCAAAAGTGAGGCACTAAGCAACTCAGTTAGACCCTGACTGTAAATAAAATACAAAAAGTAGGGCTGGGGATGTGGCTCAGTGGTTAAGTGCCCCTGAGTTCAATCTCTGGTACTCGTCCTCACCCCCCCCCCCCGAAAAAAAAGGATTATTAAAGACCTATGAGGAAATTTGACATAGTTAGATTTCTGATTTATAAAGTTCCCTTGCCAGCCTGACAGAAAGAAGGATTGACATATATGGCGAGAATGAAAACAGGTCTCTTAAGTGTTTACTGCAATAGAAACTTCAGTCAGATAGTAGTACTGGAAATAGATTCAGTAGTTGGGTGATTGTTTAGGGATTGGTGACCAGTTAGTTGTGAAGGTTGAAGAAAAAGAGGGAGTGAGGGGATAAATACCAGCTTTTTCATTGAGTGATTGAGAATTTAATTTTAATCAGTTTAAATTTAGGATATTTACAGTTTTGTAAGATTCAGGTCTCTCAGGTACCAGTATTATGAGCTGAGATGAAGATTCAAGCAGTCTTCTTTAAATAAGAAAGAAGTGGCTGGCAGGAAAATAATTTACTGTGAATATTTAAGAACATGATTTTTAATTCTTCCCTCAATAGCTAGAGCTATAGAAGTGTAGGTGTTAGTGGGCCACTTTTTTTGAATCATCTTAAGAAATGAGCAAGTTTAATTTTAAACAAGACAGTTTGGTCTGAAATTTTTTAGAGGACTGGTGAAAGAATCATCAGATCTATTTGGAGTAGAATTGCTTTGTGATAGTGCCAGCAGAAAATTACTAAATTTGCTGTGGTATACAGAATTCTTTTATTAGGTGATTATTTTCTATCATCCTTTTAAATATTTGGAGATTATCTAAACATAATTTTAGCTTTAGCATATTTGATGCAAAATTCTCCCAGGTAATAATTAGCAGATACATTTAATAATGGCTAGAAAGACAGTAAATCAGTGAAGAGCTTGGACTCTGGAATGAGGTCAAACTATATCCAAATGTTAGCATTGCCACTTCCTAGACAGGTGACCATGGGCAAAACTAACTTCTGTCTTGGTTGCTTCATCTCTAAGATGAGGATAATTATACTTAAATCTCTTCAGGTTTGAGAGTAAAAATTAAATGTTACATGTTTTAGCATAGTGCCTAATATCTTACAGATATATGAAAAATGATAGTTCATTTTTTGGAATTAACAATATTAAAGGGAAGTAGGTTACAATCTCAAGTTTTACCATTTTGGATTAAAAATGTTTTGAAGGGTAAACAACTCTGAATCAGTTTGAAGGAGTGTTGATATACACTAACATTAACTATTGTCTATCTATGTTGGCCTGTGCATGATGTCTGTTCAGGGAATAAAAGGCAGACAACAGAGCAGTAAAGGTGTGAAAACAGCGAATAGTGATATCAGTTTTATAAAAACCCAGTTATTCCCTCTGAGGATTCTCCACTTAGTCTTAGAAGATAGGCTACATTGAATTTTAAAGAGGTCTGGTAAGTAAGCATCCTAGGAGCTAGTGTTAATAACTGGACAAAGATTGAATCTACTTTTCAGCAACTCAGAGATCCTTGAGGAGCCATTTGTTTATTTTAAAAATCAATTTGACTGAGAAAAATAGACTTGGTGGGATAAAGGGGGAAATTGTTCTTGGATGAGAATACTAAATAATCTCAAGATATAAATTTTTCTAAAATATAACTTATAGGTTATGCAGTCCTAAAAAAAAGTTATAGAATTTGTTTTAGAACTTGACAGATTCTAAAGTTAATCTGGAAGAATAAATAGGTGAGATTATTAAAGAAAAGTATGGAGAGTTAGTGTAAACTTTTAATAATGAAATTTCTGTTGTAACTAGTTGAAGAGTGTTAATCAATAGAAGAATACTATACCCCAAAAGTCAGTTATAAACAGGAATTAAGTGTATTGTAATGGAGGTTGCTTTGATCATTTAGTGGAAGGATGATTATTTCTTAAATGGTACCAGAATATCTTTGTAGTCTGATTTTAAAATAAGCTTGTTTTTTTTTAAATCTTTTGTCCTAAATCACAGATTCTAGAGAATTTAAAATAAAAATTTAAAAAGCCTGTAGGAAACCAAAGTGTTCTCTAGTTAGACCTTAATTGGAAGAATGATTTTTAAAAAAAAGTTTTTAAATTTGTTCTAATTAGTTATACATGATAGTAGAATGCAGTTTGACACATCATACGTAAACAGTATAAATTCTCACTCTTCTGCATGCACATGATACAGAGTACACAGGTCATGTAATCACATATGCACATAGAGTGATAATGTCTGATTCATTCTACTGTCATTGCTACCCTCAGGCCTCCTCCCCTCCTTTCACTCCTCTAAATGAATGGCTTTTGAAAATTGTTTGCATTAGTTAAATCTGTCATTTTGTTTTATTGTATGTTTTTTCCTCTCTGTTTTTGTTTTGTGGTGCTGGGGATTGAACTCAGGTCCTTGGGCATAGTAGGCAAGTGCTCCATCACTGAGCTGCATCACCAGCACCTGTTTATTTATTTATTTAAGCTATATTATTCCCTGCCCTCCTCCCAACTTCTCTTTTGTTGTTGTTGAAGGTTCTTGCTGACTTGCCCAGGCTGGCTTCAAAGTTTTGTTCCTCCTATATTAGCCTCCAGAGGTGCCGGGATTATAGACTTATGCCACCCTGTCCATTGTGGTTTTTTTTTTTTTTTTTGTACCAGGAATTGAACTGAGGGTCAATTCCTAAGCCACATCCCCAGCCCTACTTTGTATTTTATTTAGAGACAGGGTCTCACTGAGTTGCTTAGTGCCTCAATAAGTTGCTGAAGCTGGCTTTGAACTATCAATCTTCCTGTCTCAGCCTCCCGAGCTGCTGGGATTACAAGTGTGTGCTACCACACCCCTGTTTTATTTTTTCTGAGAAGCAAGATCTTACTATGTTGCCCAGGGTGGTATTGGAACTTATAAACTCAAGGAGTCCTCCTGCCTTACTATTCCGAGTAGCTGAGACTAAGGCTCACATTACTATGTTTGCCTAAATAAATCTTTTAAATTTATCATGTAAAAAAAAATCGGGCTGATTTGTGGTTCAGCGGTAGAACGCTTGCTTGCCTTAGCACGTGCAAGGCCCTGGGTTTGATCTTCAGTACCACATAAAAGTAAATAAATAAAATAAAGATAGTGTGTCTAGTTACAACTAAAAGAATAAATATTAAGAAATAATTTCTAAAAAATCAACTACTTCATGGCAAAAAAAAAAATTCCCAAATCATCAAAATATAAACTCTTAATTCAAATAAATATGCCAGCAGATTGGTATATATTAGCAAATATGTCCAAGAGATACTATCCTTATAGAAAGAGTATGTATGTAATGCATTCCTAGCTCAGAATCATAACAGCTCAGTGTATGATAGAAAGAACAGGCAACAGATGTTGTTATGCTGTTGTTAATTGAAATAAATCATGACATAAAACTCTTATACATAAATACTAATTTATAACATAACAAAAATAGCCGTTATCAAAAACTGCAAGCACTAATCCTATTAGGACAACTTGCCTTCTGTCCACCTAAAATTTTTATAATGTACTTGAATGTGTGATAAGGCACATTTATTAAAACAATTAATATGTTGTGAATTCAGCTAGAAAGAGTTATGTTGTAGAAATACAGCTATATCAGGTGTTTCTCTAGGATGTTAATAGCAATTTTTGCTTCTCTATTCTTCCATCCAATCACTTCAAGCTTAATGATACCTATAGCTTATATCCTGAACATTGTAGATGCTCAAAAACAATTGTTAAATGAATTGATTATTGACTCATATAATAGAACAGTCTTTTTTTTGGTCTGTTATAATTTCCATGTGGGAGAATGTATATATAATTTAAAATAACAGGTTGCTTGTTATCAAATTGAAGTTTGTTTGTATAGCTTTATAAATGTCTCTCATGTTACAAGCAAGGAG
The DNA here is from genome assembly GCF_052094955.1 of Ictidomys tridecemlineatus. NCBI lineage: Eukaryota > Metazoa > Chordata > Mammalia > Rodentia > Sciuridae > Ictidomys > Ictidomys tridecemlineatus. The sequence continues at coordinate 83,164,341 of NC_135481.1, forward strand.
TGGGTGAAAAGAAAAGAGGTATGCCAAATTAAGTCAGAATATTTTGAGGCATGGGATTATTGGTATGTATTTATGAGAAATAGCTATACTAAACTGTATTTTAAAATGACAAGGACAAAAATACTTGAATTCATAGTTTGTTGTTCATGTAGACTACCAGGTATTTAAAGTTGTTAGAGGTTTGTATTTTTTGTTATAGAAAATTTTAGGTTACTTACAAGTTATATACTATTTAATTTTGTAGTAATTGCAATACTTTTTACTTGATTTTGTAAAATTAACATTGTGTTTTAACAGTGACATTGCTTAAATGTATAATAGAATAGTAAATTTAATATGAGCTCAATACATTAATAATAAGAAGTACAATTACCTCAACAGTATACAAACTTATGGTAGTATTACGTATTTTTTTGTATTCTTTTATCAAGTATATACTTATATATATATATATATATATATTTTTTTTTTTTTTTTTTTTTTTTTTTAAGCAGTGTATAAAACTTAATGTTGGCTGAGCATAGTGGTGCAGACCTGTAATCTCAGTTACAGAATGAGGCAGGAGGATTGCAAGTGTGAGGCCACATTGGGCAATTTGGTGAGAACCTATCTCAAAATCGAAAATAAAAAGGACTGGGGATGAAGTAACACATCCCTGGATTCAATCCTCAGTACTACCGAAAACAAAACACTTCAGTGTTGGATACTTTAGTTTTCCTGAATGTACAGGTGCACTTTGGTTTATTTTAGCTTCTTAACTTGGCTTGATAAAATTATTCTTTTTTACTTTTCAAGGAAAGCAAGTCTTGCTCTAATTCGAAAAATGATTCATTTTTGCTCTGAAGCACTGTTAAAAGAAGTTTGTGATTCTGATGTTGGCCACAATTTGCCTACGATATTAGTGGAAATCACTGCAACTGTTCTTGATCAAGAGGTTAGTTTCTTACCTTTCTTGAAACTCTTGCAGCTTTAATTTTCTTTAGATGGTAGTTAATAAAATAAAAGTTTTAATTTTAGCAAATCATTTTGTCTGTGCAAATTACTGTTTTTTTTTAGGCACGTAACGTTATTTTTATCATTTTCTCTAATTTCCTTGCTGTCATGTACCCTTTTTCCCTCCAGGATGATGATGATGGTCACCTGCTGGCTTTGCAGATCATAAGAGATCTAGTAGATAAAGGTGGTGATATTTTTTTGGATCAGCTAGCCAGACTTGGTGTAATTAGCAAAGTGTCAACTTTGGCAGGTCCTTCCTCTGATGACGAGAATGAAGAGGAATCAAAACCAGAAAAAGTGAGTAGTCTTAATGATTGTGGTATCAGGAATAGGGTTTGTTTTAAGGAAATGTATTTTCAATTTATGATTTTTTTGGCACAATAATTGTAATATGAAATAGTATTATATATTTATTTTTAATTGGTAATTTTTCTTTTATTGATATAATTTTAAGTAGACAGAAAAATTCCTGATATAGATAAGGAATATAAAAATACCCTGTATCTACATTCACTAGTTACTATTTTCCCCATTTAGCATTTTTACAGACACTTGAGTGTATGTATATATTTTAAGAATATTATTTGAGGGCAAGCTGGATTCCAGTATTTAGTATACCTAAATAACCAAAAGGGGAGGGGGGAAACTTAGCACATTCTTTTATATATTTCTAGTATAATTATTACAGTTATCAAAAATCAGAAACTTTAATACTTAAGGACTGAGGACATAACTCAGTGGTAGAGCGTTTACCTAGCATGTGTGATGCCCTGGGTTCAATCCCTAGCACCATGAAAAAAGATTTAGTATGTATATAAAACTAGTACTTAATCCAGAGTCAGCATTCTAATTTTGCCATCCTCCTTAATATCCTTCATTGCAGTCGTGTCCCCCCACACCTCCCTTCAGAGTCTAATCCATGTTGGTATCATGATCCTGAGAACACATGAAGTTTATTCAGCTTTATTTTTTTCCTTGCATATCCTTGGTGTTTTTGAAGAGTGAGGACAATGTAGACAAAGAGCTTCACTTTGCATTTGTGTTGTGTTTCTTTGTGATTAGATTTTGTGATTTAGTGAATGCTTACTCTATATTAATAATAAAATGGTAATGTTTTTGAGCAAATAATAGTATATGAGTAGTAATTGCAAAATCCTGAGGGATGTGAAAGAGTGTGTGTGGTTTTAGTAGGAATACTTGAAAAGTGATGTTGAGTTCCTCTCTTAGCTAATGTACCTTCTCAGAAATAAATGTGTTTACCCTGTTGTTGATGATGTTAACTTGAATCCCTTGATAACTTTATGTCTGCCGTGTTTCTCTACTGTAAACTTAATAATTTGAGATTATGTAAATATATTGTTTTTCATTAAATTTTGCATATTACTTTAAATATTCATTGACATTTTTGCCATAGATTACAAATTTAAAATATACCTCATCTATCAACTAATTTTCAGCAAAATTTATTCCTAATATTTAGTGTATGCTTACTCTATATTAATGATAAAATGATAATGTTTTTGAGCAAACAGTAGTGTATGAGTAGTAATTACAAAATCCTAAGGGATGTGAAAGAGTGCGTGTGTTTCTTAGACCTGGTGAATCATCAGATTTGCTATGGCATTTAAGAAAAAACAAATGTACAAATGTATTGTCTCATTTATTCCTTGGGTTTTTTTGGTGGTAGGGATTGAACCACTGAGACATAGGTTATAGCAATCTCAACAGATCCCAGAAGTCTTTTTTTTTTAATATTTATTTTTTAGTTACAGTTGGGCACAATACCTTTATTTCACTTATTTATTTTTATGTGGAGCTGAGGATCGAACCCAGGGTCTTGTGCGTGCAAGGCAAGTGCTCTACCGCTGAGCCACAACCCTAGCCCCTCAGAAGGCTTTTTATAGAAATCAGCAAATTAAAACTTCATATGTGAATGAGTACAGTGGCTCTACAATGGCCAAAGCAACCTTGTAAAGGAATAAAGTTGAAGCAGATTCCAATTCTTTTTTTTTTAATATTTGTTTTAGTTGTAGGTGGACACAATGTTTATTTTATTTTTTAAATTTATTTTTTAGTTGTAGTTGGACACAGTACTTTTGTTTTATTTATTTATTTTTATGTGATACTAAGGTTCCAACCCAGGGCCTTGCACACGCTAGGCGAGCGCTCTACCCTTGAGCCGCAATCCCAGCCCCAAATTTCAATTCTTTTATAAAGCAGACTATGAAAGTAATCTGTGGATAGATTAATGACTTAAGTATACTTGATCATTGATACTTAGCAAAATTGTTAAAACAATTCAATCAGGAAATGAAGATCTTTTTGAAAATTAATAATATATGCAAAATGTTGAACCTTTACTTTACCCTTAATATATTCACCATATATAAGAATTAACAGCAACGCATGCTGAAATATATGAACTAAAATTGTAAAACTTCAGAGAGAAAAGGGAACTCTTCAGCTCTTCATACCATGGCTTTTGTCAAAAATTTCTTAAATGAATCTTTAAAAAATTATAGTATATTCAGGTGTGGTAGGGCACCCTTGTACTCCAAACTGCTTGAGATAGTGAAACGAGATGATCACAAATTCAAGGCCAGCTTCGGCATTTTAGCAACAGCCTGTCTCAAAATAAAAATTGAAGGGGCTTGAGATGTGGCTCAGTGGCAAAGTCCCTGGGTTTAATCTCCAGTCCTGGCGGGGGGGGAATATTATACTAGAAACACAAAAATGAATGAGTTGGACTTCATCAAAATTTTTTTCTGTCAGATTTTGTTGATCTGAAAATACTAGTTAACCTTTCTTTTGGAGGGAAATGCTTGGGGTTGAACCCAGAGTCTTAGCATGCTAGCACTAAGCTGTATCCCCAACCTGTTTCATCTTCATTTTTAATGAATACTTTCAGTGTCTACAGTACTTATAGTTTATCGTTTTTGAATACTTTAAAGGTGTTTCAGTTAGCGCCTGTAATCCCAGCGGCTCAGGAGCCCGAGACAGGGGGGATCCTGAGTTCAAAGCCAGCCTCAGCAACCTGAAGGCACTAAACAAGTCAGTGAGACCCTGTCTCTAAATAAAATACAAAAAATAGGGCTGGGGATGTGGCTCAGTGGTCGAGTGACCCTCAGTGATCATGTATCCCTGAGTTCAATCCCTAATACCCCCCAAAAAAGTTTCATTGCTATTATTTATTATTATTATTAGCATAATTTCTGATAAGAAGTTGTTTTCTTTGGATATATCTCCTCTCCCTATTTTTAAAGATTCTTATCACCGATTTTTCAGTGTTTTTACTGTAATGTGCCTGTGTGTGTGGATTCACTTTCGTGCACTTTTGTATGTGTGTACGACTGCTTGATACTATGTTCTTGTGAGTTTCTTTATGGGCTTATAGCTTTTGTCAAATTTGTAATATATTTGGCTGTTAATACTTGAAATATTTTTTTCTTCTTTTTTGCCTGGTCTCAAATTACACACTCATTAGACTACTTTTTATTGTCACATGGGTCACTGAAGCATTCTTTTTTTTTGTCTCCCCCCCACCCTGCCGCCCCAGTCGTTTTTGTTTTGCTTTATGCCTGATTGATTTTGCTGATCCCCCACACACACACACTGATCGCATCTAGTGAGATTTTCATTTTAGGTATTGTATTTTTCATCTTTTTCTTCTGGTTTTTCTCTTATGTTGATGTTTCCCTTTAAATTCTTGATAGTCACTTGTATGATTTCTTGATCTTGTTCCACTTACAACATTCCAGGTGTTTTTTTGCCCACTCTTTAGAGTATGACCCTATACTTTAGTAGTCTAATGCTCAGTTGAAACCATGTTTCAGATTTCTGCAGGTGTTTTTGGCTTATTTCCCTAATCCCGAACTCATCCTTAAAATAATCCAGTTGTCTTTAATACCTTAAACTCTTATTCCCATTTTCTCAATTTATACTGCTAGACTTATTTTTTTTTCCCCTCACTTTCTGTGACCCCAGCTAGGAAATTGTTTCTTGGTTTGTTGCATTCATTTTCTTGGGGATCACAATTCTGTGTTGTCTGTTGTCCCATATTTGAAAATACTTTTTTTTCCCCCATATATCTTGTCAAGTTTAGAGTGGTTTACTATGGATGTGAAAGACTAGGTCCTTTGTTAATCTATCCTGGCCCAGAGCAGATGTTCTTATGTGTAGACAGATTCTGAAAACTTTCAGGATCTGAGGTTAAGCTACAGAATGTTAGCAGGTTGATTTTTGTTTTCATTTTTTCTTTAAATTTTTTTTTTAGTTGTTGATGATGTTTATTTTATTTGTTTATATGTGGTGCTAAGAATCAAACCCAATGCCGCAAGCATGCCAGGCATGTGCTGTACCGCTGAGCCCCAGCCCCTTGTTTTCATTTTTTTAAAAAGCATTCTCTAAATAAAATATCCATATGATCATAGAAATGATACAGTCTGTTGATTTAGTTGGCCAAGGAGGGGGCCTTTGAATTTATTTTTTTATTTGATTTTGATTGACATAATAATTTTACACATTTGAGGGTCACACTGTGATAATTTGAGTTGTGTGTACAGTATGTAATGATCAAATCAGGGTAATTAGCATTTCCATCTTAAATATCTGTCATATCTTTGTGTTGGGAGCATTCAACTTCCTTTTTTCTAATTCTTTTAATAAATTATCATAGACTATCATTACTCTGCTGTGCTATAAAACATAAGAACCTATTGCTCCTAGCTAACTATATTTTGGTACCATTATCCAACCTCCTTCGATTCCAACTTTCCCTTCTCTTTTCTGGCCTCTAGTGACCACTATTCTACTCTCTTCCAAGAGAGTATATGTATTTTAGCTTCTACGTATGCGTGAGATTGTACAGTACTTGTCTTTTTGTATCTGTCTTATTTTACTTAATATAATGTCCTTTAGTTGCATGCACATTGCCTCAGATGTCAGGATTTCATTCTTTTTTAATGGCCAAATATTAATCCATTCCGTATATGTCACATTTTCTTTATCTAAGACATTTGTTTTTTATTTTTTGCAAGGCTGGGGATTAAACTCTGGGCCTCACACACACGCACTAGGCATGTGCTCTATTACTGAACTATAGTTCAAGCTCAGAATTAATATATGTATGTATGTATATATATGTGTGGTACTGGAAATTGAACCCAAACCTTTTGGCATGCTAGGCAAATACTCTGTTACTGAGCTAACATGCCTAGTCCCTTGGGATTTATTTTTTAGAAGTTTCTCTGGTGATTCTGAGGCACCATTTGGTTCAAATATCAGTGGTCCCATCTAAGTCTCCATTTGTTACAAATCATCAGACCCAAGAGATGTATAGTGAGTTTACCAAGATCTTCAGAGTATTAATTATATAAATAAAACTCTCATCCATTGGTCTTTCAAATGAACATGATATAATTTAGGTCATTTTTCATATGGTTTTCTTAGCATTTTTAGGACTTAAATAATTTTAAGATTCAGTTATAGGTAATTAGATAATCACAATACATATTAAACCATAAGCAACTGAAAATTGTGTTTAATATGTTTATTTTCTGAATTTGATTCATAGTCAAGTTTTTACAATACTTAATATTTGAAATAAAATTATTTTCTACATTTCATTGAATAATTTTTGCATATTTAGGAAGATGAACCACAAGAAGATGCTAAAGAATTACAGCAAGGTAAACCATATCATTGGAGAGACTGGTCAATCATTAGGGGAAGGGACTGCTTATATATTTGGAGTGATGCAGCAGCCTTGGAATTGTCTAATGGCAGTAATGGATGGTTCAGATTTATCTTGGATGGAAAACTTGCTACCATGTATTCAAGTGGTAGTCCTGAAGGTGGATCGGATAGTTCAGGTAATATTTTGTTTCAGTTAAAATACTTTTTTAGCTTCTACAATTTATTTTTCTCTTTATATTTTTGCTACTATTATCACAGGAGTAAGCACATTCTAGATGATCATGTGGTCAATTTCTTTAATAATAGCAGAAAAATTATACAAGTAAGTATTTCATAAATACCTTCTGTTTTGTTTCATTTTGCTTTTGCAGTATTGGGAATCGAACCCAGGGCCTTTTACTTTTCAGGCAAGAGCTCTATCGCTATGCTAATTGAACAGCACTATAGCTACTTATAATCTTTTCAGTCTTTAGATAAATCTGTCTTTTGTCATGTAGTGGTAAATAGCATGGGTTTATTGCTTTTTCAAGTTATATCTTTTCTCAGAAGGTTCACCTTTTTAAAAAATTACACCTATAAGATTGCTTTTATGCTTAAACCTAAATAGATCAAACAAGTGAGAGGATTCCAAAGGACAAAACTCTATGCTAATTTTTCTTTTATAAAATTGACATTCTAATAGGTAGTTTCTATTTATTTTTGAACATGGAATAGTCTAAAGGAATGAGGTTTTAAATTAAGTATTTTGTCTTTGTAGAAAGCAGAAGTGAATTCTTAGAGAAGTTACAAAGAGCCCGAGGCCAAGTAAAGCCATCTACTTCAAGTCAACCTATACTCTCAGCACCAGGACCCACTAAACTTACTGTAGGGAATTGGTCATTAACATGCTTGAAAGAAGGAGAAATTGCTATTCATAACTCAGATGGTCAGCAAGCTACAATATTGAAAGAAGATTTACCTGGTTTTGTATTTGAATCTAATAGAGGAACCAAGCATTCATTTACTGCAGAAACTTCTTTGGGTAAGTATGTAGCTAAGTTTAGCAGGTAAGAATAAATGAATATGTAAAATTGCAATGAAGTATGTTATGTGAATTGTTCTTTTGTTGTCCCACTCCTAAGGTTCAGAATTTGTGACTGGATGGACTGGCAAAAGAGGCAGAAAACTGAAATCCAAGTTAGAAAAAACAAAGCAAAAGGTATATTTGTGAAATGTGCTTTTTTTCTGTTTGATATTGAGTTGAAAAATTTTCAGTGATAGCTTATAAACATTGAAAAACTGCCAGCCAGATGCAGTGGCACACTCCTGTAATCCCAGCAGCTCGGGAAGCTGAGACAGAAGGATTTAGAGTTCAAACTCAGTGTCAGCAATTTAGCAAGGGTTGGGAATGTGGCTCCGTAATTAAGTGCCCCTGGGTTCAATCTCTGGTACTAAAAAAAGACAGAAAACAAAAACCTTGAGCCATATAACATAAGCTTTTCAAATATGACATTTTTAGTTTTCTATTTTTCTTTGCTCATTATTTTTTATAAAATATTCTTTATACCTACTCTAAATACCAACATTAAAACTGAGGCAAACCCAGGAATTAACGAGAAAAAGAATTAAATTATTTAATATTTCTGATTAAATATCACAAACTTTTTTTATAGTACAGGGGATCAAACAGGCTTTTTTAAAAAATATTTTTTAGTTGTCAATAGATCTTTCGTTTATTTGTTGATATCAGTGCTGAGGGTCAAAACCCAGGGCCTCACGAATGACAGGCAAGTTCTCTACCACTGAGCCACAACTCCAGCCTTCCCCCCTTTTGAATAACATTATTTTAATGACATTTTGACAATGTTCATACTACCCAAAGTGATTTATAGATTATAGGCAAAAATAGAAAGAAAAAAAATGAAATGGATAAGGAACCTCAAAAGACCTCAGATGGCCAACTGAATGTTTTTTATTTAAAAAATTTTTAAAAATTCTTTTTAGTTACACATGACAGTAGAATGTATTTTGATATAAATGGAGTATAACTTTCCATTCTTATGGTTGTACATGATGTGGAGTTAACTGGTCATGTATGAACATAGGAACTATGTCCTATTCATTCTACTATTTTTCCCATTCCCATCCCCACCCCACCCCCAGCCCATTTCAGTGAACTTCCACTCTCCCACTCCCACCATGCCTATTGTGAATCAGCATCTACATATCAGAGAGAACATTTGGCCTTTGTTTTCTTGAGATTGGTTTATTTCACTTAGCATGATAGTCTCCAGTTGTATCCATTTACTGGCAAATGTCATAATTTCATTCTTGTTTATGGCTGAGTAATATTGCATTGAAATACAAGGCTTTTTGTATGCTGGGCAAGTGCTCTATCAGTGAACTACATCCCCAACCAACCCCTTTAAACTCATACTGAGATTATTAATGATGATAATATTTTTAGTGATACAGTGGGATTAAAAATGATCATTATACTTTATAATCTGATTTTGTACTTCTTGATAATGCAACTTAACTGCTTGGCTCTAAATCCAGATCATTTTGGTGCTCAGTTTATTGGCTATCTTAGATAAAATCACTATATTAAAAAGATATCAGGGAAGAGGGTGTAAATTCAGTAGAGTGCTTGCCTAGCCATGTGCAAGGCCCTGATCCTAGTATTGGGAGGGCAAGATATAGGGAATACTCTCCATTTGCATTATTGAGCTCAGAATCATAGTATTTTTAAATTCTATTCATCAGATATGCATTGTTCTTTTAAATGGCTAGCAAAATTCCATCTTTATTATATTAGTCGCTCTGCAGTTTTTATTTTTTTAAATATAATTATCATAATCCCATAGATTAAACATTTTCAAGTTACAAATGTTTATTTTACCTTATAATGGTAATATAAAATAGTGTTTAAGTATATATGCAAAGAATGCTTGTAAGTATTCTCATTATTGGAGAGTACGTGTGATTAATGCATTTGATTTGGAGAACTTTTATATAGAGGGCCACAGGAGGATTTCATGTCTTTAATTCCTTTTGTGACTGTGTTGGGTTATATCCTGAGGCTATTCTGATGCTAGATTTTGGGAAGAACAGCTTCAGTTCTTTTTTTTTTTTCTTATGAGTAAGTTTGCCCTTTATAGTTATGTAATTTTGGGGTTGCTCCTGTGTTGGTTTTTTTTTTTTTTTTTTTGAGTTTAAGGCCAAAGATTACTTAGAATATGTTGAAAACATTTGAGAAAGAAATTTAATACTATTTAGGATGGTCTTAGATATTAAAAGGAATTTGAACTAAGTATAGTTGTTATTATTCACAGAGGCTTTATCAAGTGATGCATATGTAACCTTGTTTTATGTTTGTTTATGTTTAAAGATACCTTATTTAATGATTTAATTTGTATGGTTGATTTGTTAACAACATTGAATTGGCCAACAGCATCATCATACCAGAATAAGACTTTTTTTTTTTTTTTTAGTAGCACAGTTTTTATTCTGTAAGATTCATCACAGGGCTGGGGGTGTGGCTCAAGTGGTAGCACGCTCGCCCACAGTGAGTGAGTCATTGGGTTCGATTCTAAGCACCATATAAAAATAAAATAAAGATATTGTGTCTACCTAAAACTAAAAATTAAATATTTTAAAAAAAAGATTCATCACAGTGTTAACAACTAGACAGTACTTCTGCACTATGTTTTGAGTGGGCATATAAAACAGTGAAATTACAAAAAAAAAAAGCACAAATGTGAAAAAGAAGACACTGAATAGACTGAAAAGGATATTTATTTACAGTATGAGAGTTGAAATCAGTATATCACTTTGTTTGAACTGAGTTGGGAACATACATATTGGGCAACTCAAATTTTTGCTAAGTAGTACATGTCCACAAATAATCATAAAAACATTAGAAACTTTGATTTGAGACTACACATTTATTGAATAATCAAATTTGTAAATATGAATCCTTGAACAATGATAAAACTTTTAAAAACTGACACTTATCTCAGGGGTTAGTATAGATTGAGTAGCTCTTATTTGAAGTGCTTGAAATCAGAAGTGCTTCAGATTTTGGATATTTTTGGGATTTGGAACATTCTCATATTCATGAGATATCTTGAGGATGATACCCATGTGTAAACATAATTTGCACTTTCCCAATACTACCAACCCCCCCCACCACCACCCTGATTTGTATTTCATGTACATTGCCTGAAGGTAATTTTATACAATATTTTAAAATAATTTTATATGTGAAATAAAGTTTTATGGTGTGTAATTTTCTGCTTATGACATCATATTGGTGCTCAAAATTTCAGATTTTGGATTTTAGGAATAGTGATGTTTAACCTTTGTATTGAGGATTATTGATTCTTTTTTTGTGTGTGCTGGAGATCAAACCCAAGACCTTGTGCTTGCTAGGCAAGCTCGCTATCAATGAGCCATGTATCTTCTCTCCTGTACTTTCTTGATTTGAATCGATGAATTGAAATGAGCCGTAAGTCAGTGACCAGTTGGTTGGCTGGTCTTTTATGTATTAGTAAGTTTCAAAATATACTATTTTAGCTGTTAGTTTTAACCTCAAGTTTACTTATTTTTTTTTAATTTCAACTAAAATTAAAGGTCAATGGACCTTTATTTTGCTTATTTATATGCTGTGTTGAGAATTGAACCCAATGCCTCACACATGCTAGGCAAGCACTCTACCACTGCGCTACAATTCCAGTCCCCAGGTTAACATATTAATGCTCTTTTATAAAGGAATACTTTGAAGTTGTCCAATAACCAGAAGTTGCTATCTATAAATATTCTGAAGGACATATATAGTAGAAAGGTATTATGTACTTTAGGAAGAGGTTCTTTTTCTTTTGTGTTGCATTAGAGATATATCGAGTTAGTTTGTGATTAAAATATAATCACCTAAACCATAAATTTACATTATTTGAACATATATTTGTAAATAGTGTCTTTTACTCAGTTTTGTCAAATTTAAATTTAGGACATATGGATTGTTCTCAAATAACTTTATTTTGACTTAAATAACAGATAATTAGTGCTCAAATTGACAGTAACATTTTTTTCCTCATGATGAAATATATAAATTAAGAGTGCCAAGTATATATTATATGTGAATAATTTTAAAAGACTTAGGTATGTACCTTAATGTTGAAAGGGTCAACTTTGGTTGATGGAGTTTAATTTTCCCTTTTTCAGGGCTTATTTGTACTTGGTTTGTTGTTGTTGGTTACCAGGAATGCTTAACCACTGAGTAACATTCCCAATTCTTTTTTACTTTTTATTTTGAAACAAGGTCTTACAAAGTTGCTGAGGCTGGCTTTGAACTTGTGATTCTCTTGTCTTAGTCTCCTGAACCTCTGGGATTAACAGTGTGTGCCAGTATGCCTGGCCTTATTTGTATTTTCTAATTGGTTCACCATAAGTTACTTTAATTATTTAAATAAAAGAGCAAAGTTAAATTTTTACAAATTATGTAATTTATTTTTATAAGTACTCATTTGGTTATTTAAACCAAAATGTAAAAATATGAGTTATTTTAGTTAATATTTGCTTTATAAACATTGGGATACTTGACATATGAATAGAAGAGGTAATGTTTTTGGAAGTCATTATGGCACAAAAACTTTATTTCTAGCTGGACACATTGGTGTATGCCTGTGATCCTAGTGGTTTGGGAGGCTGAAACAAGAGGATCACAAGTTTGAATCCAGCTTCAGCAAAATATTTAGTGAGGCCCTAAACAACTTAGGGAGACCCTGTCTCAAAATATAAATTAAAAAGGGCTGGGAATGTAGCTTAATGGTAATGTGGCCTTGGGTTCAAACTCCAGTTACTGCCCCTCCCCCACTAAAAGAAAAAGAAACCTTTCTTTCTTGATTGAACTGAGAAAGGGCACTTGACCACTGAGCCAGATCATCAGCCCTATTTTACATTTTTTTTAGAGACAGGGTCTCATTGAGTTGCTTAATAGTACCTTACTGTTGCTGAGGTTGGCTTTGAATTCAAGATTCCCCTGTCTCAGGCTCCTAAGCTCCTGATTACAGGAGTACTCCTCTGTGTCTGGCATCTTTCTTTCTTTTTTCTTTTTTTTGTTTTCTTTAATTGTTATTTTGTTTTTTGTTGTGCTATTGATTCAAACCCAGGGCCTTGCTCATGCAAGGGGAGCACTCTACCACTTTAGTTACACCCTAGTTCCCAAATTTTGTTTCTCAAAGTTTTATACATACATGTGAAAAGAAAGAGTTGCAGAATTGCTAATTGCAATAAAAATTTACATTTGCTTTATTTTTGTAGGTACGAACTATGGCTCGAGATTTATATGACGACCACTTTAAAGCTGTTGAAAGCATGCCTCGTGGAGTAGTGGTAACACTCAGAAACATAGCAACTCAATTAGAATCATCTTGGGAGCTTCATACGAATAGACAAGTATGTCATCCTTTTGATTTTTATTATACACAGTGAATTTTATCTTAATTTTTTTCCTGCCACTATCCTTCATGTTGGGTGTTGAGTAAGGGTCAATAAATTATGATCCTCTAGCTAAACCTGGCCTGCCACCTGATTTTTCTTAATGGTTTTGTGAATTAAGAATGGTTTTTCTGGGGCTGGGGTTGTAGCTCAGTGGCAGAGCACTTGTGTAACATGCATGAGACACTGGGTTTGATCCTCAGCCCTACATAAAAATAGATAGAATAAAGGCATTCTATCTATCTACAACTACAAAAAAAATTTTTAAAAAAAGAATAGTTGTTCTATTTTTAAATTGTTGAAGAATCAAAAGAAAAATATTTCATGACACATGGAAACCAGTCATTGTCCACAAAGTTTATTGACATAGCAATATTCATTTGTTTTCATGTTTTCTGTGAATGCTTGGGTCTTACAATGGCATGTTCAATAATTTATTTACAGTGGGCCCTTTATTAAAAAGGCTACATTGACCTGTGATAGTCATAATTTGCTTTAATAACTTTTAATCTTATTTAATATCTAATTTATTTTCATGATAATTGGTGTTCTGATGAATTATTATTATCATTTTTTATGTGTAGGGTGGTTGATGTTGAGGATGAAGCCAGGGTTTTTAATATGCTAAGCAAGGGCTCTACTACTGAGCTATATCCCTGAACTATGATAAATTATTTTTTTAAAAAAATTTGGGGGGAGGTGTTCACCAAATTTTGTTTTTCTTTTAGTGTATTGAAGGTGAGAACACTTGGCGAGATTTAATGAAGACAGCTTTAGAAAACCTAATTGTACTCTTGAAGGATGAAAACACAATTTCACCATATGAAATGTGTAGCAGTGGTTTAGTACAAGCACTTCTTACTGTTTTAAACAATGTAAGTTTATTTAGTGAACCAAAGTATAAAATATAGTATAGTTTTTATAATTTAAAAATTTTTGTAACTATACTTCTGATAGAGTGGTTTTATGTTGTTTTTCTATTAGATTTAAAAACTGAGTAAATATTTCTAATTTCTTCAATATTTCTAATTTCTTCAAGTGTATTATCACTTTAAGCCAATTGCATCAAATTATTGAGTCAATTTTGATTTCTAAGTTCTCCAGTTTGTTCAGGATTTTTTGAATGAACCATTGAGTCTAAGATTTAACATTAATTACTATTCTGATTTCCTCACAAATTATGTGAAATAAAATAAGGTTTAGGTACCTAAACTATATGAATGAAACTAATTCATGAACAATGAAAGTTTAGGAAGTTTATGTGAATATTTGATAAGTATTTATTAATAACCTTATATAACTACATAGTTTACCTTGAACATTTCTTTGTTGTGGTAATTTTTTCCCCTTTATTTTAATGAAAGAAAAGACTTCTTCCTATTTCATTTCTACTGGCCATTTTAATTTCTTGTGTTATATGTATGTGATGATACACTTTAAACAATTTCATTGTTACTTCAGTAAGTCTTAGAGTCCCTTCATAAATTTTTCTGTTTGCTCTGTGTTTCAATTTATTGAACTAACAGTGATTATACAGTGTTACATCATTTAGTAATATCTACGAAATGGTTTTGAAGTACCAGTTTTCTTCTAACCCTCATTAAATAATACTGTAAAAATGGAAAATTTTGATTCATGTAAAAGTAAAATTTGATAATACTTTGCATACTTTGGGAAACATTGATTTAGCAGTGAAATTGTTGACTACCTTATAACATTGAAAAAAAAATCTATTATCCATGGCTGCTAGCTATACAGTGGAAAGAATTGTTTTTGAAAGATTAAATGATTAATGATTTCACTCAAATTGTACTGAGAATTTTTAATATAGTAATATGTTTCCATGAGTTTTTGATAAATTTTAGTAAGTTTTTTTGTTGTTGTTCTTTGTCCTTTGTTTTTCTTTAGAGCATGGATTTGGATATGAAACAAGATTGTAGTCAACTGGTAGAAAGAATAAATGTTTTCAAAACAGCCTTTAGTGAAAATGAAGATGACGAGAGGTAAAATCCATGAGCTGGGGGTTTAACTCAATGATCTAGATAATGTGCAAGAAAGCTTACTTAGGGACTGGAAACGTAGCTCAATGGTGGGAGTTGAAATTTGATTTGAAAAGTTGCTATTTATTTGATGTTACCAGATGATAATTTTTTAAGGTATGGTAATAATATTTTTTAAATATTTTTTTTGTAGGGATACATACTCAAAAATATTCAGGTGAAATGATATGATCTCTGTCATTTCTTCAAAATATATGGGAAGGAGAGAACTAGTTGCAGGTGTAGATAGGCAGCAGTTGAGGATTTAGTTCAGTGGCTTGTCTCATACAGTACAGGCCAGATGTTGGGTTTAGTCCTTGGCCCTGGTGGAGAGAAACAGATTTGCTATTAGTAGCACAAGGCTGAAGCTGGATTATGAGTTGATGAGGGTACATTATTACTATTTTGTGTGCTTTTGAATGTGATTGAATTTATTAAATGAAGTTCAGCTAGTTTAAAATTGACTTAAAAATATATTTTTGATCAGTACATATTATAACTTCATGGATGATAATTTATTGAAATACTGTTATTTAAACTATTGCAAATATTAAAACATACTAATCTTTTAAGGATAACTTTCTTTTACAACTTTATTGTTTTTTATTTATTTTTTATTATCTTTTCGGTGGGTAGAGGTACCAGGAATGAACTCAGGGGCACTTGACCACTGAGCCACATCCCCAGCCCTATTTTGTATTTTATTTAGAGACAGGGTCTCACTGAGTTGTCTAGTGCCTCGCTTTTGCTGAGGTTGGCTTTGAACTTGCGATCCTCCTGTCTCAGTCTTCTGAGTCACTGGGATTACAGGTATGCGCCACTGTACCCCGCAATATACTAGTCTTGATTAAAGCATCTTTTCACATAAATTGCTGAAATGGTATTATTGTATTAAATCTTATGGGTGGTTTAAAAAGTTTCTTGATCCAAATTTTCCAATTGTTTTCCAGAAATGTTATGCCAAATTATAGCTTTATAATGTGTGATAAAGTGTATGTTATGATACCCTTGACATCATATATTTTTATTTTTAAAACTTCTTGGTGGGCACTGTGGTGCATGCCTATAATACCAGCAACTTTAGTGGCAAGATCAAAAACAGCCTTAGTAATTTAGCAAGGCCCTAAGCAACTTAGTGAGACTCTGTTTCAAAATAAAAAGGGACTGGGATGTGGCTCAGTGGTCAAGCATCCCTGATTTTAATTACCAATACCAAAAACAAGGAAAAAGAAAAAATTTGCCAGGCATGGTGGTAAATGCCTGTAATCCCAGCAGCTCAAGAGACTGAGTCAGGAGGATCCCAAGTTTAAATGCCGCCTTAGCAATTTAGTGAGACCCTATCTCAAAATAAAATATAAAAAAGGGCTGGAGATGTGGCTCAGTGGTTAAGTACCTCTGCATTCATTCTCTGGTACCAAAAAAAGAAAACAAATTCTTTTGCTGGGTGTGTTGGCACATCCTGTAACCTCAGCTATTTGGAAGGCTAAGGCAGAGGATTGAAAGTTTGAGGTCAGACTCAGAAATTTAATGAGACTGTCTCAAAATAAAAAATAAAAGGGCTAGAGATGTAGCTCTGTGGTACAGCACCCTGGGTTCAATCCCCAGTACTGTCAAAAAAGAAACATAAAACTTTGTTGTTTTATAGAAATTACACTTCTTTTTGTACCCATGAAGAAAGCAGAGGACCTACTATTATAGATTATTGTAGTTTCTGCATGAACATTTTCATGCTTTTACATCAAAACTCTTAACAATTATTTTTCTCTTCATAGTCGACCAGCAGTTGCATTAATTCGAAAGTTAATAGCTGTATTAGAATCAATTGAACGTCTACCTCTCCATTTGTATGACACACCAGGATCCACATATAACCTCCAGGTAACCATGAAAATGTTGTTGCTAATGTAGATGAATGTATTTGGGAAGAGCAATATGCTTTCTTTTTTTAGAAAAACTTCCATATTGTATAAAGTAAGAACAATTCTGCTTCATCTTTAAGGTTTTAATTCAAATGCCATTTGATTATTCTTTTTAATGACTCAATATACTGGCATTTTAAATTTGATTGAATTACTGTGGATTTTAATATTATAAGTAATATACTTGATTGATCAATTGTAAGTAGGGATAGGTAGTTTATCAGTAGAAAAAGCAGATTTAAAAAGTTCTTATTCTAGAATTATGTGTTGCATCCTGTTTTATTCCATTTGAGCTGGTATAACAAAAATACCTTAGAGTAGTAATTTATAAACAACAGAAACTTAATGCTGACAATTCTGGGTGCTGGAAAGTCCTAGAGTAAGGCACTATCATATTTGGTATCTGGTGAAGACCTAGGTAAATCTTCATGTGCAAAAAGGGATGAACAAGTTTCCTTGCCCTTCTTTTATTTTATTTATTCATTTATTTTTGTGGTAGTGGGGATTGAGTCCAGGGGCACACTACTATTAAGCTATAACCTAGCACTTTTATTTATTTAGGATCTCACTGAGTTGCCCAGGCTGCTGTAGAATTTGTGATCCTCCTTCCTCAACCTTCACCAGTCTCTGGGGTCACAGATGTGTGCCACTAATTTTGCCTTACTTTTTATTTTAATTTGCCATGTTGGGGATCAAACCTCAGGATGCTTTTACCACTGATCTGCACCCCACCCAGTCCTATTTATTTTAAGACATGGTCTTATTAAATTGCTGAGGTTGGCCATGAACTTTTTATCCTCCTACCTCAGCCTCCCTAGTTACGGGGAGTACAGACATAATGCTAACACAACTGGGTGGGGCCTCTTTTTATTAAGGGCACTAATCTCATTTCTTAGAGCTCTACCCTCATGACTTAATCACCTTCCAAAGGACCCACCTCCTAATACTACTACATTGGGTATTAAGTGTAGCTGTTAATAAGTGGCTAAGGATTTATATATGTCAAAGCAGTGCCTACTCAAAGCAAACAAAACTTGCCTATACTAGACTCTAACACTAAAAGGCTTATCCAGCAAATTATACTATACTTGTACCTGACTATAGTATTTAAAAAGACATAGAGGGCTACTTTGTGTTTTGTTTAGACAGAGTAATAGGAACAAGGAGACTGTTTGATCCATCCTTCTTAGACTTGGTAAGTGAATGAGCTGATGAATAGTCCCAGAGACTGGAAATTTAACCCATTATATAGTCATTCGAACACGAACATCTTGTATTATATACTTTTCATTTTAGGAGATTTGATCCAAAGGCAGGAAGGCCAGAATGTGCCCTCTAGTAATTTTGCAGTCTGAAATACTATTAAAATGCACATGTAAATATTTAATAATATTTATAGTAATTAGTTCAGATTTATACAGAAACACAACTACCTAAAATTGCTAGTTCTATCCTTGTTGCTTGTGTATTGGATTAAAATCTATCTTGCATCTTAAAAAGATTATTAGCCTTAGATAATGTAGTATATTCTGTCTTTAAAGGAATAAACTAGTTAGTTACTTTTCAGAAACTTTCCTGGAAAATTGCAAGTTATAAGTTAGAGATTTAATATTTCTATTAAAAGTGTATTATAAAGTGTTTTATAATAATTTTACTTAAACTCTTGTATTATATACTTGTTGTTTAGAAATTCTGGCAAGTTTACTTTTTTTTTTCTCAACAGCCAATATCATTTATTCAGTGATCATTTAAAAAAAACAGTTATCAGAAAATAGACATTATTCATCAATCTCTTTGTTATGGCTAGATTTTATAAATCTCAGTTGCTGTAGTCATGTAGCATGAGTTATTTTTACACTTCTAAGAAAAAAAGGTATTTTTCTGAAGAATTTTGATCATTTCTGTGTAGATACTTACAAGAAGATTACGATTTCGGTTGGAACGTGCACCTGGTGAAACTTCACTGATAGATCGGACTGGCAGAATGTTGAAGATGGAACCCTTAGCTACAGTTGAATCTCTAGAACAATATCTCCTAAAAATGGTGAGCTTTTGTTCTGCAAGGATATGCTGAAATAAGCATTCTCTATTGTGGTTTAGCTTTTCAGAATAGTAGTTAGGGATGTATGTATTAAATTATGTTATATAGTTTGACCCAGTAATTCCATTTTTTTAGGAATTAATTTTTAGAAAATAATCTTTTAAGCTAGGCATAATGTCTCGTGCTTATAATCCCACTGATTTGGGAAATTGCTCAGCCTGGGCAACTTGGTGAGATACTATCTCAAAAAGTAAAAAGAGCTGTGGATGTAGCTCAGTAGTAGAGTGCTTACCTACCATGTGCAAGGTCCTGAGTTCCAAACCCCAGTATGACAAAAAATAAAAAATAATAATAATCTTGTGTACACTGTGAATGCCTTCTACATAAAGATGTTTGTTATATTAGTTTGTAATATTGAAATAGTGTATACAGTCTTAATGCCCATCAATAAAAAATCAAGTGTGTAATTATTTCTTTAAAAATTAAAAAATTTATTTTAACAGGTAATTGATAATTATTTCTAACAATTTTAGTTTTATATGGCTATTAAAATTTGTGATGATTAAAAATAATTGAAAAATGCTTTTGTATGCTATCAATATCTTTTATTCATTGAAATAGATAAAAGAAATACTGCGATATTAAGTAGTGGGGTGCCTCTATTTTTTTATATATGGTATTCAGTATTTATGTAGGTATGTATGTATTGGTGCTGGCAATTATTTTTCCATTATTTTAAAATGACCATTTTTTGCTTTTAAATTAATTATTTTTTTCCATATTTTTACCAGTGTATTATAATTAAATATAATGGTGGTGTTTGTTATATATTCTTACACACACACTATATAAAATGAACATTTGTTTTATTAAAATAAATATAATAACAAAAACAACAACAACTTGAAAATTTCATTATTAAGATGAATGTCTTCCATATTTTGCTTGGTTTAGGTAGCAAAGCAGTGGTATGATTTTGACCGATCTTCATTTGTTTTTGTTCGAAAATTAAGAGAAGGGCAAAATTTTGTATTTCGGCACCAGCATGATTTTGATGAGAATGGAATCATTTACTGGATTGGGACAAATGCAAAGTAAGTCATCCGTTTTAAACTAGTCTGGCAGTATTCACCTGAAAAGAAGTCTGGATAGTCAAATAAAATATCCTGCAGTTTAAGGAATTTTTTTCTTGCTGATTAAATTTAAGATTATCTAAATTATTTCTTATGAAGAAAAAAAGTCTTAAGTTGCTAGTTGTAGAATTTAACTAATACAATTTTATATTTAAAAGCTAATGAAAAGGTGCAGAAATGTTAATTTCTAATTTTTCTTTATTTTTCTGTAGAACTGCATATGAATGGGTAAATCCAGCTGCTTATGGACTTGTAGTAGTAACATCTTCAGAAGGAAGAAATCTACCTTATGGTCGCTTGGAAGACATATTGAGTCGTGATAATTCAGCTTTAAATTGTCATAGTAATGATGATAAGAATGCCTGGTTTGCCATAGATCTGGGTCTCTGGGTAATACCATCAGCATATACTCTTCGTCATGCTCGTGGTTATGGAAGATCTGCCCTGAGAAATTGGGTTTTCCAGGTATCCAAAGATGGACAGAACTGGACTTCTTTGTATACCCATGTTGATGACTGCAGTCTCAATGAACCAGGGTTAGTTGAGGAGTCTTTGCAAATTGGAAAACTTAGTAAAAAGCTTTGTTTATTTTTATAGTTGTGTACTCTAGAGTTCTCTTTGTGAAATAATGAAGCAAGATTTTCTTTTTGTAAACAAAATCACTTGATCTGTACTTAGGCATTAAAGCTTTGAAGTATTGGAAACTTTGTCAAAAAGTTTAGGTTAAAGATTAGTAAAAAGCTGAGCATATTTACTTTAAAATTTTATATGTATGTGTGTGTTTAGCACATGCGTAGAAACAGCAAAAAAAATGGGATTAGTTTTCTATAAACTCTCCATACAGTCACATTGTACACACGAATATTCAACAAATTAACAGTGGCTCTTATTTCAAAGAAATTTGTTCTATTTTGTTTTGCTTATTTATTTGTAGTACTGGGAATTAAATCCAGAGCTTTGCATATGCTAGGTAGGCAGTATGCCACTGATAAACATCCCCAGTCCTCGTAAGTTTTACTTATACATTATGTCACATATCAAGGGTCATTACTAGAATATGGGGTTAAATTTCTTGCTGTGTTTGACATATTATGAAAAGAGCTTCTTGTCATTAGGATTAATAGGTAATATTTCCTATCTTTTTAAGCTCTGGAGTTAAAAATTTTCAATATATTATTTAAAACTTAGCAGGAATTAAAGAACTTTTTTAATCATAAAAGCTTACTTCTTTTCCTTGTAAGCTTTGTTTTATATTTAGATATTAATTGAATCTTTTAGTGTTATGAGTCAAATTAATAATATACTTTTTTGGGGGGTTTGGGTACAACATTTCAGTTTTAATGTATCTTGACCCTTTCCCCCATTGATTTCTTGATTCTTGAAATGAATTGCTTAAAGAAGATGAAAGTTTGTTTTTCCTAAAGCTCTCTATTATGGAAGAAATCTTCCCAGCTTTTTTCTTTTTTATCTGTGTGAAACATCTTTTTTATCTGTTTAAAAACATTTTTCTCTAACACATTTATAGGTCAACTGCAACTTGGCCTCTTGATCCACCAAAGGATGAAAAGCAAGGGTGGAGACATGTGAGAATCAAACAAATGGGGAAGAATGCTAGTGGACAAACACACTACCTCTCACTATCGGGATTTGAAGTTTATGGCACTGTAAATGGAGTATGTGAAGATCAGCTAGGTAAAGAGAGGATATGAGATTGTTTTTTTAATTTACTACAACAATTTATTTATAAAAAGTGATTTGGATTATATTTCTGAAATTGGTCCATTACAGGGAAAGCAGCTAAAGAAGCAGAAGCTAATCTTAGAAGACAGAGACGTCTAGTACGCTCCCAAGTTCTGAAATACATGGTTCCAGGAGCTCGTGTTATCAGAGGCCTTGATTGGAAATGGCGTGATCAGGATGGCAGTCCACAGGGAGAAGGCACTGTCACAGGAGAACTACATAATGGTGAGTGAGTAGGTCTAGCTTAGCACTTATAATATAGAAGTACTTAAATTTTAAGAATTTTTTTGTTATTTGGGATAATTTTATAAATTGTATAAAAGTATCCGGACTATATAGAAAAAATGATAATGATTTCACTTTAAAGGAAAAATGTTATGTAGAAATAAAAGAAATTTTAAAATTCTTGGGTTTTGGGGCTGGGGTTTTGGCTCAGCAGTGGAGTGCTCGCCTAGTGTGTGTAGGGCCCTGGGTTCAATCCTCAGCACCACATATAAATAAATAAAATAAAGGCATTGTGTCCAACTACACCTAAAAAATAAATATTTAAAAAAATAAATAAAATTATTGGGTTTTGAGTGGAAACTGCTGTCATTTTAAAATGATTATCAAGCTTGTCTTTTTTTTTTTTTTTAATTTTCTCGAGTTTCCTTTGGGCTCAGCTCTAATTTCTTATGCTTAACAGGATTAATATTTTTACTTATTTTTCAACAGAAACAGCTTCTATTTTTTAGTAGATTGTGATTATTTCACAGTGCTGCTTGGTCTACCAGCTTTTGGGAGGAGAATTTAAACTTTTATGTTAAGTAGGACTTACTGTGTAAATCAATATCATTTTTAACCTTTGATGGTATAGATTTTAATCAAGTCCTTACCCACATAATCAATTGCTTGACTCTCAAAGCAACTACTGAGGCTGATTTTTTTTATTTTTAGTTGTAGGTGGACAAAATACTTTTATTTATTCTTATGCCATGTTGAGGATCAAACCCAGTGCCTCATACATGGAGGCAAGTGCTCTACCACCGAGCCATAACCCCAACCCTGATTTTTTTTTTTTTAAATAACTCTAAGACTGATTTATTATATAATTTGCCAAAATAATAGTGGGTTCATTCCTGTCAATTTTGCCTAATATTAAAATATAAAATGTTCATATTTTCAACTTCTACCAAAAATTTAAAGTGACAGTGCTTAGGAGAATAAACTAACTTTTAATTTCATAATGTATTTGTGTTTTATGTAACAAAGTCATTTATTTAAATAAATCCTTTGATTTTTATTGCTTGTATGATTCTGAACCTTGAATTTATCAAATGAATTTATGTACCACAAAACCCTAATTGTAAATCATTATAATCAAAGCAGGTTTGCAGTGAAGCAAAATTTATAGATACTAGTAATAGTTGAGATGACAATAGTACAGTTCAATTTAGAAATTTAAAATGTCATCGCTTTTAGGTATCTTGATTCTTAGAGTAAGTTTATATTCTGTTTCCCCTAAATTGTTTTGGCCTCAAAGGGTATGACAGTAAGAAGAGGCTAGTTAGGTAGATGTGAATGCAATTCATTTTTCTCTGGTTGCAGTCAGCTGAAATAACTGCATAAGAAAATATGAAAAAGAAAAAAAAATAAGAATCTTAGTTTCAGAATTTATTATTTAAGAAAGGCCTATTCTTTGCTAATCTTACAAATGTAGAGATTCAGTTTTGGTTTAAAACCTTTATTCCAAAAAGTTCTTAACTTTCAAATACTTGAGCCAACCATTTCTAATAATGACTAGTCTTTGCTCATTTTGGGCATAGGAAGAGTTGAGAGTTTCATACCTCTACATTTAGGTATAGTGTGTATCTCTCTTTATAGTTCTACTAAAAGGTTTTAGATCCCAGTTTAAACAAGCCTACTAAATGATTAACATTTTTTAGTATTTTTTCTCCCTTCTGAAGAATCTCTGTGTTGATAGGGATATCCATTTATTTCACAGATATTGACTACTTACAGTGTAAAGCCATTTTCTTGAAATTCAGATCTTCAGTGATCAAGAAAAAGTATGATTTCCTGCCTTCTAGATAAAGCTAACATGATTATAAATTTGATTAGAATTGTGAAATAATTTTTTTACCAATACAAAACTCATTTTTATTTGGGATTGGAATGTTGTTGAACCTTTCCTTTTCTCATGCTTTTCTGTATAGCAGAAGAGATAGTTAAAGTGTTGATTCTTCAGAGGTTATTTCAGTATACATAATATATTGAAGCAATTGAAATCTCATCTAAGCTACTTATGTAGATTTGGGGCAGTCAGTTTTCCTTTCAAAGAACTCATATACAGACAAACCCCACAGGTAATGCAATATACTTAAACCCCTCTGAGCTTTATCATAAATATAAATGAACCTGGTGTAAGGGTGGTTGGGCAGCTGAGTATGTCAGTGGATGTGTATCCTGGAACTTGCACTCTGTGCGTGTGGGTAAAGTACTTTTAAATTTTCTAAATGCTTGGTATACTTAAAAAGAGTAAATGTTTTTTGTGTTTTTTTTTTTTCCTGAAGTAATTGGCTTATAAAACTAAAATAAAATAGTAAAATTGTTAATTTTCTCTCTAATGGGAAATTTCTCTCCCACCACTTTTTTTTGGGTTCCCTTTGGGCTTTTATAACCTTTTTTTTTTAAAGTATTTTCCAAATACAAGTAACTATAAAATTGAATATTATGATGCTAAATAGTTCTTTATGTATTATTAGCTTTAGAGCATATAGGTTCTCATAAGAGCTAAGCTGTTTTTAAGTTTTGTTTTAAAATTTTCTGTGCTTATTCAAATTTATTAAACTTAATCATAAGAGAATCAAGTAACCACTGAACTTTGAGAACACAACCGAAATGCTAATATAATGTTTAATTTGAGCTAGTAACCTAAAATTTCTATAAGTGATCTATGAATATTTTATTTTAGAGGGTTTAGCCCTCTTTTTAATAGTAGGGTGGCACTTTTTTAAGAAAGAAATTTGACCATGTAATCATATCTAACAATTTAAAACCTTTTTATTTATTTGCTGAAGTTGCGGTACTTAACCATTTGCATCAGTCTTTTAAAATTTTTAAAATTCCTCCATTTGATATATAACACAAAAGATGTAAACACGACCACTAACATTATTTTTAAAAAATCACTAGTCTTCAACAGTTCAAAAATAAAAGAGCTTCAAAAGGTTTCCCAGAAATCTTTTGTACAGTACATATTTCTTTTCCTTAATATAATTTTATTATTAGAGTTTAATAATTCAGACCTTCAAATAGCTAGATTAATCATGTATAGTCAAAAAATATTTCAGTTGATTCAAGTCCAAAAATTTACATTTTAGTTGGCAGACCTTAAGTGATTGTAGAAATTCAGGAAAGTACAGCACTGATGAAAAGCTGATCCCATGTTGTGGAGCTACTATCTGACACGCTCCTGTCTACTTTCTGCTGGGTCTCACAAACTCCTGTCCCTTTCCAGGCTGGATTGATGTCACCTGGGATGCTGGTGGCTCAAACTCTTACCGTATGGGCGCAGAAGGAAAATTTGACCTCAAGCTTGCACCAGGGTACGACCCTGATACAGTGGCATCACCCAAACCTGTTTCATCCACTGTTTCAGGCACAACGCAATCATGGAGCAGCTTGGTGAAAAACAACTGTCCAGACAAGACATCTGCTGCTGCAGGCTCCTCAAGTAGAAAAGGAAGCAGCAGTTCTGTGTGTAGCGTGGCCAGTAGCAGCGACATCAGCTTGGGTTCGACCAAAACGGAACGGAGATCAGAAATTGTAATGGAACACAGTATAGTTTCAGGAGCTGATGTACATGAACCAATTGTTGTTCTTTCATCTGCTGAAAACGTCCCTCAAACAGAAGTAGGGTCATCTTCCAGTGCAAGCACCAGCACCTTAACAGCGGAAACGGGAAGTGAAAATGCTGAAAGGAAGTTAGGCCCTGATAGTTCTGTTCGTACTCCTGGGGAGTCTAGTGCAATATCCATGGGAATTGTTAGTGTTAGCTCTCCTGATGTTAGTTCTGTATCTGAATTAACTAATAAAGAAGCAGCTTCACAGCGACCCCTTAGCTCTTCAGCAAGTAACAGACTGTCAGTGAGTTCTTTGTTGGCTGCTGGGGCCCCTATGAGCTCTAGTGCAAGTGTACCTAACCTGTCCTCAAGAGAAACATCTAGCTTGGAAAGTTTTGTAAGGAGAGTGGCAAACATAGCACGGACTAATGCCACGAACAACATGAACCTAAGCCGAAGCAGCAGTGATAACAACACTAATACTTTGGGGAGGAATGTGATGAGCACAGCAAGTAAGTGAGCTTTTCCTTATGGAACCCCATGCTTTTTCCACTGGAGGGATATAAAATAGGTCTCATATATTCATGTGTAGTGGCTGCAGTCTTTAACAAGATCATTAACCACATTGGAGATGACATCAGTTTTAACACTTCAGGAATATGAGGTTAAGTTTTATAGAATTACAGTATTTTAAGACTTGAGCTCAGGTATGATAAAGAATCTTTTATTCTAAAAGGATAAAACAATAACACATTTTTCACTCCTTTGTGATAATTGGTTTAGCAAAGTTGCATGAAGAAATAAACAATGATTAAATATTATAGTCCATTGAAACCAAAGCTTTGCCCTGGTATAGCTTTTTCTTAGTCCCTGAATTAATTTTAGCTTCTTAAAGTTGTTTAATTTAAGAGACTAATGGGTCAGACTTATTCCCTTGAAAAATAAATTGGGAATTATTTTCATTGCTAGTTTCATTTTTTTAAAAATCTAGGCTTTATTTTTTAAAAATAACAGTACTATAAAAACAAGAATTTTTAGTTGGATTTCAGTTGGGTTCCCAAAGTTGCTGCTTTTCAGCCTTTTATTATTAGTTTGTTTCATGAACTCTAAAAAAATGTAAATCTTGTTATTTTTCAAGGTTCCTACAGTTCTGCCTATTTATACTGATTTGCTTTATTTTTATGTTTAGCTT
Source organism: Ictidomys tridecemlineatus (assembly GCF_052094955.1). Classification (NCBI taxonomy): domain Eukaryota; kingdom Metazoa; phylum Chordata; class Mammalia; order Rodentia; family Sciuridae; genus Ictidomys; species Ictidomys tridecemlineatus. The sequence goes on from NC_135481.1 coordinate 83,191,399, forward strand.
CTCCTCTTATGGGTGCTCAGAGTTTTCCCAATTTGACCACACCTGGTACTACATCCACAGTGACTATGTCAACATCCAGTGTTACTAGCAGCAGCAATGTAGCTACAGCGACAACAGTTTTATCAGTTGGTCAGTCATTAAGTAATACTTTAACCACCAGCCTCACATCAACTTCCAGTGAGAGTGATACAGGTCAGGAAGCAGAATATTCCTTATATGGTAAGTTATAGTTTAAAGTAAAATTATTTAGAAATTTATGTAATGATGCTTTTATTACATTTATCTTATTGGATATTTTTAACTTTTAGTTTAAAAAGAATTATTCCTTTTTATAAATATGGGATCTTTATGTAAGATGGAGAGACTATTAAAAAATTAATGATTTTAAAGAAAGTACACTCTAGGAACTTAGATGTGTTATCCTTTTTTACTTTTGTGTTTAATGAAGAACTGTAGTAAACAAAGATTTGTACCTTTATCAATAAAAGAAGCAGTATAATATATTAATAAGCTTTGCAAAGTGATATTCCTTGATATTACCATAATCTTCTGGAAATAATTCCCTAATTGGGTAACATTTGAATTTTGTTAGTTAATTAAATTTTGCTTAGAAAATGTTAAGAGTTATATCATCATGTCTTCTATGCTGTAGTCAGAAATGCAGTTATTTGATTCAATTGAAATGTGTATTTTATTAGAAAAGTGATACTTTCTAGAAAATGTAGAAGAAAATTAAAACCATCTAGTCCTCACATTTTAAATCTGATTTGGGGCATGTCATATGTATGTTTTGTTTTTAGTAAAAAGAGATTGTATCTTTTTAGCCAGCTCTTTTAATTTAGTACCATTTGAAAATATTTTCACATTGTTGAATGGGTTTCTACAAGATTTGAAATGATTGTATTTGTATGTTTCTTTAGGATAAATTCCTAAAAGAGTAACTACTAAATTGTCTTCCAAAAAACTTGCATTCCCATGATTGTTTGAGTACCCTTTACACACATCCTTGATCATATCACCTATTCTTTTTTTTTTTTCCTTTTTCAGTGCTAGGAACCCAGGCCTCACACATGCTAGGTGAGCACCCTAACACTGAGCTACGGCCCCCCAGCCCTCTTCTTTATTTAACAATTGTTTTTTGTAATTTCAAAGACAAAATTTATATGAAAATATATTTTAAGTACTATTTAACCTCCTTTCAATAGGCTCTCTCTCTCTCTCTCTCTCTTTCTTTCTTTCTTTCTTTCTTTCTTTCTTTCTTTCTTTCTTTCTTTCTTTGGGACTTGAAACTGGGACCTAGAACTCTACCACTGAGCTATAATCTGAGCCTTTTTTTTATTTAGAGACAGAATCTTGCTAAGTTGCCCATGCTGGCCTTAAACTTGTGATCCTTCTGCCTCAGCCTCCTGAAGAGCTAGGATTATAGTTGTGTATTACACTATACCATGCCCCGTGATTCCCCCCCCCCCCCCCGAGTCTCTGGCCTCTTATCCAAAGTAAAAAAATTTGATTTGATGTTTTACGTGTTTTTGGAAAGTGGAATTTCTGTTTCTACTTTGCCTGTTAAGTGTATTTTCAAAAATGATGATGATTATTACACCAGTCTTAAAATTTATTGTTATTTTCAAATTTATTTTTTCTCAGAGGGGCCCTCTTCCCCTTCCTACTCATTTGTTAATATGTTAACTTCAGGCTTTAGTTACTAGTCATGTGAAGTTTAAGAAAACTAGATATGCTAGTGAGGAAAAGTAGTTAAAAGTTAGGACTACTAGTCAGTTTTAAAAATTATTTTTAGGTTCTGAAAATTTCTTTTTCTTCTTTCCTAAAACTTTATGACTCTTTTAAGTCTGCTAATATAAAGGATCAGAATAACATCAGTTCTTCTAATATCTATGTGTGCAATGTAACTTTTATTGTGACATTTTGGAAACTATGATTTGACTGTTGTATGAAAAAAGGGAAAATGAGAAAAATTGACTTGAGTAAATTGTAACGTATCAGAGACAAATTTCAGTATATAAAGTTGTGTGTTCCATAAGTGATAAACCAAAAATAGAATTGGTTTATTTTCTGTACCACGATATCCTGTTCATGAGAATTGCTATGTAAATTATAAGATGGCCCTTCTTATATCTTAGGGGTTATATATATTATCAAATTTAAGATGCCGTTAATTATAAGACACCATTTTTTATATTACTAAAGCTAAAAATGTTGCCCACTTAAAATGCTATGTCTTGTCAGCAATTGTAATACATATTCTGATTTCAGAATATTAAATGTTAGAAAATGTGATCTTAAAAATTCATTTAGTATCAGGTCTCTTCCTTTGACTGGTCATCCAAAAAATGGCATTAAATATATAGTCCTCTAATTATTGGACTAAAAACATATTTGGTTCAAAGGTGTGTAGATGCAAGTTTCTTATAAATAACCTTCTGGAAGTTCTTTAAGAATATAGAGTACCTCTTATGTTCAGTTCTGATATTATTTTAGGGGTTTTTAGTCCCTTCCAGATCCAGTAAAAACTTCCTTTTTAACCTCATTAGTTCTCTTTTCATTTTCAATTCTTCTTTTTTTTTTCTTTTGTACCAGGGATTGAACTCGGGGGCACTCGACCACTGAGCCACATCCCCAGCCCTAGTTTTTGTATTTTATTAGAGACAGGGTTTCACTGAGTTGCTTAGTGTCTTGGTTTTGCTGATGCTGGCTTTGAACTCATGATCCTCCTGCCTCAGCCTCCTAAGCTGCTAGGATTACTGGTGTACGCTGCCACGCCTGGCTTCTTACTGATCTTTGACCTTTAATATTTCCTTGCAAATCTATGCCATTGAGCATCCTTTTTTCAGGGGGAGGGGTACCAGGGATTGAACTCAGGGGCACTTGACCACTGAGCCACATGCCCGACCCTATTTTGTATTTTATTTAGAGACAGGGTCTCACTGAGTTGCTTAGCACCTCATTGTTGCTGAGGCTGGCTTTGAACTCTTAAGATCCTCCTGCCTCAGCCTCCTGAGTGCCTGGGATTAAGGGTGGGTGCCACCATGCCTGGCTTGTTTTCAGTTCTTAAGAACAACTTGTTAGTATTCTTGTTTATGTGGGACAATGTAAATTTGTCCCAAATCTTCACTGGGGGAGAGATCCTAAGAAGGAAGGAGATAAAAGAAATTCAAGATTATTGAACTTCCTATGTGGTAGATAATTGAAAGATGCTATGTATATTATTTCATAGCAAATGTTCATTATTCTTAAGTAGTTATTATTAAGTAACATGCCAGGTCTAAAGCCAGGATTCACTCATTGGCTTCTGTTTCCTTCATAAGATCTTTTATAGCTTATATTTATATATTTATTTTTTACTTGTTAAATGCCCTTGTCTCCTACAGGCTAATAGAGACTGAGACCATGTCTGTTTTGTATATATATATATATGCACCTAGTGCCTAACTCTGTTCTTGGCACATAGCATATGCCCAATAGATATTTGCAGGTAGAATGAATTAGTCCAAAGTGTTTCTTTCCACCATATTGTGGAATATGGTATATTCCTGCAATATTTAGAGAATGATAGGGTTGTCTTTGTTAAAAACAGCCTTCATGGTTGCCCTTTTATATAATGATTTTGTAGATGCAAATATAGTTTATAGTCATCTGTTATCCTATGTTGTTTTCTGCCAGGCTTTTGACTATTTCCCATTATTAATCATGTATGTGTGGTGGTGGAAGATGGGTGGTATCATTCAATGGTCTTTATAAACTTGAACCTTTTTACCTCTGTTTTGTATGGTCTAAAATGCATTTACCTTGCTATTCTTGTTAATTGTGTTGACAGTAGGTTTTTGGTTTTGTTTTCTAGATTTTCTTGATAGCTGCCGTGCCAGTACTCTGTTAGCTGAGCTAGATGATGATGAGGATTTGCCTGAGCCTGATGAGGAAGATGATGAGAATGAAGATGACAATCAAGAGGATCAAGAATACGAGGAGGTTATGGTAGAGAAAAAGTCCCCCTTTCTTTTCACTGATAGGATTTTAAAATTATTTATTCTAATTTGTTATATATGATGCATAATGCAATTCATTTCATATTACACATATAGAGCACAATTTCTCATGTCACTGATTGTACACAAAATATTTTCACACCATTTGTGTCTCCATTCGTATACTTAGGGTAATGATGTCTAACTCATTCCACCATCATTCCTACCTTCTTTGCCCCTCTATTCCCCCCCTCCCCTTTGCTGTATCTAAAGTTTCTCCATTCCTCCCATGCTCCCCCACCCCCATCGCCATTATGAATCAGCATCCTCACATCAAAGAAAATGTTCGGCCTTTGGTTTTTTGGGATTGGCTTGCTTCATTTAGCATTATATTCTCCAACTCTATCCATTTACCTGCAAGTCCCATGATTTTATTCTCTTTTGATGCTAAGCAATGTTCCACTGTGTATATATATCAAAGTTTCCCTTTCCATTCATCTACTGAAGGGCATCTGGGTTGGTTCCACAGTTTAGCTATTGTGAATTGTGCTGCTATAAACATTGATAATGGCTGTGTCCCTGTAGTATGCTGTTTTTAAGTCCTTTGGGTATAAACCAAGGAGTGGGATAGTTGTTTCAAATGGTAGTTCCATTCCCAATTTTCCAAGGAATCTCCATACTGCTTTCCACATTGGCTATACCACATTGCAGTCCCACCAGCAATATATGAGTATACCTTTTTCCCCACATCCTCGCCAACATTTATTGTTGTTTGTATTCTTGATAGCTGCCATTCTGACTGGAGTGAAATAAAATCTTAGAGTAGTTTTGATATGCATTTCTCTAATTGCTAGAGATGTTGAACATTTTTTCATGTTTGTTGATTGATCGTATATCCTCTTCTGAGAAGTGTCTGTTCAGATTCTTGGGCCATTTGTTGATTGGGTTATTGGTTAAGATAGGATGTTAATAATTGAAGAGAGGAAAAACTAAGTCATAATTAAACTTTGCAGGAAGGAAATATGGCATCGGTTTGAAAAAAGTGGTTAAGAAAAAAACTTTTTTAGCTGCATGTGGTGGCAACCTGTGTAATCCCAGCGACTCAGGAGGCTGAGACAGGAGAATCATGAGTTCAAAGCCAGTCTCAGCAACTTAGCAAGGCACTAAGCAATTCACTGAGACCCTGTCTCTAAATAAAATACGAGATAGAGCTTTTTTAGTTTTCAGTGGACCTTTTTTTATTTATTGATACATGGTGCTGAGAATCGATCGAACCCAGTGCCTCACACATGCTAGGCAAGCACTCTGCCACTGAGCCACAACCCCAGCCCTAAAGTTGGGTTTTAAAAATCTTGGCTTTGATGAATCTCTTTGTATTGGAAAACAACTAAAATTTCATACACCATTTTTTTTTTTTTAAAACAGGTTCAAAGGTTTGTGAACTTAGGGGCAATTGCACTACCAGGGGTGCCTAACCACTGCGCTATATTCTCAGGGCAGCCCCCTCCTCACTTTTTGTGCTAGGGATTAAATCCACAGCCTGTAGTATGCCAAGTACACACTCTACCAGTTACCTCCGAGATGGATATTATTACCAGCCCTTTGAATTTTTTGAGACAAGGTCTCATTAAGTTACTTAGGATCTCATTAAATTGCCTAGCATGGCCTCAAACCTGTAAGCTTCCTAAGTCACTGGGATGATAGACATAAGCCACTATGCCTAGCTGACCACAACTCTTAAACTCTTAAAGATTTTTTTTTTTTTTAGTTTCTACTGTTTTACAAGGATATCCATGTATTTTCTTAACAGTCATAACATGAAGGAATGAGGCAGAGGCATAAAACCATAATTTGCTCATATTATCAGAGTTAGGTAGAAAATTGGAACCCAATCTTAGCTGTATAATTCAAAACTCTTAATCAAAACTCTTAATTGTTTTATAATTTAAAGTCATGCTTTTGAAGTCTTTTATTGTATTTTCCTATTTAAAAAAAATTTTTTTAAACTTGTTGATTGACCTTTATTTATTTACTTATATGTGGTGCTGAGAATTGAACCCAGTAACTCACACATGCTAGGCAAGCACTCTACCACTGAGCTACAACCCCAACCCCAACAAAATACCTTTATTTTTTATGTGGTGCTGAGGATTGAACCCAGGGCCTCACACATGCTAGGTGAGCGCTCTACCACTGAGTCACAACAACAGTCCTATATATTATGAATTTCTTTTTCTTTTCTTTTTTTTTTAATATTTATTTTTTAGTTGTAGTTGGACACACACCTTTATCTCACTCGTTTATTTTTGTATGTGGTGCTGAGTATCGAACCCAGCGTCTCGCACGTGTGAGGTGAGCATTCTACCGCTGAACACAACCCCAGCCCACGAATTTATTTTTCTAAAATGTTAAATATTTTAAAAAGTTGAATTTTCTTGTGTGGTGAAGAAATCCTCAAAATGCTTTCTTAGTATACATTGCTTAGAAAACACATTAATGCTGGGTGTGGCAGCCTATGCCTATAATCCCAGCAGCTTGGGAGGCTGAGGCAGGAGGATTGCAAGTTTGAGGCCAGCCTCACCAATTTATTGAGGATCTAAGTTACTTAGTGAGACCCTGTCTCAAAATAAAAAACAAGGACTGGTGATGTGGCTCGGTGGTAAAACACCCTAGGGTTCAATCCCTATTCCCCCAAAACCAACAAGAAAAAGAGAAGAAAGCATGTTAGCATATTTCTTTACAAAGGAGTATAGTATAAAATACTTCATGAATTTAAAACATTGAATTTATAACTTCTGGAGATGACTAATAAAGAATATGGGATGATGATTATGTGAAAGGTTTTTTTTTTTAATTAGTATTTTTTAGTTGTTGTTGTACAACTTTATTTTATTTTTTATTTATTTATATGTGGTGCTGAAGATTGAACCCAGCGCCTTACACATGCTAGGCAAGTGCTCTGCCACTGAGCCACAACCCCAGTGCCATGTGAAAGTTTTTTTAGTGACACTTTTGTTAATATGGATTGATAGTTTCAGGAAGGGCCAAATGGTGGACACGTGTATTGGTCAAATAATTAGACTTGTGTCTCTTGGCATTTTTTAACTTCAGATTCTAAGACGTCCATCCCTGCAACGTAGAGCTGGTTCCCGCTCTGATGTAACACACCATGCTGTTACCTCGCAGCTACCACAGGTCCCTGCCGGAGCAGGGAGCCGACCTATTGGGGAGCAGGTAATATTGTCATGCTTATCTTAATAATTTTTATACACAGAAAAACACCAAGCAAAACATCTACAGTAATATGTGGGTGGATTTGAGGTGGAGAGGAGGCAGCTATGAGAGTTGCAAAATGATCTCCTACTGTGTGGCTTCCAAATTACAAGTAGATTCTGATTTCTCTGGCAATTATGAGTTTCATACTTAAAACCTCTTTATCATTCTGTGCCTAATTGATATGGTAAAGTAAGGAAGTAAAATAGCTGTAAAGAACTGCTTAATATTTATTTTATATTGTAGATAGTATATTACTTATGGAAAAATAACAATTCATCTTGTAATGTTGAACTGTATGTGGGATTTTGTTTTAATAGGAAGAAGAAGAGTATGAGACTAAAGGAGGACGCCGGAGAACATGGGATGATGATTATGTGCTAAAGCGGCAGTTTTCTGCTTTGGTTCCTGCTTTTGATCCTAGACCAGGTCGTACGAACGTCCAGCAGACAACAGACCTAGAAATTCCACCCCCAGGTATAGTTTGTCTTGGTTTAGTCATTTAATTTAACAGATATCTACAGTTGGAAAAGTAAGATTTCTTTCTTTTTTTTTTAAAGCTATGTTTTTTCCCTCCCTAATAAACAAGGCAGATACGTTTTTTATATATATTTATTTTTTAAGTTTTAGGTGGACACAGTATCTTTATTTTGCATTTATGTGGTGCTGAGAATTGAACGAATTGAACCCAGTGCCTCGTGCACGTGCATGCTAGGCGAGCGCTCTATCACTGAGCCACAACCCCAGCCCCAGTAAAGTTATTTATAACCTGCTTATATATGCTTCTTTTGGAAAAGTTTTTAATCAGTCCTTGAAAAGGCAGATGTTTTAGAGGAATAAATTATAATTTTGGAGTGGTATTGGTACTGCTGAGATTGAATCTAGGGCCTTGTGTGTTTTAGGCATGCATTCAAATGCTGAACTGCACACTCAACCCACAAGTTATTTAAAAATTTTTTAAAACTCCATGTGTTTTGTATTTGTACAGTCTTTAAAGCAAGGCATTATTTAAAAGTGGGACATTTTTGGTGCCTGCCTGTAAATCTCAGCAATTTAGGAGCCTGAGGCAGGAGGATTATGAGTTCAAAGTCAGCCTCAGCAAAAGTGAGGTGCTACATGACTCAGTGAGACCCTGTCTCTAAATAAAATACAAAATGGGTGGTGGGGATGTAGCTCAGTGGTTGAGTGCTCTTGAGTTCAGTCCCCAGCACCAAACCAAACCAAAACTCCCCAAAAAAACCCTTCCCTTAATAATATTAATCTAGGCCAAGCTGCTGCAAACCTCAGAATGACTTTAAAAGTATTTATATTGTCAAAAATTGCCTTAAAAAATTAGCTAAAATGGTCAGCTTCATGTTACATATATTAAAAAAAAAATTGCCTTAAGACTATCATGATACTAAGAAAAGTTTCATGAGCTATTAAAAAGAAGAAAGTTCAACAACAAATATATTTATCAACCTAATTATATGTGTGTGTGTGTGTTTACCTCACAATTTACATATAGTGTAAGTAAAAGTTTGGAAGGTAGGTTACTGGGCATGGTAAAACACACTTATAATCCCAGAGGCTTGGGAGGCTGAGGCAGGAGGATCAGAGTTTCTAAGCCAGACTTAGCAATTTATTGAGGCTGTAAGCAACCTAGTGAGACCCTGTCTCAAAAAGTAAAATTGGGGTCTGGGATTGTTGCTCAGTGGTAGAGTACACATCTAGCATGGGTGAGGCACTGGGTTTAATCCTCAGCACCACATAAAAATAAATAAAAATAAAGGCATTGTGTCCACCTACAATTTAAAAAATAAAATAAAATTGGCTGGGGATGTTGCTTAGTGCTTAAGCACCCTTGGGTTCAATCCCTTGTACCACAAAGAAAAAGGTTTGATAAAGATAAAAAATTATCCATAATTTTATATTCAGATACATCTGAATATAAAATTATGGATAATTTTACTTTTCTCATTTGTAAAATTAGAATGTTTTATAAGTATTCATTCAGTTATTCATATATGTGTTTCCAAATAAAAATAAGATCCATACTATATGTATCTATCCTTCCAATTATATTCTTTTTTGAGGGGGCAGGGGGGATAATTGAACCCAGAGGTGCTTAACCACTGAGCCACACCCCCAGCCCTTTTTTGTATTTTATTTAGAGACAGAGTCTTGCTGAGTTGCTTAGGTTGCTGAGGAGGCTGGCTTTAAACTCCTGATCCTTCTGGTTATGAGGAGTGGGTTCTTAATATACTTAAAGTGTCACTTCGCTTCTTGAGCTGCTAGGATTATAGGCACCCGGCTATCTTATTATATTCTTAACTCAGCCTTTAACTTTTAATTGTTTCCATTAAAAAAGAAAGTTGAAGTCAGGAGAGTCTTAAGTAGCTAACGCTAATATATGGAAGAAGGATTTGAATTTCATGTACACTTGTCTTACAGTGCAGTGTTTTTCCTGGACTGCTTATTTTCGTATGATTGTTTTTTACATGTTTTCTAAACATTTTAGGAACACCTCATTCAGAGCTCTTGGAAGAAGTTGAATGTACTCCATCTCCTCGATTAGCCCTCACTTTGAAAGTAACAGGTCTTGGAACAACTCGTGAAGTTGAATTACCACTCACCAATTTCAGATCAACCATATTTTACTATGTACAAAAATTACTTCAGTTGTCCTGTAATGGCAATGTGAAATCAGATAAACTTAGGCGTATTTGGGAGCCAACATACACGTAAGAGATTTTAACTTAATGTTTAAAAAGACATGTTTATAGCAAATGAGCCAAGAAGCATTGTTTTTCTATATTTTTGGATTGTAGGAACAGATGATTTGTTTCATTTTCCATTAATGTACAGGAACATAAGAGAGTATTTTTGTCTCCTGATGTTATTTTAGAACTGGAAGGACATTTAGAAATAATCTAGATCTTTTTGGGGGAGGGGAATAGGGCTTTAACCCAGGGAGAGTTTAACACTGAACTACATCCCCATCCCTTTTATTGTTTATTTTGAGACAGGGTCTCATTAAATTGCTTAAGGCCTTGCTAAGTACCTGTAGCTGGCCTTGACTTTGTAATCCTCCTGCCTCAGCCTTCTGAGTTGCTGGGATCACAGATGTACACCAGCTAACTGAGCTGGACTAACTATGTAATAATTGTTGAAAATGTCATTTGAACTTTTTGATGGAGATTGTGTATGAAGCACTATTTTCTATTAATTCTTTACTTCGGGATTGTTCATTTATACAGATAATTAACAGTAACGTGGGGCATATTTAACATTTTGTGCCTTACTTTCTTAATCTGTAAAATGAGGCCAGTTATGAGGAGTGGGTTCTTAATATACTTAAAGTGTCACTGCTTTCAAAAAAATATTACCTATAAAATGTTTCATAATATTAATAACATAAACATTTAATTGTATTATTATCATCCTTATTGTAACTTCATTTTTACTACTGTATCTTCTCATTTTTCTTAACATCACTGATAATTTTATATAATGTCCAATAAAAGTAATGTAGGCTCTTTTGAGATAGAACACAGAATAGCCTACCAATAGCTTGAATGTCATAACAGCTGGTATAAATCATTTTTTCACATCTTTAAAAGTTCTAATTTTGATGTCTGTTTTCTTTGCAATAATGCTAATAGATTTAGAAATATTATTTCTGTCCTTATGTTTAACAACTTACATTTTTTTTCTTAAATATTCTTTAGTTCAGTGTTCAATGCAAGCATGTTTAGTAAATGACATCATTTGTTCACTTTTTAAAGAATATCATTTACATTTGAATTAACTAGAGTAATATCTTCTTGTTTAGAATTATGTACAGAGAAATGAAGGATTCTGACAAAGAAAAGGAAAATGGGAAAATGGTAAGTTATTTTTAGAAAATAGGTCTTATACTTAGTTCGTGAGTAAAAAAAGAAGAAAAACACTAATACCATGTTGCACTTGAACAGTTGAGGGAAAAATAACTAAGGTATCCTTTTAAGTGCATGATTTTAAAGCTACCTCATGTAATGCATGTCAAATAATACAGACTTTATAATAGGGAAAGGCCAACATTTGGTTTTTCCTATTGTAGGGTTGCTGGACTATAGAGCATGTGGAACAGTACCTTGGCACTGATGAATTACCAAAGAATGATTTGATAACCTACCTGCAGAAGAATGCAGATGCTGCTTTCCTGCGCCACTGGAAATTAACTGGCACTAATAAAAGTATTAGAAAAAACAGGAATTGTTCTCAGCTCATAGCTGCATATAAGGTATATATATATTGGCATCTAAAACACTATTTTGTTTGGGAATGGCTTTGTGCTTTGTTTTATAACTCTAAAAACTTCTTAAGGGCCTGGGGATGTAGTAGAATGCTTACCTAGCATGTGCTAGGCCCTGGGTTCGCTCTTCAGCATGGGGGTGGGGTGGGGTGGGGTGGGATGTTGGGACAATTAAAAAAAAAAATCAGTTTGAATTAACATTGTTAACATGCCATGCTAAAATTGCAACTATGGCTTGTAGCAGTGGATCAGAGCATAGTCTTTTAATTATGGTTTATACTGGTTATATTTTGACAATTTTAATGGTTTAGAATGCATTGGTTTTTGTTTTGTGACACTTTTTATTTCAAAATAAGGTTATTCTTTGAAAAATTCCAGCTTTTTCAAAGTAATACATACAGATGGACATATTGTTCTTAATAATGTGCTTAACAGCCAGTTTTGCTAATTGTTTTTTCAGGATTTTTGTGAGCATGGAACAAAGTCTGGATTAAACCAGGGAGCCATTTCCACTCTTCAAAGCAGTGATATTCTTAATTTGACAAAAGAACAACCTCAGGCCAAAGCAGGCAATGGACAGAACTCTTGTGGAGTAGAAGATGTCCTTCAACTTTTACGTATTCTGTATATTGTTGCAAGTGATCCTTACTCAAGAATATCCCAAGAAGGTCTGTAAGAAGCCTTGTGTCATTTTGATAGCATTTTTAAAGCAAGTCAGTTTTTATTTCATTAATTTTGTTAATTAATTTTATAGATGGTGATGAACAACCTCAGTTTACTTTTCCACCAGATGAATTTACTAGTAAAAAAATCACAACAAAAATCTTGCAGCAGATTGAGGTAATAAAATCACATGAATTAACTATATTCTATAACTGTTGGGCTTTTCACAGTATTCCATCTCCTTTTGTCATTCACAACTGTGTCTTTTCTCATATTCAATAATTTGGGCCATATGGCCTTTTACATTCATTATTAATTGCATTTAAGAGTTGATATTACTTTTTCTGCTAAAACATTGTTATTTGTTAATTTGCAGGAGCCACTGGCATTGGCAAGTGGGGCTTTGCCAGACTGGTGTGAACAATTAACCAGCAAGTGTCCTTTTCTAATACCATTTGAAACTAGACAACTTTATTTCACATGTACAGCATTTGGTGCATCAAGGTAGGAAGTGCATTTTTTTTTAAATAAAAAATTTATTTTTGATTTATTTTTTAATTCAGGGTATTTTACCACTGGCTGAGCTATATCCTTGGCCCTTTTTTACTCTATGAAATAGGTTCTTGCTAAGTTGCTTAGGGCCTTGCTAAGTTACTAAGGCTGGCTTTGAACTTGTGTTCCTCCTGCCTCAGCCTCCTGAGTTGCTGGAATTACAGGTGTATGCTACTCTCCCCAGTGGAAGTGCATCTTTTTCTAAGAATAAAAATATATATGTGTTTATAAATTATATATAATACATATTATATTTATGTTCAAAATGTACAAATATACTGTTAAACAAATGGAGAAAATATAAGTTATGTTGTAAATAGTTATCATCATTTTAAAAAATTTCTTTTCCAGTTGGAAAATATGCTTTGTTGGAGTACTGTGGATTGAATTAAATGTTTCTATCAACTAATATTTACTGTACAGTTCTTTAGTAATTTATACAAATTATTTATTGTTAAAATTCCCAATAATAGCCAGGCACAGTGGCACTCGCCTATAATCCCAGTGGCTCACGAGGCTGAGACAGGAGGATCTCCAGTTCAGAGCCAGCCTCAGCAAAGGCGAGGTGCTAAGCAATTCACTGAGACTGTATCTCTAAATAAAATACAAAGTAGGTCTGGGGTTGTGGCTCATTGTGCACCTGAGTTCAATCCTTGGTAGCAAAAAAATCCCAGCAATACCAAATTAAATGCTTATAAACAGTTTTTTTTTTTTTTTTAAATATTTATTTTCTAGTTCTCAGCGGACACAGCATCTTTGTTGGTATGTGGTGCTGAGGATCGAACCCGGGTTGCACACATGCCAGGCGAGCACGCTACCGCTTGAGCCACATCCCCAGCCCTATAAACAGTTTTGATAATATTTAAATTTATTTTTCTTCTGACCATCATTTGTTTTTTTACCCCCTTCTAATGTGCTGCATATTTTACTTACTTTTGTATGTTTCCCTCCATTGGATCACAATTTCATGAAGATAGGAATTTCTGACTCTTTTTTTCATGCCCTAGATAAGATACCTAAAACAGTATATATAGCACATCATGAGAACATCATGCAACATCATAGGTGTTAAATATTTTGTTGAATGACTGTGCACCCTAAGTACTCTGTCAAAGTAGGTGTAAAGTTATAATTTAAAATGTAACTCTTTTCTTTGCTGATGTTATTTTTCTTCCTTTTAATACCATTTATAAAATATTTGTACACATAGAATTACAGGCTTGTTGTGATAAAGGGCATTGATTTTGATTGTTTTATAGATGAGGAAATTAAGTCTCAAAGTACTTAGCTGATTTGCCTGAGATTACCAAAATAATAGTCCCCATACATGACAGTAGAAACCTCATCTTCTTATTCCTATTTAGAGGTTCTTTTTCTCATCCTTAATGGATTAGCTCTGTTAAAAAGAAAATGTTTTAATATTATAATAACTATTTTGATGGTGGTTTTTAGTTTGTTTCATAGTAATAAAAATAGCTTAACCATTGTTTAGTTTTTTTGATAGGAACTGTTTGTTTATATTTTGATGTATTATGTGGGGCTTAAGAGTATGGATCTTTAATTGCTAAAATAATGATAGAAAATATAGATCCAGTCTTTTCTCAGTTTGTTTACGGCAGATTATAATAAAAGGAATTATATAAGAAAGGAAGCAGTAAACTATGCAACATAAAATTATTGTTCAAAAAACTCACTTGAGCTGTGCATGGTGGTATATGCCTGTAATCCCAGCAATTTGGGAGGCCAAGATCAAAAGTTCAAGGCCAGCCTCAGCAATTTAGCAAGGCCCTGTCTCAAAAACTAAAAAAGGGCTAAGAATGTGGCTCAGTGATTAAGCATCCTTCAGTTCAATCCCTGATACCAAAAAAGGGGGGGAAATCTCGTGACTAAATACTATCTTTTAAAATTTCTTAAAGAAATCTTTGTAGGGCTGGGGAGGTGGCTGAAGCGGTAGCGCGCTCGCCTGGCATGCGTGCGGCCCAGGTTCGATCCTCAGCACCCCATACAAAGATGTTGTGTCCGCCGAAAACTAAAAAATAAATATTAAAATCTCTCTCTCTCTCTCTCTCTTTAAAAAAAAAAAATCTTTGTAATGTGTTGTTGGTGTAATAGTACGTGCATCTGATAAAGTGTGCTACAATTACGCTGATATTTTTATTTCAGAGCAATAGTGTGGTTACAAAACCGACGTGAAGCCACTGTGGAACGAACAAGGACCACAAGCAGTGTAAGGAGAGATGATCCTGGGGAGTTTAGAGTTGGTCGTCTCAAGCATGAAAGAGTAAAAGTTCCACGTGGTGAATCACTAATGGAATGGGCTGAGAATGTCATGCAAATACATGCAGATCGGAAATCCGTTCTTGAGGTATCCCCCTACAAAATAAGATTCTATTAGAGGAAAAGTAACCACAGTCAGGAAACCAGTCAACCTTTATCTTCCAGTGCATGAAAACTATCAGATAATGTGAAGAAGGATTTCTCTTATCTGTGAAGAGGCTTTCTTTTCTGGTAGAGCATATTTCAAAGAGGATGTTAGCCCAGCTTTTGAAGGTTCAGGATCTAGTACACTTCAATTAGCAGCAAACAATATTTTTGGTGGCAAAATCTGTTTGAAGACCACTAGTCTTATTTCTATTCTTTTTTTTGGGGGGGGGGTACCAGGGATTGAATCCAGGGGTACTCAACCACTGAGCCATATCTTCAATCCTTTTTATTTTTTATTTTGAGACAGGGTCTCATTAAGTTGCTGAGGCTGGCTTTGAACTTGCAATCCTCCTGCCAAAGTTGCTAGATTACAGGTATATGCCACCATGCCTAATTTGTCAGTTTATTTAAAGATGGACTGAATAATAGTACTCAAGGATTTTTTTTAAATATATTTTTTATTTGTTCTAGTTAGTTACCACATGACGATAGAATGCATTTTTACACATCATACATAAATGGAGTATAACTTATTTGTTTGTATATGATGTAGAGTTATACAGGTCATGTAATAATATATACACATAGGGTAATAATGTCTGGTTCATTCTACTATCATTTCTATCCCCATGCCCCTTTTCCTCCCTTCACTCCCCTCTGTCTAGTCCAAAATACCTTTATTCCCCCCACCACCACCTCTTATTGTGAATTAGCATCTGCATATCAGAGAAAACATTCAGTCTTTGGTTCTATGTGATTGGTTTATTTTATTTAGCATAATATTCTCCAGTTCCATCCATTTACTGGCAAATGCCATAATTCCATTTTTCTTGAAGGCTGAGTAATAGTACATTATGTATATATACATACCACACTTTCTTTATCCATTTATCTGATGAAGGACCCCTATGTTGGTTAGCTATTGTGAATTGAGCTGCTATGAACATTGATGTGGCTGTATCACTGTAGTATACTGATTTTAAGTCCTCTGGGTATTAATCTAGGAGTGGTATGACTGGGTCAAATGGTGGTACAGAGGACACTGAAGATGTCATAGCAAATGGCAATATGTAATCATATATACTGAAGACATGCTATTGTAGACATTATTGATTTTTTTTTTTTTTTTTTTTTTTTTTTTTTTTTAAAGAGAGAGTGAGGGGGGGGGAGAGAGAGAGAGAGAGAGAGAGAGAGAGAGAGAGAGAGAGAGAGAGAGAGAGAAACTTTAATATTTATTCTTTAATCATTGGCGGACACAACATCTTTGTTGGTATGTGGTGCTGAGGATCGAACCCGGGCCGCACGCATGCCAGGCGAGCGCGCTACCGCTTGAGCCACATCCCCAGCCCGACATTATTGATTATATCACTTACAGTATTCCTTATTTAAGGCACCATGGAACTTTAGACTCACACACCTATCATGACAAATATGACTTCATAACTTTCACTTTGCAAACAGATTTCCTTCGCATTATCTTATTCTTCCTATCTTTATGTTCTTTCTCATCTAGATAATCCTCAATTATTTTTCTTTTACTATGTGTTTTTATAAGAAGCTCCAAATCATTTTTGGAGCAGGTAAAGTATGGACAAAACCCTTTAAAATGGTTGCTGCTTCAAGTTATAAAGAAGTGAAAGAGTTTAATGTTGGGTTTCACAAAGATACATGTAAAAATATATACACCCTCATTTTCTTGAGCAAATTCCTAAATCTCTTTGAGGTTAACAGTGTTATGTGTATAAATACCATACAACAAATGGCACTGTGCTTTTAGGAAAACTACAATAAAATCCCCGTGTTGCTTTTAATGTACACATTGCTTTTGTGAAGAAAGTATAATACTGGATTAGATCTGACAAATTTTAGCAAGAATTGAATCACTTTTTTAAAAAAAAGTATTAGAGCTGGGCACAGTGGCACACTCCTATAATCCCAGCAGCTTGGGAGGCTGAGGCAGGAGGATCGCAAATTCAAAGCCAGCCATAGCGATTTAGCAAGGCCCTACGTAACTTAGTGAAACCCTGTCTGAAAACAAAAAAGAATGGGATGTGGCACAGTGGTTAAGCACCCCAAATTTGGTTCAATCTCTAGCACCTAAATAAATAATGCTTTTTATTTACTAACATTTCTTTGTTCACATTTTAGGTTGAATTTTTAGGAGAAGAAGGAACTGGTTTGGGACCCACATTAGAATTTTATGCTCTGGTGGCAGCAGAATTTCAGAGGACTGACCTGGGAGCGTGGCTTTGTGATGATAACTTTCCAGATGATGAGTCTCGTCATGTAAGATTTATTTCTCGTTTTGTGATTTAAATTGTGACTGTGCTTTAGAAAAGTGTTAGAAACAGGTTAAACTTTCAGTACATAAACTGGGGCTTTTGGCTCTACTTTTATTACTGAATAATCTTGACATTAATATTTATAAAGGAAAAAAATTTCATCACTAAAAGCTATTCATAAAATGTGTATATATATATGTTTAGATAACTAAATTCATGAAGATTTTTAATGTTTATGGATTTTTTTCTTAGATAACAATGACAGACCTAGTTACTTTTAGCCTTTAATTTTATTTGCATTTTGTCCTCTAAAAAATTAGGTTGATCTTGGAGGTGGATTGAAACCTCCTGGATACTACGTGCAGAGATCATGTGGACTGTTCACAGCACCGTTTCCACAAGATAGTGATGAACTTGAAAGGATCACAAAACTCTTTCATTTCCTTGGAATTTTCTTAGCCAAATGCATTCAAGACAATAGACTTGTGGACTTACCTATTTCTAAACCTTTCTTTAAACTTATGTGTATGGGTGACATTAAAAGCAATATGAGTAAACTGATTTATGAGTCACGAGGTGATAGAGACTTACACTGTACTGAAAGTCAGTCTGAAGCATCCACAGAAGAAGGTCATGATTCCCTCTCAGTAGGAAGCTTTGAAGAGGATTCAAAATCAGAATTTATTCTTGATCCCCCTAAGCCCAAACCCCCAGCTTGGTTTAATGGAATTTTGACTTGGGAAGACTTTGAACTAGTAAATCCACACAGAGCCAGATTTTTAAAAGAAATTAAAGACCTTGCTATCAAGAGACGCCAGATTTTAAGCAACAAAGGTCTGTCTGAAGATGAGAAGAACACAAAATTACAGGAACTAGTGCTGAAGAATCCAGCAGGTTCTGGGCCTCCACTTAGCATAGAGGATTTAGGGTAAGCTTTTTGTTACATTCTTCAGTCTAATGAATGAATAAGCTCTAAATCTTCTGTTTTTCTGTCCTCTTTGATTTATAGTATATGGGTAAACAATGTCAAAAACAGTAATATGCTATAGGAAATACTGATTATCAATTTGAATCTTTGATTTGTTAATAATATATAGATAATATTCAGAATACAGGTTGTTAATTATCAAATCTCGGGAAGATTATCTGACCTTTTTTTTTTTTTTCTTTTTTCTTTCGTGGTACTGGGGATTGAATCCCAGGGTGCTCTACCATTGAGCTATATCCCCACCTCGTTTTTGAGACAGGGTCTCTCTAATTTACTGAGACTGACCTTGAACTTCCAATCTTCCTACCTCGGCCTCCTGTGTAGCTGGGATTATAGGTGTTTACCACCATTACCTATCAATTATCTGATTTTTTCAAATGTGTTAAGTTTGTATATCTTGTGCAAAAAGTCCAAATCCAACAGTATTTTGACAAATTCATCAGCTAACATAAATAATAGCCTACTTGGCAAAGCTTAAAAATAGTTTGGTTGGTATGTAAGCCTTTATTACCAAAGGCTCTATCACTGACTCGGATGCTACAGAGCTTCTCATAAAATTCTTTTCCCTTACATACATATAATGACTATTATCTTCAAGTATAGTCTCCTGTTTAGAGGTTGTCTACAAAACTTTTAATTCTTTTTTTTTTTTAAGAGAGAGTGAGAGGGAGAGGGAGAGAATTTTTAATATTTTATTTTTTAGTTATCGGCGGACACAACATCTTTGTTTGTATGTGGTGCTGAGGATCGAACCCGGGCCGCAAGCATGCCAGGCAAGCGCGCTACCGCTTGAGCCACATCCCCAGCCCTACAAAACTTTTTATTTTAATTTTTTTGGTAATGGGGATTGAACCCAGGAGTGCTTAACCACTGAGCCATGTTCCCAGCCCTTTTTTATTTTGAGACAGGACCTTGCTAAGTTGCTGAGGCTGGCTTTGAGGTGTGTACCATCACACCTTGCTTATTTTTTCTTTTTAATGTTTGCTGATAATATTGGGAAATTATGTTGGGTAAATGGTTACACAATCATATGCTACATAATAATGTTTCAGCCAGTGATGGACTGTGTATGAGGGTGATCTTATAAAGTTATAATGGAGCTGAAAATTCCTGCTACCTGGTATTTTTACTGCACCTTTTCTAGTTTAGATCCACTATTTAGCATTGTATTACCTTGCCTACAATGTTTAGTACAGTAACATGATGTCCATGTTTATAGCCTAGAAGCAAGAGGCTCTACCCCCAGAGCCTAGGTGTATATTAGGCTATACCATCTAGGTTTGTGTATTTATATTCTATATTTGTACAACAAAAATTGTCTAATGACACATTTCTCAGAATGTAGCCCCATCATTAAGTGATACATGACTGCATATTTGAGGATTGCTTCTTTTAAATACATTTTTATCTATTACAAACACAGTTTGAAAAGCTTTAGTGAAGCAATAGTCTTTCTGAAAGAAATAGTCTTATAAACATGTTCCTGCCATAATTAATTTCAAAAACATTTAATCCATTAATTTTGTGCCATAGGTCTATGTGAAATATGGAAAGGTAATGGTTTGATGCAGTCTTTGCAAAGCCAGGCAGGTGTGAGAATAGTTGGCCCACTAGTGAGTGGTTTGTTTTTTGTTTTGTTTTTGGTATTGGGAATTGAACCTAGGGCCATTTACCCATTGAGTGAGATCCCCAGTCCATTTTATGTTTTAAATCAGTATCTCACTAAGTTTCTTAAAGCCTCACTAAGTTGCTTAAGTTCTCACCAAGTTGCAGAGGGTGGCTTTGAACTTCGAGATCCTCTTGCCTCAACCTTCCAAGCAGCTGGGATTATAGGCATGCATCACCTCTCCTAACTGGCCCACTGGTTTTTGTGTATAAATTTTGCATTAAGTAGCTTAGTGCTTGCCTAGCATGCAAAGGCCCTGGGTTTAACCCCCAGCATGGCTAAATAAATAAATCAGGCCTCATATCTAAGCTGGTATATTGATTTTGTTGATAGAGTAGGGGCATTTATGGTTTGGACAGCAATGTTATAAAAATTAATCACCTGCAGTTGATGAATGTCAACTCATCTAATCCTTTTTGCTCTTTCAGTTTAAATTTCCAGTTTTGCCCTTCTTCAAGAATATATGGTTTTACAGCTGTGGATCTCAAGCCAAGTGGTGAAGATGAGGTAAGATTTTGTTCTTAATATAGTTTTTCTATTCTTTTAACAAGGTCAGTTGTATGAGGTGGTCCTAAAATAGTTCTGGATATTAACAATATTACTGGCAAATTTTCCTTTGCAGATGATAACAATGGATAATGCAGAAGAATATGTGGATTTGATGTTTGACTTTTGTATGCATACAGGTATTCAGAAACAGATGGAAGCCTTTAGAGGTAATTTTAAAGGATAATAATCTATTTCCTTTTACTTTAAGACAGTTGAAATTAAGATCAAGATGGCTAAACCTGTCTAGTTTCTTATCCAGATCATTAGATCCCACAGAGTTTATAGAATAGGCTGGAACATTTTCAAAGTGTAGAATGGTGTCATGCTTGCTCCTCTGAAGTAATGGAGATCCACTTTTGGCCCTCATTTCTTCTTCTTTTTGGTACCAGGGATTGAACCAGAGGGTGCTTACCCACTGAACCACATCCCCATCCCCAGCCCTTTCTTTTTTTTTTTTTTTTGAGACAGGGTCAGTAGGTTGATGAGGCTGTCTTTGAACTTGTGATCCTCCTGCCTCAGCCTCCCAAACTGCTGGGATTACAGGCATGCACCACCCATGCCTGGCTTATTTCTTCCATTTCTAAGTAGACATCAGGTTCCATACTTTCTACATTACACAAAGAGGATGATTTAAATCATGGAAGCCAAATTACTTTTGAAAATGTGAACACAGCTCTGGCCACTTAATGGGTAGTTAAAAGAATTTGGCTGTTGACCACTGTGGCCAGTCTCTAGCAGTTTTTATTTCAAATAACATTTGTTTCTTCAAATGTTCATGAATTTTTTTCCATCTTCTGCCCATTCAGTTGACAATAGAATATTTGTTTTGAAATTTGGTATTTTGGTCAGGCCCAGTCGTGGACACCTATAATCCCAGGGACTGGAGGGGGCCGGTGGCTGAGGCAGGAGGATTGCCAAGTTTGAGGCCAGCCTCAGCAATTAAGCAAGACCCTGTCTCAAAATAACAAAAAATAACAAAAGAGGTTAGGGATGTAGATCAGTGATAAACTACCCTTGAATTTAATCCCCAGTACAAAAAAGAAAAGAAAAAAGAAAGAGAGGAAAAGATAGTTGGTATTTTTGGTGTCATGAGTTTTAGAAACTGAGCTGGTTTTTTTTTTGTGTGTGTGTGTGTTTTTACTTAATGTATAATGTAGATGGATTTAACAAAGTTTTTCCAATGGAGAAATTAAGTTCCTTCAGCCATGAAGAAGTCCAGATGATTCTTTGTGGAAATCAGTCACCATCCTGGGCAGCAGAGGATATTATCAATTACACTGAACCTAAGCTGGGCTATACACGTGACAGGTATGTGTTAATTTCTAATATCTACCAAATTGTTTATAAGCAAAAATCATTAAATGACAAACTCACTAAAGAACTATAACTCAATGAGTTATATTCATAAAAAAATGAGAAATTAGTGAGAATGCCAAGATGCATATCCATTAATAAGTCTAGAAGACAGTTATACTATAAGACAATGGAATCATAAATGATATTAAAATTCCTTTTCTCATTGTGTTTTATTTGTTAATTATTTTAAAATTTGGGTAAATTGGAAAACCTTAGGCTGCATTATATGTATGTATGTATACAGAGAAGAACACAAATTGTATATACAACTTAAGAGAATTTTCACAACATGAGTTTACCTGGGAAATTGGTACCCTGGAAGAAACATCAATTTTTCTTTCCCACCATATTCTCTTGTAGTAATTAAGTCACTAGCTATTGATTAATTTTGCTTGCTTTTCTATTTTAATAAACAAAATTATGTAGTCTATATTCTTTATGGTCTGGTTTCTTTCAACAATATGATTATGAAATTCATGTTGTGGCATACAGAGGTAGTTCATTTTATTGATAGGTAGTATTTCATCATGTAATCCATCACAAGGTTAATTGATCATTTTACTGGAATGAAAATGGAATACTTCAAGCTCCCTTTGACAAATTTAGCCTTATTAATTATGCAAGTACATCTGGAGCTTATCTGATTTGCTGGCTTTGTTATAATTTTAATCTTACATTCCATCAGTGTTTCATTTCTTATGGTTTAAAAGTACAAGACAGCCTTTGAGGGACTGTCTTTGAGGTTTTAAAAGTAGCTTATATCAGCTCATTTAATATTTACTCAAAAGTCCTTTTTTGTGTGTGTGGTACGGGGGATTGAACTTAGGGGTGCTCTTGTACTGGGCCTTATTCCTAGCCCTCTGACACTGTCTTGTTAAGTTGTCAAGGCTGGCCTTGACCTTGTAATTCTCCTACCTCAGCCTCCCAAGTAGTATTCTTCAGACAAGTGGATTTTTGGTGTGTGTGTGTGGTGGGGGGGTAAGTTATTGCTGGTTTATAAAGTAGTGGTAGTGTTTTTCGTTTATACCTGCTAGCAAATCAATAAAACTATACTTTTGTTCTTTTAGCCCTGGTTTCCTGAGGTTTGTGAGGGTTTTATGTGGCATGTCTTCAGATGAGAGGAAAGCATTCCTGCAGTTTACTACTGGTTGTTCAACTTTGCCCCCAGGTGGACTGGCAAATCTGCATCCCAGGCTCACGGTTGTGCGCAAGGTACAAGAACTCTAACTAGTGGGGAATCCAAGTGGAATTTAGTTACATTATGATTGAAGGGAAGAAAAAATATTTAAGCCTATGATCTTCTGTTATTTTTACTTTCTTTTTGTAGGTTGATGCTACTGATGCAAGCTATCCATCAGTCAATACATGTGTGCATTATCTTAAGTTGCCTGAATATTCTTCAGAGGAGATCATGAGAGAACGCTTGCTAGCTGCTACAATGGAGAAAGGCTTTCATCTCAATTGAGTTTGAAGTGCAATGGGAGACATCAGAGACTTTAAAAATACTAGTGAAGCCTCTTGTGTTTGTGTGCAGAGAAGTGTATGATCCTTCACACTAATGACATTTGCCTTTGTTTCCACCATTAAGGCTTTAAGAACATGTGGATTAAGTTTGTTAGCTGCTAATGATAAAACCAATCCTTTAACAACTCAGCCAGCAAGTATATAGCACAGAACACTGTGTTGCTTTACAAGGGCTTATGTGACTGGAATAAGGTGGTCCTACTTGACTGTTCCAAAGAGCAGCTTCTCAGATCTTCAGTGTTCACTGGTAAATTTCTAACAGTGTATTTGTGTAAAGTTTGTCATTTCATACCCTACACACTACAGTTGCCATCACTGATCTGTTTTGCTGGCTTTTAAGCTACTTTTGGTCAAAAATCCTGCTTCCTTAAAACACAGAGTTAATGAGCATCTCATGCTTTTTCTTTTCCTTTTTAATGATGCCTGCACTATCAGAGTATTCTAGTGTTCTCTCTTTTTGTTTGGCATATAATCATGCACAACCTTTTTATTTCTTTGAGGTGGGAGTATATTTTTATTTCCTAAATGCCATACTATAAAGATCAAATTCTTAAATGAGTATGTGCAGCTCAAAAATAAAGATATATTAAGGGGGGAAAACACTGGTCTTAGGTGCAAGGCACACTTAAAGCAAGTTTTATGTTTGGTTGTATTTTCTTTGTATATTATAAACATTTATTTAACATGTTGCAGTTTGAAGTAAAAAATTTCCAAAATGTATGCTCAACAATAATCATTAAAATGTTTGCAGCGTACAAAACTGTGTCACGACTATTTCACTTCAGTCATCAGACCTAAGAACTTAACTAGATACTGTCATTTTGAATCATTCAAATTCAGTTTTCTGAAATTACTACATGAGAAAAAAATTACTTTTCTATAGTAAATATACTTACTGAACTTGAAAGACTGGAAGAAATTTTCACATATTTTGACCTTACCGTTTTGTTGTCTTAAGGTATTCTTCAACTAGAAATGGCCAGTTGTTTGCGTTACCTTTTTAAATTAGCAGATCTGCTATTCACCTGTGGAAGTCTAAAATCAATGATTTTTAAATGTTGTGTCAGTACAAAAAGAAATAACCAGTATATTGCTATTTCTTGGTTTTAGAGAAGGGGCTATATTTCCATTTACTATACTCCTATTATTATCTGTGCATATTGGTGAAAAAAATGTCACTTAGGCCTGATTATCCCAAAGAGCCTTTGTTTTAAGGCACTAAATGCATGTTTGAAATAACCCAATATTTACTTTTTAAAAGGTACATTACCTTTCTACGTTAGAAGACATAGTTCCTTCTATAGTTAATGATTTTGGTAGTCATCTTTCAGTATCCTCCGAGGATTGGTTACAGAACATCTCATGGATATCAAAATCTGAGCATGCTCAAATATATTACATAAAGTGATGTAGTCCTTGCATATCACATGCACTTCCTCTTGTATATTTTAAATCATCTGTAGATTACTTATAATAACCTAATACAGTGTAAATGCTATATAAACATTTGTTATTGATAAGAAAAACAAACTACATGTTCTGTAGATTATAGGCGTATTTTTTACCCCCCTAATAATGTCACTCACTGTTGGTTGAATCCACAGATATGAAACCAATGGATTTGAAGGGCCAACCATATTGTTTTTATTTGCTGCATGAGAATATTGTGATTGTATAATCAGAGGCAACATTTAAAATATTTCATCTCAATGTCAGCTTCACAGATCCCTGTGAGTCTAAAAGTTAAAGTATAATAGCAATACTTAAATGTATAACCTGTTTCAGTCCAAAAAGTGTAGTGGTGGTAGTTTATTCAATAAATTCTTGAATACATGACTAAACCTTTATACTAGGGTTAGAATTGACATCCAGCTTATGTGTGTAGTATTGCCATTATTTAAGTATCTAAAATATCTGTTAATTGTCAACTTTTACTAATATTGGCCTGGCAAAGGGGTTGGTAAACTATGCCTGCCACCCATTTTTATATGGCCTGAGAACCATGTAACCATGAGGGTGTTTTTAAATTTTTTAAATTGGTTGAAGAAAATTAATGAGTATTTTATGATATGAAAATTATATGAAACTTAAATTTCAGCATAGGTTTTATTAGAGCACATATTCATTCATTTATATACTACTTATGCTTGCTTTTGTACATAACATTAGAGTGGTGTAGTTAGCAATATGGCTCACAAAGCCTAAAATGTTTACAGTGTGTCCTTTTACAAGTTTGCTGAGCCCTAGTCTAGCAAGTTGCTACTATAGGTAAATTGATGAGTCTTATAAACTCAGAACTGTTTACTAAATACTTTCATTTTTCACACATAAAATATCTTACTGAAGTGAGATGATTTCATAGCCTATAGGTAAAATAGTCACATTACAGTTTATTTTCAATGAGTCAAGTATTATGAGGATCATCTACTAGGGTCTCCACATACACCATGTTATTAAATATTTTTTCCTGTGATATCTACCTAATATTTTTTAAGCTTATTATTCTCTTAAGGTGCTAAAATCTGTGCCAAGATGTAATTCCACTACTATTTTGGTGTGACCCAAAAATTAATTTTGTTCACTCCCTAGCTGCTTCTGGTGTACCAGTTTCGCACTTATCTGAATGTGCTGCTGATTAAATGCTTACCAACTAGGACAGTGTTTCCCAACTAATGTGTCTCAGAAAGACCTCCAAAGCGCTTACATTGATGTAGACGGGCTTTCCTCAGACCGTGGCAACTTAATACAAAGCTGTACCTTTACACCCCTACAGCTAGCTTATTGTTCCCACACTCCATAAGCTTTCCCTCTGCTTCTTGATGAGTCCACAGCAACTCAGGTTTGCCTTGGGAATCCACTGTGGCTAGTTTTCTGGGTCTTTGTGGATGAAAACTGAAATATGCACATAGACTTTTGGAAAAGGATAAAGAGCTTAAAGCCTCCTCATTCCTTCCTCAGACAAAGAGAATAGCAGTGTTGCATAGTTAGTCCCTAGAATGTTCATTTATGTCCTATTTTGGAAAACTGAGTGTTGTAGTTGAAAGAACTCTTAAAACATTACATAGGAAGATATTTTAATGTTTCTCTCTCTGTCCTCCTCCATTGCACCTGTCCTCCCACTCCTAAGTGTATATATAAATACTTTTAACAAAGACAGTTCCGTATTTTTCACTGTTGCCTCGGTGGTGAAACCACATCAAAAGGTTTTTGGAGATATAGGACGTTGTTCTATAGGACTTCGTATTTTGCTTCTGAGATATCCTAGGAGGAGCTAAAGGAATAAGAAGTCATTTTATTCCAAACTGAGCAGAGCTAGTCTCTTGCATATTATTTTTAAACTTTGAACTAAAACAAATTTCATTAACAAGCTTATTTGTAAGAAAAACCCTTTAAAATGTAGTATAAATTATAGTTGTAAGGGTTCTCTTCTAATTTTTATTTGATAGTAACATTACAGAGTTAATCATATGACGGCATTGTAATTGCTAACTGCCCTAGAAATGGAATCAAAGGCTTTTAGGAACTGGAAAATAAAATTTAATTCTATAATCTTCTTTAGGTATGTATTATAGTAATATTTATTAAAAAGTAATTTTTATCAAGTTTTTTTAAGGAAAACAAGAACATCTAGAAGACTGTTTTAAATCAAAATGCAACATGTTTAAGTCAACTTACAAATTTTATTGTCTAATAGACAACTGCCACACATTCTTCTTACCACCATCCTACTATTCCTGAATTTAATTTGCAAAGGGAAGCAGAGACCAAAGAGGATTTCTTAGGTACTCAATACAATTTGAAGAAGTGGGAAAAAAAATATACTTACAGTTACTGAAAATAAAACTTGCCTCAATTAAGAGATTTTTCTTTGTACATATTTTAAAATAGCTTTATTTTCCATTTAGAATGTGGGAAATACCTATTTATATTGTTTGGAAGGGTACCCCATTTCGTAATAGGTAGTCTTCCAGATTCTTTTCAAATAGTCTTCATGTTTCCTATGAATCGATGCTATCTGGCAGAGCCTTCTCTTCAGCTTTCTGACATCTTATCAAGAATTTGTAGAGGGGCAAGAATTCTTGCCCGATTAGTTTCCACAATGCAGCCATTTAACACCATCTCGTCCAAAATGATGTGTACTTTATCCAAATTAAACATTATCTAGGGTCATATTAAGGAAATTAATTTTAGAGTTATAAAGATGTCAACATTTAATAAATAATAAGTTGTAGCTCAGCTTGGAATTTCCCCAATCTAAAATAATCTTAGCATGAGGGTTTTTGTAGATAATTTCTGAAATTAAAATTGGTATCCAGAACTGGGGCTGTAGCTCAGTGGCAGAGTGCTTGCCTAGCACATGGGAGGCACTAGGTTCGATCTTCAGCACCACATAAAAATAAATAAAATAAAGGGATTTTGTCCATCTACAAGTACAAAGAAATGAATTATAAAAAATAATAAAATTGGTATTTGAAATTATTATGTTGGTATACACATAACTAAGCTAACAGCATTAAATTAGGCATAGAAATGTAACAACTACATTTTTTAACCAAAGGGAGAAAACCTATTAAGAGCTGGAGAACAAAAGCAAGTAACTTTTGCCAAGAGAATAAATAACCTCACCTCAGGAACAAAATCTTCTGGGACAGTAATAACAACAATAGCAATGATCTGTTAAATATTCGTTATGTTCCAGGCATTATGTTGAGTGCTTTTCATATATTAATATATTCTCATTTTATCTAGGAGCAAACAGCTTAAAGCCATTGTCCAAAGTCATACAAGTGGTATATGTCAAGAGTTGGAATTTAGGCCCAGAGTTTGGACTTAACTGCTCTGCTTTTCAGGCTTTGGAGTAGACACCCTCCCTCAGATCCCTCTCCATCTCTACCCCCAAACAGTGTCTTTTTTTTTTTTTAATTTTAATATTTATTTTTTAGTTCTCGGCGGACACAACATCTTTGTTGGTATGTGGTGCTGAGGATCGAACCCGGGCCGCACGCATGCCAGGCAAGCGCGCTACTGCTTGAGCCACATCCCCAGCCCCCCCAAACAGTGTCTTTATAGCAAAGTAGAAAGAGATTATTCTCTCAAGAATACCCTTCATTTGAGTACTTAACTTTTCTTTCGTGAAAGGAGAAGGGAAACTGGAGTGAGATAATGGCAATAGTTGAATGTTCCTGAATTTTATACTTTAATTAATGATTGTTTTTTGTACAGGGATTGAACCCAGGGGTGCTTTACTACTGAGCTATATCCTTGGCCCTTTTTATTTTTTATCTTGAGACAGGGTCTCACTATGTTGAAAATCTTGCTAAGTTGCAGAGGCTAGACTTGAACTTGCTATCCTTCTGCCTCAGCCTAAGGAATCCTTGGGATTATAGGCATGCACCCTCATGCCCTGCCAGTTTTACACTTTAATATGTGGTGTTTCCACTTTAAAGACATCTATTTATGAGAAAAAAATAAAGCTTATTTCAAATAGACATACTTCAGCAAAGAAGTGATTAAATAACACTAGGGGAGTTCATAATTGAATGGTGAATCTTAGAACAAATCCTTATTGTAGGAATGTTATTTTCCATAACCCTTCAGTTATCACCTGATTTTTATTTTTTTTAAACAATTCCAGGTGTTCAAAGTGACATTTGCTTAGTGAAGTACATCTACAAAGAATGGGACAAACCAAACTGTGAATGACTTAGGTTTCTATTAGACTCTGTTAATATCTCATTAAGCTTTGTGCAAATAGTCCTTTAGTAGAATAAACTTTTTCAAGAGTTGATGGGAACTGTCCTTAAGTGACCCAGAAAAAAAAAAAAAAGGTTTACTCTGATCTACCTATTAATAATGTCTTCCAATTATATAGTTGATTGCTTTTCCCACAGCCAAACTGGGACTGGAATGAATGCTAGGCCCTTGACTCAAACCTGTTCACCAGATCCAGAAGCCAGAATGTACAAGCTGAGACAAAGTGGGAATGATAGCCAGGTAAATGTTTTTTTTTTTTTTTAAAAAAAAAAAAAAAAGCAGTTGAGCCAGACATAGTGGCTCATAGGGCCTGTAATCCCAGCTACTCTGGAAGCTGAGGCAGGAGGATCCAAGTTCCAGGCCAGCCACTGTAATTTAGTGAGACCCTGTCTCAAAAAAGGGCTGGAAATGAAGCCCAGTGGAAGAGGACTTGTCTAGCATACCAAAGGCCCTGGGTTCAATCCCCAGTATAGGGCTGGGAAGGAGGCAGAGACTGAAAAGCACAGGAGGCTGCCTAAGTAAAGGTGTACAGAATCCCCTGTTGTATTCACTGAGAGCAATTATAGTGCCTTTGAAAATGGCAACTTTTCCAAAATGATTTTCTTTTGAGTTTGAAAGCAATCTAATTTTAATCTGTTTGAATTGGTTCAAGGATCAACCCGCTCTGAGGACTGTTCCATCTTTGGTAAGAATATGTGCAGTTCAGATGTCACCTTGGGCAAATGCCCAATTGTTTTGAAATTCAGATCAGAATTTACTTACTGCTGAATCATATCAACCACTCATAGCCCTATACTCTAAGGACAAAGTCTTTCAGCCAAGTCTGAATTTCCCAACATTCTAGAAACATGAGTTATTCTGAGATCATACTGTGGGCATGTGATTGCCTGTCTACCTGTATATCTAGTTCAAACCCTAGTAATCATGTAGTTGCTGGCACTGTATGGGGGGAAACCAGACCAAATCCAATGTGAGCAGAAGACCTGGAAGCTGATTTCCTCCCTGGAATCATGTTACTCCTTTAAAATAAGAATCCAGCTGTTGTTCACATCTTGATTTGGTTTATGAGCAACTTGTACACACTGGTAAAGCCAACATTAATGGCATTTGGGCCATATGCCAGGTGAGCAAGGACCAAAAAATACCCTATATGCCAAGCCCCATGGCAATAAATACACAAACACATTTCAACTCTGACATTTGGAATAGGAGGAAGAAAGACCTAGACTGTGGGTCTCTTAATGTAGTGAGCTGAGAAGGACTATTGAAGGAGAAACTTACCTTCAGGCTATATTGAACTTGACTAACTCTAAAGATTCTTAAGGAAACTTGTTTCTTTCATAGGCTTCAAGGACCTGGCACGAACTAGAAACAGCTTCCTAAAGAGCACAGTTATTAATGTCACACTTTCTCTCAACCTTGAAACCTAAGAGCCTTTCTGAATTTCTATGTAATGTGGATTAGAGCTGAACATCTATAGAGTTCCTGTAAGATTAGTGCTACTTGAAATGACCTTTTTAAAAATAAATTGTTTTAGTTGTAGATGGACCCAATACTTTTTTTATTTATATGTGGTCCTGAGGGTCAAACCCAGTGCTTCACACATGCAAAACAAGTGTTCTACCACTGAGTCACAACCCCAGCCCCTTGAAATCAGCTTTTTAATGAAAGCGATTGAATTCTTTATGGCTTTACCTTGGAATTGTGATCTCTGGATCATAAAACACTTTTCTCAACATGGTACTTTAATACTGTGTTGGTCTAGTTATCCTTTAATTAAAAGTGAGAAAACTCATTCCACTGCCTTTCCTACCCCCCACACTCCCTCCCTTCTCCTCCCTCCCCTTTGCCCTATTTAGAGTTCATCTCCCATGCTCCCTGCCCCATCCCCATTATGAATCAGCATCCTTATATCAGAGAAAACATTTGGCATTTGGTTTTTTGGGATTGGCTTACTTCACTTAACATTATATTTTCCAACTCCATCTATTTACCTGCAAATGCCATGATGTTTCTCTTTTAATGCTGAGGAATATTCCATACACACACACACACACACACACACACACACACACACACACAATATCACATTTTCTTTATCCATTCATCTACTAAAGGACATCTAGGTTGGTTCCACAGTTCAGCTATTGTGAATTGTGCTGCTATAAACATTGATGTGGCTGCATCCTTGTAATAGCTGTTTTAAAGTCCCTCCAGTATAGACAGAGGAGTGGGATAGCTGGGTCAAACGGTAGTTCCATTCCTAGTTTTCCAAAGAATCTCCATACTGCTTTCCAATCCTCTAAGTACATGTACAAAGACACAAATGGTGTGACTATGTTGTATACAACCAGAGATATAAATAATTGTGCTATATATGTGGAATATGAATTGAAATGCATTCTGCTGTCACATATTAGAATAATTAGAATAAATTTAAAAAACTGAGCAACATGGACTCAGTTGAAAACTTCAAAGCAAATCTAAGAGCCCAACCTAGAAATGAAAATTTCTGACTCTGTAGACTTTAGGTTCAGGTCCTTGGCTTCTTGATTTTTTATTTTTAAGATTCTAGCTAGGCAGAGTTCTTTAATAAGTAGGGTGGGAGAAAACCTTGTAATGTTATTTATACTTTAATTCAATTTCCCATGAAAGTAGAAAAGCTGTCAAAGGCCATTATGTTCACATTTCCCACAAAAAGGTAAACACTGCAGAATACTATCATGAAGGTCCATAATAATCCTGGAGACTTTCCTTGTAGCAAGGTCTTCTGTTCACTTTTGGGCTTCTTATCACCTTTTGTTAACAAAGCCACTGAAAAGGAGTGGATCTTTTTCTTTTTTAAAAAATATTTGTTTTTTAGTTGTAGTTGGACACAATACCTTTATTTATTTATTTTTATGTGGTGCTGAGGATTGAACCTAGCACCTTGCATGTGCTCCGTGAGTGCTCTCCCGCTGAGCCACAACCCCAATCCTCCCTGCCAGTGTCTCTTTTAAAAAGTATGTTTTCCTTAAAGACCCATTCAGGGCTGGGGATGTGGCTCAAGCGCCTGGCATGCGTGCGGCCCGGGTTCGATCCTCAGCACCACATACCAACAAAGATGTTGTGTCCGCTGAGAACTAAAACAAAAATAAATAAATAAATATTTTAAAAAAACAAACAAACAATGATTTAAAAAAAAAAATAGACCCATTCATGTTTTGAGAAGAGCACTCTGGTGTAATTTTGCTTAAAGTTCATGCAGGCTTACGTAAATTTAAATATGAAAGCCAGCACTAGGTTAAATAAGCCTGTTGTTTTGCCCATTCCTGTAATTTCTTACAACTTGCTGTCAAAATAGAATCCAGAACCACAAAACAAAAAGTGGGATCCAGCAGAAGGACATGGTGGAGACAGTAGCAGATGGATATGAAACCTAGAGGGCTCAGAACACATTTAAAGGAAATAGGTGTCAAACTAAGGTTAGTGGCAGCTGGAAAAGCTCATAAGACAAAATTTTTGGATCTGGAACATTCATATCCCCTTCCCAGGAGAATGGCTGGCTCCTTTGGGGACTGTTCATATCTGAGACTTGTATCACTCACAACAGCACTGGTTTTAACTCAGGCCAGAGAAGGTTCCTGGTCCCTTGTCTCTCAATACCTGCCTTTCCCCAAGATGGCTGGCTGTATACATTCCCTCAGGCTCAGGAGCCAGCTCTCATCTTTGTAGCCTGACTTTAAATTTTACATATTTTTAAAAGGAAAAAGATGCTGGAGGGGCTGGGGATGTGGCTCAAACAGTAGCGCGCTCGTCTGGCATGCGTGCGGCCCGGGTTCGATCCTCAGCACCACATACCAACAAAGATGTTGTGTCCACCGAGAACTAAAATAAATAAATAAATAAATAAATAAATTCTCTCTCTCTCTCTCTCTCTCTCTCCCCCCCTAAAAAAAAAAAAAAAAAAAGATGCTGGAGGTGAAGCAAGTGCTCTGGCAGGTAGAGCATTTGCTTAGTCCTGCTTAGAAAACTCTGAATTCCACATTCAGATGAGTTAGCAAGACATGCTTTTTTGAGTACTGGGGATCAAACCTAGAGGTGCTTAACCACTGAGCCCCATACCCAGCCCTTTTTATTTTGAGACAGTCTTGCTAAGTGGCTTAGGGCCTCTCTAAATTGCTGAGGTTGGCTTTGAATTTGCAATCCTCCTGCTTCGGCCTCCCCAGTTGCTAGGATTACAAGCATGCGCCAACATGCCTAGCTAAGACATACTTTTTTTTTTTTTTAATATTTTATTAGTTATTGATGGATATTTATTTATTTATTGTGCTAAGACTCAAACCCAGTGCCTCACACATGCTAGGCAAGTTCTATACCACTGAGCCACAACCCCAGCACCTAAGACATTCACTTTAATAAGATTGTTCATTTTAAATTTTTTTTTATATCAGATATTGAACCCGGGGGCACTTAAGCACTGAGCTACATCCCCAGCCATCCTGTTTCAGCGTCCCAAACTGCTGGGATTACAGGCGTGTGCCACCATACCTGGCAAGATTATTCATCTTTTTGACTCCTCTAACTAAAGACATGTTTCTCTAAAACTTTTCTCTTACTCACAAAGCTTTGACAACACCAAGACTACTAGCAACAGGCATTTTAAAATGTTTCCTTAGAGACTAAATTTCCACAGTCTACAAATGATTAGTAATTTATTTTTTTTTAAGTATCAAATTTAGCTGGGCATAGTGATACCTCAGAACTCTGGAGGCTGAGGAGGGAGGATCACTTGAGCCCAGAAGTTCAAGACAGTCTGAGCAATACAGGGAGATCCCCCTGCCCCCCGCCCCCCAACACCAGAAAACAACTTTACTGAATTTACAACCCTTGAGTCAAGCACTCTGGAAACCTAGAGGCAGTTGCAACTCTGCCATACAGTAACTGTCTGGACTGAGGACATGAGAGAACCTCTTCCTCTAAAAAGCAAGGTTTAACATAATTGTGTGTTCTTTCAACTCCAAAATAGCTCCTGACTCTAACCTTTGAAGGAGAGGACTGTCCTTTCTGGTAATACCAACCCATTCTTGAAGTAGTTATATGCTGTAGCATATGTCAAAAGAAATCCTTTTGTAGTCACTTCATTAACTGATTATCAATTTAACTTTCTAAGAGAATATGTAGAGAATTTCAGTTCAGTGAGAAGCTGTCCTCTCAGTATGGGATGGCTTCCTTGAAGAATGTTTTGTTCTTTTGGCTTTTATTTCTGTTGCCCCTGGTTTGAACAAGTACTTTTGCAATTTCTCATTAAATTAGGCTGAGATTATCTCCAATGGAGAGAAGTTTCATTCTGGTTTCTGGACCTCTAAAGATATGTAAGACTTTAGGAAGTCCTGATCAGCACCTACCTGCAAGTCTCGGTGGTGCCAATCACTGCTGCCTTCATGCACACCCCTTCAAGAAGCATCTTGCTAGATGCTGGCTGAGGCATGAGGCATAGAGCACTGAGACCCTTCCCTATACCTTGACCCGCAGCAGGCGTAAACAGAGGATGAAGCAGGCTGCTTTCATATTACCCATAGGAGCTTTAGGGTTCTAGAATCAATCACTTTTTGGGATTTATAAAATAAAAACAAACATTCTAAAAGGGTTTTCAGAAAAGAATACATTGTGGCATTGTACAGTGGCACATGCCTGTAATTCCAGCAACTTGAAAGGTTAAGGCTAGCTCAGTAATTTAGTGAGAACCCGTCTTAAAAAATAAAAAGGGCTGGGGATATAGCTCAATGGTAAAGCACCCCTGAGTTCAATCCCTAGTACCCCTCCCTCCAAAAAAAGAATACATTGTGGATTCTAGGCCTAGCTTATATTTGTGTAGTAGAGGGGACACAACAGCATGCGTAGGGATGCTAGTTTGCTTCTCTTCCCATGCATGTATGGGAAATCCCAATTACCCTGCCTGAGTACTGCTTTGTTATTCTTGCTCCCAGTCCTGGGGTGGGGATGGGAGAAATGCCTCCATAGGCCCTACTAGCAGGCTCTGGAATGTCTGGCACCTGAAAAGCCAGAAAGTAGAGGGGGAAGGCCTTTAGGATTCAGGTCAGCATCCTTGTGCCATGGGACCAGGAGTAGGGGGGGTTGGGGTTGCTGCTGAAGCAGAGCACAATGGGACCCAAGAAAAAGACTGGTTGTCCAGGTCAGAAGGCATATAAATGTGTTCCATTACAGCCAAAATAAAACAAGTGTTTCAGCCTCTGTAAAGGCAGCAAATACCAAAAAGGCTGTTGAGGTTTTCTGTACCTTCATGTATACAATAGATTATTACCAAATTGAGGAGGCACTGGTACATCTCCCAGACAGTGCTGGTCACTGGTGCCATCCTCTGACCATGGAGCAGAGGGGAAGGCAGGCCATTCCTTTCAGTTTGAATTACCTGGAGAAAAGCAAGCCTTCTGGGAATCCAGAGCAGGCATATGGGGGAGTCTCATCAGTTGGTTCTTAAACAAATCAATCTTAGTTCATGAAATTTGAAGTCTTGAAGTCATCTCATAGTCTACCAAGCTATGAGATGGGGTGAACTTTCCTATAGAAATGAGGCCTCCTAAGTCCTCAGGCAGCATTTCAGTCCAGTGCAGGGAAGGGACTTTGAAGAGTACAGGAGCCTGTTCACAATTGTGAATGATTTAGGTCATTGCTGTGCCTGGTCCCCAGGGGGCAATCTGCCCCACCTGACACTATGCACCAGAGGTTTCACTTACTGGGATGGGAGGGTTTTCAACAAGTCAGATTTTCTGTCCTGGTTTTTTGTGTTTGGGTCATTTCTTTTTTAAATCCCATCTGTCTTGCTCTGTAATGTTAGTTTTATTAGATTTAGAACAGGACTATACTAGAGAGAAATGCAAATAGTGTATTCTATTTTTTTCTCAAAGTCCAACCTTGCGGGCTCTGAGAAACTTCCCCATCCTTTAAAAGCATCAGGATGGAAAAGCTTCTGAGGATGGGAAGGACAGTAAAAAGAGACAGACATTATTACCCTAAATGCATGCATGATTGACTACATGACTGGAGTGACTCTGAACCATGTACGGCCAGAGGAATGAGAAGTTGTGCTCCATTTACCATATGTCAAAATGCATTCTACTAGAAAATAAATCAATAAATTTAAAAAAAAAAAGAAGAAGAAAACTTCTGGAGAAAAAAACTGAATAAGTGAGTGGCGCCTTGGGACTTTCATGAGGTTTTCACTTCCCTCTCCTCTTGCTGTACCAAACCAAGCCTTAAATCATGGTTGCCCTAGGTGTGCTGACAAGGAAGTCTTTCTGAAGACTGAGCAAAAACAGATTATGTGCTCTGTATATTGGGAAAACCAGCTCCTGATTGCAATTATGATAGTTACTTGTTTTCATCTTTCAATCCCAAAGTCTGGCAGAGCAGACCTGAACAATGCTAGCTGCTCCAGTATGTCCTGCTTACATGCTAAAGAAAGATGATACAAAATGTATGACTCTAACTGGAAGGCATAGGAAACTATAATTGAGGCTCTAAAAGGTTCCCCTCTATTTCTGTTATGGACTGGTCTGCAGAAGTTCTCCTGGACAAAAGAACTATGTAGCAAGCAGAGGAAAGTCATGGGTTTTGGATTTTTTTTTTCATAAGACTAAAGGTGACAACCTTTTATAAATGTCACAGAAGAGAGGTGTCAATGCAATATAAAATAAATATAAAACTTGGTCAGAGAGAAAGGGAGGGCAAAAATAAAAACCATGTAAAATGAAAGGGAAAGATACAAATTATGTGTCTTGGTAGGGAAATTAAATTCAAACTAGAATGCTAGAGATCATTACACAGATATGTGTCAGATAAGAGCAGGATACAAAGACAAGTACACCTATCTCTACTTCCAATAAAAATCTAGTTAATGTCTGACATATCAATACAACTAATCCAACTATACTATATACTCTGTTACATCTGATTCACTTTAATTTTCTGGGTTTCTAGACTTATAAGACTTCCTGCTGTAGGTGTGAAGTTATTTAGCTCATTTACCTGGACTCATGGAGATTCCAACTGAGAGGCTGCTAAAGCTCTTCTGTGTAGTTCTCTCATTTTGAGATGAGGGGTTGTGTGCCTTGTCCAATACATATAGCTATGGATATTGAGTTTCTGCACTCCTAACAAAGTGCCTATTATCCCTAGCCATCTTTCTGATTTTTAAATCTAAAGCCTTTTTCCCCCTAACTCCTTTGTACAAGTAGGAAAATATTTATCTTGAATTGCTTTAAACAATCTAGTTAAGATAGAGTGTTACTCGGCTGGGATTGTGGCTCAGTGGTAGAGCACTTGCCTAGCATGTGTGAGGCACTGGGTTCGATGCTCAGCATAGCATATAAATAAATGAATAAAATAAAGGTCCATCAACATCTAAAAAAATGTTTGTTTTTTTTTAAAAAAAGAGAGTTTACATGCTGAATATGGACATATTTCCTGGTCTTGGGTCTCCTAGGTCAAAGGGATGGTAGATTTAGGTCACTTACCATCAGAGGGCACTCAGTTTTTCCCAGTTAAAGAAGCTTCCAAATTCTGCCTGTAAATGTATTTTATCAACAGAGTATTTCCTATCATCATAACAGGTAAATGGTCATTCCCCAGAATATCAAGTTGATATAAACATACTGGTTCTTGGCATAGGTGTCTAATTTATATATAGAGACAAACATATGAATGTATGTATACACATAAACATTAGTTATAATTAAAATATATTT
The DNA here is from genome assembly GCF_052094955.1 of Ictidomys tridecemlineatus. NCBI lineage: Eukaryota > Metazoa > Chordata > Mammalia > Rodentia > Sciuridae > Ictidomys > Ictidomys tridecemlineatus. The sequence goes on from NC_135481.1 coordinate 83,229,433, forward strand.
GTTATGTACTAAATATATTTTAGTAGATATTTATCACAATTAGTGTTACTATTTTAGATTCAAGCTTGATGGATTTTCAAAGGACTTATTTATCCCTTTTCAGATTTTTTGAAGAAAAATTAAATTAAAAGTCAATATTCCTGGGTAGGGGTTATGGCTCAGTGGTAGAGTGCTTTTCTTGCATGTGTCAGGCACTGGGTTCAATTCTCAGCATCACATATGAATAAAATAAAGGCCCATCAACCAACTAAAAAAATATTTTTTAAAAAAGTCAATATTCCTCTAGAGCACTCACACAAAGCCTAGTGGGTTTCTGCCAAAATCTGTAGGCCTATAGTATTCTAAGCAATATTTGTTCTTGGGGATCCTTGAACATTTTTGTTTTAAAAGAAAGAAAAGGAGAACTTTATCTGCTATAAAAGGAATACAAGCCAGGCAATTTCTTTAACCCTCTAGTTTATCAACCCTGAAGGCCTTCTTCTGATCATGAGGGGATTTCTAGAGATTTATACCTACATTCCTGAAAACCCATTCTCTCTCTCTGAAGATGAAGCCCCTTCTGGCTATTATATTCATTTTGAACAAGCCTATTCCATGTGCTTAAAAGAAGTTACTATATAATAGTTATTATTAACAAATGCCATAACATAGCCCTGTCTGGGGGAAAAAAAGAGTCTTAAAAAAAATTGTAAAAAAGGCTGCGGTAGGATTATGTGAAACACCTGCACCTCTGGCTGTCCTGTCAGTTGCTGATGACAGACATTCTGGAATCTGTTGAACCGTTTTCCTGCCCCATGGCACTTCTGCTTTGCCAAATACTGTGGAAAACAGTATTGAAAAAGGATACATCTAGTTCACTCTGGAAAAGAGAAAAAGAATGCACAGGTAAGAAGGACACACAGGGACTGGACACTCTGAGCACAAACAGCAACTGCTCTGCCTCCAAGCCTAACAGCAGCAGGAGAGGCTGCTTCTGTGTATACAGAAGCCTAAGCAAGAGCATGAACCCTGACTTGGGTACTGCAGCTAAAAACAAACAAAACAAAACAACAACAACAAAAAAAAAACAAACAAACAAAAAAAAAACTGCAGACTAGAAGAATTTTTGAGAGCAGAATAATTCATCTTCAGAAAATACAGGACATAAACTGAACACAGTGGCACACACCTGTAATCCCAGCAATTTGGGAGGTTGAGGTAGGAGGATCACGAGTTCAAGGCCAGCCTTGGCAACTTAGGAAAACCCAGTCTCAAAATAAAATAAAAATGCCTGGGGGTGTAGGTCAGTAGTAGAACACCCTTAGGTTCAATCCCCAGTACCACCAAGGGGGGGGAAAAAAAAATCAAGGGAATAGTCAACTAACTCAACCTTTACAGATGGTAGGTAATTTGATATGTGTATCAGAAGCCTCAGCAATGTGCTATACCCTTTGAATCCATTGATTTTACTTATACACATCTTACCTAAGGAAACAATCAGACAATGGTATGTGATATGATATTCACAGTGAGGCTGGTAAGTGTCTATTAAGGTGAAAAAATTGTGTCTGTACTAAACAAGTGCAAACTTTTATCCTCCTGTCATTAATAAAATGATTAAAACTATTTACATAGCATCAATTTGTACTGGGTATTATAAGTAATCTAGAGATGATTAAAAGTATGTGAGAGGATAGGCACAGATTACATGCAAACACCAAGCCATTTAATATAAGGAACTTGAACATCTGGGGATTTGAGGATCCATCAGGGTAGGATTTGTCCTGGAACAAATGCCCCACAGATATTGAGGGATGACTATATGACTTGCACATATGTATGTAGAGATGCATGTTCTAGAGATATAGACAGATACATAAAGTCCAAGAGGAAATGTACTTAGCAGCATTTATTACTAAGTGATGGCTTACTGATACTCCTTCCCCCACTTTAAAAAAATGCTTAATTTTTTTAGAGTAGTTTTAGGTTCACAGTAAAATTGAGAGGAAGGTACAGAGATATCCAATGTATATATACCCTGCCTTCACACATGCATGAATGTTGTGTCACCCTGTCACCAGAGAAGTGTCTTTGTTACAACTGATGAGCCAACATGGACACATCACTGCTGTGCTGTGCAGAGTCCACAGTTCAAATTAGGGTTCACTCTGGTGTTGAACAATCTGTTTCTGGACAAATGTATAATGGCATGTAGCTACCCTCCTCTTTCATTCTACTTATATGTATTTAAATTTTTTTCAATCAAAATAGATATTTATATAATGAAAAAGTCTCAGAGGGTGAAAGGACTTCAGGTCTGTCAAATGTGGCATTGAAACCCCTGCTACATTTTCCTCAACAGCAATAGCCCTCACTTCTGTGGAAGTGCCTTCTTTGAAGTTAATCGGTTTGGCTTTTGGTTCTTAAAATGTGATGCCGAGATGCTGCTTTCAGCCGAGACAGCATGAGACAGACCTCTAAATTTAAAATCTGGAAACTCTTCTAAGATGAAAAATAGCCTCAGAAAGCATGTTTAAAATGCACAAACCTAAAAATAAATCTTAGATGACAAAGCACTCTCGATGAGTGGGAAAGATCCTGTTTTCTTTCCTATAGTACTCTCCTCTCTTCCTCTTCTTTTTGGTATGGTTTCATCCTAAACTAGGTCATCCCTAGTGCAGTCCAAGTCCTGCATAATTGCCTAGCTTAAAGTAAATTTTAATCTTTACTTCTGTGGTTTATGTGGTCACTGACTCTCTCTCCCTAAAATTATAGCTACAATTCAACAATGTGCTATTTATTTTTAGTTACTGAATATAATAATAATAATTTTTTTAAAAAACAATGATAGTGCTTGTACTCACTTTTTATTTTCCCAAGTTAAAGACATTGTTGTTTTCAGAAATTATAATCTTCTTGGTGTGTGTTAACTTAAAATAGCTAATCATTGCCAGCCTAGAATCACAGACCCTGACTAGCAACCAGTCTAGCTTAACATGAGAGTGATCACCAGGAGATAAGTAGGAGCTAGAGCTATATTGATCAATATGGTAACCACTGTGCTAATGTGGTGATTTAAATTTATTTATTTATTTATTTATTTTAATATTTATTTCTTGGTTATCGGCGGACACAACATCTTTGTTTTGTATGTGGTGCTGAGGATCGAACCTGGGCCTCACGCACGCCAGGCAAGCACGCTACCACTTGAGCCACATCCCCAGCCCATGATTTAAATTTAAATTAGTTACAGTTAACTAGCACTTAAATTTCAATTCCTCAGTTACACTAACCACATTTCAAGTGTTAAAAGCCACACACGACTAGTTGCATGGATACAGAACATTTCTGACATTGCAGAAAGTTTTATGGACAGTGCTGGTCTGTGGTACTGTCTCCAAGCAATCAACAGAGAGATATTTTTAAAGCCAGTCCCGGGCTGGGGATGTGGCACAAGCGGTAGCACACTAGCCTGGCATGCGTGTGGCCCGGGTTCGATCCTCAGCACCAACCACATACCAACAAAGATGTTGTGTCCGCCGAGAACTAAAAAATAAATATTAAAAAATTCTCTCGGGACTGGGGATGTGGCTCAAGTGGTAGCATGCTCGCCTAGCATGCATGAGGCACTGGGTTCGATTCTCAGCACCACATAAAAATAAAGATTGTGTCCAACTAAAGCTAAAAAATAAATTTAAAAAAAAATTCTCTCTCTCTCTCTCTCTCTCTCTCTCTCTCTCTCTCTCTCTCTCTCTCTCTCTCTCCCCTCTCACTCTCTCTTTAAAAAAAAAAAAAAAAAGCCAGTCCCAAGGCTTTCCCTAAGGGCCTGTCTTGGGAATGGCCTGACCTCTTTTTTTTTTTTTTTTTTTAAAGAGAGAGTGAGAGAGAGAGAGAGAAAGAGAGAGAGAGAGAGAGAGAGAGAGAGAGAGAGAGAGAGAGAGAGAATTTTTTAATATTCATTTTTTAGTTCTCAGCGGACACAACATCTTTGTTGGTATGTGGTGCTGAGGATCGAACCCGGGCCGCACGCATGCCAGGCAAGTGCGCTACCGCTTGAGCCACATCCCCAGCCCTGGCCTGACCTCTTGACCTCTTCAGCTTTGGAGGGCACCAATCCCTTCCTGGACAGCTGTCCTGTCTCACTGCAGGCCACTATCTTCTCAGCTTCACTCCCTGAATTAGGAAATCGCTGACAGCAAACTTCAGGAACTAAGGTAATGGTTCAAAAACTTGAACATGCATCAGAATGAGGGGGCCTCCACCCAGAGTTTCTGATTCAGTGGTCTGAAGTAGGCTCAGGATTTGTATTTCTAATTATGTTTCCAGTACTTGCTGCGGCTCCAGGAACCAGACTTTGAGCTACCACACCAAGGCAACAAAGACTGGCTAGTTGATTGGCCCGTGAAGATGCTTGCCAGAATTCAATGCTGGCCTTAGGAGTTTGACTGAAGATATTCTATGCTGGCCTTAGGAGTTTGACTGAAGATATAACTTCTGAATGAGTTTTACCTTTTGCAGGTTTCGGTGTACTCAATATTATTAATTATGGATTCGACTCCACTATTGCCTCAGGAAGAAGTTTGGAAAGAATTCCTTCCTAATCCTTTTACATAAAAGCAAAGTTAAACAAACAACCTTGAAAAATAATTAGCCTTTACCATTGCTACTACCAAAGAATGTCTACTCAAGGCTCAGGAAGGCCTATCATAGCAAGTAAACTATATTCATGTGTTTTTGTTTGTTTGTGGTTTTGGGGATCAAACTCAAAACCCAATTGATTCTTTTTTAAGACTGGTTTTCAAGCTAACTGCAAGCTACAGTAATCAATATTGTAAAGGACTAGCATAAGAATAAATATATAGATCAATGGAATGGAATAGAAATGAGAGTCCAAAAATCAGCCCTCATATTTATAATCAAATGACACACAATAAAGGTACCAAGACAATTCACTGGAGGGAAATAGTCTTTTCAACAAATGGTGTTGGTCCATTAACTGACAAATAGATAAAGAAAATATGGTATATCCATAAAATGGAAGATATTGCATAATGAAAAGTAAAAGTGCTGATATATGCCATAATATATGGATCTTAAAACAATATGCTAGTTAAAAAAAAACACTAGGCACAAAGACCATATTTTGTAAAATTCTATTTATCTAAAATGTCTAGAACAGGCAATGCATAAAGACACAAAATAGATTAGTGGTTACTCAAGGCCTGGAATAGGTGGAGGGGAATATTTAGGGGAAAATGCTAATGTGCATGATGTTTGTTGGATGATGAAATTTCTTTAAATTGTGGTAATGATCTTCAGGACTATGTAAATACAAAAACCCAATTATACATTTTAAATGGACAAATTGAATAGTATGCAAATTATATTTCAATATATCTATTAAAACAAAATAAGGGGGATTGGAGTTATAGCTCAGTAGTAGAGGACTTGCCTAGCATGTGTGAAGTACTGGGTTTGAATCTCAGCACCAAATATAAAAAAATAATTAAATAAAGGCCCATCAATAACTAAAAAAATATTTTAAAAAAGAAAATAAGGATGGCTAGAATGGAACTCATATATTCCTAAAGGGGAGCTGAGTTTTCACCCTTAAAGCAAAGGTTTGAATGAAAATGATTCTTAATGTGAAAAGGTACTGTTGTCTTTGGATGGAAAGCAGAGGAAAAAAGAGAGTAAGTTACGACAATAAAATTTTGTAACTAAGTAAAAAGAATTAAAAACTAAGAGGTACATAGCTTTTTAAGAGCTGAACCTTGAAAAATACCTAAAACATATATAAAACTATATATAAGTTTGCAAATATGTTGGATGAGCCAGAAGGAAAGATAAAGAAAATGTAACATCATTTGAGTTTTAACTTTTACACATTAAAGCTCTATATTAACAAATAATCTTAAGCTATACCCAACATGACCTAAAAATTTTTAGAAAACTGGGTTCAAAAAACAAAAACACTTTTTAGTCATTAGACTTACCACTCGGCTGAAGTACTCGTCTAAAACTTCCACAAAATTGTGGATGAATTCATAAATCGCCATCTCATTCTGAAATAAAAGAGGAAGATGCAATGAATTTTAGCATGGCCCTCAAGCAAATCAGACACAGAAATGGCCAGTCAGTTCCCAGGTTTTAGAGCATGTGACCAAGGGAACAAATGTGAGCAAAGTAACTTTCCATTGACCAATATTCAGAACAGTTCTACTTCTCCCTTATTTAAAAGATGCTTATTAATGAAAGAAATGGAGAAGACCTTAACCTCTAAGATTTCTTTGTGGTCAATGTTGAATCTGACTCAACAGAAACTTCAGATTCCAGTGTCAAGGCTTTGTGCTCTACTTCCTGACTTCATCACCTACTGGCTCAAGCATTTTCCAGATTCTTTGCACCATCATTTTTCTGTCTGTGAAGATGGGGAAACCACTCAAAGTGCCTTAAGGATAAAAGCAATCAACTGAGATTTCAGAACATTTTATATTTGAAATACCTGGAACTGGGATGAACACTCCTGAAGAGGAACTAACTTTAGGAGATATAAACATAGGACAATCATATAATCAGTTTGCTCTGATTTTTGATATGTAAGCCCATGTTCAGTGTCATAACTGATTGGCCTCTGTTTGTCTGAGCTACCCCACTATCTGACAGAACAAGAGCAAGGCACTGGACTTGGTTATGATAAAGGAAGACACTAGCTAGATGTGGTGGCATATACCTATAATCCCAACTATTTGAGCCCTCAAATTTGACACCAGCCAGGGAAACACAGTGAGAAATTGCCTCAAAAAAAAAAAAAAAGTAAAAAAGCAGAACAGAAAAACTGGAAGGCATCTGGGATGTGACTCAGTGATAGAGTATTTGCCTAGCATATGTGAGGCCGTGGGTTCAATTCCCAGTGCTGCAAACAAACAAACAAACAAACAAAAAACAAAACCCAGAAGGGCATTCTGGGGTTTTAAGTTTCTCCATTTTATAAGCTGCTCATGTAATCCAAACAAACATCCTACATATATCTCTTCCATAGAACTTTCCCACCTTGATAGAAACCAAGATCCTAGAGAAGTGCTGTGGTACATGCCTATAATCCCAACTACTGGGAGGCTGGAGAATTGTACATTCAAGTTCAAGGATCGCAACTTAGTTAGACCCTGTCTCCAAAAAAAAAAAAAAAAAAAAAAAAAGTAGGGACGGGTTTGGGGGATAGTATGCAGCTTGATAGAACACTTGCCTAGCATGCTTGAAGCCCTAGGTTCAATACCAGCACTACACCAAATACATTCTGGAAAAGAGTCATAACAATTCTTAGGCCAGTAGGAAGAAAATGTCAACATAGGGAGGAATAAAGATCAGACTGTTATCTCTAAGTATCTTGTATTTTCCAAATACTCTCAGTATCTTACCTCAGTGTCATTAACTCCAACCACAATGAAGAGAGCTGCATATTGCCGATATATCAGCTTAAAATCCTTATATTCAATAAAAGAGCACTAGATGAAACACAATTAGATATTAGTACCTTTGGTCGATAGAGACTTCTCCAAAATGGCATGCATAATTTCTAGGTTCAGGTTGGAGTATCTGCCAATACACTCCAAGAAATACATAACATTCTCATAACATTCAGGGGACTACTTGGAAGCATCTCGAGGGGGAGTTGGAAAAACAGTCTGGGAAAAAAGTGAGTATCACTTGGGTTCTCACATGTACTCCTCATTCCTTTACTTGGCTATGTGGAAATCAGCAGCCAAAGCTAATGAATAACCAGCATTTTAAATTGCCTTCAATGTGAAAAGATTTTTTTTCCATTTCCTTATGGATTCTTGGGAAGCAATTAGATAAGCTTGATTTGTATTTGTTAATAATCACTGAGGAGCCACATACAAGAAGTGAGTGTGTGTGTGTGTGTGTGTGTGTGTGTGTGTGTTTCTTTTTCCTAGATGTATAAAAATAATTCATGTAGATTCTTTTATAAATTATTTAAAGATGGCCTTCATGTGAAAGATGTTATACAAAATTTCCCAAGGTAAACACTGTTTTGTATGAATTCATAACAAGCTTATACCACTGACTTGTGGACAAAACAACTCCCTTCTCCTTCATCTATTTTCCTAAAGCCAGTGGACAAAGGCATTGGGTGGATGGGAATTAGCCTGCAGGCTAAAGACACAGTAATACTCTTCCTTTGAATGTCAGAGGGTACCTGCTAAAAGGTGACTGAGCACCAACTGTATGGCTTTTTGTACTGTGATCTGTTGCTCTTGGGTTCCCAGATGCACGGAGGAATAAAGCCTTAAGGTTTTGTTTTGTTTTTTTAAAATTGTATACTTTATTTATTTTTATGTGGTGCTGAGAATCAACCCAGCACCTCACAGGTGCCAGGCAAGTGCTCTACCACTGAGCCCCAGCCCCAGCCCCAAGCTTTAAGTTTTGAGTATAAAAATTCTTCCATGGAAAATGCCTTTTGGCAATCTATAAAATGGAGAAAATTGAAGCTTTTATTTAAAATTAGGATACAGGTAAAAAGTATAGGACCATTCTGCAACTTTTGGCTCAGTAAGGTCACTGTTATTTCCATTTGGTTGGCTCTTTCAAGAAAATGCAATTTATTTGAAAAAAACGGAAAAACATTTTTTTTTCCACAGTCTCTTAGGAGTTTCTAATATTAAAAAAAGGTATCAAGAACTTTTGTGGGTAAAATAATGACTATGTTGATATTAGGATATTTTGTAACCTCATTATGCCAAAAGCCTAGTAGCTACTGGGTTTTTATTTTTGGTTTGTTTTTTGGATACTGGGGCTCTAACCATGGGGTGCTTTAATAGTGAGTCACATCCGAAGCCCTTCTTATTTTTTATTTTGAGACAGGGTCTCACTAAGTTGCTGAACCTGGCCTTGAATTCACAATTCTCCTATCTCAGCCTCCCAAATTGCTGGAATGTACCACTGTGTCCAGCACAGTGGGTTCTTTTTAAAATCTAAAATAACAGTATATTTCAAAAATACCTAAGAGTATATATATATATTTAGTCCAAAGCCTGTATTTCAAAGGGTTAACTATGAGTATGAATGATGTTTGAAATTGTGGAGTGCCTGCATTCTGCAGAAATATTGAAACAGGAATGCTTCTAAATGTGTTTACTTAAAGCATGTGGCTATTAACAGCCCTGTAACAGTTGTTTCCATCTGACACCATAAACCAGTGTGCCACAGAAGGCCAAAGTAGTAATTCAAAGAGGAACTCTGAGATGTTTCAATTGGAAAATCAATTTAGAAGCCAAGGGAAACACATTTGCAACATGTAATGTCTGAGCACTGATTAGCTTAACATTTTATGGCTTAGTAGTGGTTTCTACAGGCAGTCTTTCTATATATGCAATGAAATGGAGAATGAAGAAAATTAAGGAATGATTAATTATCATTAATAATGATAAGCTTTCTGATTTTGCCTCAGTTGTTGAGTGTTTTCCTATAGATTTGACATTTAGGACCTGGATTTAATAATTCTCTGAAGTTCTCTGTGAAAACAGACTCAATTTTTTTTTTAATTTTTTAATATTTATTTTTTAGTTTTCGATGGACACAACATCTTTGTTTGTATGTGGTGCTGAGGATTGAACCTGGGCCGCACGCATGCCAGGCGAGCGCGCTACTGCTTGAGCCACATCCCCAGCCGAAGACTCAGTTTTAAAAATTCCTTTTCATGGGCTAGGATGTAGCTCAGTAGAAGAGTGTGTGCTTAGCATGCACAAAGCTCTGGGTTCAAGCCCCAGAATCCCTACCTCTAATTCCTATTTGTTATTCTAATACTTTTATTTAACCACCAAATTTTGGCAGGATAGATTTGCTATTTCACATGAATTTTTAACTTCTATTCCCCCATCTACATAATAAAATAGTTAAGAGCAAGTTCATTTTGCCTTTAAATCATTGGTGATATATTCATAAGAATGATAAGCAGATAAAAATTATCCTCTCCACAGGAATCATGTTATTATTCTCCAGTACAAAATAGGTTGAATAGTCACCTCCACGACAGCCACCTGACCTTCATTTTTTGGCTTCAGAAAGCCACCTGCTATAGGCACTCCTAACAGTTCCAAGGATTAAATTCATATGAACAAAAGAAAGATTATATGTACTAGCAGGAGTAAATTTAGCTGCCACTTTCATGGTGAACTGAGACAAATATACTAAATAACAACCCAAGACTTTTCCTGGTTTTTCTTGTATTTATTCTCTTAAGGAGATATAAAGAAAGCTATGCTTCCTTTCATTTTCATTGTATTTCATTCCTTATTTTCCCTAATAGCTGTTGAAGGAATACAGTCCAGAGAAAATGATGGCCCTTGAGACTAAGTAATAACAGATCTGTCAAGGCTGAGTTGACTGCAGAGATAAAAGAGTGCTTCAGAAACTTACCTGTTCATTGGATCGAGAGAGACAACTCTTTATGACTTCTGTTTCCAGAAGTGTTCGCTTATTAATCTCCACATGCTCATAGTACTTAGAAAGTCGGGTCTGGCCTTGTTTATTCACCATAAGGAAAAATTTTATCATTTTTTTTCCTGGCCAGTGTTTTTCCAAATACAGTTTAAAAGTTATAGCAAGGAATGGCTGTCATTGGAACCTGGAGAATAGAAAAATAACAGAAAGATAAGATTAAATTTCTCAATCATATTAAGTCTGTTCTATAGATGAACCAGAAGTAAATAAAATATCATTTGATAATATTGGTCTTCACTCCTACAAACAGAATAAGGTTTTAATTAATAATAACCAAACAAATTTTCATTAGTTATCTTCTGAATCACTTTTCAGCATCCAAATACCGCTACTCATATTCACTCAATTTATTAATCTGTTTTTCTGGACACCAACTTTGTGTTAAGTATCAGAAGAATAGGGAGATGAAGAGGTGATGTTTTTGATCTTCCAACTTTTACACTAAATAAAGGTGCTAAACAGATAAATAAATATCAGTAATACAAAGTGATGAATTATAACTGGGGCCATGCGTTTGCTTAGGAGCACAGAAGGAAGGAGCAAGGAATGTTGCAAGAGAGTCAAGAAGGACTTCCCAGAGAGGGGAATTTGAGCAACTTCTTGAAGGATGATCTAGAAGGAGAGGCTTTAGGTTGAGAAAAAAGCTCTGGAAAGTTCACTGGTTTCAGTTCAGAGGACAACAAGAAAGGTCTCAGAAAATTAAGCTGCTCATATATGTTAAAAGGGAGGGAAAGATCACTATAGGGCTTGGTCACCCCAATGAACATTTACAGCTATCTTAACAATGCTGGTTGGAAGATGACTCCGAAGAGTCAGTCTGAAAAAGACTCAACTGTTAGAACATCAGGTAGAGGATGACTTAACAGGGCTTGATCTACTTTACCTTCTTTAAGTATAAAACATTAAATATTTGTTTTGACGAGACATCCATATATGTTTGAAAGTGAAGTTAATAATCCACAGTAAACTAAGCTCTACTGAAATAAGCAGATTGCATGGAAGAATTGTACTTTTGGCAAATGAATGGTTATGGAACTAATCAGAATCCTAGATAAGTACAGAGCCTGGGACTTAGCTATTTTGTCCAGTGTACAACTAACTGTTAGTTGTACACTGGACAAAATAGCTAAGTCAAGTCCAACACCAGTGTTTTTATTTAGGGTTTTTGATTGCTTGAAATAAGAAGAATGTGTCACCTAAAAGTTTATACTACAATAAGACAACCTGGGGCTAGGGATATAGTTCAATTGGTAGAGTGCTCGCCTTGCATGCACAAGGCCCTGGGTTCAATCCCCAGCACCATCAAAAAAAAAAAAAAAAAAAAAATGACAGACCTGGCTCTCAGATCATAGCTTTGCCACATACCTGCCATGCCATGTGACTCCAAGTTGCCAGGCCTTTCTGAACCAAGTTAGATGACTATGTGTAAGGTATAAGAGTGAGAGGAGATCACATGCATTCACCAAAAGGTCTAAATGGCCTGGTATTTACGTGGTGCAACTAGAAACAACATTATGGGATAATATTCATCCTAAATTTTCTATTATTATTTTTTACCCTCCCAGCTCCTCTCTTTTTTTCAGAGGAGGTACTAGGTATTAAACCCAGGACCTTGTACATCCTAGGCAAACACCCTATACCACTGAGCTACACCTCCACTCTAACATCTTTTATTTCCTAAACCCTATCAGACAGGTGGCTACTCATAATTCCAAACACTATGCTATAAAGAGCCAGGCCCCACATGGCAAAGCCTGGGGTTGCAAGCCTTCATTCACTGTGCAGAACAGGATGTTATCTAGACCAGCTCAGCCAGGGATATGACAGCTGGGCTGTGGGGGAGGCCTGTGGTCATTCACTCCCTTTTCCAGGAAGATAAGCTCACTACACTGTGGGCGGGATTGCGACAGTCTTCATGGTATTTGATCATTTGGTATTAAGTGTTACTTTTATTCTCCTTACAAATTATTGCTAGTACATTATAGTAGGTGACTAGGAAGCTAAGATTATCATTCATTCCTTCTTTCTTTTTTTCTTTTCTTAGACTTTTTTTTTTTTTTTTGGTGTGTAGTGTTGAGGATTGAACTCTGGGGCATCCTTGTACATGCGAGGCAAGCACTCTACCAACTGAGCTATATCCCCAATCTCTTTTCTTTCTTTTATTCCCATTTAGCAAAGTTGTTTTAAAACTAACTCTATGATAGTTAAAAATTATAATCATATATTTAGATTTCAAGTGCCAGATTAAAAAAAAAACTCTGAAAGATACTCATCACCAAACCTTGGCTTTCAATGACCTGGCAGAATTAAATGGTAAAATGAGTTGTAAAATGATCCCAATGAGATGTTACACCAAGGGATCAAATTGGTTTCCACCTTACAAGACCAGCATTCCTTCTCACTGACCTTAAGAGCAAGGACAACAAACAAGGACATGTTAGTTCATACTCATTAGGACGAAAACTTTCAATAGAACATCTAAAGGCACCTAAAGACTTCAATACATCTTTGTTTTTCTGCGCGCTCATAGACAATTACACAATTTACAATTATAGGATTACCTGGTAGTAATAAAATGGAGAAGAACAATTGTATTCCTTTTCTAAAATATATAATGCCAAAACAATGTGGAGATTTAAGAAAGAAATACATGTTTGTGAACTGGAGATGAATGCTATAAGCACTTATTCCGGTTAGTAATCATCAGGAAGGAGGGAGATCAAATAATTATGGAACTGAAGACAATGAGAAGGAATATGCTCAAATATGGTGAGTGGTCAGGGAGCAGGTATGAATTTCCTGTTTATAAATTCGTTGCATTCAGTAATATACAAGGCCAGGGAAGACAGTCTAATCACCAGAAAGTAAGTAGATTGTAGACTCAAAAGCTTGTGTGAATATATATGAAAAACAAGGAAGAATAAATAAAGAAAAAGGCATTAGGGAAAGTACAATATAAAGGATGCTAGGATGCCCTAGCAGAGAATCTAGATGAAAGGAAGGTAAATCAAACAAGAATTTTCCTTGGTTTGGCATGAACATGCTTTGAAAGTCAAGATGAGTGAGACTGGTAGATTCATAGCAGAACATGTCCATTTCCCAGGATCCTACATGGCATAAACTTAATACTCAGAGAAAAGACAGAAGTACATATTAAACTGGGCAGTTTTCATATTTGTGATGGTGTCTTTCTGGGAGTTAGAACTGGAAGTCTTTACAGACTGTCGTCTAAAGATGGCAAATAGGTCTTGACTTGGGTGCTGACTAACTACAATGAGCTGCCCTGGGAGGATTCTGGAGCTGCATGGAAGTTCAAAACAAAGGATCCTATGAATGATTACTGTTGGTGTGGGTTAGGAAATAGGGAGTGACAACATATGCACCTTATATTTGTCATTCCTGATGTGTACTCTCTTCATTTTGCAGATGTAGAATGAAATCCTGAATTCTGATCTCCTGACTCATAATGCTGTCTTTAATTTATCACATTGCCTTTTTGCCTCACTCAGTGTATTACTGGCATGAAACTATCATTTACATTTAATAATGTTGCTATTCTCTTTTCTAATGCTTCTGCACAATAAATCTGGAAAATATCAAATAAATCACTGCATGAAAGAGTAGAACATGTTAGGTACAGTGGTGCACACCTATAATCCCAGCTCAGGAGGCTGAAGATAGTGAATTCAAAGCCAGCCTCAGCAAAAGTGAGGTGCAGAGCAACTCAATGAGACCCCGTCTCTAAATAAAATACAAAATAGGGCTGGGGATGTGGCTCAGTGGCCTAGTGACCCTGAGTTTAATCCCTGGTACCTTCCTTCCAAAAAAGAGTAGAACATGTAGCTTCTAGAAATAAAAGTGATTAAATATATCATATATATATATATATATATATATATATATGTAGTTGTAGATGGACAATACCTTTTATTTATTTATTTTTTGTTTAAACATTTTTATTTTAGTTGTAGATGGACATAATATCTTAAACTTATTTATTTATTATTTATGTGGAGCTAAGGATTGAATCCAGCCTCACACATGCTAGGAAAGCACTCTACAACTAAGCCCCAGCCCCAGTTCCCCTTTATTTTTATGTGGTGCTGAGAATTGAATCCAGTGCCTCTCAGATGCTAGGCAAGTACACTACCACTGGGCTACAACCTTGGCCCCAAGATACTTAATTATTTTGAGCTCAGTCTCCTGTACAATGTGAATAATAATAGTACTTACCCACTAGGTTGCTGTGAGGGTTAAATGAGTTAGGATATGTAACATTCTCAGAATAGAGCTCAACAGGTGGCAGGCAGCAAATGATAAAGGGCCAACATTATAAATAACATATCACTTTCCTTGGTGAATCCTTTCCTGCCTATTCCAGTCTCCTTTCCATCTACAAAGAGCTAATTATCCTGTCTATAATGTATGTGATTATTATTATTTGATTACATGTTGAAGTCTTCTATAAGAACTGTGATTCAGACTTTTTTGAGGGGTACTGTGGATTTAACCTAGGGGCACTTAACCACTGAGCCATATCCCCAGCCCTTTTATATATATATATATATATATATATATATATATATATATATATATAATTTAGAGACAGGATTTGCTGAGTTGCTTAGGGTCTTGCTAAATTTCTAAGGTTGGCTTTGAACTTGTGATCCTCCTGCCTCAGCCTCTGGAGCTGCTGGGATTACAGGAGTATGCCACCATGCCTATGTGAAACTTTTTTATTATGACTATGACAAAGATATTTTATGTTGTGATCCACTGTACAGATATGTATATATCTGAAACAAAAGTTCACAAACACTACTTACCCATACTACTTATATTGCACTCTGATTTTTCAAAATGACATTTCATTTTGTAAAAATACATAGTTGTGAGGGATTTCTGTTACACAGATGTATGGATTGCCAGAATTCAGCAAATATAAAGACTGATATAATTCATTATAAGTAAATTTTATACCAGAGGAAAACCAGCTACAATATTTTTTTTTCCTTTCCAGTATATTGGGGATTAAACCCAGGGGTGCTCAACCACTGAGCAACATTCCCAGTCCATTTTTAAATTTTTTATTTATTTTGAGTCAGTGTCTCATTAAGTTGCTAGGCTGGCCTCAAACTTGTGATCCTCCTTCTTCAGTTTCCTCAGTAGCTAAGATTACAAACCTGAGCTACCATGCCTAGCTATATGAATAGTTCTTGAAAAACATTTAGCAGGCTGACTTTTCATTTCTTCCCTTTATGTGTATTAAATTATAAAAGAGTTGACAAGGTTATAGGGAATCATATCAACATTTATATGTCTAGATTTTTAGTGGTGTTTTAAATTGTTATAATTTTCTGCAGTATGATCTGGTCAATTGCAACATTAAAGGAACCTTGAAAATGATTCTTTTAACTCTAGCATTCCAGTCTTAAGAATTTATCCTAAGGTGTAATTAAAAATCTACATGCACAAAAATGTTCATAACACTGTAACAGTGAACCATGGAACAATCCCAGATATTGCAAGCTCAGATAACAATCCAGAATTGTTATGTATCAAAATTAACACCAGCGTGATGTCTTTTATTAAAATTAAGAACAAGAAGGGGCTAGGGTTGTAGCTCAGTGGTATAGCACTTGCCTAGAATGGATGAAGCAGTGGGTTTGATTCTCAGCATCATATATAAATAAATAAAATAAAAGTCCATTGATAATTAAAAAAATAAAAATAAAAACTGGAAAATGAACCCTAAAGAGAGAAGTAGAAGCAGATCTTAGAAGATGGAAAAATATACCCTGTTCATGGATAGGCAGAACTAACATTATCAAAATGGCCATATTACCAAAAGTTCTCTATAGGTTTAATGCAATGCCAATCAAAATCCCAACGGCATTTCTTGTAGAAATAGATAAAGCAATCATGAAATTCATATGGAAAAATAAAAGACCCAGAATAGCAAAAGCAATTCTAAGCAGGAAGTATGAATCAGGCAGTATTGCGATACCAGATTTCAAACTATATTACAGAGCAATAGTGACAAAAACAGCATGGTACTGGTACCAAAACAGGTGGGTGAACCAATGGTATAGAATAGAGGACACAGAGACTAATCCATAAATTTACAACTATCTTATATTTGATAAAGGAGCTAAAAGCATGCAATGGAGGAAGGATAACATCTTCAACAAATGGTGTTGGGAAAACTGGAAATCCATATGCAACAAAATGAAACTGAATCCCTTTCTCTCACCATGCACAAAAGTTAACTCAAAATGGATCAAGGAGCTTGATATCAAATCAGAGACTCTGTGTCTGATAGAAGAAAAAGTTGGCTCTGATCTACATATTGTGGGGTCGGGCTCCAAATTCCTTAATAGGACACCCATAGCACAAGAGTTAATAACAAGAATCAACAAATGGGACTTACTTAAACTAAAAAGTCTTTTCTCAGCAAGAGAAACAATAAGAGAGGTAAATAGGGAGCCTACATCCTGGGAACAAATTTTTACTCCTCACACTTCAGATAGAGCCCTAATATCCAGAGTATACAAAGAACTCAAAAAATTAGACAATAAGATAACAAATAACCCAATCAACAAATGGGCCAAGGACCTGAACAGACACTTCTCAGAGGAGGATACACAATCATTCAACAAGTACATGAAAAAATGCTCACCATCTCTAGCAGTCAGAGAAATGCAAATCAAAACCACCCTAAGATACCATCTCACTCCAGTAAGATTGGCAGCCACTATGAAGTCAAATAACAACAAGTGCTGGCGAGGATGCGGGGAAAAGGGTACTCTTGTACATTGCTGGTGGGACTGCAAATTGGTGCATCCAATTTGGAAAGCAGTTTGGAGATTCCTGGGAAAGCTGGGAATGGAAACACCATTTGACCCTGCTATTGCCCTTCTCAGACTATTCCCTGAAGACCTTAAAAGAGCATGCTACAGGGATACTGCCACATCGATGTTCACAGCAGCACAATTCACAATAGCTAGACTGTGGAACCAACCCAGATGCCCTTCAATAGATGAATGGATAAAAAAAATGTGGAATCTATACATAATGGAGTACTATGCAGCAATAAAAAAATGACAAAATCATAGAATTTGCAGGGAAATGGATGGCACTTGAGCAGATTATGCTTAGTGAAGCTAGTCAATCCCTAAAAAACAAATACCAAATGTCTCCTTTGATAATAATGAGAGCAACTATGAACAGAGCAGGGAGGAAGAGCAGGAAGAAAAGATTAACATTAAACAGAGACATGAGATGGGAGGAAAAGGGAGAGAAAAGGGAAATTGCATGGAAATGAAGGGAGACCCTCATTGCTATACAAAATTACATATAAGAGGTTGTGAGGGGAATGGGAAAATAAACAAGGAGAGAAATGAATTACAGTAGATGGGGTAGAGAGAGAAGATGGGAGGGGAGGGAGGGGGGATAATAGGGGATAGGAAAGGTAGCAGAATACAACAATTACTAATTGGGCATTATGTAAAATTGTGGATGTGTAACCGACGTGATTCTGCAATCTGCATTTGGGGTAAAATTGGGAGTTCATAACCCACTTCAATCTAATGTATGAAATATGATATGTCAAGAGCTTTGTAATGTTGTGAACAACCAATAAAAAATAAATAAATAAATTGGTTATTAGAAAACAATGTGGTATTTTTGAAAAAAAAAAACTGGAAAATGAAAATAAACAGACTATGCAGAAGAATGGGAAAATGTATATAAAATAATGTTAAGTCACAAAATCAGAATACCAATTCTACATTCATATAGATTACAACTATGTAAAAGAAACATCTAAATAGGTAAAGATTAAAAATAGACCTGACCGATTCATCTTGAAAATATTTGCTAATTGAAAGAAGCCAATCATAAAGGATGACATATTGTATAACTCCATTACACGAAATATCTAAAGGAGGCAAATCTAAAGAGACAGCCAAGAAGATTCGGGGGGGCATAGGGTTCAGAAAGTTATGTCTAAGAGGTAAGGGATGGTAAGAATAGTTCCATAAACAGTGAGTATAGGAAAAAGCCATTGAATTGTATACATTGAGTGAACTTTACAGTTTGTGAATTATATCTCAAAAGAGCTGTAGGCCAATGGAAAAATCTGGAAGAGCTCCCAACAGTCAAAGATAAGAATAATTTGAACAACACAATATTGGATTATAACCCAAAGTATAAAATAAATATACATAATTGCATATGGACATAAATACATGATAGAATAAATAAACAAGGACAGAAGACTCCCAAATACTGTAGAATAAAACAGACTCCCAAATACTGTCCTAATGTGACTCAACTCTCCAGTTCAGAAAGAGAGGATAACAGTAGACAACATTCATACAGTGCTTGCTTAGGTGCCAGGTGCTGCTTAAACACTTTGCCCACATTTATATAATCCTCCTAAGAGCCCTGCAAGTTAGAAATGGTTTTTATCTCCAAAAACTTTATGGATGTAAAAATATACTTGCCAAAGGTCACTATGTAAAATGGTAGAGGAAGGATCCAATTTCAATTAGTCTGTGCTCCCACACTCAATGCTCATTACTTCTGGATTTTCCTCAGGACTAGTAATTCAATGATATCTGTACAAGGACCATGGAGGCACAATTTCATTCCCAATTCACTAGTGTAAATCTAGCTCTGGCCAGTTATACTCTATGTAAAAGCTTTTATTGCATGTTTTGGTGTTTCAGTCTTGACCCTGGAGCTTAACACGAAAGGCACAATTCTAATAGATTATTTACTTTTTGTTGATATCAACATGGATCCTACAATGCTTAAGAAATGGCTCAATTAAATAATTATGAAAATTTAGTAAAGGTCAAACTGCTACATTCTCTACATTTGTTATTATATCTAATGTTTCCAAAATCCCTAAGTCTGACTTGCTCTTCATAGAGTTGAGCTAATCTTCCTACTTCCAAAAAGTAAAACATACTAGGCAAATGCTCACCAAGGCAAGTTTTCAGACTCATATCTGAACTTAGTACTATTCTGGTTCAGATCAGATTTCAGGGTAGAGCACAGCCTTTGATGGCCTCCTTGACTGCCCTTTGCCCAGAAGCACTTTTTTTTTTAGGGGGAGGAGAGTACCAGAGATTGAACTTAGAAGCACTCAACCACTAAGCCACATCCCCAGCCCAATTTTTTTTATTTCATTAGAGATAGGTCTCACTGAGTTACTTAGCACCTCGCCTGTTGTTGAAGCTGGGTTTGAACTTGTGATCCTCCTGTCTCAGCCTCCTGAGCTGCTGGGATTACAGGCATGCACCACCGCACCCAGCCAGAAGCACTTTTTGCTATTTTGAATTTCACAATAAAGTACAGCAACAAAGTATGTGGTGAACATGCAAATGGGGGATCAAAGTTGTAGACAAGAGCCTACCCCAGTGTGCCCAGAGAATAATAATACTTAAATTACACTCATTTATAACTTGGAATCTTTGAAAAGCAAGAAATGTCAAAATTATTTTAATACTGGCCAAATACACTATTTCAATCGCTGCGCTATAATATATAGTGCTTGCCTAGCACATGTGAAGCACTGGGTTCGATCCTCAGCACCACATAAAAATAAATAAAGATATTATGTCCATCTATAACTAAAAAAATTTAAAAAAAAAGAAAAGAAAATATGTACAGTCAATAAAACCAAGAGAAGAAACATCCTGGGTAAAGCACTCTAGAATACCAATGGGTAGGAAAAACTAAGGTAGCACTAAGAAATAGGGCAATAAGAAGAGAGGGAGAGGAAGAAGAAGAGGAGGAAAGAGTGCTTAAGAAGAGCAGGGACTGGCAGAAGTGGAGGTTAGAAAAATGAGGATTTTTGAGGGTCAAAAATGCCAAGAAACCCAGAAACAACAATCACTACCCAAAGGAAAGATTTCTGCTGGGAGTGAATGTGACTATAAGAACAATAGGGGGACTTGGGAAGAGGCCCAGAGTCCCTTTTGCAATGAGTGCAAGGGAAGGTACCATTAAGGACCCTAAAGCTCTTAGAAATCCCTGGTGGATACTTGATGGCAGAAAGGCAGATCCTCCACTGAAAAGAACTAGTTAAGGATCACAATAGCTACATTAGGCCAATCAAGCTTAGTAACATCACTAAAATTGAGAAAACTAGACATTAGTGCCACCTGGTATAATGCAATAGGAGCATACTATGTCGCCAATGGGGAGGAATTTTTGCCAAAAACAAAAAATAAAAATCCTGGATCAAACCTAGCCTCTAGACCTAACTTCTAGTTTATAAAAAATATGGAGGAGCTGGCATGGTGGCACATACCTATAATTCCAGCTGCTCGGGAGGTTGCCAGCCTCAACACTTTAGCAAGGCCCTGTCTCTAATAAAATATAAAAAAGAGGTGGGAATGTAGCTTGCTGGTTAAGCGCCCCTGGGTTCAATCCTGGTACAAAAAAAAAAAAAAAAAAAAGGAAGAGAAAGTAATATGATAAACAATACCATAAGAATGTAATTAGCTGAGCTCAGTGGCACACACCTATTATCCCAGTGTCTCAGGAGGCTGAGGCAGGAGGATCCTGAGTTCAAAGCCAGCCTCAGCAAGGGTAAGGCGCTAAGCAACTCAGTGAGACCCTGCCTCTAAATAAAATATAAATAGGGCTGGGGATGTGGCGCAGTAGTTGAGTGTCCCTGAGTTCAGTCCCCCGGTACTAGCCTACCACAAATGTAATTAGCCAAATATAAATCATTCTATAGGATAAATGACCTGGTCCCTTAAGAAATAAATGGCATGAGAATAGGGGTAGGTGAGGGAAATGCAAAACAAAATAAACAAACAAAAAATCCTAAAAACATAACAATTAAATAAAATAAGTCAGATTATGTTGACTAGAAATCACCAGCTGTTAAAAAGGTTCTTATAGAAGTATATACCAATGAAAAAAGAATGTAAGGCCTGGGATTTGCTTTAAAATATTCCTCACATAGAAGGAAAAAGTATAGTGATGAGATAAAAAATTGCAATATGTTGTGTTGAGGCTACAGCTCCGTTAGTAGAGTGATTGCCTTGTATGCACAAGGTCCTGGGTTCAATACGCAGCAACACACACACACACACACACACACACACACACACACAGGTAAGATCTTGATAAATGTTGACCATGAGTTCATTAGATTTTTTTTCATGATTAAAATTTTTCAAAATAAAAAAGTTAAATAAAAAGTCAAGGGCTTGGGGTGGGGGGCATGGGGTTTATTGGTAGAGCTGATGTTTAGCATGCATGAGGCCCTGGATTCAATCCCAGCATAAAAACAAACAAAACCCCCTCAAAAGTCTATATACAACATATTTTTAAAAAGTTTTTCATTGTTCATAGATCTTTATTTTATTTATTTGTTTATATGTGGTTCTGAGGATTGAACCCAGTGCCTCATACATGCCAGGTAAGTGCACTACGGCTGAGCCTCAGCCCCAGCCCCAGCCCCTATACAACATATTTAAAACATCTAATTGCTATACAAAACAAGGGAAACAACAAAAGCAATAGGAGTTATTTTAAAATGTCCCTAACAAGTTTTTCAATCTTTTTTTGTAGAATATTGTCATGTATCTTAGGTTGGCCCATTCATAGAAAGAAAATTAAAAGTTACCATCATTTAAAAACATGTTATTGTAAAAAGTGTTTTTTGTTGTTGTTCTTGTTGTTGTTAAATTTTACCAAAACATTCTCCAGAGGCTAGGAGTATGGCTCAGTGGCAGAGCATGTACCTAACATGCATGAAACCCTGAGTTCTAACCCTAGCACCAGAATAAAACAAAACAAAACAAAACAAAAACAACAAAACATTCTCCAAAGAGAACACTGTCTTTAACATAGAATTCCCAGGCCATATATCCATGTCTGGTATCATTCTTTTGAACATTTTTCCCCTACTGCTACAATGGGAGACAAACCATATTTCCAAGCTTGTTGAAAAGTTTTGTCAGTTTCCCACTCAGTCACATTTTTTTTCCAGTCGTTTTGTTAACATGTTTATAGACCTGGTTATTCATTCTTAGCCAATATCCAGGAGAGACTTGGCTCAAGACAATCTTTTTTTTTTTTCCTTTTCAATTTTGACATCTCCATGAATTAGGTATTATACAATATCATCACAGCCTACTTTTCTTCTGCCTCATATTACCCAGGAGACAACTCCGGAATGAACTTGGACTAGAATTTGATATAGCATCCTGAGTTTCTTAAAGATTTTGATGTCTATTTTTCTATAGTCTTTGAAGGTTCTTTCCTTTTTCTTTTGCATACAAGATATTATTTGAATGAATCGAGTGTCCTACAAGTATTGCCGTAATTTTCTTAGCCACAGGCAATTACTACAATGAGAAGGAGCTATCTGAGCTATCTACCTTGGTGCTGCTGTAGCATTCCTTCTTTTGTGTTTGGTATGTCACTTAGTTTGTACCTTTGGTTTTGAACACATCAGTCTACTCAAAGATCTTCCTATGGGCTATAATATTTGTTTGCTCTCTGTTTATAAATGTAAGCACAGTGTCATCACTGAATTACTCTGAAATGACTTAAACTACGTAAAAATGATTTCAAACATGCAAATAGTGGGAATCAATTTAGTGAAAGGAGACTTTATTTCTTGTTTCCCAATACACATTCACACTCACTAAGTGGGAACCACTTTCTGCCCTACTAAGGATTTGGCTAAAGTGACCAAGAATTCTTTATCTCAGTTTTCTCTTTCCACCGTGGAGCTAAAAATATTTGTCAAAACCTTTGCAGATGATGTAAACCCTATGTCTAAATTAGTGTTTATGAACCAGTTTGAATTTTTTTGTAGAAGGAGGCCAGGTATGTGGTCAGGAAGATATAAAACTATATATTTAGGTGAGTAATTACAAGAAGCTATTCAATTCTCAGAGGCAGAGTCAAAACTCTGCATATATAAGATAGTGGAATATTTCGTTAAGAAGATATCTTAGTGTTTTCTATTCCTGACTTATTTAAAAGTCTGGAGTTCCTGGGCTAGGATTGTGGCTCAGTGGTGGCATGCTTGCCTAGCATGCATGAGGTACTAAGTTCAATTCTCAGCATCACATACAAATAAGTAAAATAAAGGTCCATCAACAACTAAAAAATATTTTTTTAAAAAAACACAGTTTTAAAAAAAAAGTCTGGAGTTCCTTATCATTCTTTGTTGACATATATATGTAAATAAAATAAGACAAGTCCCTCTGGTCAAGATTAAAAAAAAAAAAAAAAGTAAAAACACACAGGTACTAAAGATTAGCAATGGGAAAGGGGAAAAAACACTCTAAAATTTATTCTAAACTTATCAAAGATATAAAGAGACTTTCTAAAAGAATCAATGGGCAGGGAAAGAGAGATGAACAGGACTAAAAGAACAAATAGGAAATTTCAAAGGTGAGACAGAAGAGAGGAAATGACTCAGCTACAGATTAGGTCGGGAATTCCAGTTGGGTGAGGTAAATGATAATGTGGCCTGGGAAAGTTCTTTACCTACAGAGGACAAAATTCTAGAAACTCACTGCAGTGTTCTAATGATTGAAGTGCTCCAGCACAGCAATTGGGGAGGATGAGACAGGAGGATCACAACTGAAAGAAGCAAGAATTTATTGAATACTCATATGTGCAGTTCTAGCTTTCATAGTTGTTTGGTACATTACTGACCAGTACACACATGATTTAAATAGTGTAATAAGTAAGCTAGTCCTTGATTTATGGTGTTAACCTTAAGATTTTTTACTTTACCAACACACAAAAGAGATATTGGAATTTTGATCTTTTCTCAGGCTAGTTATATTTGGTGACACTCTACTGTGTACTGGTTTGCGAAACTATGATGTTCAGTAGATTAGGTGTATCATCTCAACTTATGAGGAGTTTATGGGGAAGTAACCCTTTGTAAGGGGAGGAGCATCTTTATGAAGATGAATACTATTAATAAAGAACAAAATATGGTCTGTGAGCAATCTGGAAGGCTTCTTGGAGACAGTAATGCTGGAGTTGAGTTTTGAAGGAGGAATGGAAGAAATGGCATGTGTTAAATCACTGTGGAGTGAAACAGCATTATGCATTTGAGGAACCAAAGCCAGTAGTTTGGCTGCAGAGAATTGGTTGGCATGATGAGTGATGGAAGATTAGGTGGCTGGGACAATTTACCATTTTGAAGGATCTTTATATGCCAGCTTAAATTTGGGCTTTAAATTTGGAGATTACTAAAATATTTTAAGCAGAAGATGACAAATCAAATCTGCCTTTGAGGAAGACCACTTAAGTGGCAGTGATTGTGAGAGGTGGAGGAAGAGTTGAGGTAGGAAGATTTAAAATAAGTCATGAATGGAGAAAGGACTGGATGTGGTAGTTAAATAAAATGTATGAGAATGTCTGCTAGGCTTTAGATATAGTATTACTTAATAACATATATAACATAAGAGAAACAATTTCCTTTCTTTTTCCTTTCCTAAGATTCCAGTCTTTTCTTGAACCAAAGGTACCTGTGGGAAATTTAAGTGTGCATCTTCCTCTTCTTTTGATGCTATCATCATGTATATCAACCATACCCTCTTGCAAAATGTTTCTTAGTATGTAAGTATTTGGGTATGGAGGCAGCATGTTGTGTATTTCTGAGCTTTTTATGTACTATAGTCCCTTGCCCTCAGCGAGTAAGACTGAATAAGCAGGTGATATGTGGTCACTAATAAATGAAGAATCAGTACTTTAATAATGTGGAGAAATAGTTCTTAATAGTACTGTGACCTAAGACCTCATTTCATATATAAATAATAGCAATTTGCTCTTCATTAAACTTTAATAACAGTAAAGCAGGCACGATAAAATAAGATTTACTAATTCATCTCTTTCAAATTACATCCTGAGTGGTTATGTATATATTACGTAGTGAATCGCTTCTGCTCCTCTTACCAAACTTCCAAAACACAGCCCATCCCAGATTAGGAAAGAAGAGCAGAGGCAAAGTGGAACAAGTTTCGACAGAAATGGGACCAAACGAAGACGAGGAATCAATCACCACGGCTGGAAGAATCTGGGCTGTTTGCCCAAAAAGAACATCTAAGTCTCGGGAACTGACTGGTGCTAAGAAACCTAAGATAGAGCGAGTGACAGGCACAGAAAGAGGCCTGACCCTTTGGGACTGCCTGAAACACGCTAGGAATGCAAGAGAAACGTCCGGAATCCAGGATTGGCTGCTGCCAGAGACAAGCTGGGCTTAACCCCAGCTCCAAAGGCAAGCAAAAGGCCGACTCCGTCGGTTGGGAAACGACGCCCTAGGGCTGCCCACACGAAGGACACAACCCCGGAGCCAGAGGCCAGCCCGCTGCCAAAAAGTCCAAGGGAGCCCCAGAATCCATAGCCTACACGAACACCCGGAGCCGTCTGTGGGCGGGCCTAGGGGCGGGGCTCACACGCCTCCGCCCTCTAACTGCGATCAACTGCGTCCTCAGTGCGCCTGCGTAGGGTGAGGCCGGACTCTATTTGGCTATTAAGCGTGCGGCGGCAGCGGCGTTCTCTACCCGGCATGCTGTGCGGGAGCAGCGGCCCTACGTCTATCCCTTTCCCAACCCTGCCCCTTCTCTCCCCCCTCCCGCCGCGGCCCCCCTTTCCCTAAAGTGAGTGAGTGAGACGGGCAGATGGAGGAGGGATTGTAATGGCGGCGGCCGGCAGCTCCCTGCTCTGACCCACGGCAGGCACATAGCAACGACCCCCTCCCCGCCCCTCTCCCTGCCGGCCTCCGCCCCGCCGTCGGCGCGGGGCCACCCTCCACGGCCCTTCCCCCAGCTGTCGGCGTCTAGCCCTGCGCCCCGGCCGGGGCCCCACACACAATGGACGAGCTTGCCGGAGGCGGTGGTGGCGGCCCGGGAATGACGGCCCCTCCCCGGCAGCAGCAGGGACCTGGGGGGAACCTGAGTCTTTCGCCGGGGGGCAACGGAGCGGCGGGCGGCGGGGGTCCTCCGGCCTCCGAGGGAGCCGGTCCCCCGACAGGCCCCGAGCTGTCCCGGCCACAGCAGTACACTATTCCGGGGATACTGCACTACATCCAGCACGAGTGGGCTCGGTTCGAGATGGAGCGGGCGCACTGGGAGGTGGAGCGGGCCGAACTGCAGGTACCTTGCTGGGGTCAGTGTGCGGGACGGCTACCGTAGAGAGGTTCCCGGCCTGGGGCTGGGGGGGGGCGGATGTGGGGCTGGGATTCCCTTCAGCCCGAGCCCTTTCCTTGGGAGGCCGAGAGGAACATACCTGTGCGGCTCGGGGGATGATGGTCCTGCGACGGGTCTTCCTAGGGTCCCCCTCCCCCTTTCCCGCTGAAGCTTGTTCCCCAACCCTTACTAGCTACGCGGTACGGGCTTCCTCGGGGCAGCCATTTTGGCTTTTAGTATGGCGTCTGCGGGGGCTCCTCCGGAGGCGGCCTTCCCCGGCCTCTCGGCCTTGGGGCCGAGCTGTTCTTCGTGAGAGTCCGGCGCGGGGCTGCTGTGTACTGAGTTTGCTCTTGTTTATTCTTCTTGAAATTGAAAACCCGAGGACCTGAACTGCGAAGAACAGTTTATTCTCTTTTCCTGGACCACCCCCCTTTCCCGATTAGGCTTGCCTGGTCCCCCTCCCCCGTGACTTGGTACGCGGTTGCCCTTTGACAGTCACGCTTTTTTCTTAGGCTGTTACCATGCACTATAGTTTGCGGCCGACTTGGGAAGTTTTCATTTTCCACCGACAACTCTTGAGTTCCTACTTATCTGGGGTGCTGCTTTACTCGCTTGGATTTCCTTTAGTTCTTCCTTAGTTGCTGACTTTTCAACACTTTTAACACTGAATTTTTCTTTTTAGAGTAATACCTTCACCAGACTTCCTCCCAATCCCTTTAATTTTTATACAAAGCCAAACAAGACGGTTGTGTTTGTGAAACGATTTGAGAAGATAATTAGTATTAGTTTGAAATAAGACATACTTGTTTCACAGTACCAACTCGTGAAGCAAAGTTAAATGTTCTTAGGACTCTTAATAATTGAGCCTGACTCGTTCCTCTTAATGTAAATCTTTGATAGGCTGAGATGCCTGACTTTTGGAAACTCTTACTAGTTTAGGGCTCAAGTCTTGAGTTTCAAAATTGCTGCATCTTTTTTAAAGGTTTAATTTTTAAAATATTTGTGTTTATTTTTAAATCCCTTTCCGGATTAAATCTAAACATGCATCTAAATAGTGTTGCACTTTTTCTTCATACATACTTAGGGTGTAAGCATTATTGTTCATTGTCACATATACCTATGATGAATAATTAGGAAGATGTGTTGAAAGAGGAAAGGTTAGATTTATGTAGAAAGGATGTCCTCAAATAAATATGAGTCTCTTCAGTTTGATTTGATTGACTTTACAAAGTGGGTGAGGTTAGACTTTAAAAAAAAAAAAAGTAAAACCACTTATATTTTGACACTTTAAATCAATTCATTGCTTTAGATTTGTGCATTGCTATACTTTGGGGCTTTAAAAAATGGGCTTTAAAAATTTTTCAAAGGGCTTAAGTAAAAATTGCCTGTGTTTTTTGTAAGTTCATGTACAGTCTGCTTTGAAATACTTAGAATTCGTGTAGTTCTGTTGATATACAACTATATGGGACGCTATGCTGCTAACTTTTTTTGTGTGAGTAGCGCCATCATAGTAGTGCATCTATTTTAAAAAGTTGCATTGAGTTTTGTTTGGGAATGGCTTATTTCACTTAGCATGGTACTCTCCAGTTCCATCCATTTACTGCAAATGCCATAATTCCATTTTTCTATATGACTGAGTAATATTCAGTTGTGTATATGTACGCATTTTATTTGTCCATTCATCTGCTGAAGGGCATGTAGGCTCGTTCCACAGCTTGGCTATTGTGCTTTTATAAATGTTGATGTGGCTGCATCACTGAAGTATGCTGAAGTCCTTTGGACATATGCCGAGGAGTGGGATAACTGGGTCAAATGGTGGTTCCATTCCCAGTTTTCAGAGAAATCTCCAAACTGTTTTTACAGAGTGTATGTACCAATTTGCAGTCCCACTAGCAATGTATGAGTGAACCTTTTTCTCCAGATCCTCATCAACATTTACTGTTAACTTGTATTCTTTTTTTTTAATATTTATTTTATTAGTTGGACACAATATCTTTATTTATTTTTATGTGGTGCTGAGGATCGAACCCAGAGCCTGGCATGTGCTAGGTGAGCGCTCTACCGCTGAGCCACAACCCCAGCCCTAACTTGTATTCTTTTTTTTTTTTTTTTTAATATTTTATTTACATTTTGGTTTTTGGTGGACACAACATCTTTGTTGGTATGTGGTGCTGAGGATCGAACCCGGGCCACGCCCATGCCAGGGGAGCGTGCTACGGCTTGAGCCACATCCCCAGCCCCATAACTTGTATTCTTGATAATTGCCATTCCGACTGGAGTGAGATGGAATCTCAATGATGTTTTAATTTGCATTTCTCTAATTGCTAGAGGTGTTGAACATTTTTTCATATATTTCTTGACTATTTGTATTTTTTCTGTGAAGCGCTCGTTCAGTTCCTTTGCCCATTTATTGCTTGGGTTATTTGGGTTTTTTTGGTGTTAAGTTTTTTTGTATATCCTGGATATTAATGCTCTATCTGAAGTGGACGGTGATAAAGATTTTCTTCCATTCTGTAGGCTCTCTGTTCACATTAATGATTATTTCCTTTGCAGTAAAGAATCTTTTTTAGAGGCTGGGGATGTGGCTCAAGCGGTAGCGCGCTCGCCTGGCATGCATGCGGCCCAGGTTTGATCCTCAGCACCACATACAAACAAAGATGCTGTACCTGCCGATAACTAAATAATAAATATTAAAAAAAATTCTCTACCTCTCTCTCTCTTTAAAAAAAAAAAAGAATCTTTTTAGTTTGATACCATCTCATTTATTGATTCTTGGTTTTACTTCTTTCTTGGGGAGTACCCGGTTGAACTCAGGGGCACTCAACCATGGAGCCACATTCCAGCCCTATTTTATTTAGAGACAGGGTCTCACTGAGTTGCTTAGCACCTCACTTTTGTTGAGGCTGGCTTTGAACTCTCCATCTTCCTGTCCCAGTATCTCCAGATACTGGGATTAAAGGCCTGTACCACCACAGCTTGATTTTACTTCTTGCACTTTTGGAGTCTTACTGAGGAAGTTGGTTCCTACTTTGGGGCCTACTGTTTTTTTTTTTTTTTCCTAGTAGGCACAGAATCGCTTTGTCTAATGCCTGCATGTGTGATTCATTTTGAATTTCCAGTTTTCCTTGCACCATTTGTTGAAGAGGTGATCTTTTTTCCAATGTATGTTTATGGCACCTTTGTCTAATATAGCTGTATTTATGTGGGTTGGTTGCTATGTCTTCTATTGTTTCGTTGGTCTTCATGTCATTTTTTTTTTGTCTACACATATTTTTAAAGTATTCATTGAAATTGTTCCATAGTGAACATGAAAAGGTTAAGGTATACCTTATTTTGATGTAGAATCTTATATGTAATTATATTGTCCCTAGCTTTGGAAAAGATATTAAAATGAAACTTTAGAATACTGGGCAAGGTGATGCACACCTGTAATCCTAGCATCTCAGGAGGCTGAGGCAGGAGGATTGCAAATTCAAAGCCAGCCTCAGCAACTTCGAGAGACCCTGTCTCAAAAAATAAAAACAGATTGGGATGTGGCTCAGTGGTTAAGTGTCCCTGGGTTCAATCCCTGGACCAAAAAGCATAAATAAATAAGTAAACTATAAAATGAAACTTTGCTGTCTACTTCTTTTTTCTGTATAAAGAATATTGGGAAAAGTTTTGTCTTAGAAACTTGGAACAAAACCAACAGATTATGTCTTAAAACTCTGTAATGCCTTCTTACCTTGGACTCCACAAAGGTATAAGTCAGTAAGGTTTTTGGACAGTGTTTCCCAAACTGTACCGCCAGTCACAATCACTTTGTGGAATTTTAAAATATATGTAGACATTTGTCTTATTGTCTAGAGATTTTTGGTTGATTTGGTCTAGGGCTTGGAAGAAAATGGAGTATTCATGGATTTTGGCAGTGAATGTTATTTAAAAATTATAACTGCCATTCAATCTGCGTTATAACCTTATGAAGTATATATTCGTATTTCCTTTGAACGCTTTGCAGAAAACTTTTTCTGTTGGTAATTGATCTTCACGTAGCCAAATCCTGTGTCCTTACTCACCATATGCAATAACCCACACTTTTCTGTAGTTATTTCTTTCTCAAAAATTGTATATATTTAGCTTCCACTCTATCATTCCTCATTCTTCTTTTGGTCCACATTTATTTTATTTTTATGTGGTGCTGAGGATCGAACCCAGTGCCTCATGCATGCTAGGCGAGTGCTCTACCTCTGAGCCATAATCCCAGCCCTACTATCTTAATAATACTTAACTTTTACTGTTTCCTAAACGTTATTCCAGTGCTTCAGTATTTACCCATTTGAATCTTTTTTTTTTTTTTAATATTTATTTCTTAGTTTTCGGCCGACATAACATCTTTGTTGGTATGTGGTGCTGAGGATCGAACCCGCGCTGCATGCATGCTAGGCGAGCGCGCTACCGTTTGAGCCACGTCCCCAGCCCCCATTTGAATCTTAAAACAACCAGTGAGATTAGCACAGGTGGTGGTGTCTTTATTTTTTCTTTTTATTCTCTCTCTCTCTCTTTCTTGGCATTGAAATATTGAGGATTAGTTGTTACTTATCTGCCCAATATCATGCAGCAAGGAGGCATCAAAAGCAGAACTTTAATTGAAGCCTTCCTCCAGAAGCCACATTCTTAGCCAGAATTACATTTTCACTTCCAAATGTCCCAGGCACATTTCTAACTCTGGTTTAACTTTTCTACCTCAAATTCAATACATCCATTCAGTTGATCTCAAGTGCTTGCCTCTTTCCCCCAACAAAGCATACTTGTTCATTCTCCTTTATTCCTTGTCATCATTAATGTTATCAATAACCTTCCAATTACTTGGTACCAGAGAGGTATCTGGTCAGTCTGAGTTTTATTCTAATTATTTGTTCCAGTGAATATATTTGAGTGCCACTTTGTGTTAGGTGTTGGATATGTAATTATGTGTGAAACAATGACTTTGTCCCTATGGAGCTTATACTCTAGAAATGTGCATTGGCAAATTAACAGTATGTTGAGAATGATGAGAAACCTGTATATGATAGACTTTCAGGTAATTGCTAGTATTTATTGAGCACTTGATTTATGTCAGACATTAAGTTTTTCAGTCAGTGTCTTAGCTCACTAAAATTCTTGTAATGCTCCTAACAGGTATACTTTTAGATCTGGGAATACCTAAACATATAAAGAACATTCTATTTGGAAGCATTGCCATTAGCTAGAATTCTAAAGCAGGAAAAGAGCTTTGCTGAAAGTGTGTGACCCTGGAGTACAGTGAATCAAAGGGTCATGTAATATAGCCTCACTATTCGAAAAATAAATTCTAATTCAGCAATTCTTAATTTGGGGAGATTGCAGTCTTCTTTGCATATACAATGAAAATTATGGAGCCTCTTAGTTTTTTTTTTTTAAAGTGGGGTAAGAAAATTTGCCTGGAATGTCCAAGATGCCTGACTACTAACCTAAAGAAGTAACCCTAATTTAATTTGCACTTTTCACTGTTACCACTGTTTTAATTCTGGGTATTCTTCCAGCCTGAATTCAATAGGATAATTTCCTTCCATCCACTACTTCTTTTTTTATCCTCTATATTACAAATATTGTATTATGTATAGCCATTAATAGTTCATTTTGGAGAGTTTTGCCCATACTGTGGCCTCCCACAAACCTGTCACTCATCTTAA
The DNA here is from genome assembly GCF_052094955.1 of Ictidomys tridecemlineatus. NCBI lineage: Eukaryota > Metazoa > Chordata > Mammalia > Rodentia > Sciuridae > Ictidomys > Ictidomys tridecemlineatus. The sequence continues at coordinate 83,261,813 of NC_135481.1, forward strand.
ACAGTAACAACTTATGACCTGTTTTACCTGTACTTATATCTGCTTCTCCCATTTATTTATTTATGGTAACGGAAATTGAACTCAGGGGCCATTGAGACACATCCCCAGCCCTATTTTGTATTTTGTTCACAGACAGGGTCTCACTGAGTTGCTTAGTGCCTCGCTTTCTTTGAACTCGTGATCTTCCTGCCTCAGCCTGCAATCCTGGAATTATATGTGATGCTTCTCCCCATTTTGAAGCAAATCCCAGAATCATATAGTTTCACCTATGAATTTCAGTATATATCTAAAAGATAAGAGCTTTAAAAAACAACTGCAATATCATTATTGTAGTTGTATACCAAATATTTGAGATGAATTAGTAATTCTTTAATATTTTCCAACATCCAGTGTTCAGATTTCCGATTTTCTCAGTTATCTGAACAAATTTGTTTGAATCCAGATCACACATTGTGATTGGGACACTCCCATCCCCCTTCATTCCTTCCTTTGGTACAGGGGATTGAACCTCTAGGGGTACTCTACCACTGAGCTGGATTCCCAGCCCTTTTTATTTTTTAAAATAATGTCTCAGTAGGGGGTGTAGTTCAGCGCTTGCCTAGCACATGTGAGGTACTGGGTTGGAGTCTTAACACCACAAAAACATAAATAAAGATATTGTGTTCATCTACAACTAAAAATAATTAACAATAACAACAAAAAAAGACGGGGTCTCTAGGGCTGGGGTTGTAGCTCAGTGGCAGAGCACTTGCCCTAACATGTGGGAGGCACTGGATTTGATCTTTAGCACTACATAAAAATAAGTAAGATAAGGCATTCTGCCCATCTATAACTACAAAAAAAAAAAAAAAAAGAAGAAGAAGAAGATAGGGTCTCTAAGTTGCTGAAAGCCTTGCTAGCAAAGTTGTTGAGATTGGCCTGGAACCTGTGATCATCCTGACTCAGTCCATCTTGTTTGATTTGTTATTGAACTAATCAGGTCTTTGTTCCTTAAAGAGTCCCAGAGTCTGGGTTTTGTTGACCACTTCCCTGTGGTGTGTTTTATTGTCTTATTTATTTTCCTTGAAACTTAGTTTGTTGAATCTAGGGGCTTAATCAGAATTTTTTTTTTTTCCTTTTCTGTCTTTGGGAAGTGATATTGGAGGGAAAGATAACTTTCTACATGATGATGATATATGTGGTCTTACGTCAGAAGGCACACAACAATTGTTTTTTTTGTGTGTGATGTTAGCGGTTTGATACTAGTGCTTAGGAATGGTCATTCATTAGGACCACCCTTAATTTTAAAAAATCTTTAAAAATTGATATCATTCACATAATATAGAATTCAACCTTTAAAGTATACATTTCTGTGGAGGGTTCAGTATGTTTCACACTCATTAGTAATTTCAGAGTATTTTCATCACCCCAGAAAGGAACCCTGCATCTGGCAGTAATTAGTCCCAGTTCTCTCCTTCCTTTACTAACCACTAATCTGTTTTTTGTCTATGGATTTGCCTATTCTGGACATTTCTGAAAGTGGGATAATGGAATATGTGGCTTTATCATTCAGTTAGCATGATGTTTTCAAGTCCATCCTTGTAGCAAATAACAGCACTTTATTTATTTTAGGGATGTGTGTGTGTGTGTGTGTGTGAGATATATATATATATATATATGTATATATGTATATGTATACTATGTATACATATAGTGCTACATATGTGTATATGTTTATATATATATATAACAACATACATATGTGTATATTTATAGTACTGGTAATTGAACCCAGGGGCACTCACCAACTAAGCTACATCCCCAGCCCTTTTTATATATTTTTTTAGAGACAAGGTCTTGCTAAATTGTTGAGGCTGGCTTTGAATTGTAATCCTGCCTCAGCCTTCTGAGCTGCTGGGATTACAGGTGTATGCCAAATAATATTGTTTTGTTTGGGTATATTATATTTTATTTATGATAGACATTTAGATGGTTTTTACTTTTTGGCTGTTATGAGCATTTATGTAAATTTTTTTGTGGGCATATGTTGGGTTCAGTTTCTAGGTCATGTTTAAGTGTGTGTGTGTGTGTGTGTGTGTGTGTGTGTGTGTGTATGTATGTGCGTGCGCATGCAAACACACACTGGGTATTGAACCCAGGGCCTGTGAATGTGTGGCAAGCATTCTACCAACTGAGCTATATCCTCAGTCCAATGTTTAGTTTTTTGAGGAACTGTCAAACTGTTTTTCAAAGTGTACTACTTTACATTCCTACCAGTAATATTTTAGGACCATCCTATTTTTCAACTTTGAATTGTATTTTTATTAATTTTTTTCCTTTTGCAAAATGCTTTTCCTGTAAATTTATTTTTCTTTTGATTCCAAATTGTGTCCTCTTTTCCTTTTTTTCCTTCTTTCTTTCTTTTTATTTTTTTGGTACTGGGGATTGAATCCAGGAGCACTTAACTACTGAGCCACATCCCCAGCACTTTTTTATATTTTATTTAGAAACAGGGTCTCCCTGAGTTACTTAAGGCCTACTAAATTACTGAGGCTGACTTTGAACTCACAATCCTCTCCTGCCTGAGCCTCCTGAGCCTCTGGGATTACAGAATTGAGAACACCACACGGGCTCACTCCTCTTCTTCTTTCTAGCAAACAAGCACACTTTCTTTCTTTCTTGCCTTGTGGTCTGTTATTTATTTATTCATTTATTTTTTAAGAACAGTTTTAGGTTTACAGCAACTTTGAATGCAGTTTCCAAATAATCTTTTCCCCCTCATTCTCCAGCATCAACATCCCCTCACTTCAATGTGGTACAATTTTTACATTTGATAAACCAACACTGACACTTTTAATGTCACCCAGAGAATGACTATCTACCTTCATATAGAATAGTTTGTTTCACTGCTCTAAAAAACCTTTACTTCATTTGGAGTTGCTGGGATTATAGGCATGTACCAATGCACCCTGCACAGTTTTATTTTGTATAGTTATTATTTTTAATTTTCTGTTTTCTAGTACATTGAAGCCACTTGTTAGCAAAAACTTACTGGTTTTTAATATGCTAGAACTTTTTGTTGGGTTTTATTTAAACATACTGTGTTGTTTGATTAGTTAGAAGAAAACATTACATGTGTGTATAAAGAACTATTAGTAACACTTGTTAATATTTAATGAGAACTTTCTCTGTTAGAATCATTCTGATTTTCACCTCAACCCTATGTCATAGGTAATTTCCATTTTAGAGAGAGAAAAGTATGGACAGATCTTTAAGTAACTTGCTCAACATGAAGTAGTAGGTAATAGAGCTGTGAGCTGCTGGGTTGTTTTTGACCAGTGTGTAATGCTGTCTCAAGGTTCAGCATTTGTGATACAACATGTTATAAACTGTATTCCCCAGTGGGCTGGAGATATAGCTCAGTTGGTAGAGTCCTTGCCTTGTATCCACAAGACCCTGGGTTTACTCCCCAGCACCACAATCAATCAATAAAATAAACTGTATCCTCTGTTTTTTGCTTTACTTTTTAAAATTTTACATATCAGAGATCATTCCAAATTTGTAAATAGAGCATCCTCACTGCATGGATGCTCTTTATTTGCTGCATGGTATGGTATTCAGCAAGGCCATACTTGATTTAATTAGTTCACTGTTGCTGAACAGTTGTGTTAAATTTTCATAAAATACTGGTGTGAGCAACCAACCTTTCAGTCTCTTTTCACTCATGTGAGAGTAAAGGGCCTGGCACATAACAGGTGTTACCTGAAGTTGCTGAGGACAATTCATTAAAAATGAAATGAGAAGCTATCTTGTAATTTTTGTGGCATTTCTTAGGGGGAAAGCCCACAGAATGGAGAAAATGTATTAATATTATATTACTACTCTTCCCCATCTCCTCGTTTGACACTGGGATGTAATCAAGCTTCCTGATTTTAGTATAAGATGTTAAAAATAATCCATCTACGCACTCCTCCAGGGAAATGGAATATCAGGGAAATAACAACTTCAGTTAAAATGAATCAGTGATTGGGGTTACTTTTTCCCTTCAAAACGGATACTTTTTATGAAGGGTGTTTATTGATAAGTCAGTGCTTAGGATATGCTAAAAAGCATAGTTCCTGGGGATGGGGTTGTAGCTCAGTGGTAGAGTGCCTGCCTAGTGTGTGTGAGGCACTGAGTTCAATTCTTAGTACTGCGTATAAGTAGAATAAAGGTCTATGAACAACTTAAAAAAATAATTTTTTTTTTTGTTTCAAACATCCTTGCATGTACAAGGCCCTGGGTTCAATCCCCAGCATGACAAAAAACAAACAAACAAAAGCATAGTTCCATATTATGTACCATAAATCAACTATATTTAAAAAGTATGTTGAAAAAGTACAAATATTTATGAATATTTTGTGATTTTTTTTTTTTAGATGATGAGGTTATTGGCAACTTTTAATTTTTTATTAAAAAAAATTGCAGGGCTGGGGATGTGGCTCAAGCGGTAGCGCGCTCGTCTGGCATGCGTGCGGCCCAGGTTCGATCCTCAGCACCACATACCAACAAAGATGTGTTATCCGCCGAGAACTAAAAAATAAATATTAAAAATTCTCTCTCTCTCTCTCCTCTCTCACTCTCTCTTTAAAAAAAATTGCAAACATGATAAAGCAGGTATTTACTCTTATTACAATTAAGTTTCAAGAAATGAACTGTTTCTATATGCTAGTATGTAGTCATTGTTGGAAAATATTTTGCTATAAAACAGCAAAATGAGCCATGGTAACCGGGTGTGGTGGCTCACTAAGGTAATCCTGAGGCTTGGGAGACTGAGGAAGGAGGATTAGGAGTTCAAAACCAGCCTCAGCAGTTTACAGAGGCCCTCAGCAACTTAGTGAGACCCTGTCTCTAAAGAAAATATAAAAAGGACTGGGGATGTGGTTAAGTGCCTTTGGATTCAATCCAGCCCCATCCCCCAACAACAAAAAACTAGCAAAATGAATTGCTTAGTATTTTCAGTGAATTCATATACTAATGTATCTTTTCCTCATTTCCTATTTTACTGGTTTGTTTAAAAACTGGCACATACTGGGGCTGGGGATGTGGCTCAATTGGTAGCGCGCTCGCCTGGCATGCTTGCGGCCCAGGTTCGATCCTCAGCACCACATACCAACAAAGATGTTGTGTCCGCCAATAACTAAAAAATAAATAATAAAAATTTCTGTCTCTCTCTTTAAAAAAAAGAAAATGGCACATACTATTAGAATGCTTATGGCCAAAATAGTTGTCCTCTACCCAGTCCATCTCTCTCTGGTCCAACTCTCCAGAAGCACAACTACTTTTAACATTTGTGATATTTATTTCCATATTTTAAATAAAATAAAATACTTACAATCTCTATTTTAAAAAAATCTCTGGCAGTGTTAAACATTACCTTTTTTGGGGCTAGGGTTGTAGCTCAGTGGTAGAGCGCTCACTTAGCAAGTGTGAGGCCCTGGGTTCGATCCTCAGTACCACATAAAAATAAATAAATAAAGATATTGTGTCCAACTACTAAAAAATAAATATTTTAAAAAATTACGTTTTTGACTTCTTGTTATGTCAGAAGATTTGTGAAACCTTTTATATTTCTTTTCATATCCCATTGTATGAAATTAGTGTTTTCATTATTATGACTATGTACATAGTAATTCTTTTTTTTTTTTTAAGAGAGAGTGAGAGAGGAGAGAGAGAGAGAGAGAGAGAGAGAGAGAATTTTTTTTAATATTTATTTTTTAGTTCTCGGCGGACATAACATCTTTGTTGGTATGTGGTGCTGAGGATCGAACCCGGGCCGCACGCATGCCAGGCGAGCGCGCTACCGCTTGAGCCACATCTCCAGCCCCATAGTAATTCTTAAGGTATATACTGTAGGCTGGGGTTGTGGCTTAGAGGGAGAACAGTTGCCTAGCATGTGTGAGGCACTAGGTTCAACCTCATAAAAATAAAACAAAGGCATTGTGCCCACCTACAACTAAAAAATAATTATTTTTAAAGACGTATGCTGTAATCTCTCTCTCTTTTCTGTACTTTTTTATTTATTTTTCTTGGAGTTGTCGCCTTTTAAAATTTGCTTAGTTTTCTATGTATATATTGCTGTATTTCCAAAGACCCTACAACTGTCAATGTTTTCAAGCTCTTAAAAACATTATCCTACTATCCTTCCTCTTGTGTGTATGTATAGAGGGGAGGGTGCAACTTATCTCCAGACTATTAATCCCCTTCCTCTATTGTAGACTTCTTGTGACTTGTTATAGTTATTGTGTGATGCTTTCCTGCTAGGAATTTTTTCTTGGGGGGTGGGTAACCAGGGATTGAACTCAGGGGCACTCATCCTGAATCAACTGAGGCACATTCCCAACCTGAGTCAAAACTGAGCCACATCCCCAGCCGTATTTTATATTTTATTAGAGACAATGTCTCACTGAGTTGCTTAGGTCCCCACGGTTTCTGAGGCTGGCTTTGAACTCACAACCCTATCACCTCGGCCTCTCTAGCAGCTGGGATTACAGGAGTGCACCACGTTGCCCTGCTGGGAATTCCTTTTTAACTGGATCCTTTCTTGGTTTATTCTTTTATTTTACCAAAGTACAGGATCTAACAAAAGTTGCTTAGAAGTTAAATTTTAGGGACTTGAATTCTTGAAAAATGTCTCTTTTATTCTCACACTTGATTGGTAGTTTGGAAATAAATCTCCATTAATTTTTCAAAGCCATTTCTGTTGTCCTTGAACTTGTTTCACTTTTTTTTTTTTTGTGGTGCTGAGGATTGAACCCAGTGCTTCAACCCTGCTAGGCAAGTATTCTTCCACTGGGCCACAACCTCAGCCCCAACTTTGTGTTACTTTTGAAGAGTTTGTTTCCATCCTGATATTTTTGGGGGGGGGGCGGGGGAGGACCTATTGGGGATTGAACTCGGGGACACTTGACCACTGAGCCACATCCCCAGCCTTATTTTGTATTTTATTAGACACAGGGTCTCACTGAGTTGCTTAGTGCCTTGCTAAATTGCTGAGGCTAGCTTTGAACTTGCAGTCCTCTTGCCTCAGCCTCCTGAGCTGCTGGGATTATTGTGTGTCACCAGGCCCAGCCTGATTTTTTTTTTTTTAATGTTTTTCTTTAGTTGTAGGTGGACACAATGACTTTATTTTTATTTATTTTTATGTGGTGCTGAGGATAGAACCCTGTGCCTCACACATGCCAGGCGAGTGCTTTACCACTGAGCTACAACCCCAACCTCTGATTTTTTTTTTTTTTGTGTGTGTGTGTGTGTGTGTGAGATTTGAATTTTTCCTAGTGTTTTCTTTTTATCTAGGGGTCCTGAAATTTCATAAAAATGAATAGCATGTCAGGCACTGAGAGGATACTTTTACTGCATAGACTATTATTTCTCAATAGAGGGAATACTGCAGGCATTTAGGTGGAACATTTTTGTGGCTTTTAGCAACATTTTGGAACATTTTGACTGGTTTTTAGCATGTCTGATTCCTCAGAACTAGCCTAATTCTTTTTTATTTTTATTTTATTTTTAGTCGTAGATGGACACAATACCTTTATTTTGTTTATTTTTATGTGATGCTGAGGATCAAACCCAGTGACTCAAAGGGGCTAGGCAAAATCTACCACTGAGCCACAACTCCAGCCCATAACCTAATTCTTGAAGCATTGTTATAGTCCCAAGTTCTTAGGATAGTTTTGCTCAGGAGATGTTGAACTTCCTGTGATCTTAAATTTTTCCTTTTCTCTTTTTAAAAAATTCTCTTTTGGGCTGGGGCTATAACTCAGTGGTAGAGTGCTTGTCTAGCATGTGGTACTGGGTTCGAACGTCAGTACCACATAAAAATAAATAGAGGTTCTGCGTCTATCTACAAACAAAAAAAATTGGGGAAAAGTGTCAATCATATGTCACAGCCAACTTAAAAAAAAATTCTCTTTTGATCTGTTTTCTTTCTTTTTCTTTTTTCTTTTTGGTACTAGGGATTGAACCCAGAAGCATTTAACTGCTGAGCCTCATCCCCAGCTCTTTTTTTTTTGTTGTTGTTGTTGCTGTTGTTGTTCTGATTTTGTTTTAAAGAATGGTATTAAATGGAATTATTTTTGTATTGAAGTTGTCTTTTCCTTAATTGTTGGCTTCCTCTGAATTTCTTTCCTTTTTTCTCTTCTCACTGTTTGCTTTGGTGACCACTAACTGTTCACATTTAAGAGTAGATATTGTAGTTGTGAATTTTGGCTCTTTTCTAAAATATTCAAATTCATTTTTGTTTCCAACCTTCAGATGCCTGTTTTTATTTATTTTTTCTTCTTGAAGAGTATTGGTAGTGATCTTTAATGATATTTGCTTTATTATTCTTATAGGTTTGTTTTCTTAAACCTTTTGATATTTATAGTTGATCCCTGAGTATTTCTCACAACTGCCTACGTAGACTTCTGTTGATTTCAGATATCCATCCTTGTGCTACATTTTGTTTAGAACCTACCTGTAGGATAATAATTTCTGTGGAAGTTTTTTTTTTTTCCAAGTTTCTTGTTTTAATGACTGAATCTTTCCAGAATTCTTTTTCTTATTTATTTGCTAGTATTTGATCACTGTCTCCTTAGATTCTTTGAACTTTTTTTTTAAATAATTTTTTAGTTGTAGATGATCACGATACCTTTACTTTATTTATTCATTTTTATGTGGTGCTGAGGATCAAACCCAGTGCCTCACACATGCCAGGTGAGTACTCTGCCACTGAGCCACAACCCCAGCCCAGATTCTTTGAACTTTTTAACATATATTTTAATTTTCTAATTTTTAAAATGCAACTATGGTACTTTTGGGCCCTGTACAAGAAATCTCCCTTTCCACCATGTTTTCCTTTTTAGAAACATTATGGTTTTATGTTTTGCATTAAAGTCTATGATCCAGCTTGAATTTTTTTTTTGTTTCAAATTTTTATAATGTTAAAATATGTAGGACACAAAATTCAGTACCTTAACTGTGGAGAGGGTGATTTGAATCATGGTGTTTCTGACTGTCTTGTGGCTTTATTTTCTCTCATTGGGGACTGTCTTTGTGAAAGTGCAGCTTAAGTTGTTATGGTGACACCTGCCTGAGGAAACTGCAGAGACTCAGAGTTACCAGACAGGACTTTGAGTTCAGGCACCAACTCCCAGGAATAGAGAATTCTTTTTTTGGGGGGGGTGCTAGGAATTGAACCCAGGGCCTTGTGCATACAAGGCAAGCACTCTACCAACTGAGGTATATCCCTCAGCCCTGAATAGAGAATTCTGAGCAAAACAAGATGACCCTAATGTCTAGCCAGTCCTGCGTCCTTCAGATTGCCTGCTTTGCTGAAACTTTCCCACAAATAACCTTTTAATGAAACCTGGATAATAAATGTGCTGAGCTAGCTCTGGATCAGTCAAACTCAATCAATTTGGCTACCCACTAGCCCCACCTTTTTCTGTGTGTGTGTGTGTCAGTCTTCATCTCCCATCACCCCTCATCTGGTATTTCCTTAATTAATGGCCACAGCTGAGATGAGAGGGCCAGGACACTTAACCAGTGTACTTTATTTATGTATGTTATTATGCAACTGTTACCACCATCCATCACCAAACACTGTATCTTGCAAAACTGGAAACTATACCCATTAAATAATAACTCATTTTCCCCAGCTCCTGGTAACTACCATTCTACTTCCTGTCTCTCAGATTCTCATTTTTACTACTATAGGTACCTCATATACATGGGCTCATTATAGAATTTGTGTGTTTGTGACTGGCTTTTTTCACTTAGCATAATGTCCTCAAGGTTCATATAGTAGCTAGCCTGTGTCAGAATTTCCTTTTTAAGGCTGAATAATACTCCATTATATCTACATGCCACATTCTGTTTATCTGCTCATCTGTTAGTAGACACTTGGGTTACTTTGCTTTTACATTTTAACTATAATAGATAATGTTGTTGTGAACATGAAATTTGAAACCCTGCTTTCAATTCTTTTAGTATAACTGATACTTGATAAAGAAATTAGTAAATTCAGTGCTTAGAGGATGCCTACCTTTTTCATTTGTATGGTACCTTCTCAAAATCTGAATGGGTTATTCAGTTCTTATTGATTTTTTTTTAAATTATTTATTTTTTGAGAGAGAGAATTTTTAATATTTATTTTTAGTTCTCGGCGGACACAACATCTTTGTTGGTATGTGGTGCTGAGGATCGAACCCGGGCCACAGGCATGCCAGGCGAGCGTGCTACTGCTTGAGCCACATCCCCAGCCCTAAAAAAAATTTAACAGAGTCTTTTTTTTTTTACATTATAAGTGCATGATTTTTTTGGTGGATGGTTTCACATGAGGTCACTTGATGGCTGATTTAAAGCTACACTATTCAAATATAGGAGAATTTGAATCTGAGACGTTAATTTCAACGCAAGCACCCAAGGCAGCTAGGTACTTTGAAAACCTTCAACTCTACCACCTATGCCTCTTGCTCAGCAGATGTCTTTACCTTCTATTTAACAGAAAAATAAAATCTCATCAGATGGGAAGTTCTTTATATTCTTGCTACCAAATCTACAAAAACATGTGCATGTTTGCCCTTTTCTGAATACTGTTTTTAAAATGGAAATAGCATTTTTAAAGACTTTTATGTGTTACAAGCTTTAGTTGAAAAATCACAGAGCAGTCTTATTCATAAATACAGCAGCATTTTCTATTCGTAAAAGCTCATTGCTACTAGTTTTTCATTGACTGTTTAGCACCTACTGTATACCAGGAACTCTAAACAAAATAAACTCTTCTTGTCCGATTGGAGTTTTAAATTCTAGTGGGTAGAGAAAGAAAATAAAGTTTGTCAAATGGTGGTAAATGCTGTAAAGGAACATATAGTAGAGAAAGCTGGTAAAGAATGGATTGATGGACTGGGGTTGTGGTCAGAGGTAGTATGTGTGAGGCACTGGGTTTGAGCCTCAGCACCACATTAAAAATACAATAAAATAAAAGTATTGTGTCTACCTACATCTAAAAATGTTTAAAAAATGGATTGATGTGTAAGAGATTACTTTGTGTGGGGGGTACTGGGGGTTGAACCCCGGCCTTGTGCAATTTTGGCAAATACCCAAGCACTAAGATGCATTCTCAACCCTTTTTGGTTTTGAGACAGAATCTTGCCAAGTTGTTTAGGGCCTTGCTGAATTGCTGAGGTTGGCCTTGATTGAATTTGTGATCCTCATGCTTCAGCCTCTGAAATTGTTGCAGGAACCACCATTCCTGGGCCAAGACATTACCATTTAAACAGGGTCCCTGGGGAGGAACTCAACTGCTGAAGATTGGATACTTTGTGTTTCTCTCATCTCCAATACTGCCTTTTATTTTAATAAGATATTTTCTAGTATGCCATTTGCAAAATTTATTTATTTTGGTACAGGGGATTGAACTCAGGGACTGTGCAAGGAAGGCAAATGCTCTACCACTGTGCTATGTATCCAGCCCTTTTTTATTTTTTGAGACAGGGTCTTGATAAATTGTTCAGGCTGGACTTGAACATGTGATTCTCCTATATTAGCTTCCCAAATAGCTGGTGCATGACATTGTGTGTGGTTTTACTTTTTGTTTTTGGTTACTTTCTTAGTGGCTGCCCTGGAAATTACAATTAACATCTTAATGAACAATTATCTAGTTTGAATTAATATCTATTTAATTACAATCGTAGATTTAAAACTTTTTTTTCTATAAAACTTCATTCTCTTCCTGGTTCTTTGTGCTATTGTTATCCTGCAAATTACATTTATCTGTTGTATACCCTGCCGACACATTTCTAATTATTGCTTAATGCAGTTCTTTTAAGTCAGGGAAAAAAAGAATTATCAAAAAATACATTTACACTCTCTTTCATAGTTTACTATGAAGTTACCTTTGCTGTTGCTCTTTGTTTTTTTATTGTGGATTAGAATTACTAATGTCCTTTACATCTGAAAGACTTCCTTTAGTATTTAGATTTACAACAAGTCTAATTGCACATTTTTTCAGTTTTTGTTTATTTGGGAATACCTTAATTTTTCCTTCATTTTTGAGGGATACTTTTGTTGAATTAGGCAGTCTTTTTTTTTTTTTTTGCTCTCAGCTCTTTGAATATATCATCTTACGGCCATCATGGTTTTTGATGGGAATTCAGGCAGTCTTTTTTTTTTTTTTTTTCTCTCAGCTCTTTGAATATACTATCTTATGGCCATCATGGTTTTTGATGGGAATTCAGCTGTTTATTTTGGGAAAATTCTTTGTAGGTGAGTCACTTCTCAGTTTTTTCAAGAGTGTTTCTTTTTTCCATTGGCTTTTGACAGTTTGATTATGGTATATTTTAGTGCGAATCTCTTTTGAGTTTATTTTGTAATTCATTGAGCCTCTTGGATGTGTAGATTAATGTTTTTCATCAAATTTGGGGAAATTATTTGACCATTATTCTTCAAATATTCATTCTGGCCTTTTTTCTCTCTTTCCTTCATTTCCATTATGCATATATTGGTGTATATATACTTACTGGTGTTTTACAGGTTTCTGAAGCTTGTTTATTTTTCTCATTTTTTGTTCTTTCTTTTTCTCAGATAAAATAGTCTCAGTTGACCTCTCTATAATTTGGCTGATTCATTCTTCTGGCTGTTTGTATTTGCTGTTAAGTTCCTCTGTTGAGTTTTTCAATTATTTTATTAATTCTTGAATTTCTATTTAGTCATATGTATATATAATTTAAAGTCTTAGTTTGGTAGATTCAATGTCTGGGCTTTCTTAAAAAAAGTTTATATTAACTATTTTTTTCTCTGTGTATATCTGTTGTTGTTTCCTGCATGCCTAGTAATTTCTTGTTGAAAAATAAACTTTAGCAGTGCTGGAGATCAAACCTAGGGCCTTGTGCATGCTACTCAAGCGTTCTACCACTGAATTACATCCCTAGCTCCACATTTTTTTCTTGTAAATAACCTGGCAACTCTGCAAATCAGATTATCCCCTTCCTTGGGATTATTTGTTGTTAATTTTCAGAACTAATTCTGTGAAGTTTTTTTGTTTGTTTTTTTTTTTTTTTTTTTGGTCATGTGTGTTTACTAAAGGTTCTGCACAGTTAGCTTAGTGGTTAAGCTAATGAATGAGCAGAGAAGCTAATGAGTGAACAAAGATGCCAAAGGTTCTATGTATGTTGGGACATGCCTTTAACTGTGAGGCAATTTATAGCTCTGCCCTAGCTTTCATTTACCTTTTTGCCTGTACAATAACCTCAAGTTTAGCCAGAGATTAGAATTTAGGTCTTTCCTGAGCAAATGAACGATGCTACCTGTGGCATGACTTTCTAGAATCCCATAATATGTTGAAACTTTTCAAAGTCCCTTACAGACATCTAATTCCCCTCAATTTTCCTATTAAATAAGCTTTTTAGTTATTGTTTTGCTTGTCCCAAATGTTATCTACCACCTCATGCAGCCGAAATGTTGGACAATTGCCTCTGGTTGTTTTTGACAAAAGGCACCCATAGAAAAGCCGTTTACACTGGAGAGTTCAGTGTCAGTTCAGATAAATACAGTTTAGCTAGTAGAGTCTTCCAGGGAACCACCAGACCTGTCAAATGAAGGAGCTCCAACTCCATTTTGCCCTCTCTAGTGGATGATGTTTTTTATGGCTACCAGGGAATTGGGAATAGATAAGAATAGGAAGAAAAAATACCACGAGGTTGTTGCACTTACTTATAGCCGTATTTGTTGTATAGACACTCCTTAGATTGTTTGGTTGTTAGGTTCTGAATAGTTAATTCTTAAATTTTTTGCCAGTGTTTTGTTGCTTTTACGAAGCAGTAGATTTCAGAAGTCTTTACTCTGCCATTTTTGCTGAAATAATCCTGTGGTATTGTAAAGTAAGCATGGGAGTGACACTAACCTTAATAAGAATGTGTGGATTCCTTCTCCAAGCTCAAGAGGATTCAAGAGAACCTGGGTGTTTATTGTATTCTGTTATGGATTGTTCAGTCAGGTGAAGAGACAGAGGAGGTTTGGCAAAATAGAGTTTATTATAATCTCAGGTCTTGTGGACAGGAGGCACAACATACTGCACAAGTGGTGGTCAGGATGGAAAGGTGGTCAGGATGGAAAGAGGTTAGGCCCTAGCCTTAATGGGGCTTTCCACCAAAAAGGCAAGGCAGGCTCTAGGGCTGTAGCACTGTATAAAAATAAACAAATAATGAAGGCATGCAGTCCATTTACGCCTACCAAAAATTTTTTTAAAAAGGCAAGGCAGATGTAGGCTATAGTTAAGGATTGGCTAGTTTCGATAATTTTTAAGGGTTCTAGGACATAGTGGTGTTTCTGGTTGTCTGATGTCAGGCTCTAAGATGACTAAGGCAAAAAAGTTTTGCCTCGTGGTGAACAAGCCTGGTAAGAGGAAGTAGCTCTGGATTGGTTAGTTTTGTCTATCAAAAGCAACCCCCTGATAAGCCCTCCAAGAATTGTCTTGCACTGGGAGAGGTACTTTGCCTGGCCAGAAAGGTTTTCTTTTCACTTCCTGTCTGCCTTCCTTTCCTCCTCCCAGTCCTGGAGATTGAACCAAGGATGCTCTACCACTGAACTAAATTTCAAGCCTTTTTTATTTTAAAGTCTTGCTAAGTTGCCCAGCATGGTCTTGAACTTGTGATACTTCTGCCTCAGGCTCCCAAGCAACTGGGTTTATAAGTATGTGCCACTGTGCCTGGCTATAGTTAATTTACTTTATAGTTGTCCTATTTCAATACACACAGGTCTGCCTCATTTTTTTTTTTTTAACAATTCAACAGTGTGTGATAGCCACAACCTCATTTAAACCCTGCTTTCTTACACCATTCTCTCATCAATGATTGCAAGTTTGATAACTGTTAATCAGCTTTACATTACTGTGACAAAATACATGAGGTGGATCCACTTAAAGGAGGAAAAATTTATTTTGGCTCATGGTTTCAGAGGTTTCACTCCATGGTCACTTGGTTCCATTGGTTCTGGGCCTATAGCCAGGCAGAACATGATGGGTAGCACATTGTGGAGTAAAGCTGCTTACTTAATGGCATCAGGGAAGCATGGTGGGAGGGGAAGGGCTTGGGGAAAAGATACCTTTCAGGGGTAATACCCCTTGCAGTGAAGCCCAACTTCGTAAAGTTTGTACTACTATCCAGTGATGCTATAGGCTGACAACCAATCCATTAGCACATGGCTTTGGAAGGGACATTTCAGATCCAAACCATAACAGCTTGGGGTAGCTAACTGAGGTGACATTTACTATGTAGGATATTTATTAGGGTATGCTCTTAGAATGAATGGAAAGAAGGCAGAGAAGACAAATTGGGCTGCAGTTGGAATATCGACAAAAATCTGTTGGTCCTCATTGGGAATTCTGCAACTGAAATAGCCCTTAGAGTTGTCCTAAGGTGGGGGAAGGGGCCAGACTTTTATGTTCCTGTTTTGATCTGTTATTGGATGAGAGGGCCCCTTGGGAACACAGCTGAGTTTAGCCGAGACAGTTCCTGAAGAGAACTGACAGCTGAGGGCTGTTTTCCAGTAGCATTCCCAGCAGCTGGTCAATGAATCCTTCATTCCAGAGGGGGCTGAGGGCAACATATCAAGGGTGTCAGCTAATAATATCCTCATATGCTTCTTCTAATTAGGATTTACTTCTTTTTTATTTTTTAAAATTACAGTTTTCTCTTTTTTTCTTTCTAGTACTAGGGGTTGAATCCAGGGGTACTGTATCATTGAGCTACATCCCCAGTATTGTTGAGAGAGGATCTTGAAAAACTGGCTTTGAACTTGTGATTTTCCTGACTCAGCCTCCAGAGTCAATGGGATTATAGGTGTGCACCACCACACCTGGCTAGAATTTTCTTTTTTTTTAATAAATTAGTTTTTCCCATGAGAAAGCTGAAAATATAATTCTTTCAATTTCTGTACATTTTTACTGAAGACAGTTCTTCCTAACACAATTAGGAGCTGTTTTGGTTTTATTGGGTGTAAATGATGAATGAACCATTTTAGTAATGGAAATGTCATTGTGGAGTCCTAAAATCCTAAGCATAGAAATTGAAATTCATAGCTAGCAGATCTTAAAAAGACATCTAATTTGGCCCTCTCATTTGGCAAAGGAGGAAACATGGAATGAGGGTTATAAAGCTAGTTAATGATGAGAAAGGATTAGAATGTAGATCTGCAAACATCCAGGCTAGTGTTCAATGCCTTATTCCCTCAATTAATTTCCTGTAATTTCTAAGATGACAGTGTTAGAGTTCTGAAACTGAGCAAGAGTATTTTTTTATGGCTTTTACAGTCATCTTGTTGCTCCTGGGAGGTGTTAAACAATATGCAGAAGCTTCAGTGACAATGATGATGATAGTCAACTTCTGGAGCTATATCATTTTGGACAGATGATTCTGATTTATTTTTAACCTTCCTGGAAGATGATTCCACAGTTAACTTTGGAAACTTCTTCCTAATGACTATGACTTATCAGGTAATGGAAACTTCACTATTATTTGCTGGCACAGTCATGCAATGAATAAGATTTTAAAAGAGGTTTGAAAGTGCTCTAGAATTAAAAAAATAACAACATTGTAGTTTCAGTTATGAATTGTATTAAACATATTCTAGATTATCTGTATCATAATTGTCCCTTGATTCTGGGATCATAATTTACATTTGTATTTATGTTTGTGGTGATTGCCAACTAACAGATACTATTTTGGTTGTTGAGGGCTAATGTTAATGAATAGAATAGAGGCAGTCTTAAGATACTTTTGGGTTAAATGAAACACAAATTATTCTCTTTAACATGTGGGGTTAATGTTTTGTAATAATGTGAAACAAATTGCATTCCTTATTATGAGGCACTCAATAGTCCTAGAAGTCTATACTTAAAGAAATCTTGTGGTGAGGCAGCTGGAAACATTTTTGTGTGTCAAGGACATATTCAAATTAAAAAAAAAAACACTCATGTTTATAAGTGTTATTTGTTAAATTGAATTTTTTGGGGGGCAATTTTGTTTATAAATTTTAGTTCATTTGGTTTTATGTTTATATAATACCTTTATGCACAGTTTATTTCTAATTTTGTTTGTATAGGTTTAAAAAACCTAAGATTAAAAATAATTTATGTGGATATTATATAAAACTGTGAAAACATTTCTCCTCTACAAAGGGGTCTATATATTTCTCAAGTGTAAGAATCTGTCTCCAGAATTCTAAATTAGTTTAAAGAAGTTAATGTTAGGCTACCTATAGATACCCACTTGAAGTATATGAAAATTTCAAATATGCTAGTCATATTTTATATGTGTGTGTGTGTTTAGGCAACAAAGTAGGAAAACAGAGACCCCAATGTAGAAAACTATTGTTGTAAATTGTAATAATAGGAAATTTCTTTGGAATAAAGCATCTGATGCCGTAATGTACTTTTAAGAAGATAAATTTTAGTCTTGAAAGATTCATACTACCTCTCATGACTCACGTTATATCCCCCTACCCCCACTCCTCCCCGCCTGTGAATTGAACCTATGGCCTTGAATCCACTAAGCATACAGTGAGTGAACTACTACCCAGCCCCATATTTAATTCTTTGGAATTGCTTAACTCTTTTTTTTTTTTTTTTAAGAGAGAGTGAGACAGGAGAGAGAGAGAAAGAGAATTTTTAATATTTATTTTTTTAGTTCTCGGCGGACACACATCTTTGTTGGTATGTGGTGCTGAGGATCGAACCTGGGCCGCACGCCTACCAGGCGAGCGCGCTACCGCTTGAGCCACATCCCCAGCCCCTTGCTTAACTCTTTTTAAAAATTATAGTGAATGTTATGATTTGGGGGGAAAAAAAAACACTTCATGATTTGTTACATGAGTTTGAATTTTTACAAGTTGCTATTTAGTGGAATGTAGGTATTTGTAATCAAACTGGTAAGATCTTCCTGTTAAATCAAGTTTTGGTTGCTTGTTTTGGGTGAGGTACATAGCCTGTGGTTTATTTACTATTTTTGTTATTTGTTTTGTGTTTTGGAATGGAGCCTCACTGTGTTGCCCAGGCTAACCTTGACCTCCTGTGCTTAAGTGCTGCCTTAGCCTCACATTGCCTCAGCCAACATGTTCAGCAGTTTACTTACTTTTTTTTCCCCTTCTTTTTTGGTACTGGGAATGAACCTGGGGTACTTAACCACTGAGCCACCTCCCCAGCCCTTTTTAATATTTTATTTAGAGACAGAGTCTCTAAAATAATAATAAATGGAGTTGTTTAGGGCCTCACTAAATTACTGAAGCTGGCTTTGAACTTTTTGAACTCATGATCCTCCTGCCTCAGTCTCTGGAGCTGCTGGAATTAGAGGTATGTGGCATCGCACCTAGGCTGAGCATTCTTTTTTATGCTTGTTGACCATTTGCATGCATATCTTCTTTGAAGAAATACCTTTTGTTTTTGTTTTTATTTTTTGGTGCTTGGGTTCTCTCTGAGTTGCCCAAGCTGGCCTTGATCTTGCTACTGCCTCATTCTTCTCAGTAGCTGGAATTATAGGCATGCACCACCATGCTAGATGTAGACTCCTTAAATTGGAGTATTTGGGGGGTTTTTGTTGTTACAATTTCCTTATACTATTGTCTCTGTTGTTGTTAGAATGTCCAAAAGGGTTCTCCATAAATGTATTTAATGGTCATATGTTTCATCATGTAGACTGATATATTCAAGTAGAGTTTTATTGCTCTTTTGTATTAGTACATTTTATAACATGGCTTATGTTAACCTTCCAGCTTTATTTCCCTTCTCTCTCCTCTCCCTTTCCCTACCCCACAAACACTAAAAAAAAAAAATTAAGTTCTAGCCATTCTTTCTCTAAGTTGTTCTCCAGATCTTCACACATGCTGTTTCCTATTCATGAAATTCTTCCTCCCCTATTTGATCTGACTTATACTCTCTTCAGGTCAAAACTTAATTGTCATTTTCTCTGGGAAACCATCGAAAGAGCTTGTAGGTATAAATCAGGCGTTCCTCTTATGAGGTTTCCTTTATTATGCTCTTTTTTAAGGTAAATAATATGATCATCAAATTTTTATTACTTCACAAAATATTTGAGAAATTCAATCTAAACGGAGGAAAAATTTAGCAGGACCTTGGGAAGTTGTGGTGGACACCTGTAATCCCAGCAGCTCAGAAGGCTGAGGCAAGAGGATTGCAAGTTTGAGGTCAGCCTCATCAGCTTAGCAAGACCCTGTCTCAAAATAAAAAACAAAATCGATTGGGTTGGGGCTGGGGCTGGGACTCAGTGGTAGCATTCTTGCCTGGCATGTGTGAGGCACTGGGTTCGATTCTCAGCACCACATAAATAAATTAATAAATAAAGGTGTATCAACAACTTAAAAAAAACAAAAAGATAAGGTTGTAGTTCAGTGTTAAAGTGCCCCCAGGTTCAATCACCAGTACCAAAAAAAGATGGTGTGTGCAGGGTTATTTTGGCTCATTGTTTCAGAGGTTTTAGTCCAAAATAGAAGAACTCCATGGCAGTGGGAGCATGTGATGGAGGAGGCTGCTCACCTTCAAGTCCACCAGGAAGCAGAGAAAGAGAGAAAGGGGTTGAGGACAAGATGTACCCTTGAAGGACAGTTTCCCCAGTGACCTGTCTCTTCCAACTAGGACTTACTTTCTAAAGTTTCCACCACTTTCTATTAGTACTGCCAGCTGGGGACCAAGCCTTCAACACATGAACCGTTAGAGGACATATACACATGGCATATTTATTTACTGTCTCTATTCAGTAGGCCTCTGTGAGGATAGGGATTGTAATGGACTGTGTTCCATTGTATCCTGATAATGTTGGCCATGGGAGGCACTCAGTACAGAATTGTTCAAAGAATGAATATCAGTGCCAATATTTTTTCAACAAATTTGCATTTCTCATATGTTCAGAGAATTCTAAGTAATAACAATTTGGAAACAAATTGTTTTAATCAGGTATCTACTAAAATCTAATTGGGGAGAAAGAGGTTTTCTCTTAATAATTGCCCTATTCTGCATCACTTTTTACTACTGAGATTTCAGGCTTAATCTAGTTAAAATCAAGTTGACTGTAGAATCCAGGAATACTGCTAACCTAGCCCTGAAACAGCTAATGAATGAGTTGATTGAATCATCTCTCTTATGTTATTAAGCAATAATCTAAATCACAATTTTCTTAAATATATATATATATATATATATATATCTCCCAGTTTCTTCCTTTTCCAGTATTGTCCATAAATGGAATCCCTGTGGCAGTTTTAGGGAGTCTTGTCATATTTTCTTTTTTTGTGCTGGGGATTAACCACTGAGCCACATCCCCAGCCAGAGACAGGGTCTTGACAAGGCTGGCCTCCAATTCGCAATTTCCTGTCTCAATCTCCTGAGTCACTGGGATTACAAATGTGTGCCCCTGCAGCCAATCCAATTGCTGTTTTTGTCACAGCATCTTGGACATAGTTGGTTTTTTTTTTTTTTTTAATGTCAAATCTGGGGAAGAAAAGAGTCAAATCTGCTTAATCTTAATCAGTATTACAAGCATTTATTGAATTTAGAATTCTGAAAGGTGTAGCTTCAGGACTCACAATCCAGTGGGAAAATTTAAAACTTGGTTTAATGTACAAAGAATTTTGAAGAAAGCACTACAGTAAGTGAGAAAAAAATTTCATTTGGCTAGATAGAAAATTCTGTGGGAGGGCTGGGATTATGGTTCAGAGCAGAGTGCTTATGTCGCAGGAATGAATCACTGGGTTCGACGCTCAGCAACACATAAAAATAAATAAATAAATAAAAGTAGTGTGTCCATCTACAACTAAAAAATTATTTTAAAAAATTCTGTGGGAGAATCACTGTAAGTAACTAGAATAATCTTTGGAATGCAAATCTTAATTATTTCACTGTTTTACTTAATCTTCCATAGCACCCCCAAATATATAATTGTCAGGTTCCTTCATGGCTTGGTTCTGATTGACTAGTCTCACCTTGCATTGTATTTTTTTTTTCCTTTCTTTTTGCCATGCCTCTCTATCACTCTTCCTCTTCCTTTGGGGGTTTTATTTTCTCTATACCATCTGAGTCTTAAACCTTATACTATACTAGTGTGTGTTTGAAAGATTGTATACCCTATTGTACTGCAGAAGATGATGTGGGGCAAATGTTGAAGTGGAAGAAAGGAGGTTTGTTGGTAAACTGGAGCCTCAGTACACTTTTTGACTATTCTGTACATTGAAATAAGTGGAAATGCCAAAGTAAAAAAAAAAAAAAAAAGAATGAAACTTTTGCTTTATGTACTTGAACAATTACAGATATAATTAAAATTGGGGTGGAAGGGAGATGGGAGCTGGAGGTGTGACTCATTGGTAGAGTGTTTGCTGTCCTAGGTTCAGTCCCTTGCACCAACACCAAAAGGGAGGGGGCTCAAAAATTTTTTTCTCTCCCTTTGATTTGAGAGTTTAAACTTGTGTTAATAAATTAAAGCTAATTAGCATAGCTCATTGTTTGAAAAAAATTATTTCCTTCAGTCTAGAAGTTGTGTTATTTTATGTTAAAATAAGCATAATCCAGA
Organism: Ictidomys tridecemlineatus; assembly: GCF_052094955.1. Lineage (NCBI taxonomy): Eukaryota > Metazoa > Chordata > Mammalia > Rodentia > Sciuridae > Ictidomys > Ictidomys tridecemlineatus. The sequence goes on from NC_135481.1 coordinate 83,283,385, forward strand.
ATGAATCATAAGTTTTTGTTTATTTCCTAGACTTAGGGAAACATTAATCTATTCAGTGATTGTTTAGTTGATATACCTGCAATATGCAGAATGAAAAATTCATTTGCAAAATGCTAGGGTAACACTGTACAAGATAGAATGAAGTTTCAAGAAACCTGCATAGTATGGAAAGTAAAAGAAATGGTGATAATCAGGTAAAAGATTTATTTTTAGGTTAAGTTTATTTGCAATCGTATCTAGTTACTGCCTAAGTACTCTCTCAATATTTAGTTTCCTAAGAAATGGTTTTGTTGTTAAAGGTGTTTCAGCCAGTTGAACTTCATTTCTAAGCAAAAGGTGGACTATTTCTTCCTGTTTTTCTTATCCTAGTGAGTGAGCTAGATAATAAAAATAAAAATGATAAAAATGTATGTTCCACTGACTTTTTTTTCCATTGTGGAGCTGTTTAGAAGTGGCCAATGTTATCTTCTTCCCTTGGACCAGCCATGGTTACTGTTAGCATTTTAGAAGCACAGGGATCCGTCAGATGTATTTATCCGATGGATCTTTGAGCATGTTTTTTAAAAGGAAGATAAAGAAGAGGGAACTTTTATTCCTTCACTCTTCTCATAGAAATATCATTCTTTCTTTTTCTAGGTTTCCCATGTGGTGGTGGTTACAGCTTAGAATTCCTGAGAGGGAGAATGTTTAGGACTGAGAATAAGAAGAGAGCTGGGGGAGGGGAATTGATTTCCTGGTGAGGCTTAATGAAATAAGCCTTTGAATAAGTCTCTAAGAATAGGTAGAATTTGTACAGGGAGAAAATGGCCAAGAATATAAACACACAAAGGATATTAGTGTGAAAGTGTTACCGCTTTTGACCGGTGAAGAGTCCTTGCTTCCCCAATGTTGAAGAATAACACCAGAGAAGCACGCTGAGGCAAGGTCAGAGTGGAAAATTAGAAGTTTATTAAAGGACACCAGAAAAGACTTCTCCCAGAGGAAGAAGGGGACCCAAGAGATGGAATCCGTGGAAGTGCGGTTGTCTCTCCATTTTATAGTTTTCGGTGATGGAATGTAGGTGGGAAGGCCCTCGGGGTGGGACACAGGTAGGCCAAAGAAGTAATCTGGGCAGGAAGGACTTCTGAGGCAGCATCTTTAAATTTGCTGTTCATTAACACTTCTTTGGGATGGGCTATCTTCAAATCTGTTGGGGGCTGTTTCCTGGACTTCATTAACATTTCAAGAGTTGCTCAACTTTTCCAGGAATTCATTCTCATGGCCTCCATTTTAGATCTCACTGGATATTAGACCCAACCTAACTACACTGACTACCTAATTTTAAATCTGGCTTCAAAAGGAATCAGTTTTTCTCTAGGAGACATTTGAACTGATGGTTTTGTGGGATAATTGTTAAATTTCATACAGTTATTGTGTCCTGTGGTAAGATGATGAACAATCATAAGTCAAAAAATGGATCACTGGGCTGGGGATGTGGCTCAAGTGGTATCGAGCTCGCCTCTCATGCGCGGGGCACTGAGTTCGATCCTCAGCACCACACAAAATAAAGATGTGTCCACTGAAAATAAATATTAAAAAAATTCTCTCTCGCCTCCCTTCCTCCTTCCCTCCCTCTCTCTCTCTCACAAAAAATGGATCATCATTATACATTTTTTTTTTATATTTAAGTTTTTTTAGGTGGACACAATGTCTTTATTTTACATTTATGTGGTGCTGAGGATTGAACCCAGTGCCTTGCGCATGCTAGGCGAGCATTCTACCACTGAGCCATAATCCCAGCCCCCATCATTATACATGTTTATGTGAGGATATGAAAGAAAGTTTTCCTTAGTGATATATTTTCCCATAATAAAAAGTGTGTGTGAAACTGTGCACAGCCAGCACTAGAGATCAAACATTTTGATTATTTAAAAATAATAAATAATAATTTTTCTGAATTACATTTAGAGTTTGAATAAAAAGAAACATGTACCCTAGGAATTTCTGTATGCCCAGTTCTCATCTATTCAAATCAGTGTCTATTACTTCTATACATGTCACGCTTTTGAGTGGTTTTATACACTAATAATAAGTAGCATGAATAATTATTCTGGGATATTTAAATACCATTCTTCTCAAAAAGAAAATTAAGTGACATATTAACAGCCAAGTTTTAACCCTCATACAGAATTTTCAGGAAAAAAGTACATTTTAAACATTTTTTATAAGCTGTTCTTATGGGAAGATGTCATGGAATTCCAGGGAATTAAAGCCCAGGGTATCTTATAGTACTGTGGTTGTGGTGGCAGGTATCTTGTTTTACAGAAGCTTAATTGATAAATTATCTCTATGAGCTGTTAAAGGGAGTTTCCAAAGAACATTTATTGTTTTCTTCATTGACTTAAGACTAAATATATCATAGAGATTGTGTTTAGGTTTTTTACCTTGGAAACTTTAAAATTTTAGGTTTTAAACTATATACTGATTGAATATAGTAGTATTGTAATAAATGAGTATAAATACCTAAATTTAAGATTTTTGAAAGTATTTTTGTAGTTGTAGATGGACACAATACCTTTATTATTTTTTTAATGTGGTGCTGAAAATCGAACCTAGTGCCTCACATGTGCTAGGCAAGTGCTCTATTGCCGAGCCACAACCCTAGCCCCAAATTTAAGCCTTTTTTTGTCTTATTTATGTTCAGTTTTTTTAGATACCTTAAAGATTTTATTAATATTTATCAATGTACTGAAATAGCAAAATCTTTGCCTTAAAGTGATGCATACTATTTATCATAGGTGAAATCAGTACTTCGGGGTTTGAATTTCTATAAGATATTGTACACAAATGGTCATTCCCCTTAATTTATATTTGAGGAAACAGAGCTATGTACTTATGACTTATTTATTCAGCAAACTGAAATGTATTGAGTTTTTTTTTTTTTTTTAAACAAATGCCAGTCATTGTTTTGGATGCTAGGAATGTATCAGTGAACAAACAAAAAAAAAAATCATACTTGCATGGTACTTATATTCTGATAGCATTTGTCTAACTTAACAAATGACAATATAGGAACCATTGGTTTGGTTTAATATTCCAAATTTCTTGGTGTGAAACTGGGCTGGCAGATGTTTTTCACCTTGCTTGTTATTCATATAGTTTTGTCAGGCTGCCTAGAGTCTAAGTTAAGAATGCTAACTCATAGGTAAAGTTAATGGTGTCAGTTTAAGGTGTAAGGAGAACTGTGTTAACATTGCGAGATTGTCAGTACTAGTATATCTGCCCTTAATTTCTCTAGCTAATTTTCTCTCCTTTTCTGTAGAGCAGCTTTATAGTTTGGTAAGTAGTAGAATGCACTGTGGAATAAAATTGCCTGGATTCAGATCAGTGCCTCCACTATTTGTTTTGTGATATTGGGCATGTTACTTTATTTTTGTACTTCTGACATTTTTTGTTAAGAGGGGTGAACAATACCAACTCATAGCACCATTGTAAAATGTAAATACTTACATGTTTGACACATGGTTATTACTCTTCCTCCTCTTTACTTACAATTCTGAAATTCAAAACATTCAGAAAAGTAAATGATTTTGTTAAGCATTTGGTGGAGAAACCTTACACAATGCTGCCCGCCCCCAACCAGGGATTAATTAACCACTGAGCCCTTTTATATATTTTATTTAGAGACAGGATCTCATGGAGTTATTTAGAGCCATACTTAATTGCTGAGACTGGTTTTGAACTCACAATCATCCTACCCCAGCCTCCTAAGCTGCTGGTATTACAGGTGTGAGCCTCCACACCGGGCTATATTTTTTATTTATTACACTTCACAAAAACTCAGACTTTTTTGGAGAAATACAAATATGTTTGTGTTATGCCCCCGTTGGCATTAAATGGGGTGTTTTGTAATACTATATGTAATACTACATGTGGTGTATAAGCTCTAGTAACTTTCTGGAATACATCTGGCCACCTGGACTTTAGTGAAGGAATGTGTCCTGTATTAGGGAAAAATCATACTATAAATACTTTTATTTTTCTCGTACTAATAGTATATAAAGATTTATAGTAATTTAAGTAGCTTATCTAATCCATTTAATTGCCTTAGTTACTGATTATTAATCATACTTTGAGTTTAAGACATTGATAAATGAATCAAAGCTGTTATTTTTTTGAAAACTTGATAGAAAATTTCTTATTTGTAACTTATGAAATTTTAAATATCTCTTGTTTTAGGAAACAGCATCTTAACATAAGTCTGCCCTTAAGCAAGGACATTTTTTCTTCTCTGATCATAAAGTATATAAGAACAGTTGTTACTTTTTGATAATAATCTTGATTTAGTCATCATTCTCTTGTCACTCACTTCATCCAGTCTTTTCAGTAATAAAAACAGAGCAAATGATAAATGATGAAAGTATTTTAAAAAATTCTAATCTTATATATTCTTAAACATTTTATTCTCTTTTCCAAGGTGCATAAATAAGTTATAAGTAATGCAATCCATTTATCCTTAGCAGAATAGAGTGGTTAGATGAGGATGGAAATGAATTATGAATGTCTGTGTAGAATAATTATCAAGAGAGTTGGGAAACTGTTAGCTGATAGAATGTTTTAAAAGTAAAGTTCTGAGGGGAAGTGGCTCTATGCACCTCAAGGTGTGTGTAATTCTGTTATTATTCTTCAGATTCCAAATTGGTGCTTAGACCGTGTTGAACTTCTTTATGTGATGTTTATAACATTTCAAAGATGGTCAAGATGGGGCTGGGATTGTGGCTCAGCGGTAGAGTGCTCGCCTAGCACGGGCAGGACCCAGGTTCCATCCTCAGCACCACATAAAAATAAAGACATTGTGTTGTGTCCATCTACACCTAAAAAATAAATGTTAAAAAAAAAAAAAGGTTTGGTCAAGACATCAGGCAATATGGTTTTAGAGAATATTATTAAAATGGCTTGTTTAATCCCAGCAGTTCATAGGCTAGGGCAGGAGGATCACAAGTTAAAAGCCAGCTTCAGCAACTTAGCGGGGCCCAAAGCAACTTAGGGAGATCTTGTCTCTAAATAAAATATATTAATGGGCTGGGGATGTTGTTCAGTGATTAAATACCCCTGGGTTTGAATCCCTGGAACCCCAAAAAAGGCTTGTTCATACCTTGAAAGGGGTATACTTCTTATATTAATGGGAAACAGGCTTACCCGTGGCATAATGCCTTCAAATGTCAGAATAATGATAATTTGTGGAAATACAGAGTTGCCAATTAAAAGTTGAAAATCGATTGTACTTTAAGCCAATTGTTTCTATGTAAAATAATATTTGGATTTTAAAAGATGGTTGGAACAGTGGTGGTAGTATTTTGATAATTTATCACCTTGCTTCAGGCTGTGTTATAAATAGAAAAGATAAAAATAAGGTGTTATATTTGCTTCTGGATCTTCAGTATTTATTAATATTTCTTTTTTCCTTGGAATTATTTTTTTAAAATATTTTTTAGTTATAGATGGAACACAATACCTTTATTTTATTTGTTTGTTTATATGTCGTGCTGAGGATCGAACCCAGGATCTCACACGTGGGAGGCAAGCACTGTACCACTGAGCCACAATGACTGGGGTCAGTCCCTTCCTTGAAATTGTTTACATCAATAAATTAGGATATTTATAAATTAATATATACAATTATATATAAATAATATGTATTATAAATTATACTAATTGCTCAAGCTGAATTTATCTTAAAGTTGCTTCCAAACCTAAATTATTTTGAAAGTTTATTTTTTTGAGAGGGTTACTGGGAAGTAAACCAGGGGCTACATACCACTGAGATATACCCCTAGTCCTCTTTATCTTTTATTTTTATCTTTTATTTTGAAACAGGATTTGCTCAGTTACTTAGGGTCTCCTTAAATTGCTCAGGCTGGCCTCAAATTTGCCCTCTTCCTGCTTCAAGTCTCCGTGTCTGTCTGAAGGTTTCTTTTTAAGTCCTTGGATGTTAAAGTTTGCTCCTTAATGGTGTTGCAGTTCCTAGCTTTTCGCATTTTTTTTAATAACTGCTGAAGTGTTCTAAAAAATCATTAAATTAAAAAAAACTAAAATCATTTGTATTCATTATTAGCTCCCCCCCCCAATTAAACCCAGAGGTTCTTTACCACTGAGCTACCTCTCTAGACCTTTTTATATTTTTGAGTCAGGGCCTCACTAAGTTTTTGAGGCTGACCTTGAATTTATGAGCCTCTTGCTTCAGCCTCCTGTGTCACTGGGATTACAGGCATTTGTCACTGCACCTGCCAATTAAATAATTTAACATAAGAAAAAATTTGCAGTAGAACAAATTTAGTAATTTAATTTCTCGTTTTAGTCAAGATTCTGTTATTTTAGAAGTGAAAACTACCCTAGTTGTGAATCAGGTTTAGGATGATAACCAGTTAAATCAATGTTATAAGTTTTGCACTGGTGACATCTAGTGGTCTTTCAATTAAAAATAATCTGCTGTCAAAATGTCAGTAAATACCAAGTAATTCTCATGGGATAATCATGTGCTGATTATTGAATAAGTTTGGGTATTATATAAGATAGTTCCCAGTGAGCACCTTTGCCTGCATTCAAAGAAAGAGAAAATCAGCAAAAAAAAAAAAAAAAAGTTCCTCTGAATTATCAACTGAAATTTTGATTATTGACTCAGTACCCTTATAGTTAAAAGTGTATTTTTATTGCCTAGTGACTCTGTCTTGGTAGGTTTTGGATTTCTAAGAATTAGTTCATTTCATTTGTGTTATCTAGTTTGTTAGTGTACAAGTGTTAATAGACCTTCTTATAATTTTTTTATTTGTGTAGAATTGATAGTAATGTTTCCTTCCATTTCTCATTTTAGTAACTTAAAAATCTTTTGTGTTTTTTCTTAGCCTAGATAAAGATTTATCTATTTTGTTAGTCCTTTTTGATTTTTCTAATCTCTTTCATTTATTTATCCTCTGATCTTTTAGTTCCCTCCTTCTGCTAACTTTAAGATTGTTCTTTTAGCTCTTTAAATAGTGAAGTTAGGTTAATTTAAGCTCTGTTTATATTTTATTTATTTATTTAGTGTGTGTGTGTGTGTGTGTGTGTGTGTGTGTGTGTGTGTGTGTGTGTTTGGTATGGAGAACTTAACCACTGAGCCAAACCCTCAGCCTTTTTTGTATTTAGAGATAGGGCCTCATTGAGTTGCTTAGATTGTTGAGGCTGGTTTTGAACTCCTGATGCTCCTGCCTCAGCCTCTTGAGCTCTGTTGTGTTTTTTTTTTTTACTTTTTAGTTATAGGTGGACACAATATCTTTATTTTATTTTTATGTGATGCTGAGGATCGAACTTAGTGCCTCACGCATGCTAAACTAGCGCCTAAGCTCTGTTTTTTAATATAAGCATTTATAGCTATAAATTTCCACTTTAATTCTATTTTTTGTTGCATTCCATAAGTTTTGATATGTTTCTGTTTTCATTCATCTGCTCCCTAACTTCAGTTAAGAATTCTTCTTTGATCTGTTATTTTAATTTCCACAAATTTGTGAATTTCTTATTTTCTTTGTTATTAATTTCTAACTTTGTCTTGTTATGGTTGGAAAAAATACTTGGGTATCTTTTAAAAGCTATTGAGCTTTTTTGTGTGTGGGTGTGTGTGTGTGTGAGAGAGAGAGAGAGAGAGAGAGAGAGAGAGAGAGAGAGAGAGAGAGAGAGAGAGTTGGTACTGAGAATTGAGTTCAGGGGCACTTAACCACTGAGCTACATCCCCAGTCCCAGAATCTGGCTAAATTGCTGAGGCTGGCTTCCTAGCAATCCTTCTGTCTCTCTGAGTCTCTAGGATTAGCATGTGTACCACCACATCTGGTTAAAAGCTATTGAGATTTAATTTGTTGTTTAATATATCCTGGGAGAATGTCCCAGGTGCACTTGAGAAGAATGCATATTCTTTTGTTGGGTAAGTGTTCTTCATATGTGTGTGAGAATTAGTTGATCAATTATATTGTTCAAATACTCTTATTTCTTTACTTTTTGGTTGTCCTATCCATTATTGTGAGTGGGACATTGAGGCATCCAGCTGTTTCTGTCTCCTGTTCTGTCTTTTTTTCCTTCATATGCCACATTTTACTACCGAATCATTGCAGGCCCACCCCCCAAAAAGTGGGATGTGACCATTATGGGAAGCCCTTTGTTAGAGAGAGAGAGAGAGAGAGAGAACGAACTGTGCCTGTATTACCTAAAAATAATTTATTACTAAACTGCCCTTAATGCAAGATTAGGTGTTCCAAATATTCATGAATATATGTTAATATGGTGACAATGATTATGCCATGAAATACTGTTACCATTGGGCTATCCAGTTGAAGTCCAGGTTCTTGGTGTCCTGAACAAAGAATTTGAGGAAGACACACAGAAGTAATAGCGAAACATAGATTTATTGAAAGTGAATATAGCACTCAGAATGGATTGGCCCAGGGAAGAGATGCTCAAGGACCCAACGTCTGGAAATAAGGGGCCTTATATGCTAAACTGTGGAGCAATCTCTTCCCTTTACTGACCTAATAGAAGATGATCTTCCCCTATTTGTTCTCATTGGTTACCTTATGATACCCGATTAGAATATTTTCCAATTTTACCCCCATTGGTTACTTCAGAAAACCTAATTAGAATCCCTTCTACTGTATCCCCATTGGTCATTTTAAAATTGCAACCTGTGGTGGAAGTTGTCATGGTAATGGGGTTTATTGTAACCATCGACTGGACTCTGCTCCCTCCCTTGAGCCCCAGCTGCTTCTTTCTTATATTTTGTGTTTGTCATCTTGGTGTCTCTAGCCTAACAGTATGGTGTTTTTGTTGTGTGTTATTACTTGTGTGTAAATGTTTAGTGTTGTGAAATTTTCTTTCTGTATTGGACATCATATATTGTATTAATATATTTTGGTCTCACGACCTTTTTTGATTGAAAGTTGTTTAGTATAGAAAGTTGGTAGGCTTTTATAGGAATATATTAGGCTTTATGGGCCACATAGGATCTATATTGCCTCTTTTTCTTTGTATGATATTGTATGGCATTTTAAAAATGTTAACATTTTCAGTTCTAAGATTGTCCAGAATAAATTTTTAAGTAGGTTACTAGTCACTGTTTTATCTTTAAAAGAAGGTTGTGTGTGTGTGTGTGTGTGTGTGTGTGTGTTAATTGTAATGAATTTGAAGTTCATTCTTCTATGGTTGATGTTTTTATCTTGGTCAAGCAATCTCTCAATGTTAGTTCATGAAATGTATGTATATCCTAAAAGCATTATTGTTTTGCCTTCACATTTACATCTGTAATCCTTCTACTATAGTATATAGAAGTAAATTTTAAGTTTTTCCTCATAGGGTACTCTGTAAGCACTGTTTAAAGTGACCATTCTGCTCTGTCATAATTCAGAATCATGTGACCTTCTATACTTGGTTTCTGGGTTTTCTCTCTCTTTTGTATGTTTTTCTATCCATATATCAATTATTATCCTAATTTATGTAGATTTTATAATACATCTTAGTATCTGGTGGAGTAAGGTTTACCACCTCAGTTTTTATAATCGTGGCTGTTTTTGGCAATTGGAATTCTTTGTGAATTTTATAATTCGTAATTTTATAACTCAAGTTCTATAACGCCCATGTGTATATTTAGAATTTGATTGGAATTAAATCTTGAGTGTGGATGAAAATGGATGGTTTTATAGTAATGAGTCTGCTAGTCCATTTAGCTTCTATTTATTGCTATTTTTAAATTTCCAAAGTGTCTATGTGGAGATCATACATGTTTGTGTTATTCCTAAGTACACTTTTTAAAAAATATTTTTTAGTTGTAGTTGGACACAATAGCTTTATTTATTTATTTTTATATGGTTCTGAGGATTGAACCCAGTGCCTCGCAAATGCTAGGTGAGCGCTCTAATGTTGAGCCACAACCCCAGCCCCACACTTCTATTTTTTTGATGCCATTGTAATATGGTTTTTTAGGTTGCTTTTCTTTTTTAAAGTGTTTATTTGCAGAGATGATGCTATTAATGGTATGTTATAACCTATAAGAATAACTGGAAAGTCCATTGTTAGTTATCTTTCACTGAGTGCTAAATCTGCTTTTATTTGATCATTATTATAACTGTTGGATACAACCTTTACATTTTCAGTTGAAGTACCTTCTAAATATTTGGTGATAAAGGGTCATATGGTCAGTTCTAGCCCTTGTGACTTCTATTTCATCTGCTTCCCCTCCCCACATATCCTGGTTAAACCATGTTCTTTTGAAGTTTTATTTTAATAAGTTCTCACCTTTAACTAGTCCTATATTCTCATCTGTTATCTACCTTTAACTCCCTCATTTTGGGATTCTTGCTTTTTGTGTATGGTTTGTGCTTGTTTAATTTACTGTATTCTCTAAATATGGATGGTTAGAAATAGAAAATAAATTCTCACAACACTCTATAAAAGATTTTAATAGGATGTATAACTTAACTCTACAGTGTAATACTTTTTTAATCTTTCAGAAGACATTATGACTTTGACTTAGTTTGCAATGCTGCTTGACTGAAAGCAGCATTACGAAGTCAAAGTCATAGTTTTGTTTTGTGGTGCTGGGAATTGAATCCAGGGCCTTGTGCATGAGAGGCAAGCATTCTACCAACTGACTTAACTACTTCTTAAGCAGAAGTTTCTTTCAGCTTTTTCTACTAGTAATCATAGATTACTTTATGAGACCTGAAAATTGAAGTCACATAAAGAACATGATTCGTTTTGTAAAAATGTCTATATAGCAAAAAAGTTCTATCAATCTTTCTGGAAACATGTATTTTACCTTTTGCCATAGCTTAAGAGACAGTAAGTGCTAATCATGCCAATCTTTTTTTTTTTTTAGGATCTTAGACTACGAGGTTCTGAATCTTTACCATTCTTTTTAGACCTTTATTTTTATTTGGATGCTTGAAATCAATACATCCTAACTTTATGTGTTAAGTAAACTTCTACCTGAATTCATTTGCTTTGATTCCATGTTTAGTGAAATTTAATTTTTTTTGACAAATATAATGATTGTTTGGTTAAGTATCTTTCTTATATGAACAGACACACCTTGTGAAAGTTGGTTTTGTTGTGATATATTCATAATGGTGAATATTCCTATATGATGCCAGTTTCTTTAAATATTATTCTGTAGTGTAGAGTCAGATATGGTGGAAAGGGCAAGAAGAAGGTAAAGAGGTGATTTCCTTTGAAGAATTTGTAAAGATGAAATATTATTATTAATTAATATTAATAATAATAACCCTAAAAGAATATAAGTAAATAACTAATTTATAGTTGTCTTTACTTTTGAGGTGATTGTGTTAATCTGACAAAGTAAAGATGAATTTTAAATCTTGGTGTCATGAGTAAGAATGTAGAAGTTTGCACTTGTTTTCCCTTTTTTAGTTCCCCATGTATGCTTAAGTACATCTTTTATTTTTTTTTAGGCACGGATAGCATTTTTACAAGGAGAAAGAAAAGGTCAAGAGAATTTGAAGAAGGATTTAGTAAGAAGAATAAAGATGTTAGAGTATGCATTAAAACAAGAAAGGTATGTGTGCCTCACTTCCTTGTATGAATAAAGTAAACATATTATTCTCATGTATACTGTTGAAGAATACATTTGAAAGCTTTTTGAAAGGTTTTAAGCTTTGCCCAAATACAAGATGACATTTTTATTCGATTCATATGAGGAAAAAGAAAAACATTAAAATAGTTAAATTGAAGTAATATTTTTTAAAGACCAGGAAAAATTTATCTTTTTTCACGTGGATGTATTTGTTAATTTTTGTTATCTTTAAAATAGTGTTCTTTGCAAATAAACTTTTAAGACAACATTCATACTAGGTTTTGTTATTGGAGTAATATATAGCAGAGTCACCTGTAGAAAAGGAAGTAATTTTTCTTTTACCAATTTATTATTAAATTTTCAGGGCAAAATATCATAAATTAAAGTATGGCACAGAACTGAACCAAGGTGATTTGAAAATGCCAACCTTTGAATCAGGTAAACTTGATTCTTATTTCTTTTTTTATTAAGCTTGTTTTTAAATAGCAGACATGGTTTTTACATTCATTTTGCTTTGATGATTGACTATTGTGAATTGTCTAAAATTGGGAGAAAATATTAGAAGAATAAAAATCAGTAGTTTTGGTCTACATCTTAATCCTGAGGTTACTTGTTCTGTTTTCTGTGGATTGAAAACATGTGTGAAACTGTGATTGCATTTTGGTAGTAGTTAGAACTGAAAAGGTACCAAAGTGTTTATTTTCTATCTATAGGCAATTTTTCCCCCATTGTATGTGAGCTTATATTTCTATTGTTATTTAAAAATCCTTTTTTTATGGATGGAAATTGAGAAATCATGCTGAGTGAAATAAGCAAGCCAGACTCAGAAAATCAAAGATCTAATGTTTTCTCTAATATGTGGAAGCAAAGTAAGGGGCAGGGTTGCAAGGCAGGGGCAAATATCCTAAATATATAGGGGAATCAGTGGAGATGGAGAGGGAGGGAAGCAGGATGGGAAAGGGGAAGAAATGAGGAATGAATTTATCAAAAATCAAGTTATGTGCATCTATAATTATACCACAGGGAATTTCACCTTTATGTATATGTAGAAAGCACCAATCAAAAATAAAGAAAGAAAAAGAGAGACTTCTGACAGTAGGGTCGACAAGAAGGCTATATGACTACTCGGAATGTAAAAGCAAGGTCTACCATGTAGTCTGTCCCTGTCTTTATCTGTAAAATGAAGTTTCACAAGAACAGGTACCTGCCTGGCTCAAAGCCAGCTTAGCTTCTGTTGAGAGCTATAGACCCTTTATTGTTTAAGCCAGTTTGAGCTTTATTCTTTTATTTGCAGTCAGCGCTGTCCTGATAACCAGATACAGTCTGATAAACTATTAAAGAAGTCTAAAATAATAATAATAAAATAAATAAATAAAGGAGTAAAAGGAAGATCAGTACAGTACAGGAAAGAGAATAGGGGGAGGGATAAGGTGGGGAATGGGGACTGAAATGCAGTAAATCATATTCCTTGCATATATGATTTTGTCAAACTGAACCCAACTTCTCATTAAAAAAAAAAAGAACATCTTGGGGACAGATATTCTTTTCTTTTTCCCCCACCCCAAAGGTGCTTAACTATTGAGCCACAACAACAATCCTTTTTAAATTTCATTTTGAGATAGGCCCTTACTAAGTTTTGGGCCTTGCTAAATTGGTGAAGCAAACCTTGAACTTGTGATCCTCCTCAGCCTGGGATTACAGGCATGTACCACCATGCCCAGCAGTATTTTTTTTTTGAGAGGAGAGAGAGAGAATTATTTTTAATATTTATTTTTTAATTCTCGGCGGACACAACATCTTTGTTGGTATGTGGTGCTGAGGATCGAACCTGGGCCGCACGCATGCCAGGCGAGCGCGCTACCGCTTGAGCCACATCCCCAGCCCTATTTTTTTTTTTTTTTTAAAGCCAGTTTTCTTCTCCTGTGGTGGTAATGTGTGATTTACAAAATAAACCAGGGGCTGGGGTTGTGGCTCAGTAGAAGAGTGCTCACCTAGCATACGTGAGGCACTGGGTTCGATCCTCAGCACCACATAAAAACGAAATAAAGATATTTTTTAAAATAAAATAAACCAAATGTTATAAATAGAAAGGTAGGTAGGGGGGCTATTAGATTGGAGTAATTATTTGTACAAATCAGGAATTGCTTGTGTATGAGGGAAGAAGGAGAAGATACTAACAGAGAGTGTTAGGGTTAGAGAAGTAATGCCTGCATAGTATATTTAGACTCTAAGAAGTCTAGGAGCCTAATAACCATGAGCCATTCTAATAGTTCTTAACAGTAAGTGTGGGGATTGGTTTTGCAAGCTCTTCTCTTCTTCACAGTGTCTTTATTTTAAAAATGGGAATTTATGGGAAAACATTTCTATAATGTTAATACCAAATAGTTAAATTTCACTCTACAGATACTTGAGAGCTTAATTCACTTGAAATTACACTTAGGTATTAAACTAACTTTCTTGCTTGCTTCCTTTTCCTCTTTCTTGGCTGAGAATTGAACCCAGGATATCACTTTACTTAAACTTTAAAATGCATATGCTTTGTTATCTAAGATTAAAATGTGGCTCTTTACCTATTGTAAAAACTATCCTCTGGTTTAATTTTTAGTTCTAAAAGTGAAATTGGCTAGAAAAAGTCTTGTGATATAGACTTAAGGTCTATTGATATAAACTCAAAATTCTGTTATTCATTATTTTATATGTACTCAGTATCTTGCCTATTGATTTTGAATAGCTTATGTAATACAGCTTTTTTATTTCAAAGGCATTTAATGAAGTTGAATTCTCATTGTTTAAAAAAAATTCCTTATAACATATTGTCTCAAAGCTGGAGCCTTTGATTTTTGATCCTCATAGTAATAAAGTATACCTGTATTTTCTAGTTTTAAAATCATTACCATAAGTAATTGAGTGACACATAGTAATCATACTTTTGATTTTTTTCAGATCCTTTACAAATGTTTAAGTCTGTTTTGGTAGGACTTTATCCTTAAGAAAATGTGGCAATATTTTTAAAAGTTAATAATGTGTGTAAAACTTTTTTTCTTAATATTTAGAAGAAACCAAAGACACAGAGGCTCCCTCAGCACCTCAGAATAGCCAGTTAACATGGAAGCAAGGCAGACAGCTGTTAAGACAGTGAGTAATGGTTTGTTTTCAGTTCTCTTTAAGGAACTAGACATGAAAGTGCTTACACTGAGTCCTTTTACAAGTAAAAATTATTTAATTATAGTGGAACAGTGTGTATGTTTTTCATATTGGTTCTTTGTTGTTTTGTAGATACTTTGAAATTTTTAAAGTTTGTTTCCTTCAAGTTTTAGGGTGTTGTTGATTTCTTATTGCAGGGTAGAATGTCTAAAAGACTGGGTGACTTAAAGTTCAGAACATAAACAATATAGAGTTCATATTTACAGAATCCCTCTAACCCTTTCACTACAAATTTCACATATTTGGTTTCTCTTTAGAGTCAGGATATGACTGGTTTAGAGAAGGAGTTTAGCTGGTTAACTGAATCTTTTCAAAATGGCTTACCAAATCATCTTTAGAACAATTTTTGAGGAAACTTTTTCATGTTTTAATTCTTTGCAATGATGGAATTATCTGTGGCAAATCCTGTTTATTATCTCTTACCTAGTTTTTCTTTTTTTTGAGAGAGAGAGAGAATTTTTTAATATTTATTTTTTGGTTTTTGGTGGACACAACATTTTTATTTTATTTTTATGTGGTGCTGAGGATCGAACCCAGCGCCCCGCACGTGCCAGGTGAGCACACTACCACTTGAGCCATATCCCCAGCCCAGTTTTTCTTTTTTTTATATTTTGAAAACTGGTACTTTCGCCCTGCTTTTACAGTTACTGAACTCTTTTGGTTCTGGACATCTATGCCTTCTTCTTATTAACCCTTTGAAGTGTTGTCAGATCCCAAACTACTCTACTGCTTCATAATCTGTATAGTCATTAAGTATTCTACCTGTCTCACTGTGGTTGCCATGTTATTTACTTTATGATATTACCTTAATATTTAAGTCCTTGACTATTTCACTTCCCTTTTTATCTCTTCTGTCTGTGGTTGTTTTTTTTTTAATATTTATTTTTTAGTTATAGGTGGACACGATATCTTTATTTCATTTTTATTGGTGCTGAGGTTTGAACCCAGTGCCTCACCTGTGCTAGGCGAGTACTCTACCACTGAGCCACAACCCCAGCCCCTGTGGTTGCTGTATTTCTATTTCCTTAGCTCTAGCTTAGACCTCATGATCCATCACCAACATGGTACTAGTAGTACCATTTTGCTGCCTTCTGGTCACCCCTTCCTCACCATTTTATTATACCTACCTTAAAACCTCATCCTAGTTTATCTGCTTGTTCTCAAGGGTAGTTTATTTCCAAGGTCTTCCTTCCTGTTCATTTTTTAGCTTCAGAAGAATGTCAAATGGAAAACAGATTAAACAGCTGTCACAGCATATTCAAGAGTCTTTTGTTGTTCATACTTAATTGTCTTGGAAGCAATTGACATTACTCCTCTTTGAAACTTTTAGTTTTGCACCTGTGACATCACTCTCTCCTATCATTTGTCCCCCCTCTCATTTCTCAAGTATTTTCATTTTCCTTTGATATTTTCTTACTTTTCTAGCACTTGAGATTTATAGGTTTGGGCAGATTTTCTTTTCTTACTTATACTTATTCTTTGGGTGATTTCAGTTAAATCCATAGCTTTAAAATACCATCAAAGACTAATGACCCAAATATGTATAGCCAGTTCAAGCTTTTCTGAGCTTTTTTTTCTTGGTGTGGTTGAATGAACCCAGAACCTTGTGCATTCTTCTAAGCTATGGATCTATGTTCCTAATAAATTTTGTCATTTGATTTTTTTTTTTTTAATGGATACCTCATAAGCCAGATTCTGACTCTGTATTCTCTGTTTCATTGAATGGAACCATCAGCCAGTCAGAAACCTGAAAATCTTTCATTTTACTGGCATGTTTATTTGTGAATTGAGTCATGAAGATTAGATCTTATTTTTCTCATGTTTATTCTCCATTTTTAGTTCATGCTTTGTTGGTGACCTAACCAGTCTCCATTTGTCACAACAAGTCACTTAAAACTCATTATCTATGTGTCATGATCTGTTCCTTTCTTCTTTTCAGTCTAAGTTAAATATCCTGGTTTAATAAGAGAAAGTTCGAAAAACCACAGAACTAGAGAAATACTACGAAATTTTACATACCAGAAGGAAAATGAGACTGCCCATCAATCTCTAGTTATGATGTCTAGGTTTAAACTGTAGCATGCCACTCTTTGAAGGTTCAATGTCACTTATTCTTTATTACTTCTTGGACATTAAAAAATATTTACATCCACATGCATGTACACATCTCATCAACTGCTAAAAGCTTTTTAAGGCACTAGGACTTTTTAGGTTTCAGTATAATTGGCCCTTAATCAATGTTGGCCATGCCATGAGTTTTCTTATTTACATTTTGGTTTGTAGTTGGCTTAGTTCTCTTACAGATGAACTAAAACTGTTTATAGAGAAGAAAGATGTTGAAACAAAGAGTATATTTATAGAATTATGGGTTTTTCTCAAAATTATTTGATAGGATTTTAAGATTGGCAGCTGTTAGTATTTGGGATTTAATATTTTTAATTTTTAATTCGCTTATAGGTACCTTCAGGAAGTAGGTTACACAGATACAATATTAGATGTACGGTCTCAGCGGGTAAGGTCATTACTTGGACTCTCTAATTCAGAACCAAATGGATCAGTAGAAACAAAGAACTTAGAACAAATCCTGAATGGTGGTGAATCTCCGAAGCAAAAAGGACAAGAAATCAAAAGGTATGATTTACACTGTAGGCTACCATTGTTTAATTGGTACTAAAAATTTCTTTAGCTCCTTGTTATTAAACTGTTAACAGTTTTTAAAGCACATGGAGTTCAGATATAAAAATACCCCACCCCACCCCCAAATGGTACCATAGGCAAGTAAATTTTGTACTTGGGTGCTTTTAAAGTTTCTCTTTGTTAAAGTTTGTGCCAAGAGAATGATTCCAGTTTGGAAATAGGTACAGAATTAAAATGCAGATTCGAGATTGATTTCATGAAGTTCAGAGCTATTTTATCATCCTGATTTTAAGTGTCTGCTAGAGTATTTAAATTGTAGTGTTACTCTTCTACTAGAATGAGCAATGGTTATTTAGATAGTAGTATGAAAGAAAAAAGACTATATTTTGTTTGAACTACCATATACATGTTTTTTAAAGAAAAATACCTTTGTTGAGATAATTCACATACTATACAATTCACACATTGAAGGAATGTAACTTAATAGTTTTTAGACTATTCAAGAGTTGTTCGGTCTAAGTTTAGAACATTTCATCACCGTAAAAACAAAACCTGTATCTATTAATTGTCACTTTCCATTCTCCCTTACCCTCCATTGTAGACAAATAGTCTACTTATTATTTCTTTAGATTTGGATGTTCTGGATATTTCATATAAATTGTCTTTTGTGAATCATCTATAAGCATAATATTTTCAAAGTTCATCCATGTATAACATGCACCAGTACTTTATTCCTTTTTATTGCTGAATAGCATTTCATTTTGTGGATGATAATAGCATGTTTTGTTTTATGTATTATCCAGTTGAAGGGCATGTGGATTGTTTTCACATTGGGAAATACTGAATAACTTTGAGGAACTACCAGACTTTTCCAGAGTGGCTGCACTATTTTACATTCATATCAGCAGTGCTATAAAGGTTTTGGTTCTTATTGTCTGTCTACCAGATATGCTTTTGATTTATAGAAACTTCATCAATGCAAGAAGTCAAGCAGTGAAACGTCTTTCATTTTTTACCATGTTATTCTGAGTAACATAGGTGGAAACATTGAAAAAAAAAATAGAATAATTTTTTCAAAGTGTCAAATACCAAATTAGTTGATTTAGAACTTAGAAATTGAGACTGGGTTGTGGTAAGTAGTAGAGCGCTCGCCTAACATGTGTGAGGCACTGGGTTCAATCCTCAGCACCACATAAAAATAAATAAAATAAAGGTATCGTGTGCATCTACAACTTAGAAAAAATAAAAAGAACTTAGAAATTAATAATATCCACAGTTTATAAGCTAATGTTATCTTATACCCTTAATGTATTTTGAAGACATATAATTGTCTAAAACGTGTTCCATAAACTTGGTAATTCAACTCAACGCAAGCTTTTTTTTTTTTTGGTTGTGCTGGGTTGAACCCAGGGTCTTGTGCATGCAAGACAAGCACTCTACCAACTGAGCTAGTGCAAGCTTTTTTTTTTTCTTTAAAATTTTTATTAATTATTAATGGACCTTTATTTATTTATATGTGGTGCTGAGAATCAGACCCAGAGCTTCTCACATGCTAGGCAAGCGCTCTACCACTGAGCCACAACCCCAACCCCCTAACACAAGCTTTTGATTTAGGGTTTTTACTTCTGAGAAATAGGCTCTTTAATAAAGTCAATTCGATATCATATAGGGCTTATATTTTCTTTACTCTGATTTCAGGAAGCATTAAGTATTTTGTAGCATTAGAGAAAAAGTATCACCATGCATTTTCAACCACTGGTTAGTCTGTACAGCTAATCATACTAAGTAGTTCATAGAATTTATCAATATTTTAGACTAATGAAGTTTGCTGTAGCATACCTGAGTCTGAAATCTGAATTAAAGGTCCATGACAGACTATACTGTTTTTCCTAAAACTTCTTGCTTTTGCAAGATAATGACTTCATAGTAGTTTTTATGGGGGTGGGAGGAAACAGGCAAAAGCCATATACTACAAGCTCTGACTTCTTAACAAACCTTTTAATTGTACATTATAGTATTGTTGGCACAGCATTATGTACAGTAGATCTAGAACTTCTCATCTTTGAATCTCTACACATTGAACAAATCCTCATTTCCCCCTCCCTCCAGATCATGGTAGCCACCATTCTACTAAGTTATTAATAGGCTATTGAAAACTCCTAGGAATAAGAAAAGGGTTTAACACGTGTATAGAGATTTCAGCAAAATGGTATTTTATCACGTTCTTATTTATAATAGGAAAAAAAATCAGAAGCAAACTTACTATCCAATAGTAAAGAATGATAAATTTTAGACTCATCATATTAGGGGCAGTATGCCTAATGGTTAAGAGTGTGAATTCTGAAGATAGACTGGATTTGAATCCTAACTTTATACCACTTACTAACTTCGACTTTGGGCATAGGACCTTATATTTCCAGTTTTGCAAAATGGGGATCATAGGATTGATGTGAGAAAGAAATGAATTAATGTAAGACAATTATAACAGTGCCTGGTATGTAGTAAACATTATGTGTTTGATCTTATGGAGTATTATGTATCCAAGTGAAATGTTAATCCCCCTAAGAGTAGTGTTTACTAGATTCTATATAGTCATCATCACTGTTCTGTTTCTTCCTTTTTTTTTTTTAAATTTTTTTTTATGCCTTAATTTTATTTATTTTTATGTGGTGCTGAGGATTGAACCCAGGGCCTCACATGTGCTAGTCAAGTGCTTTCTGCCACTGAGCCACAACCCCAGCCTGTGTTCTGTTTCTTAATTTGTGGTAGTAGGGTGTTTTGGGTGTATTATAAAATATCTACTTAAGTTGATTCAGTTCTTACATAGATCTTGTGAGAAAAACTGTGCAATGTCTAAATAATGGTCTGATTTATCTTTGAATCTCCCGCTATCATTCCTTTTCCTTTTGTACTCTGTTTATAATCTCAGGGCCAAAATTTATAGCCTTCCTCTAGAAAGTACACTGATTGTTTTTAATCTTTTTACTGTCTAGCCTATCTTTTGACCTCATTTTATTTTCCCTTCATCTTGATATTAATTTTTTATTCTATTATTTGCTTTTTTAAGATGAGAGGTACTAAATTGTTGACAAAGAAAAGAAATTTGTAATACAGACTTCGATTTAAACATGGACGTCAAAGGCATTTGCTTTCCAAAAGTTCTGCACAAATGACTGTAAAGGGCTTAGTTCTGTGAAGGGCTTAAAATGAATCAACATAATTGAACAAAAAAATTGGTTATAGCTAGGTACAGTGGCACATGCCTACAATCCCAGCAATTTGGGAGGCAGGAAGACTGCCAAATTCAAGGCCAGCCTTGGCAACATAGCAAGATCTGTCTCAAAGGAAAAAATAGCCCTTGCCTAGTATTTGTGAGGCCACATTTGTAGGCTCAATCTCCAGTACCACCAGGAGAAAAAAAAAAAAGAGAAAAAAAATAAAGATACCAAGGGGGTGGGTGCAGGGGACAGGGCTTGGGAGTTCAGTGGTAGAATGCTTGCCCAGTGTATACAAGGTCTTGGGTTGGATTCTCAACACTGGAAACAGAGAAAAAGAAGAAACAAACAAAAAAGCGGGCATTTAAAATAGGAACCAAAAAGAAATATTGGAAATCAACCTTTATGCCTTTGGTTTCATCTTTTTCCTTTCCCACAGGCCTACTGGTGATGTTCTTGAGACATTCAATTTCTTAGAAAATGCTGATGACAGTGATGAAGAAGAGGAAAATGACATGATTGAAGGCATCCCAGAAGGAAAAGATAAACATCGGATGAATAAACACAAAGTAGGAAATCAGTTTTATATTCTTATTAGCTTTGGTATTTGAATAGTAATTTGAATAATAATTTTTTAGATAAGTTCCATTGGGAATAATTGATCATTGTTTATAGCATGGCACCTCAAAGTTTTATATATTTTCAATTCTTACTGAATTATGCTTATATAATGAGAATTATTATTTGCTGTATTGTTCATTAAACAGGCATGAAGAGGTCTGTTTTTATAGGACTAGTTTAGTGGGTTTTTATTTTAGTCTTTTTTTTTTTTAAGTTGTAGTTGGACACATACCTTTATTTTATTTATTTTTAATTTTTGTGTGGTGTTGAGGATTGAACCTAGTGCCTCACATGTTTGAGGCAAGTGCTCTACCACTGAGCTACAACCCTAGCCCCTAGTCCAGTGGTTTTGAAACTTTTTTAAAAAGTTAACATCCATGAACTGGGACTGGGGCTCAGTGGTAGTGCACTTGGGCTGGGGCTGGGGCTCAGTGGTAGTGCACTTGCTGGCCTGTGTGAATCACTGGGTTCGATTCTCAGCACCACATATAAATAAATAATAAAGGTCTATCAACAGCTTAAAAAAATATACATGTATTAAAAAAAAAATGTTAACAACCTTGCCACTCTGGCCACAATTGAAAAATCACTGCTGAAATTTTCTCTTCATGTATAATACACAGGTGATAAAATTACCTGAAGCTGCCATGGGTATATTCCCACCCTGGGTAAGGGGTAAGGGAGTAATGTATGGACTGTAAATATGTGTCAACATTCTCATTCTTTGGTAAGGATAAATAAAACTTTGCTCATAACCTAACAAATAGATTTATTTTATTTTAGTGGTGATGGGATTGGCTATAGGAGCAAAAGTGGAGATCATCCATTTGTGAATTAACAGAATAGTGTTCAGTATTTCACAGATGTAAAAAAAGTTGTGAATAAATTTAGGTGTGGTACATTGGAATTTTTTAGTAATATAGAAAAAATGACAATGTTCCTCAAAAGCTTCTAGTCTACAATGGCAGGTTTCAATTCTTACATATCCCACATGTATAATATATACTTTTAGAGAAACAGATTTTTTTATTCTTTCCTACTCTTTTTGTTCTGGGAAGTAGGATGCTAATATCATACCATGAACTTAACATTAGTTATTAAGCTACATAGATCATGCATGCAATTTAATTCAAGTATATGAGCTCAATTCAAGATAAGCTGTCAGAATGTGAGTGAATCGTTCTTTAATGGGAGCACTGAGAGTCTACTATAATTAAAGAAGTTAACTCTTGATGAATAGCACTTTAACCATTTTTTATATCACAGTATTTGAATCACATCTTACAAATGGCTTGGCATAGTACTGTTGAACCATTTATCTAAGATATAATTTGAGACTTATGAATTACATAGAAAGTCTAAAAATTTGGATCCAAAATAATTTAAAAATGGGTGTGAAAACATGGTTATATGAAACACTAAAAGATCCTTTTAAAATTTAGGATTAAAAATAATTCTTGGTTTATATTCTGTTTATAGATAGGTAATGAAGGCTTAGCTGCAGACCTAACTGATGATCCTGATACAGAGGAAGCACTGAAAGAATTTGATTTTTTAGTGACTGCTGAAGATGGTGAAGGAGCTGGAGAAGCACGGAGTTCAGGGGATGGCACCGAATGGGGTAAGGTGATAAAGAAATATGGGGGTGGGAGGAAATCTATCATTTAAAGATAGAAAGATTATTATTATGTGGAATTTTTGTATCTGAAGGTATGGTGGAAGGTAAACAGAGAGCAAGGAGAAGTGGTATTGAATAATTACAGAGTATTTTGTACCAGTTTATTTAGATTTGGTGACTAAACTTTCATATTTTACATTTATCTTGATTTAAAGTTGAAATGTATTATTGATTTGGAAATCTCTTTCCTCATAGCTTTTTTTTTTTAATAAGCATTACTCATTGTTAGACATTCCATTATTTCATTTGATTAGTCTAGATTTAAGAGGACACAAGTCTGAGTAAGTAGGGTATTACCTGACTTATTGATAGGCAGGAATACAGCTCTACAATGAGCAAGATTTAATGAAGACATTAAACTTTTTCACATGTAATAGTCAGTGTGCAAATGTTAAGGCCTCAGTTTTGGAAGTCATACATAATGCTAATAATAATTCAGCCAAAACCAAAAGAGAGAAAACAGTCTGTCTGTACAGGGCTAAAAACTCTATTTGGTAGTAAAATAAAAGTCTAAAAAAATATTTTAAGGCAATAGATTATGTCCAGTGTGTTTTCCCTGTTAAAAATGTTCATTCAATCATTGTTGAATATTGACATGTTGTCTGGTAGGGGTGGAACTCAGAAGTGTTTATAGAGCTTTATTGGAGATTATGTTAATACATCAAAGTTTTGCTTTATTACTATCAAGAGCAGTTATCACCAAATTGTTTAAAACTACTTTGGTGATACAAATCATAACTTGGAGCTTTAAAAAAATTCCTCATTTGTGTATTGAATCTGAAGATTGCTAATAGCAAAAGAGAAAAACCTTCTATTAAGATGATATTTATTGACTTTCTTGATATAAAAATTGATTACTTAAAAGATTTCACATTTTTATTAAGGTTTCTCTTTTTTCTTTTTCAACTATCTTTCTCTTTTTTTAAAAAAATCTTTATTTTGTTTATTTGTTTTTATGTGGTGCTAAGGATTGAACCCAGTGCCTCACAGGTTCGAGGCAAGCGCTCTGCCACTGAGCCACAACCCCAGCCCTTATTAAGGTTTTTCATTGGGTATAATTTCAACCTCATATTTAGATCTTTCTTCTTTCTTCTAAATGGAAATGGAAGACCATAAACTCCACAGTTGCTTTCTAGACTTAGTATGTTTTTGTACTTATTATCTGAAAATGGCAATATTTTAGAAATTTATTCTTATTCGGGAGAAACAGTATAAGATTCCATTTTTTGTTTTGTTTTTTCCCCCTAGTTTCTAAATGTATCCCATTCAATGTTGGAAATTTTTTTTCTAATAATTTTAAAAGTACTAATATTTTGTTATTATTAATATTTTAAAAGTACCTAGTATTTTATAATGCATTTCAGAAGATTTGGAACCCATAAATAAATGTGTGGAAGAAAATTAAAATATACCTATATGCTACTTTGTAGTGAGAACCAGTTAACATTTGTATTAGCATATGACTATTTATATGTAATTTATTTAAATAACAGAGGGTTTATCAAGCATCTGTTTAGCTAAATCTTGGCAGATATTCATTCCTATTGCCTGAACCTAAAGTGACTAGAACTTAGTCAAAAAGATAAACAAAAATTTCAGAAATTTAATTTGTGAAATTAAATTAAATTAAATGTTTTATTATTTTAATTAAAAAGTACCCAGTTATGTAAAACTGAATAGTTCTTCTGTCCAAAGACTTTCTAAGGCAAAGTTCAATACTTTATGTACTTTTTATTATCAGCAGTTGAGTGACCTATGTCTCATTATGTAAGTGGAAGTAACCAGTAAAGCCTCTTAATTCCGGATGGAACTGAAACATTAAAACATTTTAAGGTTTTTTTTTTTTTTTGGTACCAGGGAGTGAACCCAGGAGCACTTACCCATTCATTGAGCCCCATCCCTGTTTTTAATCTTTTATTTTGAGAAAGGGTCTTGTTAAGTTGCATAGGGCCTTGCTAACTTGCTGAGGATGGCTTTGAACTTAAGTTCTTGATGAAATAAGGAACTCGCTCAAGTACAAAGTGGCTCAAGTATTTTTTTCCCATAAGAAAAACTATCAAAGGACCTATACAATATTCTTAAAGTTCATCATTTGTACTCAACAAATGTCATTAATTTTGTCTGAAACAAAGAGGATAGATATGCAACATTCCTTTTATATTTATTTAATTTTCTAGGGATTTTAATAAATTTATAAATGGGAAGGTGGTGATTTTCATATTCAAATTATTGGGTTAAGAAGATTTTAGCATAAAAAAAGAACACAGATTTTTTAAAAATAAATTCTGAATCCTTTTATAAAATCACTGCTACTTAGAAAGATTTAATCCTCTCTTTTAAAAAGAAACTTTTTTTTTTAAGTTATAAATGGACACAATACCTTTATTTTATTTTTGTGTGGTGCCAAGGATCAAACCCAGTGCCTCAGGTGTGATAGGCAAGCCCTCTAACCCTGAACTACAATCCCAGCCCTTAATTCTTTTTTTATCTGTCATTTACATGAGGTAGTCTGAGATTGATGTTAGTAATTTTTAAGTTCTTCTCATTAAAAATTTAAGACACCAACTTTTTTTTTTTAATCCCCCTCATAGACACTAGACATTTTTAAGGATGTTTGAAACTTACTCTTTGAAATTGTGATCTCTGGAAATTAATAGGACTACAAAATACCATTGCTACCTGAATCTATGTTTTTAAATACTGTGGGTAAAGTGTTGAATATTTGCACGAAATGAAGTTAGTTACAAATTTATGCTACAGTTAGATGATTTGTATAATTCCTCTACTTTGGTAATCAGAATTATCATAACAGAAATATTATGTTTTGTAGTTTTGAGTTGTTAGGAGTCAACTTTTTTGTGCATGTTTGTGCTTTCTTTTAGACAAAAAAACGTTCCCATAATTTATTCAACCTTATTTCTCGGTATTTTTCCCCCCCTAGATTTTTTAAAAACAGGATTAAAATGTAGAAGATTATGCTGCTTCTTCCCCTTTGCTCTTACGTAATTCTTATAAGCAATATCAAATCAACTGTTACTTAACAGGCAAGTTTTAGGATGTTGTTTGTGCACATATGCATTCACCAACCTATTCTTTGCACTGCCTAAGTTTACCTTTGTTTTCTAGATTTGAGGTTATCTTGCAAGTAATATTTGTGTTTTTTCCTTAAGCTTATCCTTTTTTCATTCTCTTTGCTTTTTCACTCCACTCTTTTTTGCTACTGTAGTTAGAACTATTCACAGCTTTAATCTCTCTACAAAGGTCTTTTAGAAAACTGTTCAACTATATTAATTAAAATTTTCTGTCCTAATTTCCTAAATAAAGTTTATATCATTCAAGTGAGGTTTTTCTCTCTCTGATATAAAAAATATTTCGTCAAATGTGTTAGTTTGTCTTGCTTGAAGTAGCTGACAGAAGTTGTTAGCAGTCATTAAGAAGACTGCAGAATGATTAATTATTTGGATCACATTTTTCTAGGTGTATTCAGTAAATTGACAAGATTCCTGACATAATACAATTTTCAGGAAACTTCATGATTAGAGTACTTGAAAACTTTATTTTCTCTTAAGTCAGTATTACAACTATGTTATGAACAGTATTATAGATTGCAGATTTGACAGTCCTACCTGTTAATTTCAGTTTGCATAACCTAGTTTCAAGTAAAGTTAGCAAATTGAAGCATAAACTTTAGTTTTTTGTATGTTGACCACCTATAATTTTAGGTGTAGTCTTCAGAGAATAACTCAAAATTGTAGTGATAAAGACTCAAGATACAGTAAATATTTGAATTTCTGTGTGCTGTTCAAATATGAAAATTTCTTGTTTGCTACATACAATAGTGTATAAGTGGAAAGGTGGGGTTTTTTTTTGTGTGTGTGTGTGTGTGTTTTGTTTTTGTTTTTTAATTTTATGTCCACATTATAGGTTGAGTCAGGAAGGCTTTGCAAGTTTCTAAGATTATAAACTAGAGTATATTGAATTAACAAGTATTTTTTCACTAAAATTTTATTATTCAGTCTGATTGGCTTAGCCTAGGTGTTTTGATATAATTTTTATTTAACAGGGTTTCATAAGCTCCTAATTGTTAATCTATAAGTTAAATTTCCCAATAATATGACTGCTTTAAAACTAAGTAAAAGAATCCCCTATGTACTTAAAATAATTATGAAAGACTTAACTATTTTTGTACTGCCTCTTTTTAATGTTTTTTCTCTAGTTCACTATGAGTGAGTATTTTCGAGGCATAGCATTTACTTAAAACAAATTATTACTCACTGAAGTGTTATCTTTAGCAGATGTATAGCAAGATGTTTTCACTTCTCCATGCTTGTCACTGTTTTATCTTACCCTAAAAAAACCAACTCTAAAAAATTCTTCAGTGGAATTTGAGTTTTGTGTTTTTTGTTTTTGTTTTTGCTAATTTTAGTTGTAGTCCAATGGAAGAAGGTAATGAGATGTTGAACTATTTGGGTAGGGTGGGGACAGAAGTGGGATTCTCTGAATGCTTTGTATGAATTATTTGAGACATTGTATTTTGGAACTATATGTATGTATTATATTGGACTAGAATGCCTCTCCATTAGTACAGTTTTCCTGTGCATGCAGAATCAGTGTGACAGAAGGTGCATGAATATTTTCATCAATGAGATGGCACTGACCTTTCTAGCTTGCACTTATATGAGTATTTCGCATGTAATTCATTCATTTGCTTTTATAATGCTGGCTGTATAATTTTTATTAACATTTTAATAAAGATGCAGTGATCTATTTTTATAATATTAGATTTCTAATGTCAGTCCATTGAAAGAATAATCTTCAAATTTGTAATACATAAAAATGAACCACTATTGGTATTAAATGTTTAGAAATGTTTAGTAACTTGGGCATTTAGTTTTGAGTTGTGAATACCAAAACTGAGACTGCACCTTTAAAATATTTTGAGTATATGCTATTAAACATTTTTATTATGATTATGTAAAGCTATAATAATTTACTGCCAACAGCTTGCATTGCCAACTGCTGATGTTTTTTCTTTTAATAATATGCTGCATGTAGATAAAGATGACCTCTCCCCAACTGCTGAGGTTTGGGATGTAGACCAGGGACTAATAAGTAAACTGAAGGAACAGTACAAGAAGGAACGAAAGGGGAAGAAAGGGGTGAAGAGTAAGTGCAGATTCTGACTATTATAATTTTTGTTTACCGATACTGAGAATAAAAGTTTTGATTGTTTTTTTATGTCATTTTATGTTTTGTTTCATAAAGGGGGCAACTAACTTTAAACTTTGTCTGTTGTACAATTGAAACTTATGGATATTATTTAGGATGTTATTGATCAAGGAGGAAATCCTTTTACATATGTGGGCAAGAGTGAAGGAAAATTTTTTTTAGGTTTTTTTTTTTTTAAAGCTCTTATAAAGTTTACCAAATTGGTAAGGAATATTGGAATTAAAAATAGTAGATATTCATTCAAAAAGGAAAAATAAATTTGTCCATTTTTGATATATAGGGAATTAAAGCTATAACCAACTCATATCCAAGTTAGTTTGGGAATTCTTACATACAATAAGCAAGAAAGCCCCTTCCAAGTTTCTGCTTTCTGATAATAATCCAACAGAAATAATAGCCACAAAACTTCTACTGGCTCGTATTTTCTTGGCTACTAGGAAGGGTAATGGTGGGTGTCTTTTGATATCAGGGTATATTTTTCAATGTGTTGTATTTAGCCAGTATACTGCAAAAGTATAAATACAGTTGTGTTATTTATTTCTCTGTATAATTAATTCATTTTCATTCTGTGAAGCAAACTTTTTGGGGAAAAAAAAACACCCACAGTGGGGAAAAACGACCCACATAAAAGCCTTCTTCAGACCTGTGGAAACCCTTGAAACTTATTTTGGGGCTGTTGACTCCTAGTCTCATCTTTTTTGCTTTATCAAAGAATGTATGATAAAGGTAAAACCACAGAGGCATTCTTTCATATTCTTTTTTCTAGTGACACGTAGAAAAGTTTACAAAATGACACGTATAAAGAATGAAAATTTCCTTCAGTAAAGCATTTTTTGAGTGATTTATTGTAGAAGCTAATAAGAGGGATTTTGGAGAATTTTACCTGTGTTATAAGTTTTTGTAACTGTAAGCTAGTTTGTGTTATTGCATATAAATTAAAGGGCAAACTATTCTTCAAGAAGTTTCACACTATTGGGAACTGCTTATTATATGGAGTAATATTTGGTGCTAAACTAGGACTGTGTTCAGATTTAAAATCATTTACCTATAATGTGTGCATGAGTATGAAAGTATGATTGCATGGTTGACTTTTAGGATAGATAAAATGAAGTTACATCTTTAGTATTTAGTTTTCTTTCTTTCTTTTTGATACTGGAGATTGAACCCAGGGGCACTTTACCAC
Organism: Ictidomys tridecemlineatus; assembly: GCF_052094955.1. Lineage (NCBI taxonomy): Eukaryota > Metazoa > Chordata > Mammalia > Rodentia > Sciuridae > Ictidomys > Ictidomys tridecemlineatus. The sequence continues at coordinate 83,312,739 of NC_135481.1, forward strand.
AGAGCTGCATCCCCCCCAGTCCTTTTATCTTTGGAGACAGGTTCTCACTAAGGAACTGTGGCTGGCCTCAGGTTTGCAGTATTTCTGCCTTAGCTTCCTGAGGTGCTGGGATTACAGGAGTGCCCCACTGCATCAGGCTATTTTTCTTTTTTAAGAAATGAAGTATTTATTTTAATATTAGACTGCTTTATATATGTTGTCATGGAGTTAATCTGCTGAAGGTTTCTTTAGAAATTCTTAGGTAATGTTGCGTCCAATTTAAAATAGAAGTTTCCCATTTATTTTTTTTTATGATAAACCTGTATCTTTTTGAGGTTCGGAAATACAAGTCATTTCACTGTCTTTTTAGTTGTAGGTTTTACATTTTTCTAAAAATCCCTTTTAAAATAAATACCTGCTTAGTAAATATTAAAAACAGATGAATAAAAATCAAATTGTTAAATCTTCATTAAAAATGTGCTGATTTAGCTAACAGTTCATAGAAAACATCGCTTTATGTCAGCTAATATTTTTGTATGTTTTCAACTTTTTTCTTTTCCTTTTTTTAACTAAGCCACCCTATTGTCAATACTGGTGAAGCCAGTATGTGAAATGAGTGAAAGGGAGCTATTGATTGAATCAGGATCTAGGGACTATTGCTCTCATGCCTCAATGGTATCTTATTATCTAGATATGTATTATTTGGCCCACTCTCCTTTAATTTTGATTTTATATATTTTTAAATTAACTTTGTATATATAATTATAAAAACATTCATGTCATTTAGACAATGTAAGAAATATATAGAAATATAAAGAAAAAGTAAAAATCACCTGTAATCCTACTATCCAGATATTATGCCTAACATTTAGCATAATTATTTGTATTTTACTACAAATCTTGTAAAAACTTAAACTTTTTAATTTTTCAACAAGAATTAAGAAAAAAAATTTTTTTAATAGTCAATGAACCTTTATTTTTTTTTTATTTGCCTGTAGTGCTGAGAATCAAACCCAGTGCCTCACATTCCAGGCAAGCGCTCTACCACTGAGCTACAACACAGTCCAAGAATATTATATATTTTTTAAACTCATTGTTTCGTGTTTTTAAATCATGTAAAATTTCGGTGGTTATATAGTATTTCATTTTGTGAATTTTACCTCCATTTGTGAATCTTTTAGGTGGTTTAAAATTTTTAAATGTTAAGTATGACTGTCTTTAAGATTACCTATGTAAATAGACATAGGATTGAGGTTTCTGGCAATGTCTCAGGAAAGAATAATTAAGAAAAACAATAAACATTAACTTTTTACATTTACTTTGACATTCCTTAAATTTAAAAACTTTGGCTCGTGAATACAGAAAGTGTTGACTTTGAATCTCTAACATGCAGATGAAAATTAAAGAAATGCAATATATCCTCAATGGTTGCCTGAAACTGTGGATGGTACCAAATTCTATATACTGTTTTTTTTTAATACATATGTGCCTGTGATAAAATTTATAGTAAGTTACAGTAAGCAATTAGTAAGAATTTACCATCAACCCAGCAACCTCAAGTATAATTTTTTTGTTCCCTTTAGTTAGGAACTTTGTACGTTTTCATTTTAAGTATGCTTCCTTGATGTGTCAGAATTGTTGGCCTTTGCCTTGGGGCCATTTTTTTTTTTTTTCTTCCAGTAAAACAAGAGCTACTTGAACACAAGCACTGTGTGACTGTGGTATTTAATCTGAAAACCAAGAAAGCTACTTAAGCTGAATAATGAATGTGTAGCATATACAGCATGGATTTGTTAGACAGAAGCAAATCCTGGGCAGGACAAAACTCATATATTACTCAGAATGGTATGCAATTTAAAACTTTAGAAATTGTTTATTTCTGGAATTTTCTATTTAATCTTTTCAGGCTCTGGTTACCGTAGGTTACTGAAATCAGAAAACAGAACCACAGATAACAGGGCATCACTATGAAAACTTTTTAAAATGGATCATAAACTTCTAATAGTCTTAATTCAGGTAGATCATCATATTAATACTAAGCTATAACTTACATAAGATAGTTTATGAATTTTCTTAGCATTTTTATTATCTAGGCTTAGTTTTTATTCTGATATTTTCCTAGGTGTAGCTTTGTATAATTAGGACAATTCATAAAACTATAGGCTTTTTTTTTTAAGAGAGAGAGAATTTTTAATATTTATTTTTTATTTTTTGGCGGACACAACATCTTTGTATGTGGTGCTGAGGATCGAACCCCGGGCCTCACGCATGCCAGGCGAGCGCACTACCGCTTGAGCCACATCCTCAGCCCAAAACTATAGGCTTTTGATTTCTTTTTTCCTTTGCTCCAGAATGTGAATAAATTATACCTACTGGATCTTAGTGCTAAGTGTGTACAGAATTTTTTTCCTCCATCTGCTTTGAGGGAAAACAATTATTTTCTAACTTTACTATAGGGATTCAGCAGGTGTAATTTATTTATTTTTATGTGGTGCTGAGGATTGAACCCAAGGCCTCGCACGTGCTAGGCGAGCACTCTACCACTGAGCTACAACTCAGCCCCAAGAATACTTGCTTTTTTAACTTCGTAAAGATTTATCCAAGACTTGATTCTTAAGTAGAAAGATTTTTAAAGTACTTAAAGTTTCTCTGTCTTTAGGCTTGTTTACTCCATTCTACCCTTTTTTAACTGTGAGGCGAGAGTTAATAGATGTACTTCAGTATTTTTTTCTTACTAAGTAAGATATATTTTAGAGATGTTAAGACCATAAAATTAAAGAGATTTTAATGTGGTTATTTTGGTTTCAGACTTCAAAAGGTTAAGCTCTGTTTTCTTTTAATTTTTTATTAAGATATAATATCTGACTTAATATAGCACAGAAAATTCCATATATTTTTCACTCTAATTCCCTAGCCCTTAACACTTTATCACAATTGCTTTATACTTTCTATAAATGTGTACATTTTTTTGAACAGTTCAGAAAACTAAATTATAGATGTTCTCCCTGATACTTCAGGGTATATTACCTGATCATAGAAGTATTCTGTTTCACAACCACAATTCAATGATGAAAATCAAGAAATTCGTATTGATAAAATATTCTAACCCAAAGCCTAATTTTCTTTGACTTTTTAATAAATGTTCTATAATTTGGGAATGGAAGTGTGAGGGAAAGTGCTTTATGTTTTGTTAAAATCTTGTACTGATTGGATTATTTCTATCTCTGCCCCCCCCCTCCATTTTTGCTATATTTTTATAGGACATGTAAATTAATAGTGATTAAAAATCACATAGAGTGTAGCATCTGAAGTAAGTGTGAAGCATCTGAAATCTGGGGTCTTTATTTAGAATGAAATATGTGCTAAAGCTTTAAAAGATTTTTTTTTTTGTATTTGTTTCTAATTTTGAACATAAAATGTTTAAACTGTGCATTGCAATGACCTTTTTTTCTTTGATAGGTGCCCTTATTTTTATATCCTATTGTGACTCCTATGCTATATTATACCTATAAAATTAGGCTCATCAAGAAGACAAAACTATTTCATTTTCTTTCTTCAGAAGATCTGAAGCCTTTCTCCATTTTAAGGATTCACATTATGAGAATGTGTTTGCAGTTTCTGCCTCTTCATAGATGGACTTGTCTTAATTTTTCTAATTATTTTCATGTATACTAACTTTCCTATCTTTTCTGTGTGTAGAATATTATTTTCTTTCTTTATTGATGTTACAGAATTGCTGTACATTTTCTGACTTAAATAACATTACTGGAAAATGGTAGTCTTTTATCTTTTTCTATATTTCTTTTAAATATAAACTATGTGAGCTTCTCTGGATCATTTTCTAGTTTTCATTTTTTGAGCTTTGTAGTAGTAATTGTCATTTACTGATCCAGATCCAAGATAACAAATTTTAAAGTGTAACTGCAGTCTAAGTATCTCAAACTAGGCATTTTCAGTACATTTATGAAGAAGTTAATTTTTAACAGTAATTTTCAGTAGCTTTCAGAAGCACCTTGCACATGCTATATGATATTTGTGATTTTTAAAAAGAAAAAAAAACTGCTTATTTTCAGCAGATACAGCTTGAACATTCCTAATCCAAAAATCTGCAATCCAGAATGTTCCAAAATCAGAAACAAAGTTTTGGATTTTGGAGCATTTAGATTTTGAATTTTAAGATTAGGATGCTTGACTGGTAAAAATCAATGCAGATATTCAGAAATTTTTAAAAACTCTGAAATCTGAAATACTTCTGATGCTTGGTTCCAAGCATTTCCAATAAGAGATACTCAGCCTGCAGTATAAATTCCAAAAACACATAAAATGTGCTATATTCTCTCTTACATCAAATTAAAGACAAAAAGAAAATTGTTATGTAGCAAAGGATTTCAGCTAAGGGATGCGGCTGTTTTCTGTTTCTGATTTTAATTTCACACTTATAAACTGAACCAATCCCTCTTTCCCTCCCTTTTTCAAAGAAATATCTTATTCTAGGTATTTTTGCCTAGAGTTAGAAAGATGCTTTCAGTCACTGCATTTTTTAAAACCACAGAATCATTTTGCAGCTCAAAGTTATTTTTCCTTAACATTGAGGTGGCATAATTATTTAAGATAGTTGTCATGAAATATTTAATTATAATGATAGAAACTAGAACAGATCTAGCATATAAGCTTATTTTTAGCTTATCTCTTTCATATTGGTTTTGCTTCAGAATATAAGGGTAGTTGACAAGCAGAGTACATATTTGAGAAAGAAAACATTAGATTAGTAACAAGTACTATTTTACTTATGGTAATAGAGTGTATAGGAAGATAAATTTCATGTCACAAGTTTGTGTGAATTTAAAAACACTAACATAATGCAATAGTATAGTTTGGCTTGCATGTGGGCATAATCAGTGTCCTCATTTTACTGCAATCTAAAAGATGTATGTTTATATAGGACTTGGAAGTCACGATTAAGATGTATTTGTATTTTTTGTAATTCAAAGTCTTTCTTGCTATAAAAATTTTTCTCATAAATTCTAGCAGCAGTTGAGAACTGGCTTTTATTTAATCCTTAGTCTTCCAGTATGCCTTTAAATATTGGTTTAATATGTGTAATATTCTGTTACATTAATACTATTATAAGTTAAGTTTCTCATTACTGCTAATTATATTTCAGATTTTTATATGAAATTGTTTAATGTTTATATTTAAAATTTATATTTAAAATATTGCATAATTTTAGAAAGCAAATGAAGACATTAAATTTGCAATTGAAAGATGGTTTATACAGTAGATTTCTGGTTATGAAATTGCTTTCATCTTTTGACAGCTTTTGAGAAGCTAGAATTGGAGTAGAGAAGTTTCAATTGAATGTTTGGCTGTCATATACAAATAACAATAATGATGTAATTTGGGATCCTGAATGTGAACGGTGACTGGTGACTTTCACCACATGCAGTTGTGCATGCCTGTAATCCCAGCAATTTGTGAGCCTGATGCAGGAGGATCTCAAGTTTGAGGGCTCAGCAATTTAGTGAGACCCTGTCTCAAAAAAAAAAAAAAAGGCTGGGAATGTAGCTCAGTGCTTGGGCTAGCATGTATTCAGGGTCTTTGGTTCAAGCTATAGTACAAACCAAAAATAAGAAAGAAAGAGAAAGAGACAGAGACAGAAAGGGAGAGAGAGAGAAAGAAAGAAACAATGACCTTCATATTGTATATTTCCAAGTCTATGTGTACTAGATGATCGTTACTTCACATAGTATATAGCAAAAAAATTCTTATCTCAAGTCTTTATTTATTTTTTATATCAGTGTTCATAAGATGAAATTATGTGTAAGTCAAAATTTAAGGTATGTACAAGTATAATAAAAGTGAGCAGAGAGATCAACAAAATATTTACAGAGTAAATGTCAGTTTGGAGAAATGATTAGATTTGAATAGGCCAAGGTGCATGTTAGAAGAGGTGTGTGTGTGTGTGTGTATGTGTGTGTGTGAGAGAGAGAGAGAGAGAGAGAGATTGGGAGGGAGGATGTGTGAATTATTTACCTTTGTGAATAATAGGTGAAGACAGATAGGACATAATGTGGCAGAAATAACTTCAGTGAACATTGTACTATATAGGAATTGCTTTGACTATGGAAAATTAGCGGATTATAGATCATTAAAAGATAAGATTGGATAGAAAAAAAATCGGATCAGATTATGAACTTTGCAAAGTACAAGATTTTAGTTAACCTTGATCCAAAGAGTGTTGAAGTATCATCTGTGTTTTCAGAACAAGGGGTGATATAGTAAATATGAAGATTTTGGAAAAATTAATTTTGTTGTATTCAAATTTGATTGAAGGCAAGTGGAGCTTTAGAGAGGGAAAATTTGAGAATTTGTTGTAGTAATCTATAAGAATGAAAGCCCTGATTAGATTAAACTCAGTAGAAAGAGATTAGCCTGAAGAATACTTTAAAGGATTCTTTTTAAAAACAGTTTTGGTTCCCCACTTATTTTACAAATTTTAGGATTGTTAAGATTCAGTTGCAGAATTTTAAGTACAGGAACTAAGTCAGTGGTGGTAATTATTATACTAGTTGGTAAGTTAGAAAGGGGAGATATTTGTGAGGAAACATGTTTATTTTTTCACATTGAATTTAAGTGATATTTGTACATCCACTTTACCTTTTTTTCATTTATTAGAGAATTTGTTTATTATCATTTCACTGGCCATGGGAAAATCCTCCAGTAACACCCAAATTTCTCAGTTATAATTATTTTAGAACATTTAGACTACATAATATTTACATACCTAGAAGTTGAGTTGTATAAATACTTTTAAGAAGTTAGGAATAGTTGTAAAGTAGAACTAATAAATGTGTCAGATTCCACTTATTTCCATTAAGTCTTACCATCTCATTGCCTGTCATTCTGTTAGGAATACATAGATAAATGATATTTCCTATAGAATTATTAATATGTAGATAGCCACAATGAGTTTAATAATCATAAAGCACTCTTAATTTCAGTTTATTAATGTTGACATTAGTTAGTGAATGTGAGGTCATATATTTTTGACCTTGGTTTTGCCTATTTAAATTGTTTTTATTGATTAAAGTTGTTTTATTGATTTTTGTTGACTTTCCAAATATATTCTGACATTCTTAAAACTAAACTTTCTTTTAAAATACATGCTTAAAAATAACTGATTATTTCATGCTGAAGTTCCAAGTTAAAAGTAAAGACTATTCCACAATACAGCAGCAGATTTGGGTTTTTTTTATGTTTTAGCCTGAATTATACAGATAGTAGCTATAAAGTCTCTTAAATTTATGCTATCTGAAAATGCTGATGTTTTGTACCATTACAATAAGCTCAGAGAGCTCACAGGTAAATCAGTTTTTCAAATCTGGAAAAAGTGAAAAAAAATATTTAAGAGAAATCGGGATTAATTTGTTAGTGACAAATTTACACTAATGTGGCAGGAAAATACCTGTGGAAACACCAGGGAAAGTTAATTGTTTGTTGCGCCCTCATAAAAATAATTTGTGATTATTTCTTTAATTTTTTAAAATAATGAATTTAGTTGAAAAGTTCATGTTTTAATCTTTACACAAGTAGGCATTAATCTAAACAGCAAATTTTTCCTTGTTTTAATGGCATCTTCTGAGTCTGAGCTTATAGAACTTGGGTTCGGTAACAACTCCCCACCCCCAATTATATGTTTAAAGTATACAGTGGAGATATATATATATATATTACACAAATATCAAAAGAATAATGAATATTTAAACTCTTAATGTGTTCTTGAGGGGGTGGTATAGAAAATTGAAGATATCTTTAATTACATGATATTTTAAAAACTGGGACTTCTAATAGCCTCTTCTGTTAGCAAATTGGTTTACTAAAGGCTGTTAGCAAGTCAAGCGGTAGCCATTAAATGAACCTATACTGCTGACATTAATTTACAGGGGTCAACAGAACAAAACTCTGCGACATGATAGCTGATCTGGGAGATGATGAGCTGCCCCACATCCCTTCAGGAAACATTAATCAGTCTAGGTCAGCCTCTACTAGAATGACTGATCATGAAGGTGCAAGAGCAGAGGAAGGTACAATATTTAGCTACCGTGTTTATTTACATTGTGCAAGACCTTAACTCCAAATCACATCTTAATATTATAAATTTGCTACTGTTTAAAATTTTGAAAGTCTTTTTATATCAGAGAAGGTGTTGGGCAAGGTCTTGGTGTTATTGTCTTAGGGATTTTTGAAACTTTTGGTTTCTAACTCTTTGTTTTTGTTGTTAAAGTTAGATGGAGTTGTATCTTTCTTATATCTAACTTAGAAATCTAGTAGTGGGAAAATTTACAAAATTTAACAAAACTACACAGTTTACCAAAATAAATTTAAAATAATACATATAGAAAAAGATATTTAGTCATTTTGTCATGTGTTTTAAATTTAGCAATTGTTAATAACTACCACTTGCTAGGCAGTGTGCTCAGCATTTTACATATACATTACTTATATCTAAAAAAATAATAATTTTGAAGACATCTTATACCCCCACCCCCACCCTTTTTTTCAGTGCAGGAGATCGAACGCAGGGCCTCACACATACTAGTCAGTTGTTCTGCCTTTAAGTTCATTCTTGGCACCATTTTATTCTCTTAAGATTTCTGTAGTTGGGGCTGGGGCTGGGTGCTCAGCTGTAGAGTACTTGCCTGGCACGTGCGGGGCACTGGGTTCAATCCTCAGCACCACATAAAAATAAATAAATAAAATAAAGGTATTGTGTCCAGCTACAACTAAAAAAAAAAATTTTTTTAAAGATTTCTGTAGTGATAACTAAAGTTAAATAATTTTGTCCTTTGTTCCTTGCCTTTATTACATAATTTGGGGGGGGATAGTAAGGGGGATTGAACTTGGGCATTCAACCACTGAGCCACCTTTCTATCCTATTTTTGTATATTATTTAGAGACAGGGTCTCACTGAATTGCTTATTAGCACCTCGCTATTGCTGAGGCTGGCTTTGAACTCACTATCCTCCTGTCTCAGCCTCTCGAGCCATTGGGATTACAGGCATGTGCCACCGCGCCAGATTTATCACATGTCAATCTGTGGGATAATTTGAAGAAAGATAAGTCACTAAAATAATAAGTCACTAAGATAGTTATGTATAATATAAAATATACTAATTATTTTATTATAATAAAAGCAAAAGGAATGAAAAGTCATATCGTTTGTTGATTTTTGTGGTCTCGTTTCTACTATTGAATTATTCTTATTTTGCTTTGGGAAGTAATTTCTTTCATTTTCTAAAATGCACATACCAACTCTATTATGTGCAGACAGAATGCCTTTATTTTATTTGTTTTTATTTTTATGTGGTGCTGAGGATTGATCCCAGTGCCTCACGCATGCTAGGCAAGCTCTCTGCCACTGAGCTATAGCCCCAGCCCTGTTTGTTTGTTTGTTTTTTAACCAAATAATGCATGGTACATTTGTTAGAATTTTTATAATTAATATACATTCTAAACTTCAGATTGTGCAGTTAAGACAAAGCCATATTAGCAGGAGTATAGATCCTTTTAAATGTTTCAGACTAGTGACTTAACATAAAAAAGCCAGTCAAAACTTACCACTACATAAAAATCAATTTAGAGCTGCCTCTGTGTAGTGTGTGTGTGTGTGTGTGTGTGTGGTGTGTTTTAAAGAAAAATGTAAGTCAGTAATATCTTTCATAGTGGTAGGAGGAGGGCAAGGGGAAGGTAAACCTTATTAAAATTTGTTAGAGACATTTGATTTTAACTTTGAACTGAGTTTGTAGTCTTATTTCAGTGGCAAATCCTTTCTTGTTTTCTTTTTTAATTCCTTGTTATACCTCAATTTTTAAAGAACAAGTTACGACCTTTCAAGCTATTGTTAGTAAAGACTTTAAAATATACCATGTTGCCACTGACGTAAGTGGAAATTCTTTTGGGGGCTCTGTTCTTTAAATTTGATAAGATTTGAAGAGAAAGGAAGAGTTTCCCTTCAAAAAGAGGAATAATAATAAATAATGACCATTCCTATCATTGAATTAAAAACTTTTTAATTTTCTATTTGAATTGCTGATGACATTTTATGCTTATGTACACACGTACCATGGGTAATTATATTAACATTAATAAGATGAATTTGTAGATTGGAAATTAGCTTCGTTGGCAGGGAAACAAGGACAAACAAATTGAGTATTTACTGTGATTACCATGTGCCACAATGATGGGTGATATTAAAGATAAAAATAATAGCTTAAGTGATATTTTTTTGTGCACCCAGATATACATGTAAATAAATGCTGAGTAAGAGGAATGGCTTGCTTAATACAAATAAATATGTGCGCATAGAAAAAGATAGAAATATAGTTACATGATTAATTACAAATAAGTATAATACTTTTTGGTAAATGTGGTTAATCTAAAACTCCAGTAAAACAAGCTAATATTGCCAACTAGTTAATATTGTCAAAGTACTTTCTTTCACATACCCCTAAAGTAGTCAATGGTTGATCAGAAATAATCCTGCAAAAATAATATGTTATATTTAAGTTGTTTAATTGAGCTTTTAAGTTTTGTGTTAGTGAATGTAAGTGGAAGGAATAGCATTTTAACTTAGAAACAAATTATCTTTGTACTGGCAAAAGATGCTTTTGAGTAAATTTTACTTACTGACTGATAAAATTGTTCTTAAACATAATTTTAAACTTGATTTTAAAGCTCTTAGTTATTTCTGGTATTACCAATAAGTGAACAGTAGAAATGAAAAGATCAGTGCTACAGCTTGTTCAGGTTCAGCAAGTGTAGTCATTAAAAGATGAATTAAATACTATCTAGTGTCCCCATTATATATATTTTCTGGCAGTGCTTTCAAATTCACTTTACATCATTTGCTAAATTGCATAGCATAGTTTAATAGGATAAAAATAACAACATATAGCTGGGAGTGGTGGCACATGCCTGTAATCTCAGTGGCTTAGGAGGCTGAGGCAGGAGGATGAAGTTCAAAATTAGCCTCAGCAGTGGTGAGGCGCTAAGCAACTCAGTGAGACCCTGTCTCTAAATAAAATACAAAATAGGGCTGGGGATGTGGCTCGGTGGTCGAGTGCCCCTGAGTTCAGTGCCCAGTACCCCCCCCAACCCTCCCCAAAAAAACAACCCACAAAGTATTCTAAATAAAGATAAGTTTTACTATGGCCATAGTGTATGTATGTATATATTGTCTATTCTCAGAATTATTTTCAATAGTATTAGTGAATGCTTATTTTAATATATAATTTTTCATAGGAATTTTTTAAAATTATCAGCTTGAGCTTTTGAATGCCTTTTTCCCCAATTTGTTCATGAATTTTAAGTGTATTTTGATATGTTGTTTTGTATTATAATTACTCCAGTATTTTTTCTTGCCATCTTAATGTTAACATTTTGCTTTTAAAGCACATGTTTGAAATGATAAAATTATTGTTTACACAAACTGTCACAGCAATAGTATAGTCATTCAAATTATAGTAGTTTAACTGGTCAATAGTATGTATAGAGGAAAATATTTTAAATAATTTAATTGAAACTTCTAATATCAACATGGGAAACTGTAATGATGTACATGATACAGATGAGAAAACTAAGCAAATGAAGCTTTCATTTCAGTTATATTTGAAATTGAAATGGCCATTCTGATTAAAAAATGTAAAGTTTTATAATCATTATACTTCAGTTGTGTCATTTTAAAAGTGTCATGGTAAATAAAAGAGGACATTATAATAAAAATTGTAGTCACAGTTTTAAAACTGGAGGGCATTCTGAAGAACACACGAATTAACCTTATAGGAGACTTAGCAGTAGAGGTACCTTTTTCCTAGGCCATTGTTGTCACTGATATACTGTCATAGCATACTGGAAATCATTCACATTTGAATGCTTTGTTTTTAATCTTTAGATTTAAAAAGATTTTTTTTTTAATCTTTAGAAAGAAAAGGACTTAGCAGCAGCTTGTTCACTTTTTAAAAATACTGTATAAGCTACTTTGAAGTTGATGGTAGAGGTTTATTCTCCTATGAATAGCTGAAATCTGATATTTAACTCCTTTGCTTAATCAAAAATTTTTCTATTTCTTATATAAACTTTAATTTACTGAAGTGATATGGGACTTGAATAGACAAAACTTTTGTGACCTACCTCCCACCCTGGAATAGTGTCCGTAGTGCATATTTGATACGTAGAGGATAACTACGTTGCAGTTTCAACACATGTGTTTATTACTAGTAATAGGATTTTTTGAGTGGAAGTGGGAAAATAGAAATTCATAAATATTACTGAATTATGTAACTGTTTAGTGCTTAAATTTCCCCCACAATATTTGTCTTGTACTGTATGATTTTTCAGCATTTAAGAAGCGGTTTTGTTCTTTATAGCTGAACCAATAACGTTTCCATCTGGAGGAGGCAAGTCATTTATTATGGGTTCTGATGATGTTTTGTTAAGTGTACTGGGCCTTGGAGACCTTGCAGACTTGACGGTAACAAATGATGCAGACTATAGTTATGATGTAAGTGCAGTTTTATTTTTAATTTTTTTAATGATTTAATAGAAGGCTTCCTTATTTTTTGGAATCACTTATAAAGCAGAATTAATGTCAAGGTGCATGGAAAAGATAAGTTTTAAGTGTGTCAATGTGTTGATTTGAAGTGACATATAGTTTTCTAACTTTCTTCGTGGTGTTTAAATTTTTCTTAGGTATTTTGTTGGATTAGCTAGATGTTTGGATGATTACCTTAAAATATTGGTCAGCAAACACATCTTGAATAGTCTATTCTCAATTATCTTACAGAAATTAAGCCTATTTTGCCTTCAGGTTACTTCTTAAAATAAAAAATGTTTTTATTTTTTAGGTTTAATCTGCTTAAGGATAATGTTAAAGTTGGCTTGCATCATTTTCTAAGTATTTAATTCCATTTGAGGGCTAGGTAGAGCATTCAGAAGGAGTGGGAAGGACAGCATAAGAGGTGAAAATAGTCTTGGAATAAATTTTTTCTAGACATTTAATATTCAATTGAGAGTTAACTATACTTGTTTAGATTTTTACATTATTATGGTTTTTCAGCAGATTAGTTTTTTACTTTTACAGCATATCTTTTTTCTACCTTTTTCCCCTGCAGGGGTGCTTAACCACTGAGCCACATCCCCATCCCTTTTGACTTTTATTTGGAGACAGGGGTTTCGCTAAGTTGCTGAGGCTGGCTTTGAACTTGTGATCCTCCTGCCTCAGCTTCCTGAGCTGCTGGGATTACAGGTGTACGCCACTGCGCCTGGCTTTTACATTTTATATTTATTTAGTGTGCTTTTTAGAGACATGAGCCTTGGTAGGCTTAATTATTCTCATTAATATTTTTTAAGTATATATGCAGCTAAATTATAGTAAACTTTACTGCTTTAGAAGTGGTTTCACAGCTTATCTTTACAGATGAAGAAATAAAAATTAAAAGATTAACCTCTGTCATAATCAAGAATTAGACAAAGGGTTTGAAAATATTATTAACATGTCCTTAGCTCAGTTTCTAGAAAGTACCTTAACTTGCTGCCTTTAAAAACTTCATATGCTAGTAATTTCCTAAATGACAACTGTACTGTTTGCCGTTGGATATTTGCTAATTTATATGTGTGTGTGTGTGTGTATATACATATATATATATATATATATTTGTTACATTTTGTTTTGTACTTATGTAAAGCATTGCAGCAATGAGTTATTTTATTCTCTTCAACATTTATTACGAGCTTTGGGTTTAGTTTGATGATTAGGTAAAAACAGATTAAGGAACTCTTCATTTGACCTACATATTTGAAAGGCTAATGAAATTATTCTTCTGAATCCTTATAAAATTATAAAGATTTGTTATAAAGTTTTTAATACATTAAATTTCCACTGGACATTTTAGCCAAGCTATTTTAAATATATATTTTTAAACACAAAAGAAACAAAAACTCCACATGCCTATCAGTTTACTACTTTTACCAGTAAATAGTGTGCTTTTCCTTTTTAGTTGCCTGCCAATAAAGATGCCTTTCGAAAGACATGGAACCCCAAGTATACACTACGTAGCCATTTTGATGGAGTGCGGGCATTAGCTTTTCATCCTGTTGAACCTGTGCTGGTTACTGCCTCTGAGGACCATACCCTGAAACTTTGGAACTTGCAAAAAACAGTTCCTGCCAAAAAGCAAGTATTTTAATAATGGCTGGGTTTTTTCCTTCCAATTTTGCTAATATGAATAATTTGATTATACTTCTTTATTGTCTCTTATTTTTTATATGTGCATTTGATCTTCCTAATGATTCTTTAGTTTAATGGTTATTTAATTGCTTTCTCTTCCCCCATCCTTTTTTTCTCCATCTTTTAGGAGTGCCTCTTTAGATGTAGAGCCTATCTACACATTTAGGGCCCACATGTAAGTTTTACTCATCTAGTACTTAATTAATAACCATAGTTAATAACTGTTATTTACCAATCTACCAATCTTCAAACTTTATAATTTTCTCAATGTTTGCTATTAGGTAAGACAGTTACATAATATCTCATTTTACTAACATTAGTGAGAATATGAATCATGTTAGTTCTATTTAAATATACATGTTTACTTTAAACAGTTTTTAAATACCTTGTAAATCACAGATTTGGGAATGGGGATTGAATTTCTTGGGATTTATAAGTAATTTTTTTCCCTCTCTTCCTATAATAGTGGCCCTGTTCTGTCATTAGCTATTAGTTCTAATGGAGAACAGTGTTTTAGTGGTGGTATTGACGCAACCATCCAGTGGTGGAATATGCCTAGTCCTAATGTGGATCCATATGATACATATGGTAAGTAAAAGCTGTCAAAAGTAGATAACTCAAATATTATTAAAGTTATTTAAACATATATTGGTTCCTTCATTTAATTTTTCCATTTGCTAGTAAGTGCTTTATTAAAGAAATCAAAAAATGTTATGCCATGCATACCTAAGCCTATGAATTGGCATTTTCTGGTATTTTTTAAAAGTCTCTGTTAATTGAAATGTTAATTTCAGTACTAGTTAATGTAAAGGGGTGGAAAACAATATAATTTAGCAAATATTTAAATTTAGTGTACATATTTTAAAATCTTAAAACAAATAGGGACAGTGAGGATATAAATCGATACAACTCATTGGAGGGCCAAATATTCTTAATTTGAAAATGAAAAAACACTAAAGAAAACTTTAACTTCTACAAGTGACACTTTTAGAAATCTGTTCTACAGAAAAACCTGAATATATGTTTAAATATATTTATTAGTGCATGTTTCATTATTATTAAAAAATGAAACAATTTTGAGCTCTTTGTTCTTTTTTAATTAACACACTTGGTGCCACTATTTGTCAGGCATAGTCATTATTAGCACTTTGTCCAGAAAAAACAGTTAGCCTAATGGAAAAGATGGACATTAAATGAGCAAGGGTTTGGGGGTCACTGCTTACAAATTGTGGTGAGTAATAAGAAAATAGAGTACTATGAGAAAGGTAACAGGTGGAACCTTCTTTAGGTGAGAAGTCAGGAATATTCTAATTAAAATAGTAACATTCAAGCTGAAAGATAAAAGATAACAGAATTTCTGTAAAATATTTTAGGCCAAAAAAGTGACCTGAAAAATGTAGTGTATAAATAAGTGGCTGTGTTGCTAAAGCTGTGGCTCAGTGATAGCGCACTTGCCTGACGTATATGAGGCACTGTGTTCAGTTCTTGGCACCACATATAAATGAAATAAAAATCTATCAACAGCTTTAAAAAAAAAAAAATCGTGACTGTACTGTGTCTCTTATGGAGAGTAGAGACAGGAATACTGTAGGAAGCTGCTGTAATGTAGACTAGATGGGAGATGATGTCAAGAGTGGTGGTGGTACAGCAGTTAGAGAGAAGTGTATTTAATATATATAGGGGAAGTGGAGTAGAATAGATAGGACTTTGTGATGAATATGAGTAGATGAAGTGATAAGTGAATGACTTGATTTAATTGTTTTCTTAATTACCAACTTTATTGAAATATAATTCATACAATAAATTTCATCTTTTAAAAATATATAATTCAGTAATTTTTACTATGTACACAGAGTTGTGCAGCCATTACCATTATCTAATTTCAGAACATTTTCATCTCTAGCACTGGGATTTCAACATGAGCATCTGAGTATGTGATGGTAGCATTTATTGAAATAGGGAAAGAACAAGTGTGGGGAGACAATGAGTTGGATTTGGGGCATGTTAAGAGACAGTATCAAGTAGGTAATATGCAAATATAGAGCTCAGAGATCTGGGTTGAAGATAAAAATATAGGGAAGTCCTTTCTATATAGATAATACTTTTAAGCTGTGAGAATGGATGGTATAACATAAGGAGATTGTGTCGTAAAGAGTAAGAAGAGAAAACAGCTTGAAATTAAAATCTTCACGGTAATCCCAACATGGAGAGGATGGCTAGAGCAAGAGAACCAACAAAGGAAATTGAGAAGATGTAATTCAGTAGATAGGAGGAAGTGTGAGAGTGTGGAATCATAGAAGCATCCCCAAAGGAGAAAACATTTTTAGAAGGAAGCAGCCTGCACATTCAGATGTTGCATTTAATAGGATAAAAAGGATTCTTTTTATATAAAAGTGACAGATAGGTCACTCGTGTCTTTCCCAGATAAGAGATTTGTCACTGTAGCTAAGATAAGAGGATGAAGGAACTCTTGAGACCCTTTCAAGTCATACTAAATGGATGAAAAGCAGTATGATGGGAACAACAAAGAAGAAATGTTTTATATATCATCAAAGGAAAGTATCAAATTTTGTATAGTAGAGGTTATCATCGATTCCATCCCCCCACAGCTGGGGTTTATTCCAAGGATGTTCCACCATCAAGTAACATCTCTAACCCCTCCTCACCTTTTAAATTTAATTTTATTTTGAGACAAAGTCTCTCACTAAATTTCCCAGGCTGGCTTTAAACATGTGCTCTTCCTGCTTTAGCCTACTGAGTCCCTGGGATTACAGGCATGCACCAGTGCACCTAGCTCATCATTGATAACTTAAGCAAGATGATTTTTGGTGTGTGCTAATGGCATCAGACACCATGTTGGAGTAATTTGAATAGTAAATAGGAAAAGAAGCATATTTACTTCAGATACTTTTTTTTTTTTATATACTATTTAGCAGAAGAGTGGTGGAGTAAGGTTAATAATTTTTTTATTCAGGTTGAAAGATTCTGGAACGTACTTTCTCTTTTTGGTAGTTGGACACAATACCTTTATTTTATTTATTTGTTTTTATATGCTGCTGAGGATTGAACCCAGGGCCTCACAGGTACTAGGTTAGTGCCCTGGAACATACTTTTTTTTTTTTTTTTTTAATGGTAATGACTTCAAGATGAGAATTTGTATAGTACAGAATCAGAAAATATGAAAACAAGTTAGCAAATTGACTGAGATGCAGAATACATCTGGTGGGTTTAATAGAAAGGAGAATAACAAAGAGGATAGCTTACAGTACTAGTAGATTATAGATTGGGTGGCAGGAAAATGAGGAAAGGCTTCCTATTTAAAGCCTATATCTTCTTGGTTCAATATAAGGCACAATCATTAACAAAGAAGGGAATTTGAAAGCAGTGAGGAGTAGGGAAATGATGATGAATAATTATGGAAAGTAGGAGAGATTTACTAGAAAAACAGGATTGTTAGGTATGATACTCAATGTTATTAGCCCTCAAATATCCATCAATTGATGAATGGGTAATTAAAATGTGGTAAAATCTATTGCATAGTAAGGCCGTCCATACAGCCAAAGTGACTGAGGATGTCCTTAAGTCACTGGTTCTTAGGATCATGCCAGGAAGATTTCAGAGGAGTCACTCAAGAGTAGTAGACATGAGTTTATTAGAAGGGACAGGAAAAGGGAACACTATTAAGGAAGAGAGTGGGAGAGGATAGGGACAGCATGTCCCTATTGCCCTCTTTTTTTTTTTTTTTTTTTTTTTGGTACCAAGGATTGAACTCGGGGGCACTCGACCACTGGGCCACATCTCCAGCCCTTTTTTGTATTTTATTTAGAGATGGTCTCTCTGAGTTGCTTAGTGCGTCCCCATTGCTCAGGCTGGACTCGCGATCCTCCTGCCTCAACCTCCCAAGTCATTGGGATTACAGGCGTGCACCTCCACACCCGACGTATTGCCCTCTTTTATTGGAGGTCCCAGGGAAATTTCCAGAGAGTCCCACTCAGACATCTTACAGCAGATTTTTTAAAAACCCACTGTGCATGGTCTTACCCCATGGAGGGGAGATTTTACTATTAGGATTATGTGCTAAGGCAACCCTGGGTTACTTTGGACCACACTGACCAGTTCTAGTTGAAACTCATTCTTACAAATTTTATTGTTTGACTTTTCTTCTAATTATCCTGTCTCCATGAGTTCTGGAATCTGGTCTGCATAAAGGTCATGAAGGCTCCCCCATTCAGGATAACTTGTGTTCTTCTTATCGGCAGGGAGGAACCTTTTGGGCCTGCATTTCTCCTGCTGATAACAGGTTGTTTCCTGAGGAATGTAACATGTCCTATTGACTTAAGCCAGGACAGGGCCACAGGTAAATTGCTTTTTAAAGGAAAGCATGTGGGGGTTAGCACAGTAAACCTAGTTTATAGAATTATTGCCTTAATCTCATGTTTCTGCCATTCACTTCTATCTCTTGCCTATTAACATCCATACAATAGAATTTTATTTGGCAATAAAAAGAAACGCACTGATACAAGTTACAACATAATTGAGCCTTGAAAACATGTTCAGTGAAGCCAGTCACAAAAGGTCATGTGTTGTATGATTCTATTGATATAAAATGTTCAGAATAGGCATATCTTTAGAGATGAGTAGACTAGTTGTTGCCTAGAGCCATGGAAAGATAGGGAGGAAGAATTTGGGGAAAGTAGCCAACAAGTAATGAAAGTGTCCTAAAATTGATTGTGATGGTTGTACAACTTTGAATATACTAAAGATCTTTGGATTTACTTATACTTTAAATAAATGAGTTGTAGGGTATGTAAATTATATCTCAATAAAGAGGTTTTATTTCTTCTCCAAGTATTTATTTCTTATAGGAAATTGTGAAAATACAGAATAGTAGTTTGGGGGAGAATGATAAAAATAGCTCTTAACTCTACTACTTAGTCCCTTGTATATTTAGTTTATCTTTTTGTAGCCTTTATTGTATTCTTTTTATTTAATTATATGGTAAGCTATCTTTAGATCACAACCTTACTTTGCTAATTTTGTTTTGTTTCTTTCTTCCCAGAGCCAAATGTTCTAGCTGGCACTTTAGTTGCTCATACAGATGCAGTCTGGGGTCTTGCTTATAGTGGCATAAAAAATCAGTTACTGTCTTGTTCAGCAGATGGCACTGTTAGGTTATGGAATCCACAAGAAAAATTGCCATGTATTTGCACTTACAATGGAGACAAGGGTGAGTAAATTTTGTCTATCTAAAACAAAATAAAAAGGGCTGAGATGTGGTTCAATGATAGAAGGTCTCTGGGTTCAATCCCCACTACCAGGGAAGGGCAGAGATGGGAGCAGGAAATTGTGATATAAAAAGGACAAAGCAATTGATTGATTATTTCTGTATTTCCCCAAAGAGAGATGTTAAAAGAATTTCATAAAACTTAGGATAATCTTTTTACTTGATTATTTTTTACTTGATGTGATTTACAAATATGAATTGTAGCTTAGTGCTTTTTTACTTCTTTCAGATCATGTTCTGTTTTAAAATTAAATGGGACTAGGGATATAGCTTGGCAATGGAGTGCTTGCCCATGACTCTGAGCACACAGGTTATGAGTCCAGCCATAATCACTGAAATAGTACCTTTAACCAGAGGTACAAATTAAGTTGCTTTCATGATACCAGATTTTTTTCTTATTAAAGAAGGCTTTAGGGCTGGAGTTGTATGTTGATAGAGCGCTTGCCTAACATGTGAGGCACTGAGTTCAATTCTCAGTACTACATATAAATAAAAAGATCCATTGACGACAACAACAAAAAAAAAAAATTATAAAAAAAATAAGGCTTTAGCCAGTACCTTTTAAAGACATTTGCTTATGTGTGGGCTGGGGTTGTGGCTCAGTGGTAGAGTACTCGCCTAGCACACATGAGACTCTGGGTTCGATCCTCAGCACTACATAAAGATAAATAAATAAAACAAAGGTATTGTGTCCAACTACAACTAAAAAATAAATTTTTTTTAAAAGACATTTGCTTATGTGTATGTGTGTGTGTGTGTATATGGGAGAAAGAGAGAGAGAGAATGTTTTTATTGGTCTTATTTTCTGAGCCATTTTTAAATTTTGGTGTGTTTTCTTTTAATCAGACCTTTTGTTTAAATATAATTTCAGAACATCTTAGATGAATAGTAAATATATTTAATTTTGCATCTTTTTTTTAATTGTTGATGGACTTTATTTATTAATTTATTTACATGGGGTGCTGAGAATTGAACCCAGTGCTAGGCAAGCACTCTACCACTGAGCTACAACCCTAGCCCTTTGAGTCTTTTTTATATGGTTCTCCTAGTTTTTCAGTTACTCAGGCTTTACAGGTAAAAGTTTATTTAGTTATTTGTTTCTTGCTTCATTCACATAATTGATGGCTAGACTCCGGTTTTACCAAATTGGATGTTGATATGGCTAGATGAATTTTATATGTTAAAAGGAGAAATTGCCAGGCTGGGGCTGTAGCTCAGTGGTAGGGCACTTTCCTTGCACATGTGAGGTATTTTGGATTCGATCCTCAGCACTACATAAAAATAAATAAATAAAGATATTGTACCAGCTACAACTAAAAAATATTTTTAAAAAAAGAGAGAGAGAGAGAGAGAAAGATTGCTGCTCAGGATACTACATTAGAATACTACTATCATGTCAGTGTCTTCCAGAGTCCAAGCTTCATTTTTATAGACAGAAAAATTTGGACTTGTATTAGCTACTTTTTTAAGGCTTACAGATTTGACAGGTGACCCAAGATAATGATCAAAAAAATGCCAATTTTATTTTTCCCTAAGAAAATTCGAAAGTGGACCAAAAACTTAGCCTTCCTACCTTAGAAGGAAATGCATAAGAAACTGCTAATTTTTGCATATGCCTGTTCTTTAGGTGTGTTTTTTCTTATAATGTTGAATGTTATAAATAAAAACTTATTAAATAGGGCTGGGATTGTGGCTAAGTGGTAGAGTGCTTGGCTAGCAAGTGTGAAGCACTGGGTTCAATCCTCAGTGCCTCCTATAAATAAATAAATAGATGGGTAAATAAATAAATAGATAGGCCTGTTAAATGAATGAGGAATGGTTGCTTTTTACCTATTCTTACACAGTTAACTTTCATTATTAACATTTCTTCAAAATATTTTAATTCCTTTTTCTTATTAGAAAAGTGGGAATTTAAAAAATACTGTTACTTTATATCTTTTGGGGCTTCTTTACAGAACATGGAATACCTACATCTGTTGACTTTATTGGCTGTGATCCAGCTCATATGGTGACCTCTTTCAACACTGGTAGTGCAGTAATTTATGATTTAGAAACATCACAGTCATTGGTGATGCTTTCATCACAGGTAGATTCTGGTAAGTTTTTGTGACTTTCGTTGAAACCTTAGAAAGGATTTTTATCCAAGAGGTTAATCTTTCAGTTAGTTTTAATATTTTGATTACCTAGGTTTAGGATAGAAAAATAGTTTTATTATGTTACTGTAGTACTTATTTACATTATTACAGTGGAGTGAGTAAAGTGAAGGTGAAAACAAAGGAAATAAATAGATAAAGTAGAGAATATAATAAAACCTCATGTACTTGTCATCTAATTTCAGTTATTATATAAATGGCCAGTACTATAAATGTGGTATGTGATGTATGTTTTACAGTTTCTATAAGTAGAGATTCAAAGAAGGTCCATGTATTGTGATTGGTTGATAGGTTTCAGATGTCTTTTCACTTATAGGTACCTCTACCTCTCTTATATTTTCCTTATTTGCTGTATTAATTTTTTTACTAGAAGGAATTAGATAGTTTTGTCAGGTTTCCCACAGAATGGATTTTGCTGGTTGCAACCCTATGGGTATCATTTGTAGTATTCATTTTATTTCCTATGAATTGGTTATAGATCCAGAGTTTTATTCAGATTCAGGTTCAAGTTTGGGTTTTTCTGTTAGTTTCTCTTTTTTACCTGTTTAGAAATTTTCTTGGCCAGACTTCAGATAATTTGTGAACTTTTTCAGATGTAAATATTATTTGGTGGTTTATCTTTCTGTGATGTTTTTAGTCTTGATCATTGCCTGATCCATTTAATCATTAATTCTTGAAAAATTATTTTGTAATTCTGTCATCTCTTCTCATGCATCAGCTAGAATATTTCTATAAAAAATATGATTTCCTCATCAATAATTTGGTTATCATCTTGAAGTTAGTGATTGTTACAGAAAAGCAAGATAGAGTTTTTCCCCCATTTTATTTACCAGTTTTCATAGTAACGAAATGGTATTGTTTTTGGTATCATTATGATAACTCACAGGTATAAATGTATTTGTTATGTTTCAGTTTCTTACAGGTGTTCTTAATGCTGTGCTGTTCAAATTATGTGTTTTTGGCCAATGGGAGCTTATTCAGGTTGGCTCTTGAGTCTTCTGAATATGCGCCTGGTTGTTGTTGATAGCTCTTGCTTTTTAATATAATGAAAGATTCTAGGTTCATCTTGTTTGGTGACTCATGTCTGAGATCAGTATTTTTCTAGGGAGCTATGGCTCTTTTTAGTGGGAAATGGCATTTAGAAGATTATAGTCTGGGTGCTAAAACTCTTTGCTTATCCTCATGGTCTTCATGAGGTTTATTAATCTTTTTCAGTGGACAGAGCTAGGAAACATGTTTTTTTACAAAAGTAAATACTTCCAATTCAAATTTCTTGGTTCTCAACAAAATCATCATCATCTCATTTGATTTATCCCACAGCCTACATATAGTTGTCTAATAATACTGTCATCACCAATAATTTGATTACTCGTAATAGTTATCCTTAGGATTAGTTCACTAGGGACCATATTCCACTATGGATATACAGTCTAATTACTGTGCTTTAGTATCTCTTCCACTAGTTCTTTCTTTCTGGTTGTACCGTAGTTGGATAATTAAGATCATTTATTTAATCTTAAGTCGATTTTCTTAGTAAGTGCTTTTTAAAAGAAACAATTGCTTTTATCATTATATACTTACATGGTTCCATGGCCACATTTTAAACCAAGCTGTACTCATTCTCAGTGTCTCCTTAACTCTATTATTTCTACCCCCCACTACACAGGTAAAATCCATGTATGTTTTAAATTTAGTATCTAAGAGTTCTTTTGTACATACACAATTTGAAGTCTAATAGTATTCATTCTGGTGAGACTTAAAAAAGACCATCATCCAACTTCTATTTGAAGCCTGGAATTTTAAAATATTGTTTGTCTCTATTTTCAGGTTTACAATCCATTAATCATATTAACAGAATAGTAAGTCATCCCACACTTCCTGTTACAATAACGGCTCATGAAGATAGACACATCAAATTTTTTGACAATAAAACGGGTAAGCAAGTTATCTTTTCATATTAATAGTACTGTAAATTTGAAGTAATTGAAAATGCTGTTCCTTTATATGTTGAGTTTTGACTATGAAATTACCAAGTTAAACTTTGGGTTTTTGTTTGTTTGTTTGTTTGTTTTTTGGGGTTTTTTTTGTTGTTTTTGTTTTTTTGGAGATGTTAGTGTGTGCTAGGCAAGCACTCTTCCACTGAGCTAAACCCTTATCTCAACTATTTTTACTCAAGAGTTCTGCTTTACTTAGCATGTAGCACACTTGAGTATGTTAAAATTTTATCCTTAAATAATACATACTGCCTTTTCTATCATGATTTCTTTCATGTCCTTTTAGATAAATATATAAGTCCTTGGAAATTTTTTCCTTCATATTCTATTATGAATTAATTATAGCAGAAGATATCTCTTTCTTGTATTTATTATTTTACATATGTTCTTAAAACTATCAGTGGATTAAATGCTGGTATAATGGATTTTTTTTTGTCAACTATTTTTCTTGTTGTAAGGAAATATATTAGTTGTCTTGATGTCAAACTAAATCTTATTTTACTTACAGTGTGTATATATGTGGGTGGGTGGATGTGTTTAAGGACTACTTTTTCATCTCTTATTACGAGGAATACTACATAAGATACTGCTTAATCTCTTTCTGGAAAGGTCTGACAGCTAGAGAAGCTATTATGAGAAAAGCTAAAACAAAGTATTGAAGGACTTAAATTAAGAAACATTGCAACCTTATTACAGAGCAAAAAAAAATTACCAAGGCAGTCAGCAAACTAGAAGTATAGGCTTCTCTTTGAAGGTTATATAGGACAGGGCAATAAGTTTCTGTCTATTTAGAGTCTTGCATAAGATCCTTTAGTTCAAATAACATTTCTATAGGCAGATTCCTTTTAACTCTGTAGAACAGTTTGGGAGCAGAGTGAATATTCATAGGTCTATATATTGCCAGGAATAAAATTCACATTCGTGTGGATAGTCTCAATTTAACATCTTATAAAAATAATTCTTTAAACCATTTTTATGAAGGTTAAATATGTCTTCCTATGGTCCATCTGATGGGAGTATTCACATTTTATGACTATGACTATGTAGAAAAGAAGGTTGACTCTCAATTGGGGATTAATTTAGTGTGCCAGAAGGAGGTCTAGAGATAAATTTGGAAAATTATAGCTCCCTTTAAGAATTGTATATATCTATAATGTTGAATAAAAGAAGTCTATGATTTAAGTTGTTAAATTTAAGAGAAACAAGATCATTCTGAAGAGAGAAATCAGAACTAGGTCAGTGAATTAAGAGTTACCATCATAAATATGACATTTTAAGGGAATCTAATGATGCTTGATACTGCTAATGTTTTCACATTGTTGACTTGGAGGCCAATCCATTATATTCTGTGTTTATTTTTTTTTAATTTATCTTTAGTTATACATGGACACAATGCCTTTATTTTTATGTGGTGCTGAATATCGAACCCAGGGCCTCACACATGATAGGCAAGCACTCTGCCACTGAGTCACAACCTCAGCCCCTGTTTTTTTTTTTTTTAACTCTTAAAAAACAAAACATAAAAAGCCAATTTTTTTTAATAGTAATATTGAGACAAGGTGATAGATGAATTATGTTAGTGTAATAAATTAAAGATACTGTTAAATGATTTTACTGTTTCTCAGGCTAGCACAATCTCTAAAATTAGACTGTTAATTAATCTTACTATTAATGAGAAACAGACAACTGTAGATTGAAATGATGAGTTTTTTAATTCATTTTTTTAGTTGTAGATAGACACAGTATCTTTATTTTTATTTATTTATTTTTATGTTGTACTGAGGATCAAACCCAGGGCCTCACGCATGCAAGGCAAGCGCTTTACCACTGAGCCACAACCCCAGCTTATGATGAGAGACTTTTTAAATACAGTCCTTGACTGATAACTGTTTAGTATTGCCAGAAAATTATAGGCTTTTTATGTTGTTGGTTTTTTTTTTTTTTTAAGAGTAAATTTTTACACAATTATGTTGTGGTTTTGTGTTCTTTTCCGCTGTTATAGCCTGATGGCAAGTAACAAAGTTGACTGCTTTTATGCCCCAGTGTATAATGTTCTAATGGTCCAGCAGCATAGCAAATGATTAGAATTTTGACAAAGACCTCCTGTCTTTCATTAGGAGAATCCCAGACACTTGAGTAGTAGTAGACTTCTTGCTGAGTGAAAGGGGAATAAATTTTTTGTTGTTGTTTTTATCAGTATTTGCTTTTTTATCCTCTTCTTGGATAAATCAATTTATGATGTTGCTTTCCATCAGGTAAAAGCATATATTGCCATTGCAGGATGTCCTTGTCTCAGAGTCTTTGTGCAGCAAGAATTCTGTATTCACAATTTGTTTTTTAAATTTCATCTTGTTGTTCAATCTATTTGCTTGCCAAATTTAGTGAAAATAAATTTTCCATAGCAGTGGTTTTGTTACTATCGGGAAATTCAGAGGAATTTCTTGTGGTATACCTCATTCCTTCCTTCTTTCTTGTTTTAAATGTACAAAATAATTAGCATTTCAAAGGATAAATAAACTTGATCTTTGGGTAGGAATATATCACTTTACTGAGAACCTAATTTGAATTTTAGTTTACATGATCTTTTTTTTTTTTTTTTAAGGTACTGGGGGTGCTTAACCACTGACCCACATCCCCAGCCTTTTTTATTATCTTTTTCATTTTGAAACAGGGTCTGCTAAGTTGCTGAGGCTGGCTTCGAACTTGTAGCCCTCTTCTGCCTCCGCCTTTGGAGTTGCTGGGATTATAGGCATGCTTCATAGTGCCCATCTAGTTTACATGAACTTAAGTCTTTGCAACTTTGTTGTCATGTTTTCCATTGTCTCTCAGATTCTGTCAAATTCATGTCATACAGAAATCTTCTTAAAAAGTAAATACATTGGAAAGTTCTACATTAGAATTAAAATTCTCTTCAAAATAATATTATTATTATAATAGATGTACCTTGAATATATTATATCTGTTTATATGAAGCTTCCAGAATAGGCCAGTCTCTAGAAAGAGCAGTTAGTTTTGCCAGGTTTTGGAGGGTAGAGTTTAGAGAATTGAGCTGCTTAGTGGTTACATACAGAATTTCCTTTTTCAGTGGTTGCACAGTGCCACTGAATTGGACATTCTCAAATGGCTAAAATGGTAAATTTTATGTTGTATATCTTTTAGTACAATAAAAAGTGCTGGAGTCGGTTATTTTATGCTGATGCTGTTATAATTTTGGTATTTTTTTTTTGAAAGCTTAATCTTCTTTGATATGTTTTATTTAGGTAAAATGATCCATTCTATGGTAGCTCATTTGGATGCTGTTACAAGTCTAGCAGTAGATCCTAATGGAATCTATTTGATGTCAGGAAGTAAGTCTTGAATTTCTGTACTACTCACAGATTTTATAAAAACAATTGTTACTCAGTAACAAGCTATAATTGTTCTTTTACAGGCCATGACTGTTCCATTAGATTATGGAATTTAGACAGCAAGACATGTGTACAAGAAATAACAGCTCATAGGAAGAAATTGGATGAGTCAATTTATGATGTTGCTTTCCATCCATCAAAAGCATATATTGCAAGTGCAGGAGCTGATGCCCTTGCCAAAGTTTTTGTGTGAATCCACAAAAACTCACATCATGACAAAAGATTTGCTTGGACAGAAAAAGGGTCTCCATCACTGCCATCAGAAAGGTTATTGATATAACACTACATGTGTTCTGCCTGGTGAAGGCTATTTGGGGCAGGCATAAATTGGTAGAAATCACATCTTAATGTCAGGCTCATTAATTTAATTGTAATTACTGTATTTTGTGGGACATAAAGAAAAAGGACTCCAGTATTTGTGGCCTGTACTGGATATGAACTGAGCGTATGTCTGTTTTTTAGGTGTCTCTAAACCAATGTGGAGTCTGATCTTTCAAAGACTTTTTTTTTTTCCCCTAAAGGACTCTGTGTGCTGCCTTAGGGTTAGGAATGTGGTGCTCTTGTGGGGGAAAGTGAGCTCCAAGAGTAGCTTTTTTTCCATCTCTTAGTGATCTTATGTTTATCAGTTGAATGCCACAGATTCCCTTTTGAACTTATTTTGCTTTAAAAAAAAAAAAAGAAGAAAAAGAAAATTTAACTTAAAATATTTTAGCATTAGTTGCACAAAATGTTTGGATAAAATTCTAGTTTTTATAAGTCTTTTTATATATTTAGCCTGTCACAACAGTGCTCAAGATTGTATTGAAGTTTTTCTGCATTATACAACCCTAAACACTGAGATCTCACTGACCAGCCACCCCCTTAACCACTTTCTTTCCTCCTTTTGCCTAATACAGCTCAGCTAAGTCCTTCCATAAAGATGCTAAATCACTTTCATCATTACATAAATGTCTTCATGAACAAAGGACTGTTAAGTGTATTAAAATGAAACAGTGGGGTTTAGTACTCCAAAGGAACTCTTTAAAAAACTAATCTTGGCATCCTATCACTATGTGATATTTTGTACATCTTACTGTATTTACAAGTTTATTTATCAAGGATTATCCATCTTGCTAATGGCCTATTATTTATTTCACTTTTTGTTGGTCTTTATATCCTTTTATTAATGTGCTAAAGAAACCTGTATATCTATTTTGGAACTCCTTTGAATAGTCTAAAATAGACTAAAAATGGAATATTTTATAGTTTATGTTACAAAACAAGGTGTCCCCCCACCCAAGATATATATATCTTGGTTTACCATGATTCCAAACAAAATTATCTTGTTTAAAAATATTTGGAGTAAAATTTTATTTGCATTACAAATAGGATACAAAGTAGTTCAATCAGGAAACAGAAATCTGCTGTGTTGGGACTAGTTTTCCCTGTTTTATTTTTTTAGATGTGCTTAATTTTATGGTGTACCTAAAGATTTTGTTTGTGTAATGCATGATTAAGACAATAAAGTATTTTTTCTAGTCTTCCAAAAAAACTTTTCCGATCAGTTTGCAAGTTTTGATGTTTTGTAAGGGTTTTTGTTTTACAAACTATGAATCAGCAAATTTTTAAGATTGTACCACAAAGCAAACGTACAGCTGTTGAAAAATAATGTATATAAAATGCATATAATAAATATAAATTGTGTACCTGTATGTTACTGTTGGCTACATCATTTTGTGTTGAATAATAAAGTGCAATACTCTCCATAATTAAACTAGGAAATGGAGATGGTTTCTTAGTCTTTCATTTTTATGCTGTTATTTTTATACATTATTTTGCTCATTGGTATTTAATTAAGATTAGAACAGTGATGCTCTTAACTCTTTTTGAAGTATTTCACCCTATCTATTTGGTGATTTATAAAAACTATTAATAGAAATTAGACCATTCCAAGTAACTAAAAAAAAAAAAAAAACTTAAACATCCTGTTCTTTATTTAATCTGAATTTCAGTTAATGATGGTGTCCTATCTAGCTATACTTGTTTCACCAAAAAACATTTGGCAAAGAATAAACTGTATTATTCATTACTTAAAAATTGTTCTTATAAATGAGATTAAGTATTAATATTCTGAAACTTTCCTTCAACAACAGGTAATTCTTTTACTTGAAAGGAACTACAAATGGATTTAGAAGGGACACTAGAAAATTTACATGTAAAATCTATTTGAATGCCTGCTGCAAATGTTAAATTACATTGTGTGTGCATTGAGAAATTCCAGATAGAAATTTTAGTTTTTATCCTGAAACACTTAGACTTCTCAAAACCTTTAGAAAAAAATATTTTTTTCTGAACTTGAACATTCAACTAATGAACAAATTCAACCAATGAATAAAGGGGCACTTTTCTCCTGACCACCTCCTGCCTCCTGCCTCCTCTCTCCTCTCTCTTCTCCCTTTCCCTCTCCCATCCCCTCTGTCTCCATCCCTCCCCATCCCTCCCCCTCTCCTCTTTAATCTCTCTTAAGTTTTTGCAAAGCTTGTATTGTTTCTGGCAGCTGTTTCAACCAATTGCTTTACTGCTTTAACTATAATGTGGTTATTTTCATTGCAATATATAAATATTCACCTCTTTTGGAATGTATTAAAACTGTAATGGATAAAATCAGTATATGTTTATTTTTCTCTTAACCTAATTTGGTTATGTTTCTTTATAATATTAAACATTTGAAAGAGACTAAAGGGATGCAAAAAGAATTGTCTTTTATTTGTGTGCTATTTGTGACATGGAAAATAACAGATTAGGTTATGAAGTAGGACTTTATACATAAGGTTTGAGGATATTTTTATAAACAAACAATATGTTGACTTTGTCATTTAATCATATTCACCCTCTTTCATATTTGTATTTTCTTATTTCAAAACTGTTATCCACTGAAAACTAACGGTACATTAAAAGTTGTAAATGAGCTAGCATATTTGAAATTTAGACATGCCTGCTGAAGTTGAATTATAATATATGTTTTTAAAAATGTTTTACTCCTTTTAGTTGTAAACCCTTTATCCTGATTGTTTACTCAGAGAAATTGATAGTTGCTTAAAGTTCTGATTTCTGCTCTTGCTTGTTACCTCAGTAAAATATTCACTTCCCTGATTACTAAAAATTTTGTCCTTTATAGAATTAAACACACACACACACACACACACACACACACACACACACACACACACACACACACACACACACACACACACCTTTAAACAAGAATAACTAGAAGCTGTGGCTTCATTGAAGCTTAATTTTTAATTAAGGAAGGGTACTCCAGGATGAGAATTTGTGGTCTATGTACTAGTTGAAAAACCATGTTAAGTTGAATTTTGATGATGATAAAATTATTGTTAAATTAATCCATCATTTTCAGCTTTATTTTATAAAGGAAGAGGAAGGAAGTTATTGTCATCTCAACCTCCCTCCATTTTATCCAACATTTGTGTAATGTCAAAGGTAATTCAAGTTCTGCCATTTCGATTTACTGGAATATATTTTTCCAGCCAATTAAAGCCTTTTTCAGGTCAACTCTTTGATTGTACAGTTTCAGTTGGAATCTGGATCTGTTTGAAGGCGGGTGGATATAGGGTTCACAAGGAGGATCAGAACCTATTTTTGGAGAAGACAGCCAAGATGGGGTGATTGAGCACCTCTGTCTATGAGGGAAAGCCCTGATGAGCTACTATACATTAATTTTGATATTCTCTTGCATCAACTTAACAAACTAGCACTAGTTACAAAACATTTGTGTTGAAGCTACTACTCAGAAGCATGTGATAGTGCTTACTTAATCTGGCAATGCCTAAAACAATAGGCATTCAGTAAATAATTATGAAAGAATATATATACTTGGTATCATTGCACATTGTTTGTGTTCTGTTTTGTTTTTGTGGTACTAGGAATTGAACTCAAAGGTACTCTTACCACTGAGCTACATTCCCCAGTTTTTTGTTTTTTCCCCCAATTTTTAGATAGGGTTTCTGTAAGTTACCCAGGCCTTCAATTTATGCAGCCTCCCACAGGCCCAGATACTTTTGGATACTATGTATTTAAAAAACAATTCAGATTGGTCTTTCCATGTAAATTAGTAAATATAGACTATTTACCATATCTTAGGGAAAAAAGCTTGGAAAAATAAAAGGCAGCTTAGAATAAGTCACTAGCAATTTTATTAAGTATCCAAACTACAATACTTTTCCTTCAGTTTTGTTGTTTGAAATTTTTTTTACCAACTATTTTCTCAGTGCTTTGCTGTCTCCATACATATAAAATTAAGTATATAAATAGAAAAATACCAAGCAATCCTGCTATCTTGTTCATTGTGATATTTTCAGTCATAAGTGACTATGAAAACACACAAAGAAGCTTGATACACAATTCTTTGCAGTATAATCCATAATTGTAACTTTTTAGTATGAAGGAACAGCTATCTATATTGTTGATTGGTTTTAAGAAAATATCCACCTGGATCCAAATAGTTGAACTATGTTAAAAAGCTGGTTTCTATTGGTTTCTCTTTCATTTTCTTTATATAGTTCATAGAAAATGATTAGAAAAGAAATGTTGCTTTTGGTCTAAGTATCACATTCTTTTGATACTTGGCATTTACATATCTAAACATTTAATAAACATTAAAACT
Source organism: Ictidomys tridecemlineatus (assembly GCF_052094955.1). Lineage (NCBI taxonomy): Eukaryota > Metazoa > Chordata > Mammalia > Rodentia > Sciuridae > Ictidomys > Ictidomys tridecemlineatus. The sequence continues at coordinate 83,344,506 of NC_135481.1, forward strand.
TTTTAGAGATTTTAATCCATATCTCCTCTTCCTGAGTGTCTAAGAGCCATAGTTATGAAGAGTCAGCCAAGTGTTTTGAATAATTGTAATCAGAAGGTAATAGCTTTAAAAGGATGCTTATTTGTTTAGAACAGCTGTTGACATTTAATACAAGTATGCTATAATAGTATACATACTATGCTAGTATGCTGTGATATTTCATTATTGGAAATACAGTTATACATTAGATCCTCTTGTACTTTTTCTTTCAGTTGTCAAAATATCACCATTATTGCTGGGATTCTAAGAAATCTCTACAAATGCCTCTAATGATATCAGAAACAATTGGTTCTAATCCTGTGAACTCTCTTGTGAAGAAAGCATGTGACTCCTTTGGTTTAGAGGCCATATCTTTCAGGTCATCCAGGGGTGCCCAAGCCACACCAACAGAGAAGATGGTGATACCTGCAATGGAAATAATTTAATTAAAAGCCAGTCTAATTTATATGTACAGTTATCTATATGTTTGTGTATATATTCCATATATTGGTGTATAGTTGCAGAGAATAAAGTTTCCTGTATCCAATCATTAGGTAAGTTTTAACAGTCTTTGATGAGATTGGTAAAACAGTATGGTCAAAACCAGAAGTCTTCGTCATCAGTGTAATTTAGCACATTGTCTTATTAATGATATGAGCACTGATACAGAAAAAATATTTGACAAACTTCAAGTCCATTCACAACACAAGAAGGAATAGAAGAAAACTTTCTCAATACATATTATCTCTTTAAATGATATCCTATAGGCTAGAGATGTAGCTCATGGTACAGTGCTGGCCTAGCATATAGAAGCTCCCGAGTTTGATCTCCCAGCATCTCACAAAGTACAGAAAAAAGTGAAAATTTCTCCTGAGATTGATGTGAGAAAGGCCTGCTATCATCACTTAAAATTAGTACATTGGAGTCCTGGCTGGCACCTTAAAGCATGAGAGAATGGCACAAGATAAGTAAATGGTGAATGTTTTCAAAGTTTACATTGGGGAACATTAACTATAGTCTTCTGTAGATAACAACAATTTGTTTCCTGTATTTGTAGTTATATTGGCAAGCTGTCCAATCATCAGAAATTGCCAGTCTGTAATATGACAGCAAAAATAGGGGGATGGGAGTGGGGATGTGGCTCAGTGATAGAAGCCCTAGGTTCAATCCCTATTGCCCACCTCCAACACACACACACACCAAAAAAAAATCATGGTGATAAATTGCCAAAAAGGGGTTTCTATGAAACTGAAGTAATTTTGGTTTCATTGAAGCATTCCATCTACATTCCCTTAATTAATTATGGGGTTTTTAATACAACTACATTTTGGTTAGGGTGATAATTATATTAGCTGAATTCACCTCCACCCAAATTCACATGAATCCTAACATTGCCCTTAGAGTTTCTAGTTAATCCACTATTCAAGATTTAATTCCTTTTTAAAAAAAATTTTTTAGTTGTAGATGGACATGATAGTTTTACTTATTTTTATGTGGTGCTGAAGATTGAACCCGGTGCCTCACATGTGCAAAGCAAGCACTCTGCGGCTGAGCCACAACTCCAGCCCTGTTATTAAAAAATGTTATTCTAAATTGCTATATATGACAGCAGAATGCATTTCAATTCATAGTACACATATAGAGCACAATTTTTCATGTCTATGGTTGTATACAGAGTAGAGTCAACCATTTGTGTCTTCATACTTAGGGTAATGATGTCCATCTCATTCCACCTTCTTTCTTACCCTCATGTCCCCTTCCTCCCCTTTCCCCATCTAAGGTTCCTCCATTCCTCCCACGCTCGCCTGCCCCATCCCTATTATGGATCAGCATTCTCATATCAGAAAACATTTGGCATTTGGTTTTTTGGGGTTGACTTACTTAGCATAATATTCTCTCAACTCCATCCATTTACCTGCAAATGCCATGATTTTATTCTCTTGATGCTGAGTAAGTAGTATTCTATTGTGTGTATATATATATATATATGACGTTTTCTTTATCCATTCATTTACTGAAGGGCATCTAGGTTGGGTCCACAATTTAGCTATTGTGAATTGTGCTGTTGTAAACATTGATGTGGCTGTGTCACTGTAGTATGCTGTTTTTAAGTCCTTTGGGTGTAAAATCCATATGCAGCAAAATGAAATTAAGCCCTTATCACCATGCATAAAACTCAAAAAGTGGATCAAGGACCTAGGAATTAAACCAGAGACCCTGTGCCTAACAGAAGAAAAAGTAGGCCCAAACTTCCTTAATAAGACTCCTATATCGCAAGAAATAAAATTAAAAAATAAATGGGGTGGATTCAAACTAAAAGGCTTCTCAATTAAAGAAACAGGTGAATAGAGAGCCTACAGAATGGGAGCAAGTTTTTACCACACACACATCAGATAGAGCACTGATCTCTGGTATATATAAAGAACTCAAAAATCTTAACACCAAAAAAAACAAATAACCCAATCAATAAATGGGCCAATGAACTGAACAGACATGTCTCAGAAGATGATACACAATCAATCGACAAATATATGAAAAAAATGTTCAACATCTCTAGAAATTAGAGAAATGCAAATCAAAACTTAAGATTTCATCTCCAGTCAGAATGGCAGCTATTAAGAATACAACAATAAAGTTGGCAAGGATGTGGGGGAAAATGCACATTGCTGGTGGGACTGCAAAGTGGTGCAGCCAATATGGAAAGCAGTATGGAGATTTCCTTGGAAGATTTCATTCTAATGTGTACAATGATTACAGTTGAAAGACATGTAAAGTAGGATTAGGGCTGGGGCTGTAGTTTAGTGGCAAAGCGCCTGCCTAGCATGCATGAGGCACTGGGTTTGATCCTTGGCACCACATAAAAATAAAGGTATTCTATCTACAACTACAATAAAAATTTTAAAATAGGTTTAGAGGATATAAAAGATATTTTAAGCAATTCCCAATTATCACCAGCAGCCAATCCCTTCTACTACCACCTAGTCAAAAAAAAAAAAAATAGTCAAAGCTGTTTTTCCTACTTCTACATTTCAGAATTTTTAGCTGAGGCCAAGTATATACTTACACTTAGTTTAAGAAAAAATAAAGTTGTAACCCTAAAAGCCCAATCTGATTCCTGTTTTTTTGTGAGGAATAATTTTCATGAAATTTCAGGGTGGCCTAACCTCATCATAGGAAAGTTACACAGAAATTTAGTTCATTTTAGCCTGAATACAATCCTAAATTAGTTCAGTACACGAAGTTTGAGAAATGACAACAGGAAGGGAAGTCTTCACTTGAACATAGGTTAGTTACCAATGTGTATAAACTACTTCTACAAAGGAGATGTATAGTTTAAATTGCATGTACCAGTTCTCTATACTGCTTCAGTATTTTTATAGATATACAAGTATACAATAAACATTAAGAGAGTTCCCAACATAAAAAAGAGGGTTTAATCATTAGGAATTGAAGGGAAAAGGAGGTACAGAAAAAGTGTAGAAGAATGCAAGGCTGTTGATTCTCCCCTCCCAAGTCATTTACTTATATCTCCACAAAGGGAATCCTAGCTTTTTTTTTTTTTAAATCCTCTTTGATCTCAGCAATGTAGTAAAGTCTTAAGAAACATAGATCTTTTCCAAAAGTAATAATAAGGTTGGAATGAGGAAAGTCCCTACCATTTTAAAACACAAGAGTGTGTGTTCGTTAGCTCAAGAAGAAAATTTAGTTTAGATGGGATTGGGTTAAACTGTTTATTGATGACCTTATCTTGGAAAAGTCATGCTGGACTGAAAATTTTAAAGACAAAAGTTTTAATAGTCACACAGTCGGCATGGTAAACAGTGATTATTTGGGGATATATTCCAAATTTGAGCCAAACATGAGCACCTGTAACTTAAGTCCTTAACACATAATGGTTCTCAAGACAGTTCTAATAATCCAGTAGGTTAGGAGTGTGCACTTAAGCCAGCATGCTTAGGTTTGAATCTTTGCATTGCCATACTTAACAGCTATATCAGCTGTTTCCTTCTCTGTAGAATGAGATTGGTAGGGCTGCTCTGACTAATCAACTAATATTGGATCAAGTTCTTAGAACAATGACTGCTACACTGCAGGTGTTTGTTCAATAAAATAAATACTTTCATTTACTTCCTAAATTCACAGAACCCCTCCTCAGTTCCTTTTCCATACAAAGGACAAGGATCTTACCTGCATCATGTGCAGCAGCAGCAGGACCTCGGACATCATCATAGGACTGCCCATCTGTGACAATTACCAGGAAGTTCTTGTTGGGACTGTCTCTCACAGGACCAAACACATTTCTCACAGTAAAGGAAATGGCATCACCAGTGGCCGTTCCACCACTCATATAGCGGATGTTTCTAATAACAGCAAGGATATTCTCCTTGCTGTTATAATCAGTGAAACTGAATTCTGTGCGCTGATCATAAGTGAACTGTACAGCAGCTATCTTGGCACCAATGTCTGAGATTTCAAAAGTCTTGGCTATGTTGGAAACAAATTCAAGCATCAGGCGGAAATTACTATCTCCAACACTACTGGAGCCATCAATTAGGAAGGCAATGTTCACTGAGTTATAACAGGTCTTGCTGCACATCATTTGCTCATGAGTACAAAGCTTCTGTACCAGAGGCTTTACATATTTTGTGGTGCCAAACCAGTTGGGCATATGGTAAGAGAAGAAGCCATTATTCCGACAGACAGCCTAATGGGGGAGACACATGAAAGATATCCAGTGAGATCAAACCTTGTCTCTAAAAGTTTTGAAAATATTCAATCTTGGATGATCAAGAGTTAATCAGATAGGGCCAGTCAGCACCATGCTTAAGGTGCAAAGCTGAATCAATACAATCAGAACAGAAGATGCCCCTTACCCGCTTACCTTGTCAACAAATGCAACATCCTGAACCATCCCCAATTCTTCAGGGATAGGTTTGGCCACAGAAACTATAAATACATTGACTCCAAACTCTCTGGCCACAATGCCTGCTTCCTCAATGTCATCAGAAGGCCAACCATCAATAAATACCACCACCACTTTGGGGATCCCTTTTCTCACTCCATTGTCAGCTGTGAAAAATTTCTGAGCAGTATGCTTCAAGGCTTTGCCTGGGTTTAAAAAGATGCAAACAGGCAGCATTTACCACTGCTCAAATGACATTTCTATTTCCCTGTGGCAACTTGTTACTATTAAGTTTAAGAACTTAACATATATGGAACTTGATTCTATAATAGCTGCCTCAACTGGAAAAGTTTAATTATCCTTCAGGCCTATTTTTTGTCTTCACTACCCACATTACTACCCCCTCTACCTCCCAGAAGCCTCACATTTCCTTACCTCATGTCAATCACTAGTCAGAAACACAAACTGACTCCTACTCCTGTCATGTGCTTTCTTGCCCGTTGGTGAGTGACAGATGAGTACCTCTAAGAATCAGGAACAATAAGTTCTCTCTTCAGAGGGTCAATTGTCTAATTCTTTCTGCCACATCTGCATTCATTAGATAAGTCTGTTAATCTTTGCTTCTTTTTACCAGTATAGTGATATCCAGCCTGTCTCATATAAAGATTATAAATCAATGTTTTAGGTTTTTTAAAATAAGAACTATCAATTAACACCTTGGTTTATTTCCCATTATAAATTGAATATTTATCTCAGGTGATCAGATGCAGATCTAGCTAAGATTCCAGTACCAGGAGGAAGAGTTTTACAACAGTTCATATAAAATGGCCTAACACTTTCACATGTCTGATCACTAATAACTCTTCTATATTACATCCTGGGTGTCCAAGTCTACTTACCTGTATTGGAATTACCTCCTCTGAAACCTACTTCCTTTATGGCAAACAAAACATCTTTGGCTGATGTGAAGTTTTTCAAATAAAACTCTATCTTGGGATGTTCACTATGATTTAAAAAAAAAGATATTATCCAATAAGTATTGGGAATGTTGAGAAGGTAATAAGCCATATTAGATGCCTTAAAAAAAATCTGTAAATCAGACAATATCCTTTGTGGTACTAGGGATTACACCCAGCAGCACTCTACCTGTGAGCTACATCCCTATTCCTTTTTTTTTTTTTTAAGATTTAAAAAAAATTTTTTTTAGTTGTAGATGGACACAATACCTTTATTTTGTTTGTTTATTTTTATGTGGTCCTGGAGATCAAACCCAGTGCCTCAAACATCCTAGGCAAGTGCTATATCACTGAGTGACAACCCCGGGCCCCACTCCTTTTTAATGAGACAGGGTCTTGCTAAATTGCCCAGGCTGGCCTCAAACTTTTGACCTCCTGCCTCAGCCTTCCTGAGTAGCTGAGATTATAGGCATGTGCCCCCTATATTCTGTTTTAATCTCACAGTATATAGTCAACTAAGACACTGCATCCTTTCTTGAATTTTTGAGGATATTTTAAAAATATAAGTACAATTTTTTTTAGAGAGAGAGAATTTTTTAATATTTATTTTTTAGTTTTCGGCGGACACAACATCTTGTGTATGTGGTGCTGAGAATCGAACCCTGGCCACACGCATGCCAGGCGAGCACGCTACCGCTTGAGCCACAACCCCAGCTCCATAAGTACAATTTTTAAAATATGGCAAATATGATTGCTACATTGGGGGTTTATTCTGAGTAATAAACTGATACATATCACATGTACAATCTCATTTCATCTTAATTTAAAAGTAGATTATTATCCTGACTCTATAAGTGGAAAAACTTAAGCTCAGAGCACTCAGGTAATTTGCCCAACAAAACATAGCTGCATTTTAAATTTAGGCGTTGTCTGGCTGGCTCCAGAGTTTATTCCAAGACAATATGAAGCACCTGAAATTGGGCTTGGCTCAGGGCACTGGGTTTAATGGAAGTCTGCATTTTTGGGCACCAGGTATCTGGGAAACAGCTGCAGATGAGACTGGGTCTGCTCCAGTGAGGAAGCCTGGAAGCACTGAACAATCTTGGGTCTCGTACCCAGGTCTCCTCCATAGAGAGGGACAAGTTCAATGATACTAAGGCCAACATTTTTTTAAATGGAAAAAGTTACAAGGAAATGAATTATATTATGATATTAACTTTTGCTTATGATAAATGATAATGATATTTGCTGATCTTAAATCTTAAAAATACATATAGTATTGTGAGAGATTTTAATATAAAATAGCTGGGCATGGTAGCATGCAACTGTACGCCCAGCTACTCAGAAAGCTGTGTGAATCTCCTGAATCTTTTGAGTCCAGGACAGAGTGGGTAATATAGTGAGACCCTGAATCAAGAAAAAAATAATATTAAAATTAATATTAAAAAATTGGGAACTGGTAGAGCACTTGCCTGGCACATATGAAGTACTGGGTTCAATCCTCAGCACCATATAAAAATAAATAAATAAATAAAATAAAGGCATTGTGTCTATCTAAAATTAAAAATATTTTTAAAAATTTCATTTCTGTGTGTATGTGTGTTTTACTGGGGATTGAGCCCAGGTCCTTGCACATGCTAGGCAAGTGCTCTAACACTGAGTTACATCCCCCTACTCTGTGTATATTAGAGACCATGTTGAGTAAATACAAAGTACAATTTATTATATTTCAGTTTTAGATCAGCAGTATTTCATAAGTGCAAAAGTTTAAGATCTCAGCATTATCAGTGGCTTAAGTCAAAACTTCTTTAAGGGCTGGGCACATTGGCGCACACCTGTGATCCCAGCAATCTCGAATTCAAAGCCAACCTCAGCAACAGCAAGGCACTAAGCAACTCATTGAGATCCTGTCTCTAAATAAAATACAAAATAGGGCTGGAGATATGGCTCAGTGGTCCAGTGCCCTTGAGTTTAATCCCCAGTACAAAAAAAAAAAACTTTTTGAGGGTCAAGAATAGCACTAATTATATTTCTGTATATCTGATAGTTTGATTTCTGCACACCTGATAAAATGTTGGGTCACAAAATCAGATTTCATGGCTTGATAACCTTTTCACTTTTGTAGTTACTGTTCATCTATCCAAATTATGAATTATGAGGTCAGTCATATTTTGCATCCTTAATTATACATTCTGTTCTTCAACTTAAATATAGACTATTGACACAGTTTTTCTAAAATTTCTTTCTGAAGTACAAACACTAGAAACCGGGAAGTTTATAAGAAGCTAGTCTTTGTGTCTACACAGTAGTGTAGCTTTCCCCTTAAAAACTAATTGGGTCAAATTAACCCAAAAAGTATAGGAAATGAACTGCATGGGAATTGCCTGATGGGATATTAAACTGTACAATAAAACCATTATAATAAAAACAATGTAAAAATGATGTAAGAATTAGCATAAGAGCTTGGATGCCTATGATCCCAGCTAATGGGGAGGCTGAGGCAGGAAAATCATAAGTTTGTGGCCAGTAACTTAGTGAAACTCTGTCTCAAACAAAAGAAAAGGAAAGGGAAAACAAAACAAAACAAAGATTTAGCATTTGGATCAAAGAAATAGACTTGCCCAGGGGCTGAGGTTGTGGCTCTGCGGTAGAGCACTTGCCTAGCATGTGTGAGGCCCTGGGTTTGATCCTCGATACCACATATAAATAAATAAATAAAATAAAGTTGTTGTGTCAACTACAACTAGATATATATATATTTTTTTTTAAAGAAATAGACTTGCCCAAACTTGTACATAAAAATGATACCACAGCACTGGAAGTGTGGCTCAGTGGTCAAGTACTTGCCTAGTATGTAAAAGACCCTGTGTTCAATCCCCAGCACCATAAAAAGAAAAAGAAAAAATATACCACAAATAAAGGAATTAGGAGCTCTTTTTTTTTTCTTTTTTGAGATGAAGGACAAAAGATTAAACTGTATGAAAATCAACAGACATGGCTGGGTGTGGCAGCTCACATCTGTAATCCCAGTGGCTTGGGAGGCTTAAGCAGGAAGATGGAGACTTTAAAGCCAACTTCAGCAACTTAGTGAGGCTCTAAGCAACTCAGTGAGACCCTGTCTCTAAATAAAATACCTTCAAAAGGGGCTGGGGATGTGGCAGCTCAGTGGTTAAGTGCCCCTGAGTTCATCCCTGATACAAAAAAAAAAAAAAAAAATCAACAGTCATCTCACATCAAACACACAGGCATGCACACACAACTACATAATTAATTTAGTTTATCTAAATAAACTAAAAGTGAAGCCAATTATGAAAAATAACCTAACAAAATATGAGTTACTGTTTGCAATAGTACTGGTGACACCTTTATACGCTAATAGTAGTTTAAGTTGGTTCAACTTTCTAGAAAGCAATTCTATTTCAGAAGCCTTCAAAATGTCAGAACTAACACTTAGAATTCTAGCCTAATGAAATCATCAGAGATGGACACAAAGATGAAGAAAGGATGCTCATCACAGTGTAGTGTTCAATGATGAAAAAACAATAGCATGGTTAGGTAACTGCACAAAGGAATATTATGAAACATTATTTTTTTGATGAATGCTTGTGAAGAGAAAATGCTCAAAATATTGAGGGATGACAGGATACAAGACATTTTAAATGACCAACCTTTTTAAACATTTATATATCAAATACTTTCTTAAAGGAAACAGAAGATTTTATAATGACTATCTCTGGGACCTATGATCTGAGAAATTTCAAGCTTGCTATAATGAGTATACTGTAATTCTAAAAGACATCATAGCTATTATTTTAATATTAAAAGATCTCCAAACCAAGGGAATATAGAAAGAGCTAAGCAGAATAATGGCAGAATAGGAAAGAGAAATGGACATATTATTGTTTCTTCCTTTTGAAAAGAGAGACTTGGAATTAAGCAGAGTAGATAGATGTGACTGGTGATTTATGTGAGCAACAAGACCTTTAAGCTCACCTTCTCGTCTTTATATATAGATAGCATATCATTTTCCAATCCTTTTGTTCCAAAAAGGAGGCACTCAGACCTAATAGTCTGCCCAGATGTTTTTCTTTCTTTTTATTTTTTTATTTATTTTTGTTACTTTTGTTGCTTTGTTTTCTTTTTTGCATTGCTGGGGATGGAATCCACAGCCTTGCACATGTTAGGCAAACACCTGCCCAGTCAGTCTTAAATCCTAAGTGTATAGTTTGAAAATTCAGCTTGTCCACAACTCAGTATGTTTACATGGAGCTCATGATTGTATCAGAATGATAATTCATCATCATTCAAGATATCAGTCACCTCCCGTTTTAAACAAGTTGGTACCTGGCTTGAACAAGACCCACGTGTGGTCCCTCTGTTCCAATTCCCAACATCAGAGCCACTTTCCCAACAAAATTCTTCTGTAAATTAAATCGGCGCTGCCCAATATTAAAGCTTCCGTCAATCAGAAAGGCAATGTCTGCTTTACAGTCTGTGGATAGTCAAATAAGTCCTTTTGTTAGCAGTCACAAGAGGAGGCAGGGGAAATGCTATTTACTCAAATGGATGTCTCATTTTTACCTTTATTGCCAGTTTTCTTCTCTGGTGTTTTCTTTAGTCGTTTGCCTAAAGTAAAGGGAACACTTAGAATAAGCAAAAGAAACTTTCAGAGCAAGAAGCTCACATGGGGGAAAAGCTCACAACAAAGAATATCATTCTTGTAAAGACTTTTTTTTTTTTTTAAGTTATTTGCCTCATGATTTCCTGGGCCAGGAAGCAATGCCCAACAAAGAAATAAGACAGGACTGTTATAGGCCTACATATTTGATATATCTCTGATTCAAGAATTTGATATCTCAAACTTACAGTGGAGTCAGATTGGTAAATAAGGACCTAATTTTCTTAATTTTTTAATGATTTTTAAAAATATCTTCGTTTTTATTTATTTTTGTATGTGATGCTGAGGATCGACCCCAGGGCATCACCCATGCGAGGCAAGACCTCTACCACTGAGCTACAACCCCAGGACCCTTAATTTATTTTATTTTTTTACTTTAAAATGACTATAGTTTAGTGGGCTGGGGCTGGGGCTCAGCGGTAGCGCACTTGCCTGGCATGTGTGAGGCACTGGGTTCGATTCTCAGCACCACATATGAATAAATAAAATAAAGGTCTATCAACAACTAAAAATATATTTTAAAAATAAAAAATAAATAAAATAACTATAGTTTATAAAAGGGGATCCTGGCTTTATTTTTTTTCAGTACACACACTAATTCCTTTTATTCATATGACAGTGCAGTAATTAAGGAATAAAGTAAATGAAACTAGAAATAAGTTCATGGTACTTTGACCATTTCCTAGGCATGGTCTGTCAGATCAGAGAAAAGGTAGGACTTCAAGAGAATGATTGGTAGTAGAGATGATAATTGAAAATATAGGAAGGGATCTGAAATACAAAATTTAATGTTTCTGTCTTCAATATGTCAGTAAACAGATTTTACTTTATCTATAATATCAATCTTTAACATCACATTTTAAAAGGAAAGCATCTACCAATAACATGTTTATCTGTAAGTGCCAAATGCTCTGTCAGGCAACTAGGAGATAGGTTCCACATTTCATACCTGTTGATGGACGTGCTGTGGACACTGCCTGTCCTGTGGCTTCCTGAGCACCACTTTTGCCTTCTGTTAAGATAAAGAGAAGTCTATTTTTTTTCTTCCTTTTTAATATTAAAGCATTATAAATCTTATTTAGAATTCTGAATAATAAATACAACAGGTGATTAAGGACATAAACTGCATGCTAGTATCAGAGAACCAAAATGGATTCTTTTCTATTACATTTGAAAGGATCACAGTTTGAAGGGATTTGCAGTTTAGTGTCACATTGAGTTTCTTTGCATTCTGAATGCAGTCAATTCAAATTTGTATTGCCATTGTCTGAGAGCAAGATCATTCTTCCCCCATTCACCCAAGTTTGGAGGCTGGAGTGATATATGACCCTTCTGATCTCCTGACTCTGTCCCATAGTTGAACTCTTCTTGACCACAGGTTTTTCTATCAGAATTAAAGAAGTTGGACTAAGAAACAGGAAACTTTTTGAGGGGGGAGGGGCATTGGGGGCAATATTTATAAGGGAGAACAATATAATTGTACTTACTAGTCACTGTGAAAGAAGCAGACCACCTGGAAAGCATCTGAGACTGGATGCCATTGGCATCTACAGAGGAATAGTTTTCTCGGCCAGGTAGGCTATAGACGCGTACAGGTCCTCCTGAGATGCTGATTACTCCCCTGCAACAGGAGAGGAACAGTTGAGACGCCATCCACACCTTTTCAGGGCATCAGGCTGACATATAGTGCCATGTTGCGTCTATCATTCTGATTAATCAAGAAAACTATTCAGCAGGAAAGTCGAGTGCTGCCAGTCTTCTAAAAACTTGCTTACACAGGAACAAAATCTGCCTGAGAAAATGGTTTTGTGCTGTTGAACTTCCTCAGTGTTGATGAGAATATGCTTGTAGGATCCTATTCCCTACCACTCAGAGATAGAGTTAATAAAACAATTTTCCTAAGTTACTCTAACTACATGATCTTGCCCTGAATTTTTTTTAAAGTGTCATATCGACCATTCTACTGCAGGATATTGTTTAACACTTGTTAAACAATAGTGACCTTGAACAAGATTCTTGACAAACTGAGTTCAGTTTTCTAAACTGTAAAATTGAGTAGAACTGTACCTGCCTTATAGAATAGTGGCAAAGTTAAAATGATGGCTGGCACAGTGAAAGCTCCATAATACATGACATGATTAGAAATGTTTTAGAACCACAAAATCTAGCCATCAAAAAGTAATGCAGGGATGGGGCTGTAGCTCAGTGGTAAAGCATTTGCCACACAAGTGTGAAGCATTGAGTTTGATCCCTAGCACCACATAAAAAAAATGAATTGATAAACAAAGATATTGTGTGTCCATCTACAGCTAAAAAATATTAACAAACAAACAAACAAAGAGCTAATGCAATCTGCCTTTTGTTAGAAAGCTTCCCTTGTATATTTGGTGTTTCAGGAAACTTTAAAACTTTAAATATATCTATATTCTATGGCCAAAACTGGCACCAAATAAAGTGAGGGAAGAAAGAGGTCCAGATGCTTAAAGTGGGAAAGAAAATAATTTATGCTTGTATCCCCCTCTCCCCTGGTGTATGGGCTTACCTGTGGATAGCAGCCCCGCATATGCTTGATACAGAAGCATAAACTATGTTCCCAAACACAGAGAATTCCTCAGGAGGGCAGCCACCTGGGCAGAGGACATCTGCTTTCTCTTTCCTGATGTCCAAGCCTCTGGTAAAGCATGTGATAGCAATAGGAACTGAAGAAATAGGAGGGAATGTAATAAGCATCCTTGGGACTTCTTTGGGAGCAATGGTGGGGAACCAGGGCATGAGAGTTAAATTTTACTTCCCTAATTTCTACACCATTGACACATGTACTATTTCACACCATTCCCAGATTTTAATAAGCGAAAAGTTGTTTTTCTAGTTTAATTTATTCCCCAGCCACTAGAGAAGTCTAATGTCATAATTCTCTCAGTTCTTAATCAGTTTGGAAATACATTGGAACTAGAAAATAGCATTATTCATTGAACATTTATTCATTCCAGAAACAGAAATCCAACTCTGAGGAAGTTATGTTCATGGTTGACATGATGTGTTGGTAGTGAATCCAAACTGAGCCTTTCTGGAACATTTTCATAGGTATATGTAAAAATCTCTCTAAGCTACCTTTCCCTTCACAGCAACATTTATCCTAGTTGCCCTATAAATAAAGAGCCTTAAAATCACAAGTTCCCTTAAATAAACCAGTAATATGATGCTTAGATTGACAGAATGTTGTTTACTTCAATCATTTATTTTACAGATGAGAAAACTAAACCATGGGGTTAATTTGCCCAAGGAACATTCTACAACTTCCAAAAGACAGGACACAAGGAAGTTAGTCCCATCAGAATGGAGCATTTTTATCTTAATTGAACCTGATTATTTCTGCTCCAGATCTGTCCAAAGAAATATTTCAGGCAGTGAATGCATTTTTAGAAAGCACTGTTAATATGCTCAAGTTTTGCACTGTTAACCTGACTAATAAAGAATCAAAGTTTTTACTATAAAAGACACTAGGTAATATGTAACCCTCAGTAATACGCAACAAGATAACAATAAGAAATGTTAATTGGTCCATTTACTGTAGATATTAAATTGAGATTAACATTACTGAATGCATTTTCCAAACACAGGAAAAAGGCCTCTAAAACTTTTTGAAACAGATTTTTCAAACAAACAAACTCTCCTTTTTCCAAGAGAGGAATACTGTCTGGTCACATTGCCCAATTGAGTAGCTTGCCTCTAACAAGGACCCTCTCTGTTTCCTCTGTGTTGAGCTGAACGTGTGGACTGGAAGAGAAGGAGAATGGCAGGTATACGCTGAGCTCAGAGCTCAGACCTCTAGAAAACCGCGAAGTTAAAATCCTTACCGGAAACGGGAGCCTCAAACCTATTATCAAACAGCTCCAATAGTATTTTCGGCTGGGTAGGGACAATCCTGGAATTGGGCACAGAGACTGCCTTCACCTGCTAATGCGACTTCACTGGGGGAAGGAGTGAGAAATGCAGCCGGGTGCAATACTTAACCTCATTTCTACTTTCATGGAAAACAACAGATTTTAGAAAATACACGGAACCACACACTCCAATACCCGGACCTCTACACGTGAAACAGACTTTTTTTTTAGCCTTTCTCATAGGCGAATGGGAGGGACCACAACTCTGCTTTTCCTAGGGATTACACCTGAAACAGAGGTAGGTGGTAAATCAAGGTAGGATAACGACAGGAGCCTCCCCGTCTCTCGGCTACGAAAACTTGAAGGTTTCTCTGGACCCCAAACGCAGCGGAACCGCCGGAACTAGTGTGCCCCTCAGCGGGGATCAACAGGTACCCCTGCTTGGACCTTTCCTGCTGGCGCTCTGGTCTGGAGCTCGGTGGGATGGGTGGGCATGGGGAGGAACGTCCTCATCGTGCCCCGGAGAGCCCCTCGCGCGGGAGGACAGGTAAGCCAGAGCAAATCCAAGGTCGGGATGAACGGTGGCGAGCCAACTAGCGGCTCGAACCTTCGCGTCCTCTGCCTCTTCCCCTGGAGCCAAGGTGCAGGGGGGTCGATCTGATGATTCTCGGTTGACCCTCGGCCCCTCCGACCGCCAGGTCCGAGCCCTCCTTCCTTGACCCGGGAACCCACAACTCACCTGGTCCCTCGCTGCCCGCGGGTTCCGGCAGCAGCATCAGACAGATACCTACGAAGAGAGGAAAGCGCGAGGACTGGCTCCAGCCTCCACCCCACTTGGCGCGAGGGGAAGCGGGGCGGTGAGGGACGCGTACCCACCGAGACAGAGAACTAAGATCCAGGCTGCAGACATGGTGGTGGAGGGACTGTTCGGACCTGGGGGAGAGCAAGGCTGTGAAGGAGGCTAGGGTGGGGGAAGGGGCCAGTGCCCCGCTCACGACGCCCACCCGCCCGCCCCCTCCTCAGAGATGTCTTTCCCCTAGTAAACCCGGGGACCGCGGAGGATGGGAGGAGACCGACGAGCCGCTGCTCCCGGGCCGGCCCCTCTAGATCTGAAGGCGGCACTCCGGCTGCAAACGAGCCAAACCCTGAATCGATGTGCAACCCCAGATTGGGGTTGCGGGGTGTTGGGAGGGATGGCGCCAATATGAAGACAAACAGACGAGCTAGGAGCGACAGAGGAGAGGCAGGCGCCAGGGATCCCACCCGCGAGAGCCGGCCGCCCACAGTCCTGCACCTGCGTGGGATCCGCCCGGCTGCGCTGGAGTGCGGAAAGCGCGGCTCCCGCGGCCGCTATAAAGGCTGGGTCGCGCGCATGAGCACTGTGTGGGGGGCACGCGGGAGGGAGCTGGGAGCCGGTCCCCCGGGGCCGGGCGGTGGCAGTCCAGCTCCTCCCTCACCCCCTTCCGGCCCCTGGGTGAGGCCGGCGGGGAGGCGCCTCCCACCCGCGGCGTGGATTTCGGCCACCTGGACGCGGCGTCTGATGGTCCCTAAGGGACAAGAGAAGGTCCGGGTCAGAGTCCCGGGGGGCCCCGTGGGGCCGGTGGGACTTGGCATTGGAGGGAGTGTGGGAGCCTAGTGGGAAGGGCACCTAGGGATGTGCGCTCAGGCCAGACGGCACCCGACGTGCAGGTGGTCCGACTTGCCTCCACCGCGCCGCGCAGCCCTGCGGGGGTCTCACCGCGGGTCTCTGCTGCCTCCACCCAGGCTGGAGAGTGACACTCCCCCACGCACAGTCCCAGACCTTGGGAGCCGCAACATTGCCTGGACCAAGGCGGCTGAGGTAGCACAGGGCAAGCTGCTGGCCTCCTAGACGCCTGGGCTCCGGAAGAAATAGTGGACCCTCTGGGCCTAAGAGCAGATCTTCCCACTTCGCGCTCTCGTGGAAACAACTCCTGCTTCTAAAGTAAAACCAACCTGGATTTGGTGAACGCAGGTCCCGTATTTGTTAGAAAACCTGTCAACTGACTGGTTGTTCTTTGGAGATTCTGCGGAGACTCCAATTTTCCTCAGCAGTCTCCATTTACTGTAATGGATAGTAAGGCCTTCAGGCAGCAGCAGTTACATTTGCCATTTCTCCTTCTTCTCTAGATGGGTAAACTTATATCTGATTGCCTTTCCAAATTTCCAGGTCTGGTAGCGTGATTACACACTGTCTCATATTTGGTAATGGGTCGTCCTCCCTTACTTCAATTCTGGGAGAAACAGCGGGATTCACAGGGAACTTGGTGACAGACTGAGGAACGACCCCCAAACCCGAATAGTCACTTACTTCCTGGTACTACATCCTCCTAACCCCCAACGGCTTTATTTAGTTATTGTTTATTTGCCACAAATCCATCTATTTTAAGGATTTTAAAAAAAAGAAAGATTTTTAGTTTACAAAATTGTTTAGCCCTCAATATAATTCAATTTTAGAACATTACCATCACCCCACAAATGATCCCTCCTAGTCACTGACAACCAATGCCTTTCTCCAATGCTAAACAACCACTCATCCAGCTTCTCTCCCTATAGATTTGCCTTTTATTGGCATTTCATATAAATGGAATCATACACTGTGGGCTTCTTACATTGAGCATGTTTTTGAGGTTAATTCTTGCTGTAGTACGTATGAATACTTTTTTCCTTTGTAATGCTTAAGAGTGTTCCCTTATCATTTTATATTGAGAAACTAATATACCACCATCACCTGGAAGTCAAAGAGTGCAGGATTTTTACAATCATCTTTTAAAAAAATATATATATATATGTATATTTTTAGTTGTAGATGGACATAATACCTTTATTTATTTATTTATTTATTTTTATATGGTTGGTGCTGAAAATCAAATCCAGTGTCTCACACGTGCTAGGTGAGCACTCTGCCACTGAGCCACAGCTACAGCCCACAACCATCTTTTTGATTGGAATGATTTGGTCTTTTTACCAGGCAACCAGAGTGTATTGATTTCATTCCTCTCACTATCACATAACATTTTGTGGGCTGGGAAGTTTTAATGCTTCTTTTCATGACTGCTTTAAAAATTTGGTCTCTTCCATGGTACAGAGAATTACTCTATTTTTAGAAATCCAGTAATCTGGCCACCATCCCATATGTTCCTTGGTTGAATTTTTCATTATTATTTGAGTGTTCTCAATTGGGATTGGATAATTTGATCCAGTTAGCCTGGGCAAATTGTCATGGTGCTGTATAGTTAAGGAGAGGTCACATACAGAAAGAAACAAAACAAAACAAACAAACAAAAACCACAGCCACTGCACAGCTCAGCAGGCAAGTGCCCAACAGGCAAGTGCCCAACTGGCCAAAGTGATACATTCTATTCAGAACCCCACAGAGCATAGGCAGCCCTCCTGTGATGTAATATCATTGAATGATTTGGCAGAGTCAAAACTATGCAGCTATTTCCATCACAGACCCTGAGACTGTGACTATTAAAAAATAAAGGAAATAGCTCATTGAGTTTCAGGTTGTTTACCCCGAGACTCATTTTAATTATTTTGTTTTGAAACTTTAAGGAAAGTTAGCTTTTATTTATTTATTTTTTTTCTTTTGGAAAGGCCAACCATGGAGGGTGGAGGAATGGGGAGAAGAGTTCTCATTTTCAGTTAGTTTGTACCTCATGCTCATCCTAAGTATGTTGAGGAAAAATATTTGAATTTAAGAGGCAGTTACCTGCTTTGGAAACATCAGAAGAGGAAAGTCAAATCTGGGTGTATTTGCCTGAAAAAGACAACCTGTTAAAATTATAGAAGTTTGAATTCAATTGTGTGACATTACAGTGTATTATACTGCTAGGATGCCTGGATAGTTTATCCTCCTTTAATTAAGAGTATTTGTGGGGTTGGGATTGTGGCTCAGTGGGAGAGCACTTGCCTTGCATATGTGAGGCACTGGGTTGGATTCTCAGCACTGAATATAAATAAATGAATAAAATAAAGGTCTGTCAAAAACTAAAAAAATTTTAAAAAAAGAGTATTTGGTGTTCAAAATTTAGAATAACTCTCTGTAGAGCAGTTGATTTCTAGCTAGTCTGCACATTGGAACCACTAAAAAGGGCTAATGTCATGGTCCCACCCCAGAGATTCTAATGTAATTGGCCTAGGGTGGGACCAGAGCATGATGAGGTCACTCCCCACACATTTTTTTTTATTGGTGCATTAAAGTTGCACATAATGATGGGATTTGTTATTACATATTCTTACATGCACACAATATACCAATGTAATCTGGCCAGTATCACTCCCCAGCACTTCCCCCTCCTTTTCCCACCTTCCACCTCTTGGTCCCTTTCCTTTTCTGATCTCCCTTTAGTTTTCATTAGATACCTGCCCCCACCCCCGCTTTCTTTTTCTTTTTCCTCTCTGGCTTCCGCATATGAGAGAAAATATATGACCCTTGACCACTTGAGTTTGGCTTATTTTGTTTCACATAATGGTCTCTAGTTAGATCCATTTTCCTATAAAACACAATTTCATTTTTCTTTAAGGCTGAATAAAACTCTGTTGTGTATATATACCACATTTTCTTTATCCATTCATCTGTTGATGCACCCAAGGCTGATTCCATAGTCTGGCTCTTGTGAACTGTTCTGCTATATAAACATGGGTATGCACGTATCATTGTAGTATGATGACTTTAATTCTTTGGGATAAATACCAAGGAGTGGTATTGCTGGGTCATATGGTGGTTTCATGCCTAGGCTTTTGAGGAAACTTCATACTGATTTCCACAGTGGTTGTACTAATTTACCAACTCACCAAGAGTGTGAAAGTGTTCCTTTTCTTCCATATTCTCTCCAGCATTTATTATTATTTGTATTCTTATTTTATTTTATTTTTGGTACCAGGATAGAACCCTCTTCCTCCTCCTCCTCCTCTTCCCCCTCCTCCTCCTCTTCCTCCTCCTCCTCCTCTTCCCCCTCCTTCTCCCCCTTCTCCTCCTTCTCCTCCTCCTTCTTCTTCTTTACCAGAGATTGAACCCAGGAACACTCAACCACCGAGCCACATCCCCAGCACTATTTTATATTTTATTTAGAGACAGGGTCTCACTGAGTTGCTTAGCACCTCGCTGTTGCTAAGGCTTTGAACTCTGGATCCTCCTGCTTCAGCATCCCTAGTTGCTAGGATTACAGTGTACTACCACGCCCAGCTTGAGTTCTTTATATATTCTAGATATTAATCCTCCATCAAAAGAGTAGCTAGCAAAGAATCTGTAGGTTCTCTTTTCTTGGTCCTAATTGCTTCCTTTGCTGTGCAGAAGCTTTTTAATTTGATGCCATCCCTAACTCTTTGCATTATTTCATAACCTGTAGGAATTTTATTTAGAAAGTTGTAACCTGTGCCTATATGCTGGAGTGTTGACCTTACAGTTTCTTCTAGGATTTGTATAGTTCCTGGTATAATTTTTTCTAGGTCTTTGATCTATTTTAAGTTTATTTCTGTGCAAGATGAGAGAGAAGGTTCTAGTTTCATTCTTCTGCATATGGATGACCAGTTTTCCCAACACCATTTGTTAATAAAGCTATCTTTTCTCCAATCTATGTTTTTGGCACCTTTGTCAAAGAGTGTGATGAGGTTTTTAAACCTCTCCATGTAGTCCTAATGCACAGCCCAGTATACTTTGCTCAGAGGTGGAGGTTAAGCTAATAATTCTAATTTTTCATTATCTTTTTATTAAAATTCCACAGTCAATGTGCCTATTGTGTTCCCCTGATAAAACATGGAAGCATTTTTTGGCCCAGTAGTTGTTTAAAATAATGCCTAACAGAAAGGTCAAAAACTCAGTTTTAGATGTTATTTTCTTCAAATTTACTTTCTGGTTACATTTTTACTTTGTGTAGAATGGGCTGTCTTTCTTAAGAGAATGAGCCACCTGTACAACTGATAGTCTAGGTATATCTTCAGGCTTCCAGATATTGCCAATTCAATCTCACTAAAAGAATTTCTCAAGAAGAGTATGGTTGGGGCTGGGGTTGTGGCTCAGTGGTAGAGTGCTGGCCTAGCGCATGTGAGGCCCTGGGTTCGATCCTCAGCACCACATATAAATAAATAAAATAAAGGTATTGTGTCCAACTACAGCTAAAAAAATAATTAAAAAAAAGAAGAGTATGGTTATCTTCTTGGATTTGGCTTGTCACTTAAACTAGGAGTAAGTTCTCAATTTTATAGGTTCCTTCTCTGTTCTGTTTTTACCTAAGTATGAATCTGGTACTACCCTGAAGTTTTACATTCTTGTTGTTGGTTTTTTATTTTTTAAAGGAATATCAGTCCTCTTCCACCCCTCTATACCACTTAAGCTCCACTGTAAATGGTTACTTAGCAATGCAAAACATAGTAACTTAATTTAATTGCAGTTATGTTGAACTTAAAGTGAGTTTGTTCCATTTTAGTAAGTGTGTGGTTATCTGGCCATATCCCTAAGTTTCTGTAATTAATTATATAGAGTTAAATCAGCTTGGGAATGGTTTTCACCTGTTATTGAACCAGCACCGGTGTTTATACTATACATCATTTTCCAGATTCTTTTTCTTTTTTAAAATATCTAGCCTTTTAGCTTCTGATGATGTCTAAGATCAGTAGAATAAACATCCACAGCCTCTGAGCAGGGAAAATTTTATAAGCTGATTCAGGGACTGGGGGTGTGGTTCAATGGAAGTGCCTACCTACCATGTGAGAGGCTGGGTTCTATCCCCAGCATGGGACTTGGGGATCCAAAATATTGATTCAGAGATGGCCCTGTGACAATTGGGCATCAGTTTCCATTTCTGTAAAGTGAAAGTTATTAGACCAGGTGATTGGAAGGGACTTTTTACTGGCCACATTCTGTGCCTGACATACATATGATCCCTGAGCAAATGTAAGTTCCAGGGGCTATGCCCTCTTCCATGGCCCAGGAGGTGTTAGGGAACACTGGCTGTGCCAATTGGCTCTCAGCTGTCCCAAGACCCATTCCTTCTTATGCAAAGTTTCTTTTTAGTCACCTCTCACTGCTCAACTGTGGCTTGGATCTTCTTTGCCCCTTATTTAACAAGAAGTAATGAGGTCACATTTTCACTGGAATACAACTAGGACTTCCCTCCTAGGAGGCAGCACTGACACAAGGAACATAAATTAGTTCTGCAAGGCTCAGCACACATTCCATGTGTGCTTCTCAAGGGCACGATCTTTTTTTCCTTTTGTTCATTGCTGTACCCTTAGTCCCCCAAAAGTGCTAAGGGATTTGGGGGTGTAGCTCAGTGGTAGAGCAGTTGCCTAGCATGCATGATGTCCTGGGTTTGATTCCCAGCACCACAATAGGAGAAAAAAAAAAAAAGAAAAGAAAAGAAAGAAAGAAAAAAAAAAAAGAAAAAGAAAGAAAGAAAAAAGTATCAAGAACATATAGGTATTCAAAAATATTTGTTGAATGAATGAATCAAACCTATTCTGTCTTTGCTACCTTGTAAAGATTTCTTTGAATTTTTGAATTTTAGGTTTACAGAAAAAAAATAGTAAGATAGAACAGAGTTCCCATATACCCCATACCTAGTTTCCTCTGTTATTAATATGCTACGTGAGTATGGTAGAGTTGTCACAATTTTCTTTTTGTATTAGGGATTGAACACAGGGACATTTGACCACTGAGCCACATCCCCAGCCCTATTTTGTATTTTATTTAGAGACAGGGTCTCACTGAGTTGCTTAGCACCTTACTATTGCTGAGGCTGGCTTTGAACTCATGATCCTCTTGCCTTAGTCTCTCAAGCTGCTGGGATTATAGGTGGGTACCATCACACCCAGCAAGTTGTCACAATTTAAAATATTTTTTTTTATGCATTGGAGTTAGACATAATAGTGGGGTTCATTTTGACATATCCATAAATGCATATAACACAACTTTCTCCATTTCAGTCCCCAGTACTATCCCCAACCCTGCCCACTTTCTTCCTCCCAGTTGTCCATTAATGAATGAATTAATGAACCAATTCCTATACATTATTATTAATCCAAGTATATATTCAGATTTTGTTTGTGTCTACTTATGTCCTTTTTCTGTTGCAGGATCCTGTCCTGTATAACATGTTATATTTAGCCTCCTTAGACTCCTCTGGATTCTCACTCAGATTTTTCTTGCTTTGATAACCTTGACAGTTTTGAAGATTACTAGTTTGGCGTTGTGTAGAATGTTGGGATTTGCCTGATGTTTTCCTTATCATCATGGTGTTTTAGGAGGAAGGCCATAGAGCCAAAGTGCATTATATCAAACATGCATTCTATTAGCACGGTTTATCTGCAACTGATGACATAGACCTTGACCACGTGGTGAGGTAGTGTTGGTCAAGTTTCTTTACTCAGGAGGGAACCTCAGGCATGCTAGGCAAGCGCTCTACCATTGAGCCACCTCTGCAACCCAACAGCATTCTTTTTTTATCCCCTTGTTTGTTTTATATTCTTTGAAAGAAAGTCATTCCTAACAGCCCACATTTGAGGAGTGGGGGTGTTCTTGTCCTTGCGGACAGGATATCTACATAAATTACTGAGAATTCTTCTTCATGAGAGAATTGTCTCTTCTCTCCTATTTATTTAGTGCTTATTCTATTTGTGCCAGTTTTCCCAGGGGCTGTCAGCCTCTTGAAGGCAAAGTCTACTCTGTGTGCTCCTCTGCATTCCCCATAGGTCACGTTTTGGGGGTACAGAGTAGATATTCACTGAATTAATCCTTTGTGTGTGTGGTACTTGGGATTGGACCCAAGGGCATTCACTCTACCACTGAGCTACATCACCAGCCCTTTTTATTTTTTACTTTGAGATAAGGTCTCTCTAAGTTGCTTAGGCTGAGTCTCAAACTTGTGTTCTTCCTGCATCAGTCTCCTGAACAGCTACGATTCCCAGTCTGTACCACCATGCCCATTTTTCATTACTATGAAGAAATACCTGAGGTTGGATAACTTTATTTATTTTAATATTTTTTTTTAGTTGTAGTTGGGCACAATACCTTTATTTTATTTATTTATTTTAATGGGGTGCTGAGAATCGAACCCAGGGCTTTGCACGTGGTAGGCGAGTGCTCTACCGCTGAGCCACAACCCTAGCCCTGATAACTTTATTTTTTAGAAGAGGTTTATTTAGTTCACAGTTTTAGATGCTGAAAGTCCAAACAGCATGGTAGAGGCTCTTTTGACTGCCCCTCTTGGCTGTGTCACCTTATGGCAGAAGCCAATGTAGGTGGCAGAGATCCCATCACAAAGCCAGAAACCAGAGAGAGGGATTGCAGTCCCACAGTCCCTTCCAAGGACACACCCTCAATGATCTAACAACCTCTTACCAACCTACCTCTTAGAGTTTGCACTACCTCTTACATTTCCATACTGGAAAGCCTCCAACACACAAATCTTTGGGGGACATCCCCAGATTGTATACAAACCACAGCACTCAATACTAATGTATGGATGAGCCTACTACCTTCCAGCCCCGGAGTTTTTAGCTGATGGCTCACCTTTCTTTTTTCTGTTTTTTTTTTTGGGTGGGGTGGAGTACTGGGATTGAATCAGGGTTGCTTAAGCACCGAACCACATTCCCAGCCCCTTTTTAATGTTTTATTTTGAGACAGGGTCTCAAATGCTCAATTGCTGAGGTTGGTCTCGAACTTGGAATCCTCCTGCCTCAGATTCTGAGTTGCTCGGATTACAGGTGTGCGCTACTGTGCCTGGTGGTTTACCTTTCTTTTTCACTGTCACAAAGCTGCTCATTTGATTTTCGGCACAGGTGTGATCAAAATGTCAATAATAATAATGATCCTGACCTTACACTGTGCCAAGCTCCTCTTCCTCCTCCCCAGCTCCTCCTCCTCCTCTTCTTTTTTTTTTCTCTCTCTTTCTCTCTCTCTCTCGTTTTTTTGCAGTCCCATGAATCAAACCCAGGGTCTTGCATCTACGAGGCAAGCTAGTATCTACCACTGAGCTACACTCCCAGCTCTACAGAGCTCTTGATAACATTCCTTCAAGATGGACATCATCCTGGTTTTATAAATGATTAAGGAATTAATCCCAAGTCACACTACTAGAAAGCAGAACCAGGATTCAAATCTACATCTCTAAAGCCTGTGCCCTTAACCACAGGGTTATACTGTGTTTTCCCTCATAATAGTCAATAAAGTCACAAGGAAAAGTTTGAATAAATGTCAGGAGGTGATGGGAATGACAAGAATTGTAAGAATATGGTAAAAAAAAAATTTAAAAATAAAGAACAATCCTTGAGTGGAGAGTAGCTGATAAGATCTTCCAGGCATCTGTGGCTCTAAAGTTCTATGAAATTGGTATATCCTTAGGAGAAACCCATAATTCAAAGGTTAGCACAATAAACCAGTTAGCAATATTATCATATATTTCAAACACAAACGCAGCAAGTTTGCTTATATTCTCTTTTCTTTTTTGCAGTGCTGGGGATTGAACCCAGGGCCTCATGCATGCTAGGTAAGAACTGCACCCTTGAGAGCATTCCACCCTCTGTTCAGATTCTTCTTCTTCTTCTTTTTTTTTTTTTTTTTTTTGGTATTGGGGATTGAATCCAGAGGGGCTTAACCACTGAGCTACATCCCCAGCCCTTTTTTAAAAATTTATTTTATTTAGAGACAGAGTCTCACTGAGTTGCTTAGCGCCTTACTAAGCTCCTGAGACTGGCTTTGAATTTGTGACCCTCTTGCTCAGTCTCCTGAGCCACTGGGATTACAGGTGTGTGCCATGGCACCCAGCTCCTCTGCTCATAATCTTAATATTCAGGTCAAACAATAATTTCTAAAATAAATTTATAAGGAGAAAAAGCCTATTGTGATTTAGTTGACTTGTAAGATAGGTGGAAATCAATGCCAATCCCCAACCCTTTACTCTAATGATCCACTAAAGAAATAATTTTATAATATTTATACTTGGAGATTATTCATTCTTCTCTGGGAGATGTGATTGGTTTGTGGTGTGGTGGTCAACTAGTAGTGATAGTAGTTAGCTGAAATCATTGATCCAATAAGCCTTTTCATATTGAATTCAGGATCTGAAATTAAATGTCTTACATGTGTGATTCTAGGGAATTATATTTTGATGATGTTGCTAAAATTTGAAGCTCACCGAACAATTTCTATTGAAACAGAATGTAAGTGGTGTACAAAATGTTTCCAAAAAATTATGTATAGAAAAAATATTTTTTAAAAGTGTAGGTATGAGAAACAGGTCTTTGAGACATGGTGTATTTATACATTTGAAGTTTTTAATAAGTATTAATTCCAACTCTAGTTTCCAGTTTTACTCTTCTTCAATGATTTTCAAAATAATTATTGAAGACATTTTAATATTTTGTCAAGTACAGTTTGCAATAAAATATAAGATACAACATTATTAGTGTAATTTTAAATAAGAATAAAATGCTTTAGGAAAACTGCTGATCATAAGCTGCATCTCAATTGTAGAGGGGTTAGAATGGACAAATCAGTTACATATTACTCCTAATTCTAAAATGATATACTTTTATAACAAATGACTCATAAAGATTTGAAAATATTTACAACATGTAAAAAGGAGGGAAATATTTTAAAAATCTACTATTAATTAAATTTAGCTTTCAGTTTCTTGGAAGGCTAGGTAAAATAAAGAAAATTCACCATACTATTTACTGCATGACTTCTCAGGGAAAACAAACTTTTTCTCTGGAACTAGGTTATAAAAAGAACTGTGGTATTTGAAATGTACAAAGAGCTCAGGGCAATGCAAAAGGCATTGTCTTCAACAAAAATTTTAAAGACAAAAACTTTTTCATTTGGCTATTTCCCTTGAGAACAGAGAGCATGAGTGAAAATTTGACCAATATTTTTTTTTAAAAAATGAAATTAAATTTATTTAAATTGCTTAGGCAACATTTCACTCTGAAGAACATAATCTTTAATAGTGATGTGGTGCCAAGTGAGCTTTTTTAAAAAATTTTTTTGTGGTGCTGGGGATTGAACTCAGGGCCTTATACATGCAAGACAAACACTCTACCAACTGAGCTATATACTCTACCAACTGGGCTTTATATTATCCTGAAAAGCCATAATTATCTGAACTTTTATTGGTATTGCAAATCATTTTCCTGGATGATAGAAGAAAAGCTCAAGTTTCAGCCATTGTTTTGGATGGAGCTATTTAAGATCAACACTTTTTTGGAGGCGGGGTACTGGGTATTGAACTCAGGGGCACTTGACTACTGAATCACACCCCTAGCCCTATTTTGTATTTTATTTGGAGACAGGGTCTCACGGAGTTGCTTAGTGCTTCGCTGTTGCTGAGGCTGGCTTTGAACTCGTGATCTTCCTGCCATCAACACTTTTTAAAATTGTAGTAAAATTGTTGTATGATAAAAGCTAATTCAAATTATACCTTAAGCCTGAGTTACATTTGGGTTTTAGATTTCTTCCTTAAAAATCAAACATACAAACTAAATTAAAATTCTGGGGCAGTGGCTTTTAGTAATCCCAGCTACTCAGGAGGCTGAGGCAGGAAGACACTGAGTTTAAGGCCAGTCTCAGCACTCTAGTGAGACCCTGTCTCAAAAAAAAAAAAAGGTCGGTGGTGGGAGGGGGAGTATATAGCTTAGTGGTAGAACATCCCCAGTGCTGGAAAAAAGTTGCTGTAGAAATTTTCAACATGTGCAAAAGGTAGACAAAATAGTATAATGAACTCCCTTTCATTTATTACTCAATTTGAAACAATAATTACTTATTACAATTTTTCTTGTTTCTTCTATGTTCTTACCCCTGATTATTTTGAAGGAATTCCAGAGATTACAATCTTTAATCTCTGAAGATTTTGCTCTAAGATAAGGACTCTCTTAAAATATAACCACATTGGGTTGTGACTCAGTGGTAGAGTGCTTGCCTAGCAGGATATGAAACACCAGGTTCGATCTTCAGCACCACATATAAATAAATAAAATAAAGGTATTGTGTCCACTTACAACTAAAAAAAAAAATAACCATATTACTATTTTCGTATCTAAAAATTACTACTACCTTGATGTCATAGCAACTCAGGTTTACATTACTTCTATTATCTATCTACTATCTCTCGATCTATCTATCTATCTATCTATCTATCTGTCTGTCTCTCACCTATCTATTTAGATACAAGGTCTCACTATGTTGCAGAGGCTGGTCTTGAACTCCTGGGCTCAAGTGATCTTCCTGTCTCAACCTCCTGAATAGCTGGACCTACAGGTGTGTGCCACACTCCTGCCTATAATTAAAAAAAAAAAACAAAACAAAAAAACAAACGAAAATGGACAAGCAAAATTCATTACATGGCTAGGACATGGAAGTATTAGACTCCTTAATTTATTTTTATTTTTATTTGGCAGTGCTAGGGAATCCAGGGCTTCACATATGCTAGGTAAGTGCTCAACTGCTGCCCCAGACATCCCACCTTTTTTTTTTTTTTTTTGTACAGGGGGTTGAACCCCAGGCCTCTTTACCACCAAACTACATCTGTACTTCTTTTTATTTTTTTACTTTGAGACAGAATCTCTCCCTAGGCTGGCCTCAAACTTGTGATTCTCCTTCATCAGTTAGGATTACAAGTGTTTACCACCACAACTGACTCTTAATTTTCCTTTTAAATGAGTTGTTTGCTGAATCAAGACCAAAATAAGGTCTACATTAAAGTTGTATGATGTTGGGGTAGGGTTGTAGTAGAGCACTCGCCTAGCACGTGTGAGGCACTGGGTTCAATTCTCAGCACCACATAAAAACAAAATAAAGGTATTGTGTTCATCTACAACTAAATATATATATATATATATTTAAAAAATTGTATGATGTATCTCATAAAATATTGGGTTTCCTTATTCCTTTTTAAAGAAAATTCTGCCTTTGTTTGATTTTTATTGAAAAATCCAGGTCACTTTCTGTAATTTTCCTCATGGTCTATATATTGCTGATTGTGTTTCTATAGTGTCATTTAACATGCTTTGTTTGTTCAGATTCAGGTCATTTGTTCCTAAATTGTGGTAAAAAAAATATAACATTGAATTTACTCCCTTACTATTTTTAAGTGTATGGTTCAATCATGGTAAGCACATTCAAGGTCCCGGTAATCTTATTTTGTGTATGAACTACCTCATATGTAGGATTTAATACTTTTAAAGCATCAGGGAATACAAAATGCTTCCTTTGGTGATGTTGTCAGTCCTTACTAATCATTGCTTTAATCTGTTAATTTATTTGAGATTGTAAAATGGTAATATACCTAATTTTTAGCATTTGTTAGCTGGGATACTTTTAAAAAGATAATTTCCTCGCTTGGTTACCCTCAATTATATATCTTATAGAAAAGGCAGGAAAAATTCTTTGTTTAAAATCTTAATTCACCAGTTCAGAAAAAAAATTGGTAAATTTGAATCCCTTAAAGAAAGAAGAAGTTTAAGATTGAAAGGGCATTTGCTAGACTAATTTGTTTTTACAAAAGCTAAAGAAAGTCCTCATCTGTTTCTGTTTGTTCCTTGGAGCAACACAATTTTCTTCCATCTAAAAATTTGTTTTGGATTGTGGCACAGTTGAGACAATTATTTCTCAGTGACGTCCATCTGTTTGCTTGGACCTGCTAGTAATTGAGTTTAAGTAATTGGACTGTGGTGCGTTCCTCACACATTACTGTATTTGACAGATAGGAATTTTGCTGGTGAAGTTAGCTTTTTAATTTTTATTAAAAAAATTCATTTAGTTGCCACTTTAGCCTCCTTTTAACAGGGATAAAGAAATGGACCAAAAACCCTCAAAGAAACATGTTGCCTTAGACATTGAATAAGATGATTCCACCTTTATTTATTTTATTTTAAAAATTTTTTAATTTATTCTAATTAGTAATACATGGTAGCAAAATGCACTTTGATTCATTGTATACAAATGGAACACAACTTTTCATTTCTCTAGTTGTACACAATAAGCCTCTGCCTTTGAGTGTACTTAAATTGTTGCTGAAAACATGCAAATATAAGAAATATTATTCTTGCCTTCATCCTCCATTTGAGCAATAATTATATTTTTAAATACAGTAGCTGTTGAAGACTCTGGTACCCCTTTGGAACTGTCGAGTAGTGGAACTGAGGCATTAGAAAGCCCCTGTTTTAACACCCTTGTTTTATAACGAGGAAACAGATCAGGAGAAGCTGAGTGCAGTGCCAAGGACCAGGCAACCAGTTATCGGTGGGTCAGAACTAGACCAGGTTTCCTGGGCCTTCCCCAGTATACACTTCCTACTGGACTGAAAGCTCTGTTGCTTTCCCAGCACAGCACCAAGAATTGCTATTCATTTATAAATTTGGTCCCATATCTTATTAGCAGATCAAGAGACATAAATTAAATGCAGAAAGCTGGGTACCATGGTACACACCTGTAATCCCAGTGGCTCTGGAGGCTGAGGCTGGAGGACCGCAGTTTAAAGCCAGCCTCAGCAAAAGCACTAAGCAACTCAGTGAGACCTGGTCTCTAAATAAAATACAAAACAGGGTTGGGGATGTGATTCAGTGTCAAGTGCCCCTGAGTTCAATTCCCAGTATCCCCACCCACCCACCCACCCCCACACAAAATGCAGGAGAATTTTGGCTGATGTAGCATTTTATGTTTGGCTAGTCTAAAAAGATAGCAAAAGAGAGGGACATGTGCTATTTGGGAACCACCTCTAGGTCTACAAAAGCAATTTTGCTACATTTGATATTGAAAGAGAATGAAATATCCTCCTGCATTGTGCCAAGAAACTGGTTACCCACTCAGAGAAGGGGCAGGAATGTCCGTTGCCAATTGTTGCCTTCTCAGTCTCTGAACATTCATGTCCTCAGTAGCATTAACTGGGTTCCTACAGGAGCAGGCGCCAGGCTGGACTCCTGGGAAACAAAGAAATGCAACCAAATCGTGCTGTCAAAGAATTCACCGTCTTCCATATGGGAAGGAGTAACTGAATTCTTCTGTGAAGGAATTGCTTAGCAGCTCTCATTCCCAAGAATTTTTCTCCATAGTTAATCCAAATCCCTCATTTATATTCTGTTTCCATTCTCTTTGTCCTTAGTGGACAGAGAATAGGTATCATTTCAGACAGTTAATATCTATTTTGGTTACCTTGACTGTGAGGTTTCCTTCCTATTTTTAGTGTGTTGTTTTTCACTTCATATTGCTTTTCTGCCTTTTGATAGTCTCTGTGGCTCTCCTCTCTGGGGTCTGCCTTGTGTATGCTGTGTAACCATATAATTTGTGAAATACTCTGCCGCACAGTTACATGGTAGATAAAAGATTTGTATCCACTGAAGAGAATTAACCCAAAATGATTGTTTTGGCAGATGATCCTTGAACTGACAAGTATTTCCATAGAAACGGTGGGGATTAAGTTAGAATTCAGAAGTGGTGCTTTATAGTGTACAGATAGATACACAGCATCATTTTAATGTTTTAAAGTACTTTCACCTTTATTATCTTTTATCCTTTCTGTAATCCTAACAGTTACAAGAATAAGTATGATTATTTTTATATGACAGATCTTAAAAAGTGGCACCAAGAAATTATGCCATAATAAGGATCCATGAAATGACAGAATGGGCCAAATTGAGAAAGTAGTTGACTAGACCTAGTCCATGTTCCTCCATTGGTTTCTATCTCTGTGTTGTTTTAATAAAATCATGCAACTTGGCTGTACTTTGGTAGGGGAGAAAAGAACCTCTAACATAGGTGCTGTGGTCATTTTCACTCACTCCTGAGGCAGAACAACTGAATAACAGCATGCCCTAGTCCCAGCTGATTGGTTGAAGGGTGGACATGAGACCCCAAGTGTGACAGTCGGGCTCTTTACCCTTGAAATTTGAATTGGCTTTTAGGAATTACCCAGCATTTGTTTGACTCTTAAATGAGAAAAATGTAGGGGCTGGGGATATAGCTAAGTTGGTAGAATGCTTGCCTTGCATGCACAAGGCTCTGGGTTCAATCCCCAAAACCTAAATAAATAGATAAATAAATAAATAAATAAATAAAAATAAAAAATGTAAAGCCAAGGCCAATCATAAACTCCTTCTGGAGGAAATCTGGTTGTGACAAAGAGAAGGCTAACAGAGTTAGGCATGCACCTCCTGGCCAGGTGAATATGGTTCCTTCCTGTCTGAGATACTTGGTATCCATCCAATAAATTCCCCTTTTGCTGAAGTACCTTCCATGGGTTTCAATACTTTATAATTCAATGAGCTCCAAGATTCAATAAAATGCCCTATTAAGGAATTGCCTTAAGATGGCTTGTCCTGGGCTGGGGATGTGGCTCAAGCGGTAGTGCGCTCGCCTGGCATGTGTATGGCCCGGGTTCGACGTTCAGCATCACATACAAACAAAGATATTGTGTCTGCCGAAAACTAAAAAATAAATTAAAAAAAAAAAAAAAGATGGCTTGTCCTGGGACTTTAACTTCCTAAGGGGACACTGGCTTTTGTCAGTATTTTTTTTTTCTTCTAAATTTTTAGTGGTACTGATTGAACATTTTTGTATTTATTTGGAAAAAATAGGTAGTGGACCTTTCATTACTTAAATTTTCCCCAGAATTGGGAAGTTTTTCTCATGATTCTTCATTTGATTTCAGATCTGTAGGAAAGGGAGGGAAAGGCATTGCCATGATTCTTACCTCAAGGGGCTACTGATGGATTCATCTCAGAGCAGCCCTGAAAATGGTGGTGCTCAAGCTCCAGGGACAGTGGACCCTTCCTGAGCAGGGTTGCACCTTAGGATTTCTAGTGAGCCCCTTCACCACTCCTATACGCTGCTATCTGAACTTATTTGGATTCTATAAACCTCAGAAGTCAATGTTTATTCATATGTATATGTATATACATATGTATACATATGTATATATATGTATATATATACACATATATATTTTAAATATACATATATATATTCATTTTATTTATTTATTTTGTGGTGCTAGGAATTTTACCCTAACCTCGTGCATGCTAGGCAACTGCTCTACCCCAACCCTATTCCCCCAGCCCTATACATAGATATTTTATTTCCTTAAAACAACAACAACAAACTTTGGAATGCATTGCCATCCACTATGGTGGATGTTGTGGTTCACCTTGGAGCATTCATCTCATCCTTCCTTTGGTGTAACACCACCCCAGTCAATCTCCCTGGTTCTGGACACAAATGCATGGCATTCACCTGGCCACCGTGACTAGTTCAAGGGTCTCCAAAGCTGAGGACTCTCGCTCATTGTGGAAAGACATATTCACTTTCCCCTGGATGTGAAGGAGGAAGCCCTGGCAACTGCTGGTAGAGCTTTGTAACAATGCAGGAAGCCTCCTTGAGGTGGTCACAGGATATGGAGTAGGGCAGAGTGGAGGCCTGCAGAAGTGGAGCTGGAGTCTTCTGTGAACAATGCCTGATACTCTATCCGTCTGTGGACTCTGCTGATACAAGGACCAATGAATCTCACAATTATTTAAGCTACTTTGAGTTCAGTTTTCTGTTATTTTCATCATAAAATACTCTTATGAATACAGAACTTTTAAATTAATTTACTTCTTTCAAACTGTGCGTCTCTGATTTCAGATTCAAATAATAACTTAGCCCCTTTAGTGTGCTGGGACTGCACTGAGTACACTTCCCACATCATTTCTTACCCACACAACAATTTTGTGTAACAGATTGTTATTGAACTTCCATTTTTCAGAGGAAGAATCTCTAGTTTTCAGAGACTACTACCAACTGGACAAGCATCGACAGTAGATTTCGACTGATATTGAGGTCAAACCAGGTATGAGTTTATCTAAAGGATACAAATGGAAGAAAGCACTTCAGGATACTCAGTGGAGAGACAGACTGTCCTCCAGTACAGACACAATATATAAGCCTTTGGATCCCTGATGGGTGCTTCAGTATTGTATATGATTAAATCCTTGTGAGTGAGGATCATATTGAACTTTTGTAAAGTCATTGATCAATGAACAAAGCCCACCCAAATCCTACCTCCAAAGCCCACCCAGATCTTCATAATCAGGTCCATTCTAGGGAGCACACTGTTGATCCTGGTAATAGGTAGGACCATAGAGATTGCTATAATACTGTGCACCCACCCATCAACACATTCTCTATTAGCATCTTCTTCTTCCCAGGCTAGCACAGTCTGTTCCACACCCTCTTCTGATCTTAGAGCTGCAGAATTAGAGCAAGGGTCAGTCATCTAGATGTCTCTGAGAACCTTACAAACTCTCAGGCCAGCTATAGATCTGTCAGAATAATTATTCCAATTTTACTAATGGATAAAGTTAAGATTGTTAAATTATAGGGGTTAAAATTATTTGTCCCCCAAGTGCACATAGCTAGGTAGAAGCAGAACTGAATGAGAACTGAGTATTTTGACAGTTTAATCTTTGCTTAAATACCATGTATTTTGCTTTTCATCCATAAAAGTTACCTAGCAAATTTTGTGAGGCCTAGAATTAAAGTCAGCATCACTACTGGAAGGTCAGTTTTTGCCATTATATATAAAATCTGAAAGAATCAAGCCTGAACTTGCTTGTAGTAATTAATTATGAAGAGTTACTAATGAGATTAAGTATAGTGTTTACCCAGACTACCTGTTGATAATCCAGAATGGGTATGCCACCATGACTGTGACCCTAATGATCACCAGATCAACACTGGTTTCCAAGCATGGTGGGGAGCTTCAGGACCATGAGGTTTTTCATAATCTTTTCTTGTGTATCTTGATTAGTGAGTTTCTAAAAAGTGAGGAATAGTGTCTTTTCTAATGATTAAAATTCTCACATTGGCATACCAGTAGGGGCCGAAGAAGTTCTCTGCCACCATAAATTCTAAATACTTTTGCTTAACTTCATGTTATTAGATAAACTAGAATTAGGGACATGTTAGGTAACAGGTATTTTTAGACATTTTCCACATTCCACTTCTCATTTTTCAAAAATATTCACTGAATACATTCTGAATGTTGGGTACTGTGGATACAGAGTTAAGAACGCACTGATAAGACCTCTGTAATACTGAAGCTTATAGTTTAGTGGGGGCAGATAGCATTGAAGGAGGAAACACAATTAAATGTGTAATTACAAAACATAATGGGATGAAATGAAAAAGCACTCAATTCTATGAATACCTAGATGCCATATTTTAGATTGGGTACCACTCTCTGTAGAAGTGATATTTATGCTGAGAACTGAAATATGAGAAAGAGCCAGCTAAATAAAGAGGGGAGAAAGTTTTCTAAGAAAAAAAAAAAGGTTGGTTGTTTTGATGAAGGAAAGAACTTGGCCTGTTGGAGTCACTGAAGCTGGAATATATGAGTGAGGAGAGAGAACGATAAACTGGGAGAAGCAGTAGATGTGCACTTGGGTTATTTCAGCTTTGGAATTTTAATATATCTGCCTTCAAATCTTGGCTTCTACTCTTATTCATTAGCTTGGACATGCCACTTAGTTTTGCTAGGAATCAGTTTCCATTTCATGAAGGTTATCTAATATGCAAACATTGAAGATTAAGGAATCTAAATGTCTGGGTCACAACAGTGTGAATTCCTTTTCTCTTGTTGCCTGTGTGTGTGTGTGTGTGTGTGTGTGTGTGTGTGTGTGCGCGCGCACATGTCAGGGTGCAAACCCAGGGTTCTGTGTATGCTGTGAATGTACTCCACCTCAGAGTTACACCCCCAGCAGTTTCATCCAGAGCTGTTGATGTGGTCTGTTTGATAGTTATTTGTCTTTGGTTTTCTTTTTTCTCTCTCATTCATTATCTTGGGTGGAAACTGCTTACAATCCAAATAATCAAAAGCTAAATAATCTAGGATTAACTATTATATAAGAAATTCTGATTACCTATTGACATTACTTCTATGAATTATAATGCATGGATTTGGAATCAATTGTCAAGGGCTGGGGATGTGGCTCAAGCGGTAGCACGCTCGCCTGGTATGTGTGCAGCCTGGGTTCCATCCTCAGTACCACATACAAACAAAGATGTTGTGTCCGCTGAAAACTAAAAAATAAATATTAAAATTCCCTCTCTCTCTCTCTCTCTCTTTCTCTTTAAAAGAAAAAATTGTCAAAAGTAGTCTCAGGTCTGATCTTCAGAGATACTCAAGTTCATGTTTGCTTAATGTTTTGTTTACAAAATAGCTTTTTAAAAAAAAACTTGGAAAAGACTTTCTGTTTTGATGCATAATATGAAAGCTGACTATGTGACTTAGCAAACCAAAAATATTTATTCAGAAAATATTTCATCTCAGTTATCTATCATGGTGAAAAGGCAGCTTTTTGTTTTAGTGTAATCAACAAGCACAGTATGTTTTAGTTTATCAGCTCTGTTGGTTGAGAGTGGTTATATGAAAACAGTTGGGCACCTATTTCCAATTTTAACAAGTGCCCCAGATTCTCAAAAGTTAGGAAGCTGCACAGGACCCACCCATTCTCCCAAATAAATAAACTAGATCGAACAGTGTGTCTGTAGCTTTCCTTCCCCAGCCTTATGATATTGCAGTACACAGTGAATGAAATTTCTGAAGTAGAAACCAACAATAATAGCTTTCAAAAATGTTTTTTAGCTGGGCATGGTGGCGCATGCCTGTAATCCCAATGGTTTGGGAGGCTGAGACAAGAGGATTGAGAGTTCAAAGCCAGCCACAGCAACAGGGAGGCGCTAAGCAACTCGGTGAGACTCTTTTTCTCTAAATAAAATACAAAATAGGGCTGAGGATGTGGCTCAGTGGTTGAGTGCCTCTGAGTTCAATTTCCAGTAACCACGGCTCCCCACCCCTGCCACAAAAAAAATGTTTTTACAGGGAGTTTATGTTTCACATCATCTTAGTGGCTACCTCCATGTTATAGGACTACCCCTTGGCTTCTATAGGTCTTAGTGTAAAATAGAGCATTATTATGTTTTCTATCAACCTCACAGGGTTGTTATGGGGGTTAAACTAGATGCCATTAATAAAATAGTTGAGAATGGGGAGCGTTCATTTAACAAATCTCACTGACTGGAAAGAACTAGGAAAGCTCCTTCCCATTCTGGTCCATCTATATTACCACATTTGATACTTGTCACAACCCTATAAAGTAGATTGGTTTGCTGGATGGTAGATGCTATAACAATTTTTAAAAAATCTTGATATGATTAAAAAATATTTTTCCAGTGCTGGGGGTGGAACCCAGGGCCTTATGCATACTAGGCAAACATTCTACCACTGAGCTACATTCCCAGTCTTTATAATGGTATTTTTAAAAATATTTTTTTAGATGTAGGTGAACACAATACCTTTATTTTATTTATTTACTTTTATGTGATGCTGATGATCGAACCCAGTGCCTTACATGTGCAGGCAAGTTCTTTACCACTGAGCCACATCCCCAGCCTATTTTGAATTTTATTTAGAGACAGGCCCTCACTGAGTTGCTTACTGCCTCGCTGTTGCTGAGGCTGGTTTTGAACCGAGATTCTCTTGCTTCAGCCTCCTGAGCTGCTGGGATTACAGGTGTGCACCACCATGCCCAGTTTATGATGATGTTTTTACTTCACTCTTTACACTTCTCCAAGTGATTCAATTCCACAGCTACTCTAAAACTCTTTTTGATGTTTATCAACATGTATGTGAGGTAAGTTTCCCCCCCATGACGTATTAAACCTTTCATTCTTTGCTGTTTGCCTTCTTACCTTTTTGAGTGATTCGTAAAAAGCTCTCAAAGATCTCAATGCAATTTTTTATTTTCTTAGCCATATTGTGCCATTGTATGCAATTTTCTTTCATAGTTCTTAGTTTTGCTTTCCTTCAATTTACCTGAACTTTCTCTCCAGGTCTTATTCATCAATGAATCAATTAATTTCTACTTGTGGTTATAGCTCCCTTTCTTCTCCCCTTTCCGTCTCAGAAAATTGTGCTGTTTCCTTTTTAGATGGTGAATTGTGTGCTACTGTTTCTTTTCTGGCATCCTGGGTTGAACACCACTGGGTGACTTTGGGGAGGTTATTGTGTTGTCTGAGGGAAAACTACCAGTTATTATATTAAATGCTGGCAGGGCTGGCCTCCCTTCTCATTCCCCTCCATAGGCGAGAAATCCACTTTGTTGGGAGGTATCCCTCCTATTAGGTCTTGGTAGAGATGTTTCTCCGTTTAGATTAGGACAGGTTAACTGACAGTGGGGCTGTAGTTTGAGTCCAAGGGGCTTTACTCCTTCTCCATAAACATTAATGGATGGAGTAACCGAGGGCAAAGGGCCAGGGTAGGTTGTGTTGCTGTTGTTGACTCCCAAGTGTCTGCTTTTCCTGGCAGGGCTGTTGGAGGCATGCTGTTCCCACTGGTGTCCTCATGTGCTAATCCATCTCCTCATCCTGGGGCAGCACAGAGGACACCGCACAGTGGTTTTCTGGGACGGCACCAAGATGATAGAGAGAAAACCAAGGGGACCTTCTATACCTGGGAAGGGTAAAACAAAAGCCATTAAATGCGAGTCCCAAATCTCACACCCTCCTTCAAGTAGGAGTCCAAGATGGAAATTCTCTGAATCACACCCTGTAAATATTTTCAACTTCAGTTTATTTTCCTTAGATCCTTCGTTGTCAGGGAGAAATAGAGAGAAAGATGAAGAAGACTAAGAAGGAGGAGGAGGAGGAGAGAAGGAGGAGGAGGAGGAGAAAAAGGAGGAGGAGGAAGAAGAGGAGGAGGAGGAAAAGGAGGAGGAGGAAAAGGAGGAGGAGGAAAAGGAGGAGGAGGAGGAGGAGGAGGAGGAGGAGGAGGAGGAGGAGGAGGAGGGATGAGAGAAGAGGAGACTTCAAAGAAAGCTAGGGGGTCTTGACTCTTAGAAATAGACTATCCAGAAATATACATTTAAACATGGTTGAGAACCACTTTGACTGACAGGATGAAAGCAACAGGCCAAACTTTACCAACCTTCACATGACTGGTATTTGAATGTAAAACACTCACAACTTGGTTTATTTTGGACATGACAAAAGAACGAAATGTTTTACACAGGGAAAAATAAGGCTCTTCAATTTCAAGAATAAGTAGAATAGAGTCCAAAGGTCAAAATGCTTGAAGAATAGAAATCGTCTTGATTCTTGATAAATATAATTTTTAATAGATTCATAATAGTAGAACACTAGTTCTAGTGTTAAAATGAAGTGCTATTTTATTAAAACTTAGTTTTTGAGAAGAAGTGTGAAATATAAAACTTATGTCTAAAAATAAAACTCTCTAACCTGTAATTTGAGAGCTGCCCAATTTTAATATGAATTTTTTGACAGGCTCTGTTTCCCTTGTGACAGAATGTCTCCTTTCAGTTTTGAGTCATCGTTGCACATTTATGAAATGTGACAATGCTGTTTTCACACAGCCTTAGACATTTGGGTCAAGGGGATGAGGGGGACATTGCAAAGGTGCAGATCATTTGTCACATTGGATGGGGCTGGTGAAGAAGGGTTACCTGGGGGTGGGAGAAGGTTACCATAAGAAGTGAGGACAACGTGGGGCACCAAAGATGAATTTACTGCCTTTCCCATTTTGCCTGCATTTGAGTTCACAGATGCCCAAACTGTTGAGTCCAATGCTTTCATTCATTTTTGGAACTAACCTGGAATGGGAATTTTCTTGTACTTCAGTGTAGGGTTCTGAAATTGGGACAAAAAGTCTGTCCATGTTCTCTTTTTCTTTAGCAAGTACATCATCTATCCTCTTTTAGTGAGGAATGACAGTTATCTTAGAGGATGTAATTTCTTGTTTTTAAATTTTTTTGTTAGTTTTTGTTTTCTATTTTTATGGACAGATATCAAAGGACCATATTTCATGTAATGCTGGGGTCTGAGAGCTCACGGGAGCCCCCACATGAAGAGGGATCCAAGGAGCCTTTTCTCATGATTCTCACAGAGAATGCACTACTGGCAACCTGATGTGTTGTAGCATGGCGAAGACCACAGCTGGGAATGCAATTAATGGCCCTTGCATTTGCAAAAAAATACACATCTATAAACTGTAGTGACGTCTTTTAAAAATGCGTGCCATATTTATGGTCAAAAGAATAATTTACAAACAGGGTGGGATAGCTCTTAAAGCAGATGGGCCTGGTTTTAACGTGCCATGGTATGGGGTGGAGCAGGAGAATGCTCAATACTCCCATAAAATATTAAGACTTGCTGGTGTTTTGGAACTTTTGTGGTTGCTTCTTTGGATTCTGCAACACTCCTGCCTTCTGTTTAGATCTAGACTCAGATTCTGGCCAGCTACTTAGAACAAAGAACTAACTGGTTCCATACATTGCCAGGACCCCAAACTTAGAAAAGAAACAAAGAGGAGCTGAATGATTTACTTGTTCCATTAGCTTGTTATATTTGGGGAATTTTTTGAAGAATTGTCTGATGGATTGTTTACTACTATGCTACTTCTTTATAATAATGACAATATCTTTTTAGGACACCTTTGATCAGAGGTTCAGAAATGTTAATTTGCTTCAGAATTACCTGGAAGTTCTATTAAATATTGAGTTCTGGGCATCACCCATGTAATTTCTGATTTAGGATGTGTGAGGTAGGGCCCTATAATTTGTATTTCATTTTTTTTTTTTGCCGGAGGGTACCAGGGATTGAACTCAGGGGCACTCAACCACTGAGCCACATTCTCAGCCCTATTTTGTATTTTATTTAGAGACAGGATCTCATTGAGTTGCTTAGAGCCTCACTAAGTTGCTGAGGCTCCCTTTGAACTCTCGATCCTCCTGTCTCAGCCTCCTGAGCTGTTGGGATTACAGGCGTGTGCCACCGTGCCTGGCTATAATTTATATTTCTAACAAGTGATCAGGTGACACTGTGGTGCTGGTCTGGGGTCCACACTTTGACATGCTTTAGACATGCCTCTTAGATATTAGTTAGGATCTTCTTCTAACTGAATTTCTTTATTATAGCCCTTAAAATGCCTAGAATACAAATCTGATCGATCGTATTCTTTGGGGTCACATAAGATGTTGGTATTTATCCCAGAAGATAGACACCAATATGCTCAGCAAAGAGAACTGCTTTTTTTTTTTTCATTCAGTACTGAAGATTGAACTCAGGAGATCTCTACCACTGAATTACAACCCTAGCCCAGCCCTTTAAAAAATATATGTATATATATATATAATATATATATATAAACATTAAATTTATTATTATTATTATTATTATTTTGCGGCAGCATCTCACTAAGTTGCCAAGGCTGACCTTGAATTTGTGATCCTCCTACCTCTTCCTCCTCAGTAGCAGGGATTACAGCTGTATGCAACTGTACCTGGAAAAAATGCCTACTCTATTTTTCATAAGAAGAACAATGCTATAAGTTAGCTTTTATCAGTTCACAAGCTGACAGAATTAAGCCACATTCTGCAAGAAGAGTTGACTGTGTGGCATCTTCTACACCTGGGGTTGGGGTTCAGGTTTATTAGGAAAGAGCTGGTTTCCAGGTCAGAGATGTTAGAGCTAATGCTCCATTGTACTCAGGCAACTTTTTTTTTTAGTTGTAGATGCACACAATATTTTATTTATTTATTTATTTTTATGTGATGCTGAGAAACAAATCCAGTGCCTCACATGTGCTAGGCAAGCCCTCTACCACTGAGCTATAACCCCAGCCCCTCAGACAACTTTTGATTACATCCATAAATTGGATCTCAAAATTTCAACTGCTGGTGAACTCAGTGGGCAAACATCTCATAGTTGGGACTATATTTTATCATCAAGACCATGAAATTAACAAAACATCTCATCACCCTGTTTTAATAACTCTTTATCCTATACAATTTCTCAAGTTAATTATCTTATTTTGGGGTTAAGTCATCTTTAATAATTGCCTTTGTGGTGGTATTATTGGCTATTAAAACTTTCAAGCTTTTAGCTGAGAATCTCTTCTTCATGAGACAAACCAGGCTGAGAGCCCCTGTGCTGTGCATTTGCTTGGGCTTTACTTGGCAGGGGAGAGGGAGTTGTTCATAAGTCATCTGTGAGAATTTTTAATTTTATGGTTTTAATTTTTTAAAAATATTTATTTACTTTTTAGTTGTGGTTGGACACGATATCTTTATTTTATTTATTTATTTATTTTTATATGGTGCTGAGGACCGAACCCAGGGCCTCACACGTGCTAGGCAAGTGCTCTATCGCTGAGCCACAACCCCAGTCCTGGTTTTAATTTTGATGACAATTAAAAAAGCGATATAAGTATATTCTTGGTCATCTGGCTGATCCCTTAGCTAAATTTTGAAATCATAGTTCAGTGCTCATGTGTGCCTCTGTTTACAACAATTGCACTGGGGCCAGACATTCTTGAGAAATTGTCATGCCTTTACGAGAAAAGAAGTAGCTTGCTGGGTAATGACACACTTGTGCCAAGCGAAGTCAGAACACAGAGTGTGGATCTGATCCTGTAGATCCTTGGATGGCATACCACGGAAGGGCTCCACAGAGGTAGAGGTAGTGAAGCTGGAGAGAGGAAGAAATGCTTATCATGTTAAATC
This sequence comes from Ictidomys tridecemlineatus, assembly GCF_052094955.1. Classification (NCBI taxonomy): domain Eukaryota; kingdom Metazoa; phylum Chordata; class Mammalia; order Rodentia; family Sciuridae; genus Ictidomys; species Ictidomys tridecemlineatus. The sequence goes on from NC_135481.1 coordinate 83,386,512, forward strand.
AACATAGCGATAGATAGTTTGTCTCTTTTGACTGGAATGGTAGGCGGTGAAGGCTAGAGGTCTGTTAGTCAGGGATGAAGCTCAGACTTCTTAAAATTGAGCAATGAAGATATTTCCCTAAAAGGGAAAAAAATTCTAGTGTTAACTTGAATTCATTATATAATAATGTTACTTAAAATCATAGTTCAGTGCCCACGTTTATACAAAAACTAGGTGTAATTTTCTTTTATTCATCTCACAAAACTAAAAGGTATTTACAAGTTAGATATAAACTAAAACCCAGTTAATTCTAAATTAACAACCTTAATTTAATATGACAAATGGTACTGCGTTGGTAAAACTAAATCTCTACTTGCAAACTAAATATAGCACAGATTGGTACAGTTCAGAGTATTTTGAGTTAGGATGGAGAAAAGTAGTGGAAAATTGTCAGTACACAGCTCATGAACAAACCAAAAATTTTTAAAAAAGAGGCCCATATTTCTGAGATTGGAGAGACTTGTTTTGAGACTCAGTTCAAGGGTTGCTTCATTGGAATTCTCCTCTGACAAACCCAGCTTGATTAGATGTCACTCTTCTGGGATCTGTTCAGAGTTCTGTCATGTAATTTATTTCATAATATCATGACTCATATGTATTTCTCTATCCTTGAAAGCAACTTTTTAAAAATGTCCTCAGAGACTGAAATGTGTTAGGCATGCAGCAGAGGAATAGAAAAAATTTTGTTGGTTCAATGAAAACTTGGTGTAGACATTCTGGACTCCTCTTTTTTTTTTTGTGTCCTTAATGATTGATTAAGCTAAAAAAAAAAAGAAAAAGTATGTATTAGTCAGAGATCAGTCTTAAAAGACTCATTATGAGTGTTGCAGGATAAGGGATTCTTGTAGGAATTAGATTTTACACAATTGAGAAGAAGCTGGGAAGGGAAGTTCCAGGAGGGGGGCAGGTGATAGGAGACAGTGTCTCCAGCCAGGAGCTGAGAAGCCTTGTCCAGGGATGGTGCCCTTCTAGGAAGGGAAGTTGTCTGACTACCACCTGGTTATGGGTGTGGGGCTGTGGTTGGAAAGAAGAGATGGGATGAGACCTCTTTTGGAACACAGGAAGGCAAGGGCAAGCTGGAGCCGGCTGCGCACCTTTGCTATATTTCTGATGACACACTTTCAGATTGTTTTTTCACTTCTGCTTCTAAATCTCACACAAGTTCCTTGGTCAATCACACCTATAACTGTAGAAGAGAGAGGTTGTAGGAAACACCTTTAAAGAAGCCTTGACCTCCACCCCTGTTTATGTTCTCAGATTCTTCAGAACAAAATTGCATTGGCACTGAAACTAGGAAATAATGATAAGCATAAGCTGTGTACTTTGGGGACTTTCAACCAGATAAAATACAATTTGAAATCAAATGTGATAGTTACAGCTAACAAGCCTGAACTCAACTGCCTTTTTATAAGATAAATGCAGTATCTTAGAAAATAGGTGGAAGAATTTCTCCAAAAATTTTTAACGTTTCTGTTCAGCGACTCTTTAATTTTTTTCCCCTTCACCACTGAGCTACATACCCAAGCCCTTTATTTATTTATTTTAGAGACATGGTCTCACAAAGTTGCTGAAGTTGGCCTTAAACTTTCAATCCTCTGCCTCAGCCTCCTGAGTCGCTGGAACTACATGTGTGAGCCACCACACCTGACCAGTGATTCTTTGAGTTAGAGCCCCAGGATTTCATAATCACTTGGAGGAATTTTTCAAGATGCACCTGAGGGGCTGGGGATGTGGCTCAAGCGTGGCATGCGTGCAGCCCGGGTTCGATCCTCAGCACCACATACGAAACAAAGATGTTGTGTCCGCAGAAAACTAAAAAATAAATATTAAAAAATTCTCTCTCTCTCTTAAAAAAAAAAAACAAAGATGCACCCAAATCTTGAGAGTTTTTTTTTAAGATGTTGATGGACCTTTATTTTATTCATTTATTTATATTCGGTGCTGAGAATCGAACCCTCACACATGCTAGGCAAGTGTCCTACCACCGAACCACAACCTCAGCCCTTGAGAGTTTTTTAATAAGTATACTTTTTTCCCTAAGAGATGCACAGCCCTCCTTCAAGCTGCTCAAGGCTGGACCACAGGTGGTTTATGTGAGTCTCACAGTGGAATTCTCTCTTCCCATTAGAAATCTGGATGTGGCTATGCATGCCTGAAAAGGAAAGTGTACAGAACATTCTTGCCATTTTCTGCCAACCTGACAGCTTCTTTATGCTTATTCAGGTGTGCGTCAAGGGGTGAGAGTGCGCAATCAACCTGGGGTGGTGGGCAAGGGGTCTAGACCCACTACTTCCGTGGGAACTTGAGCAAGTTGCATTTTCTTTTAACATGGTTTTCTTGACTGTAGCATGGGGGAATTAATTCTTACCTAGCAGAATTTTTGTGAATTAAATAGGAAGTATATAAAACTCTCAATGTGGAAGATGGTACAAAATAAACTGTCAATAAATAAAATCACATCTTATAACAAATGAAAGTGATATTGTCATAAACCTTTTCTCATGACACATTTACGTGCATATATTCATATAAATATATAAAGGAAAATATTTGTTTAATGGATTTGAGTTGTTTTGCATGTTCAGGGATTGTTAGCATCTGTAGCAGGGACTTGCTCAGATGTATTCATTCACCATAGAACTTGTTCAAAGAACTTCAACTAATTAATTAGAATCCTGGTATGCAAGAAAACCAAGAAAGTGTACTGATCCTTGAATTCCTGACTTGTAATTCTGAGATGGAATCTGGAGGAGTTCTGTGGCTCAGTCCTGACTGACTTTTAGGACTGAGACCCATGGCCTCTGTCCTGGTATTGTTTGGGTTGAATTTGCTTTGTGGTTATGTCTGCCTCCAGCAAACCTTCTATTTTTCATTTTGCTGAGACTTCATATGGGTGCCAGTGTAATTTTATAAGAACTGCAGAAAATCAAAGAGAGCTTCCTGAATTCAAGTGTCCACTATAATTTCTTGAAAATATATTAGTTGTGGGCTGGGGATGTGGCTCAAGCGGTGGCGCGCTCGCCTGGCATGCGTGCGGCCCGGGTTCGATCCTCAGCACCACATACCAACAAAGATGTTGTGTCCGCCAAAAACTAAAAAATAAATATTAAAAATTCTCTCTCTCTCCTCTCTCACTCTCTCTTTAAAAAAAAAAAAGAAAATATATTAGTTGTGGCCATAAAATTAATTAAATACAGAACCTAAAACAAACAAAACAAAAAGAAGGGCAGAATAAGGGAATCCAGGGAAGAAGACAGATGCTGTGCCTGTGGTTGAAAAATCATTAGACGCTAAGTATTGAGATTCTCATTTTGTCCTTCACATGAGATCCATTTGTCTTCTGAGTTCTAGCTTCATTGATATTTGGGGTTCTAAAAATTATGTTGTAATATTGTTGAATTGCTGAAATGTTATTGAAATTATTTTGACAAAGTTATAGAGCTTTAGTCCCTAAAAATGAAATCTTTTTAATTTGCCTACTGATGTGCTCTTACACTCTTTTATATCTGCAGAATTATCACAAATTCATAAGACTCAAAAGAGGGATACATTAAAAGAATTAACTTCTTAAAAGAAGGGATTATCTTTAAAGCTTTTTGTTGGAAAGGGTACATTAAGCTCTTGCTAGCTTTGTATTACAAATTCTAGGATACTTCACTTATTTTCTAATTCTCTATCACTTACTTCTTTCCTCAGCATGGTCAAGAAAACTGCAGGAATAATTTGCCTGTGTAAGAATGACATTGATTTTCTGTCATATCCAATAATCATTCTGGCTTTTGCTTTAGTTGTGAATTTTTCCAAATATAATCTCTATTGCTATGATATTGAAATAGCTGAAAACTTGTTTTTATTGAACTATATAACATAGGTAAAAAAACTGCAGGAAACAAATGTATAACATAATGAGTTATTATTCATTGAATACCCTTATAACCACGTTAAAAACTTTTAAAAGAGAATTACAGTAGACACTCATGTATTGCTGAGTGAAGATAAATTGCAGTATTCTTGGAGTGGTATTTGAAAACTTAAAATTCTTATATATGCTTTGATTTAAGAATTTCACTTCTAGGAATTTATACTAGAAAATACACAAATGCACAAATATGTACATACAAGAATATTTACTGCAACATCCATTCATTCAGCTAGTGTTTTGTGGCATGGGCACTATGTCCCACTGTTCTGGGTTTTAGAAATACTGTGACGAACAAGACAAACAAGGTCTGTGGAGTTTAGATTTTAGCAGAACAGACAATAAACAAATGAGCTTAAGGCATCTGGTAGTGACAAATATCATAAAAATAAAATAGGGGGGAAAACTGGAAAGTGGCAGGACTAGGAGACAAGTACTTTGTATTTGCTCAGGAAAGAGCCTTCTGAGGAAGTACAGGTATGTCGATGCTTGAAGGAGAGAAAGGGGTCAGTCTTGTGAGGACGAAGGACAAAGCACCATAGGAGCTGAGCATGCTACAGAGATACAAGGTGGAACTTGTTTGCTATGTGGCTAGAGGTAGCAAGGAGGCCCCTGCAGCTGAACACAGTGAGCTGGATACTTCAATTATTTTTTAGTTCTCTACCACCGAGCCCTTTGGGGAATTGGTGAGGAATAAAGGTACAGATGGAGTGAAATCCAGATCATAAAGGTCATGGTAAGGATTTTTTATTTAATTCAAAATGTGACAGGAGCTGGGTGCTGTGGCACAGGTCTATATTCCCAGAGATTTAGGAGCCTGAGGCAGGAAGATTGCCAAGTTCAAGGCAGCCTCAGCAACTTAGTGAAACTCGGTCTCAAATAAAATAAAAGAAGGTTGGGGATGTAGCTCCGTGGTAGAGCATTTGCCTAGCACATGTGAAGCCATGGACTCAAGCCTCGCGTGGGGATGAGGGTGGAGTAGTGATAGGAAGCTATTGGAGTAGTTGGGGGAGGGAGTGGGGAAAGAATATTTTGAAATATTTCAAAGTTTCAAGAATAGTTCAAAGAAATTGGGCTGGGTGTGTAGCTCAGTGGTAGAGCTCTTGCCTAGCATGTGTGACGTACTAGGTTTCATCCTCAGCCCCACATAAAAATAAATAAATAAAACAAAGATTAAAAAAAAAAAGTTCAGAGAAATGATCTATACATTTATCCAGACCTAACCATGTTTTAAAAACCTTTTGCCACATTTGTATTCTCATCCTCTCTCTCTCTCTCTCTCTCTATATATATATATATATATATATAATATACATATATATGTAAAAATTCCTGTTTAAATATGTCAGTGTGTATTCCCTAAGAATAAGGATATCCTATCCCACTTTTGTCCACTGTTCCTGTTCCTCGGTGTGCTTCCTATAGCACATGTCACTCCTCCCCCTTGGTATAGGATTCAATCTAAGATTGTGTGTGGCATTTAGTTGTCATGACTTTTGAGTTCCCTTTATAGGAACTTTTTTGGGGGGAGTTGTACCTGGGGTTGAACTCAGAGGCACTCAACCACTGAGCCATGTCCCTAGCCTATTTTGTAATTTATCTAAAGACAGGGTCTCACTGAGTTGCTTAGCACCTCGCTGTTGCTGGGGCTGGCGTTGAACTCAAGATCCTCCTGTGTTGGCCTCCTGAACTGCTGAGATTACCATTGTGCACCACCTCACCTGGCCTATAGGAACTTTATAAAAGGATCCTTTACCTTTCTTTGCTTTTTATGACACTGACACCTTTGGAAAAAACAGATCCGTTAATTTGGAAAATATTCTTCAGTTAGACTTGTCTGCTGTTTCCTCATGATTAGATTCAGGTTGTTGTTTTACCCATTGGAATGAAGATCTCTTCCAATTGGAATAAAAATTAAAAATTTAAATTATTAGCATAAATTTTACTGTTCATATTTACATTGTACAATGTATATTTAAAATGCAAATATAAAAGCATTTAAATTTATATGCAGAATAACCTAGAATTACATAATCAGTATGCTTTAGTTCATCCATACACACATATATTTCATTCTTACAAGAACATTGGAAACACTGCACCATTGTACAACTAACTCAAGTGTTTTCATTTTGTTTTTCATATAATCACATTCTATTTTTGGCTTACTGAAGGGTAAGGAAAGACTGAAAGCAAAAGGATCTATTTTTCTCCTTCCTTCTAGGTCACCATTTTCAGTGTAAGTGGTTGGCTAAGACACAAAAGTCACAGCAAGGATATGATAGATTCCCTTGGTTGTTCTTGTTCTTAAGTTATTTTTTAACTGACACATAAAAACAAAAATTATACTAATTAATGTGGTGCCATGTAATATTTGGATACATGTGCACAGTGCATAATATTTGAATTGGTTTAAACATTTATCTTCTCAAATATTTATCAATCTTTTGGGGAGGACTTTCAAAATCTTCTAGATTTTTAAAAATTTGTTCTAATTAGTTATAAATGACAAATAGAATGCATTTTGACACATCATACATAAATGGAATATAACTTCTCCTTCTTCTGGTTGTACATGATGTAGAGTTACTCAGGTCGCGTATCACATATGCACGTAGGGTAATAATGGCCCATTCACTCTATTGTCATTTCTATCCCCATACCCTCTCCCTTCCCTTCATTCCCCTCTGTCTAGTTCAAAATATCCTTATTCTTCCCCTCCATTGTGAATTTCCTTCTAGCATTTTGGAATATACAGTACATTGTTATTTATAGTCACCCTATTACGCAATAGCACACTAGCTTCTTACTCCCATCCAACTGTAACTTTGTGACCCTTGATCAGCCTTCCCCATCTATTCCCTCCCGCTACTTCCTCCAACCTCTGGTAACCCCCTTTCTACTTTCCAACTTCTATGAAAGTTGGAGAGCAACTTAAAATTCTGCTTGCATGACCTTGTTTTTAGAATGCCACTTTCATCTTTCTGAGTGTGAGTGTTTTGGTTCAAACATGCTTAGCATTTTGGGCCTTCACTGCCCAATTTGATGAGTGTGTTTAGCTTGTACTTGTTTTGAGGCTTGCCAAGCACCTATGTATGGCAATTCTATGCTCCAGGGACACTGGGCACACCAACAGACTCCCAGATTGTGTGTCTCCTCTGCTTCCACTCTTGCTCCATTGTTCCATAGGATTTCACTTAAAATATATGTTTGTAGGTTAAATTACGAAGAATTTCAAGCCAGGTGCAATGGTTTACACCTGTAATCCCTGCAGCTTGGAAGGCTGAGGCAGGAGGATTGCAAATTCAAAGCCAGCCTCAGCAATTTAGCAAGGCCCTCAGCAACTTAGTGAGACTCTGTCTTAAATAAAAAAAAATACAACTGGGGATGTGGCTCAGTGATTAAACATCCCTGAGTTCCCCAGTACCCTCATTCCCCCCAGAAAAGAATTTCAAGATGGCAACAACAGCATTAAACCAACCTTGGGGTTTTTGTAAGCACAGGCTCAGTGAAGCTGGCCTGCCTCTACATTTTTCAGTCCTTACTCTACTCCGGGAAAGAGCCTCTCTTCTTTATTGACTCACCTAGGTATACATTTGTTTATTATTAGTAGATACTCACTCATATAACATGGTATTATGAGGTACATAATAAGGGATTTGACCTGGTCAGGTAAGGAGGTGAAGGTGTGCCAGTAGCAATGACTACATTCAGAGGTGATATGTGTATTCAGGGTGGTAAGAAAGAGAAAGGAATTTTCCTCACTGGACAATGTATGCAAAGGTCCTGAGTGGGACGGAGGGAGACTGGTGAATATGGGGCATGAGGGAGCCCATTGTGATTGGAGCTGAGAGAGTGGGGAGTGGCAAGGGTGTAGGACTGAAGTTTTGGATGTTCTACATTTACATTCAAAGTCAAGGAGGCTGAGAGAGGATTTTAAATGTTCTCATCACAAAAAAATGATAAATATTTGAAGTGATAGATATGCAAATTAGACTGATTTGAACATTGCACAATGTATACATGTATCAAAACACCACATTGTACCTATAGATCTATGCAATTATTTGTCAGTTAAAAATTAAATTGAATTATGTAAAAATATGCTTTGGTATCTAAGAAACAAAAGCAAAAGTCAAGGAGGCCATAGAGGAGAAACCCAAAGTGGGCAAAGAAGTGTTAGCTCAGCTGCTAGAACAAAGTGCCCCGGATTGAATTGCTTAAACTGTAGACATTTATTTGAAGACTGTGAACCAAAGCGTAAGAGAAGAGATTAATCTTGTACAGGAGGAAAGAGCATTTCTTTGTTTTAGTGAGTAATAAGAAGGATGAATGGGGATGGATGTAGGTAAGTATGTATATTTAGAATCAGGAAGTTAAACCAGGCATGGTGGCACATGTCTGTAATCCTAGTGGCTGGGGAGACTGAGACAGGAGGGTCTTGAGTTCAAAGCCAGCCTCAGTAATTTAGCTGAGGCCCAAGCAACTCGTCGAGACCTTGTCTCTAAATCTTTAAATGAAATACAAAAAAAGAGCCGGAGATGAGGATGTGGTTCACTGGTTAAGCCCCCCTGAGTTCAATCCCTGGTACAAAAAAAAAAAAAAAAAAAAGTTCTATTTTTCCCTGATAGGTTGGAAGCAATGTCACTCAAGAAGACTGACAGTGGGTGGGAGAGAAGAAGGCAAAGGTTTAACAGGTCATCAGGCCATCCAATCTATGATCATGGTATTTCCATTAATTTGGATATTCTTTATATATCCCTTATATACTGAAAATAATTAGATCAAAAATAAATCCAATCTTACTACATCTGTCTTTTAACTTGGGTGTTTAGTGTATTTGTTATATATAATGCAGTTAAGGGTTTAATTTGGCTGAAGTCCATAATTTTGCTGTTATGTTTTCCTTTGGTTCCATCTGTTCATTTGCTTTTCCTTCCCGTGTCCTTTTAAATTATTCTAAACATTCCATTTTATCTCTTCTATTGCTTATTAATTTACTGTTTTATTTTTTCCATGGGTGCACTATCCTTTACAGTATGTATCTTTAACTTATCCAGTCTACCTTCAAATAATATTATACCACTTTACATATAATTTATCTTACAATTGTGTACTTCTATAACATTTGAATACTCTATATACTTCTATAATATTTAAAGTACCTTTTAATTATTTTACCTTAAAAATTATCAGAAATTAGCAGTCAAATGTCAGAAATGAGGAAATTAATTAATGGATGTTAATGTGCCAGAATTCCCTTCTCTGTCCTCTCCTTCTTCTCGGAGACCATGCCCTGTAGGTTTCAAGAGACTCAGCTGCTTTCAGCTCTCACATCTCTTTGCTGGGTTTGGCAACAGGACTGTGTTGTCTGTTCCCTCCCTACCTGCACCCTGGAGTGTGTCTCTCAGCAGAAAGGCTGGGCAATTGTGGATTCAGTTCTTGCATCCTTCCAAGGATGACTGTCTTGTGGTGCAGGTATCAATCTTTCAAGGGTCCTATTCCTGACTCTTGTACAATTTCCAAAATAGCTAATCCAAATATTTTGTGTCCACTTTTATATTTGTTTGTGCCTGAAAGACTAGTCTAATGCCAGTTACTTAAGTATGGTTGAGTGGTAAAGTCTTAGAAATTTATAGTGTTCATTCCTTGATTTAGTTTTTTTAATCTGATTCCATTTCTCATAACTTGTTTTGCAAGCGCAATATATTGAATCATGTGTCCAATGTATTAAAGCAACAGTGCTTTAAAAAGACCAATGTAATATTTAGTGTTTGTTTAGTTTGTATAATACCAATATATAAGAATGCACGATGATGCTTTATAGTTTTTAGAATTAAAATAAAAATCACTAAGATTAAATATTTAAACCTATTCAAATAAAAAGTATAAAAGCATTATATAAAATAATCATGTAATATAAATTTATAAAATGTAAACATTAGATTCATAAATTTAACTTAAATTATTAGAAAATATTAATAAAAATAAGATTCTAAACAATTTAAATGGCATTTAAATGAAAAAAATTATTAGTTCTAATCAGTTATACATGACAGTAGAAAGCTCTTTGATTCATTGTGCACAAATGGAGCAGAATTTAAAATGAAATTTTAAGTGGAATAAATGACAAATTTAAACTAAAGTAATATTTGATTTTTAAATCTATCTTTAAAAAGTGAATTTAAAAAATAAAATGCTTTAATATGTCATTGTGGAGTTGTCACTGATTTCTGTGCAGATTTTTCTAGCTGCTGAGGATTTTTTTATTTACTTTTCTATTTGGGGACTGGTGAGGAAATAGTTATAAGCAAGCTGCAGATATTTTTCTCAAACTTCTTCATCTTTGAATAATTATCTCTCTTATTTCATAAACCTGGGAGAATTTTTCGAATACTTTGAACACTACTTTTATCCTTTGTGAGTACTAATGAGCTCTATTTTTCATCTTAAAATGTAGTTTTTATCTGATCCATAATGGAACGGGGACAAAAAAAAAAAAGGGGGAAGAATGGAGGAACTTTGGATTGAGCGGAGGGGAGTGAGGGCAGGGGAACTGGGATGGGGGTGGGAAAGATGGTGGAATGAGACGGACATCATTACCCTAGGTACATATATGTTTGCATGAATGGAGTGACTCTGCATTGTGTACAGAGAAATGAAAAGTTGTGCTCCATTTGTGTACAATGAATCAAAATGCATTCTGCTGTCATGTATAACTAATTAGAACAAATTAAAAAAAAGAATGGTATTTTACCTTTTAATACCTTTCAAGATTTTGGAATCCTGAGTGTAGAAAATAAATAATTTAAGCTACTAAAAATATGTTTTTTTTATCATCTCTGTCTTCTTCAGTTTTATCATGCATGAATGGATCTTCCTATTCTGAATCCATTACACTAATTTTATTTCTATTACACTGTCTTACTATTGCTTTGGAAAGTTTTTCTTTCTTTTCTTCTTCTTCTTCTTCTTCTTTTTTTTTTTAGGTACAGGAGATTGAACTTAGGGGCACTCAACAACATCCCCAGTCCATATTTTGTAATTTATTTAGAGACAGGGTCCCACTGAGTTGCTTAGCACTTTGCTTTTGTTGAGGCTGGCTTTGAACTCGTGATTCTCCTGTCTCAGCCTTCAGAGCTGCTAGGAGTGCAGGGGTACACAAAAGTCTTTCTTGCAAAAGAATTTTTGCATAATACAACAATATTGTTATTTACAGTGACAGGTTTGCATCTGTTGAGAGAGACTATATCAGTTGAACTTTGTGCATACAATAAATCATTGGTTTTCATCCTAAAATGGAAATTATTTAACTTAAAAAAATTAGTGGTAATACACTGGTAGAGCAAATAACAGGATATACTGAAATACTGTTATAGTCTCTGGTAATATAGTTCATAAAAATACTAAAGAATCCCCGTGTTATATATAATTATAATATACCAATAAAAAAGTTAAAAAAGAGGAAGGAGAATAAAAAGGAAAAGAAAAGAAAAGAAATAAAATGGTACAATTTTGAGTGTGTTGCTGTAGAAGTTAAGAAACCAAGTTCTACTGTTAGTTAATGTATTGATCTTTTTTGGTACTGATTTTATCATATCTATAATGTGGGAATATTGAGTTTAGTTAAATAGTCCTCAGAACTGCTTATAAAAGTTCTATGACTGCCTCAAGAATAATCAGTTTTTGCAGAATGAAATTGACCAAATCGTGCTGTGTACATATATGAATATATCACAGCAAATGTCACCTTTATGTGTATCTATAAAGGAACAAAAAAAAAATACATAAATAGAAGGAAGTCCAGTAAAGTCTAGGAAGGAGAACAGGGGAGGAAGGAGGAGAGGGAAAGTCAAAGTACTAGGGGCTGAAATGTAGCAAATTATATTACATTCTTGTCTGAATATGTCAAAATGAACCTCACTATTATGTATAATTATAATGCACTAATAATAATAAAAAAGATTAGTTTTAAGAAAAATTTCATTCAGATATTCAATGGCCAGATTGTATAACTTTGAGTTTGGTAATTTTATGTTTGACTTTTTTTTTTTTTTTACAGTAAACCAACATGGATTGGGGAGAATAGGTAGTTCGGAGTAATGAAATAGTTTGAATCATTGCTTAATAAAAAAAAAAACCATGTACACCTTTAAAAAACGCATAGTCTTCAACATTAGTAACATATTCAAAATGCCTCAGGACAGGTTTTCCTGAGTGATGCAGAAAGTGTTTCGGGATCTTGTAGTTTTTCAGACGAGCCATTTGATGTGGATTATCACTGTATTTTAATTTTACAAGATTACCAGTTGATAGAAATTTCTAGTTGCTAGAGGCTTGTATAAGTGTCCCTTTATACTCCTTATTTTCAATAATTTAAAGTGTCACTGATCTTGAAGAACAACTGCTGATGAAACACAACTCCTTGCAGCGTCCTCTTCTACATTAGCAATCACCACCATTTTCTTTTAAATATTTTAAGTATTAGTTTCAAAGACAGAGACTCTTTTTTTTTTTTACTGTATCATTTAATGCTTAAGGCCATGGAGGATTCTCCAAATTTCAAACTCCAGAGGTTGTTTAACAACATAAAAAGCAAAATAATTTTTTATTTTGAAAATGTTTCTGGAAGAACTCCTGTATTCCCAGCTACACAGAGACTGAGGCAGGAGGATCATGAGTTCAAGGCCAGCCTCAGCAACTTAGTGAAAAAAATCTGGGAATAGAAGAAACATACTTGTTTTTCTAAGGAATATCATACCCATTATCAACTTCTCAAAGCTACTTTCCTTTTACAGAATTTTAGTATTGATGGTTAAAAGAAAAAATGATGAGTAAGGAAAGCTTCATTGGAGCATTTTATGCGTAGTGTTTATGTATTTTGATTCATCTTATAGTTTTCTGGAGCGGGAAACACTCTATCAAAATGTTTCTCATGAGTCAGAGAAAACTCATGGATCAACGAATTTCAGTTCAGAATCTGACCTAAGTCCCACAGCATGGACAGAGAGACATTTTACTCTGGCATTTGAATGATTTGGCAAAATGCCATCCGTGTCCTGATTCTGCGATTTCCCTGTTGGCTTCTACTGTCTGATGTCAACACAGCACTGAAGTGTGACTCTGATTTGTACTGCTCCTATGCCTTGAATGCCCTCATTGCTTTCCCTCTCGGTAAATGCCAAGGTCTGCAAGGATCTGACCCCACGAATTCTTCTCACCCACTCCTGGTTGGCCACGGGACTTGTCCATGGTGCTGTTCTTCCTGGTTCTGCAGGTCCCACCATCTGGAGCACTTTAACCCCTGTTGTCACAGATTTTCCTCTTTCACCAACTTCAGGTCTCTACTCTGTTACCTCCTCAGTGAGGCCTTCCCTGATAGCCCTATTTAAAATTGGACCTTCCATTTAAATGTATGGAAATTTTTATTGGGATAATTGTAGATTCACATTCGATGGTAAGAAATAATACAGAAGGTTTCCATGTACCCTTTGCAGTGGGAGTATTTTATAAAACTACACTACAGTGTCACAACCAGAATGTTGACATTTTGTTTGGGTTATGCGTGTTAATTTTTAAACCCTAATTTTTTTTCTATAGGCATACTATATGTTTTAGATTATTTTTCATTCTTACCATTTACATTTCATACCAAACTATAGGTTTTACACTTCACTTATTGTCTTATCCCCCTTTGCTGTGATGTAAGCTCCAGGAGGGCAGTAATTTTGTGTCTTGTTTTCATCACGACTTCAGAACTGGAGCACATTTTGGCACAGCAGGTACTAACCAATCTGGTTAAAAAATGAATACTAGCCTCCTTTTGTTTTTGTACTGGGGATTGAACTCAGTGCCCTTCACCACTGAATCACATCCCCAGCCCTTTTTTAAAAAATATTTTATTTTTCAGTTTTCGGCGGACACAGCATCTTTCTTTGTGTGTGGTGCTGAGGATCGAACCCCGGCTGCATGCATGCCAGGCCAGCGTTCTACCGCTTGAGCCACATCCCCAGCCCCCCCAGCCCTTTTTTATATTTTGTTTAGAGACAGGGTCTCACTGAGTTGCTTAAGGCCTCACTAAGGTGCTGAGGGTGGTTTTGAACTCACAATTCTCCTGTATCTGCTTCCTGAGCTGCTGGAATTACAGGTGAGCACCACCACACTTGGCTCACAGTAGCTTTTTACTCTGAGGTGTGGATACAGTGCCCTGAACACCTGCTCCTGTCTTTGATTTGGTGCAGTGACACTGTACATTTGAAGAGGTGTGTGTGGGACGCTAAGTGGACTGCTGCTTTGGCTGGTGATAGGCTGTGTTGGCAGCAGTAACTGTCGCCAAGGCACTACAGAATCTCAGATCTCTAGTCTAGAAAGAGCATGTGCTTTGCTGCCCTAGAAGCCGCTGTCTTTTCTGAGCCTTACACAATTACGAAGTAGATAGCTCATGAAAAATTCTGACAATCTGTTTTCATTTTTATAAACTTTCATTACAGTCTAGTTTAATTCTTAATTTAAAATCCTACCCTTAAACTGCCAGGTCTTTCAGGTACCCACCCATGTCATTAAAACCTGACAGTCCATCCTTAGAAAACATTGGTGACAAGGATACTGATGGAGCCATGTGTTTCTCAAGGACTTGTTTGAAAGCTGTACAAAGAACAATTCTTGATTTAACTTTCAGAACACTAAAGAAGCAAATCCAAGAACTGATACTCAAGATCAAATTTTGACCGTAAGATAAAATTCGTTGGTAATGAAAAAAAAAATTAAGAAACTTGAGGAAGACAGGGATTGTGCACAACCTCTTTGGAGGAGAGTTTGACATGCTCAATTAATGCATGTATTCTTTGAATCAGCAATTAAATTTCTAGGAACCCGACAAATACTCTTGCACATTTCCTACAAGAGAGATTCACCTGGAATTTCTTGACAGTTCTAAATATAGGACTGGGTTGTCACTGACAGAAATAGTTTGCTAAGGATAAAAAATGTTTACGTCAATTTTTTTCTTATATCATTGGCTCTGCAGAATTCTTCAACCTGCCAGAAGTTTTGTCTAGGCAGGTCTAATATATTCCATACCCAAAAAGAATAGAATTGCAATTAATCAAAATGACTTTTTCTCATGGCCTCTCAGTTATTAAGGATGATATTTATTTCAATTTATCTATGATAGCAAAACTGAAAATGGGTTTCTAAGACTTTCAAAATGTATGATATGTGGGAGACTACAAATTATTTGTGTACTATGATTATTAATATACTAAATAAAATATGCATATGTGAAGTTAAGAATATTTTTGCAACATGTTTGTAATAACATGAGAAGGAAAATATCTTTTATGAATGGTATTATAAGACCAATGAAAGATAAAGATTCATTTATAAGATGGAAAAGTATACAGCTGTGAACAAACAAATGAGGTGTTATTTGTGCTGATGTGAAAGAAATTCCAAGGAATATTGCTGAGTAAAAATGCAACTTTTAGCATAGTATGTATGGTATGATCTAATTTGAGATTAAAATGTAATATATGTAAATATAAGAATGCTTGAAAATTCCTAGAGTACTTCCAAAGGGTACACAAAGCCCATAATAATGTTTGCCTCTGGCAAAGGTGACATAAGTTTTAAAAATTTAAGTTTATACTTACCTAATACATAAAAACATAAAAATCATACACATTTACGGAGTACTAATGATATCTCAATACATGTACACATTGTGTAATATTAAAATCAAGTTAAATAATGTATCTATTTCCTTGAACATTTATCACTTCTTTATGGTGAAAACATCAAACTCCTTTCTTCTGGGTTTTTGAAATACACAGTTCATTGTCACTGTCGGTAGTTATGCTGCTGTGTAATACCACATCAGAACGTCTTACTTCTCTGACTACAGCTTAGGACCCACTGATCAACCTCTCTCCACCTCTCCCTCATACTCTCACCTTTCTCTGGTAACCAACATTGTCCTCTTCTATGAGATCAACTTTTTTAGATTCCACATATGAATGGGATTATGTGGTACTGTTTTTTTTTTCTGTTTCTGCCTTATTTCATTTAATATAACAATCTCCAGTTCCATCTATCTTGAAGCAAATGACAGGATTTCATCCTTTTTTAGGGTTGAGAAGCATTCCATTATGTATATGTATCACACTTTTAAATCTATTCATCAATTTAGGTTGTTTCCATTTCTTGACTATTGTGAATAATGATGTAATAAACCCAGGACTGCAGATGTCTTTTGGCATATGGATTTCATTTCCTTTGGATATATGCCCAGTAGTGGGATTGTAGATCATATGATAGTTCTATTTTAATTTTTTGAGGACTCTTTATACTGTTTTCCATAATGGCTGTACCAAGATCCCATCAAGAATGTGCAAGTCTTCCTTGTTCTTCACATCCTCACCAACACTTGTCATCTTGTGTTTTTTGATAGTAGCCATTCTTACTGGGGTGAAGTGATATTTCATTGTGGTTTTGGTTTACCATTCCCTGATGATTAGTTGTATTGAGCATTATTTCATATACCTATTCACTATTTGTATGTTTTCTTTTGAGAAATGTCTATTCAAGTCTATTGCCCATTTTAAAATCAGATTATTTGTTTTTATGATATTGAGTTTTTAGAGTTCTTTATATTTTCTGGATATTAATATTTTAGCAAATATATAGTTTGCAATATTTAAAAAAAATTTTTTAGTTGTAGTTGGGCACAATATCTTTATTTATTTTTATGTGGTGCTGAGGATCGATCCCAGTGCCTTACCCATGCTAGTAGGCGCTCAACAACATCAGACCACTTTGCAATATTTTATCCCATTCTGTATGTTGTCTCTTTTGTATGCTGACCAATTCCTTTCTGAGCAGAAGTTTTTAGCTTGATAGAATCTAATCTGTCTGAATTTGCTTTTGTTTTCTGTCCTTTTGGAATCTTGTCCCACATATCCTTGCCTATTTCATTGTCTTGAAATGTTTCCTATGTGTCTACTTCTGGTAGTTTCATGTGTCACTTTTAAGTCTTTAATCCATTTTGAGTTGGTTTTTATAATTGATGATAGATGTCTAGCTAGTATCATTTATCTGTATATCAATTACTTTTTATTTTAATCTTCTTTTGTAAATTTTTCTTTCTTCTAAATTTTTAAAAAATTTAGAAGAAAGAAAAAAATAGAGTTTCCTCTCAGTTAATGATAGCCACAGAAAAGAAGACTGGGATCATTCCACATTCACCTTGGTGTGTAGGAAGAACAAGTCTGGAAAAGTCAATATAGGAGATGGGCAAAACATATGACATGAGACTCTTTAATTGTGGTTCAAGTGGGACAGAACTCTACACAATATAATTCTGACTTTTTAGTCACAAATGACCTAGTAGAAAAAGAAGAGGAAGGTATCTTTCCTAGGGGGTTCCCTAGCAAAGTCAGATTTTACAAAGATATGAATAGAAGCTGCAAATGAGGGCATATGTCAAGAGTAAATATTAGAAATTGACACAGAACTGCATAAAGAGTGCCCAGGAAGGGTTTGGCCACCTGAGTCAGGTGTAAAGGCATTTGTGAAAGTCTAAAGACAATTAATTAATAGCTGCCATGACTGAGCACATACTCTAGATCAGCTTGGCCTGGGTTGTCTCATGAGATCTTTATAACAGTCCCTCACAGTAGGCAAGACTATTATCACCTCCTTTGCTGACAAGAAAGAGAAGAATAGAGAGGCTAAATAATTTGTCCCAGATGGAACAAGCAGAAGAAAGTTTTGCTGTATCCTCAATTACTATGCTATTCTTCTTGTGATAGTTAAAAATAGGCCAATGGATAGAAGTGGTAGTCCTAAAGTAACCTAAAAACTTAATACGTTAAAGGAAAGGTCCTATATTAACTTTTTTTAAACCACAAAGTATAAAGTAAGAAATTTTTTGTTGTTGTCATTGAGCTCAATGAGAGTAACATGTACACAACGTCCCTGGGGCTACATTCACCTAAACAGAGGATAAAGTGTAAGGAATATGGAGGACTCCCTGAATCTGACAGTTAGTTGGACTAAACTTGGAACACTCATTTAAACACATTAAACTCTTTGAGCTGGGGTTGTGGCTCAGTGGTAGAGTGCTTGCCTAGCATGTATGAGACACTGGGTTTGATTCTCAGCACCACATATAAATAAATTAATAAGTAAAATAAAGGTCCATCTACAATTAAAAAAATATTTTTTAAAAATTAAACTTTTAGTCAGGCGTGTTGGTGCACTCCTGTAAATTCCAGCGACTTGGGAGGCTGAGGCAGGAAGATTGCGCCGAGTTTGAGGGCAGCCTGGGGAACTCAATGAGAACTTTTGCAAAAAAAAAAAAAAAAAATAAAAATAAAAGAATTGAAAAGTGCTCAGGATGTAGCTCAGTGATAGAGTGCTTCCCCAACATGTGCAAGGCCCTGAGTTCAGTCCCCAGTACCACAAAAACAAACCGTAACAAATACCCCGCTACACTTATTAAAAAATTAAAAGATGACCCATCATCAGCATTAAAGAACAATCTAATGTTTCCCCACTGCAATTGCTCATTTAAATATTTTATGCCATTTTACAAGCAACATTTTGCATTTTTCTTCAATTATAATATATCTAAATTATTTTGTATTTTCTTGGCTATAATAATCATCTTAATGATCAGTTTTTTTAGGGGCTGAATAATTTTCTGTCACGTTGGGTAATTAGCCTGTTTGCCTGTTCTTCCCATTATATATGAAACCGTCATTTTGATTGATTGGGTTTGTAACTTTCCTGTGTAGGATGTATTGCAGTTGTCCCAAAATAACTCCAGGCTGGTTTTATAATTTTTCAGGGTCAGTGGAATGAAAAAGAAATGATAGATCATTTCTTCATTTCTTCTACATTAGGCAATGATTTTTCCATCGGGGATTTATACCATCCTTAAGCAAAGGACACTGACCAACATACAATGACCAACTTACCAAAGGTTGATTTAATATGTGGAGGCCAAAACAAGCATTGTTTTGTGAAAGAGACAAAGACTGTTAGAGTAACTGCAACAGTACTGCAGGAAATGAATGATTCAGTGATTTCTTAGATTGGTGTTATGGTTTAGATATAAAGTGTCCCCTAAAAGCTCATGTGTAAAGACAATGAAAAAACATTCAGACGTGAAAGGATTGGGTTATGAGAGCCATAAATGCATTAATATACGGATAGGGATTAACTGGGTGGTAACTGTGGCTGCAGAAGGTGGGTCCTTGGGGTCATGCCTTTGGGGTTCATGTTTGTCCTTGTTGAGCAGAGTTCTCTCTGTTTCCTGGTGCCATGTTCCCAGCTGATTTCCTCCTCCACACCTTCTGCCATGATGTTCTGCCTCACCTTAAGCCCTGAGGAATGGAGCTGACCATCTATAGACCTGGACCTCTGAAACCATGAGCCCCAGAGTTAACTCTTTCTTCACTAATTGTACTTGTCAGGTCTTTCAGTCACAGCAGAGAAAAAGCTAAGACAGCAGGTCTGGGCCAGGTGCAGTGGTGCACACACCTGTAATCCCAGTGGCTCAGGAAGCTGAGGCAGGAGGATCATGAGTTCAAAGCTAGCCTCAGCAATGGTGAGACACTAAGCAACTCAGGGAGACTCTATCTCTAAATAAAAGACAAAAATAAGGCTGGCATGTGGCTCAGTATGGAGTGACCCTGAGTTTAATTCTTGGTACAAAACAAAACAAACAAAAAGAAAACAGGTCTGTATAAACCAGTAAGTACCAAAAACTGAAAATGATTTTACTCATTGAACAAACTCTTGTCCATCTGGTGATGTTTAATTCCTTTCTTTGGAGTCAGCATGGTGGTCACTGTCTTTGTGAACCTTTCCTTCCCCCATCCCAACATAGAGCACTGTCATGTGCTCTCTTGCTGTTCTCCTAACACTTACAACTTTGAGAGTACTACTCTGTTTTTCAAAATAAAGTATGAATTTGGTGAGGTTAGGACATTGTCTTATTTACCAGTCAAGCTCCATCTACCTTGGAATCTGGCACCTAGTATTTTTTGTTCTTTTAGGTTTGATGACTGTGTGTTGAATGCATTATAGAGTGAATATTAAGAACCTATTTTCTCTGTTGTAGTTTTTCAACAACTTAAATATCAAGGAAGGTGCTAATTCTTAGTTTATTGCATGCATGTGCGTGTGCACACATGCACTTCAAGGGAGAACTAGAGGTTATTTGACCCATACGTCTTCCTCTATAGAAGAGGAAGGCAGAAGGAGAAGCTGGGAATGGGCACAGGTGAGTCATCCAAAGGTATCTGTCACACGCCATTTTATAAAGGTCCATGCCAACACCTAAATGACGTCCAGTCATTTCGGAACTACAAAGCACCCCTTACAGAGCATTTAATTTTATATATATGAGATGTTCTTCAGTTTTCATGGTGATTCACTTCCCACAGTCTCTATATCTCTGTTAAAGCTGAAAAACATGTTTATTCATCGTGCCCCTCACAGAGCCAAACTCTTTGAAGTAGTTTATCTTCAGAAAGTAACTAGCAATGTAAGGAAAGAATGTAAGGGTCTGTGTATTAACAGGAAGGAAGCCCCAGACATCCAGAGACATTCCTAGACTTACTGCCAGCTTTCTTTTTAAAACTCCTTTATTCACTTTTCATTTAAATTTCTAAATCTGTCATCATGTCCAGGCATCGCCTCCTATAATGAGAAATAGACTCGCTCCAGTTCTGCCTTTCTAGCTTTATTTCAGAATCAGATCCCTTTTTCTTTGGTCAGCAGCTTTAGTGACATCCCTTCTTTCCCAAATGTACATTTAAATTTCTGCTCTAACTCCCAGTCTTTGTCCCTTTAGTTTTTTAACTTCTCTGATCCTAAACAAAAACTGCTGATTGACTTTGATGATTGTCTCAAAACTTTGCAAGGCTAAACCACTAACTGGTATTGAGGTGTTAAGACTTCTAATTGGAGACTTCAGGTTAGGTGTTTCCCAGGGTGTCTATTCTTAGCATACCGCCTTATTCATATAAATTAAGGTTTAGGAAGCTTAGAGGTGCCAATAATTTGGGGGAGGCGACACCTCTGTTATGGTTTAGATCTGAGTTATCCCCCCAAACCTCATGTGGGAGACAATGGAAGAATGTCCAAAAGTGAAATGATCAGATTATGAGAACTTTAACCTTCTCAGTGGATTAACCCAGTGATGTGGATTAACTGGGTGGGGTAATGTAGGCGAGTAGGGTGTGGCCGGAGGAGGTGTTCTAACATTGACAACTTTGAGAGTATCACTCTGTTTTTCATAATAGACTGAGTTTCATGGCTAGAGGGGCATTTGTTGGGGTTTACAGTTTGTCCCTGGTGAGGGGAGCTCTCTCTGCTTTCTGGCTGTCATGTGTTGAACTGCTTCTTCCATCACGCCCTTCTGCCATGATGTTCTGCCTCACCCTGGGCTCAGAGCTATGGAGTCTGCCAACCATGAAGGGAACCTCTGAAACTTTGTGCACCAAATACACTTTTCCTCCTCTACGTTGTTCCTGTCAGGTCTTTTGGTCACAGCAATGAAGAGCTGACTAAGGGACAAATTCATGTCACATAACCTTTACAAGTTACCGATGGCACAATACACAGGGATACACTAGAGTCATCAAAGAAAGTTCAGGAGTACCTGTATCTGGGAGATTCTCTCCTAAACAGGATTGGATTTTAACAAGCACTCTGGCTTTCAGGCAGCAACCAACATAGTAGTTCTCACTTATCCATGGGGTATATGTTTCAGGATCCCCAGTGGATGCCAATAGAAACCAGAGATAGTACTGAACTATAAATAACCACTGTTTATATATGTATAAACATTTACACATAATATATATAAACATTATATTATAATTATATAAAATTGTATTATGATTATGTTATATAAAACATTATATATAATGTTTTGTCCTAGAAATACATGACTGATAAAAAGTTTAATTTATAAATGAGGCACAGAAAATATTAAAAACAAAAATTAATATAACAATATTGTAATAAAATTGCCAGCCTCACCACTTTTGTACTTTTGAGGCCATTATTAAGTACAATAAGGATTACTTGAGCACAGCACTGTGATACCACAATATTCATTCTGATAACTAAGATGGATTAAATCAAACTAAAAAGCTTCTTCACAGCAAAGAAATCAATCAACAGAGTTAAGGGAAAACATACATATTGGGAGAAAATATTTGCAAGCCATATGTCTGATCAGGGGCTAATATCTAAAATATATAGGAAACTTCATAGTAAGTAAATGAATAACCTGATGAAAAACGGGCAATAGATATTTTTCAAAAAATGACAGGCAGATATTTAATAGGCATATGAAAAATGCTCAAGGAACTAAAAATCAAAGCCAAAATGAGAAAACACCTTACCCCAGTAAGAATGACTCTTCACCAAAAGACTGAAGATGACTAGTGCTGTTGAGGATTTAGAACAAAGAGACTCCGAGCCACTCCTACTGGGAACATGAGTTAAGATAGCCATTGTGGAAAATAGTGTGAAGGGTCCTCAAAAAGCTGAAAATATCCAGGTGTGGTGGTGCATGTCTGTGATCCTATTGACACGGGAGGCTGAGGCAGGAGGATTGTAAGTTCAAAAACAGCCTCAGCAACTTAGTGAGGCCCTAAGCAACTTAGCCATACCCTGTCTTAAAATAAAAAAAATTTAAAAAAAAATAAGAAAGAGCTGGGGTTGTGTGTGGCTCAGTGGTTAAGTGCCCCTGGCCTCAATCCCTGGTATGGGGTGGGAGATGGGGGGGTGGCTAAAAATATAACTACCAAATAATTTAGCAATCCCACTATTAATTTTGTATCCAAAGGAAATGAAATCAGTATGTGAAACGATTTTAATCTTCTAGCTCCTAGAAGTGGTTCCTGACAATTTGACTAATAAGGAGTTGTTGGCATTGGAACGGGAATGCATAGCTGGAAAAGAAACAAGAAGAAAAGGAAACGGCCGATGAAGAACCCCTGAGAAAATTCACATGGACCCAACGTGCCAGGACCCTAAAACTGCAAAGTTTTCATTAACAGAGAGAAATGTTCATGGTGTGTTATCTACTTACAAACAGATCTGTGGTGAAAAAAAAAAAGAAACAAACACCAAGCAAATCACCCAGGATTTACTTCTGGAAAGAGTGACACCTCCTCAAGAAGAGCCTCAGATCGGCCTTTTAGGAAGTTTCCAGAAGAAGGCCTCGCTATGGCTGGGGAGGACAGCTCCATGGTGTGATTGCTGCCAGTGACCTTCCTGAGGACGAAGATGTGGAGGAAGAAAGAAGTCAGTAATACTGATGATCTTGACCAACGCAGGCCCAGTGTGTGTTTGGGTGTGTGTGTGTGTGTTTTTAAATTAAATTTTTTTAAAAATTTGTATTTGTTAGTTTTTAACAACAAAAATGTAAAAGTAGATAAATGTAAGTAGAAAAGTTTATAGAATAAGAATATAAAGAACTATTTTATATAGCTGTACATCAATCATGTTTTTTTGTTGTTGTTGTTGTTTGTTTTTTGTGAGTACCGGGAATTGAGAGAGGAGGAAAAAAAAAAAAACCCTAATCTTGCTTTTTGGGAATGATTTATCATAGTTCTTGGAAGTGAACTTTTAGTCATCCTTCCTTTTTCATAAGAAATAGCGTAACTGAATGGCTTTCTCACCATTCTTCCTCATAAGAATTTGGCGGTTCAGAAACTCTTCATTCCTTTGTGGTATAGATGAAATTAGAAGGCATACAGTCTTCTGTGGCTTTTCTCTTTTACCATTTTTATTTAAGAATTTTCCACCCCTGTCGTGAGGATTTTCTTTGAAAAGTTTATAGCTTTGATTTTCATACTGAATCATTAATTCACATGTGTGGTATGACTTAATGATCAATTTTCTTTTGTTTACTAAGGACAATTTTTTAACCAGCCTTCCTTATCATATTGTATTTTTTTTTTGTACTGGGGATTGAACTGAGGGGTACTCAACCACTGAACCACATCCCCAGCCCTATTTTGTATTTTATTTAGAGATGGGGTCTTACTGAGTTGTTTAGCGCCTCGCCTTTGCTGAGGCTGGCTTTGAATGTGCCATCCTCCTGCCTCAGCCTCCCGAGACTCTGGGATTACAGGCAATCATATTGTATTTTTCAACACTATTTGCAATATCAGCTGTGCCTTAAGTCAGGTTTCCATATGTTCATGGATCTCCTTATAAGCTCTCTATTCTGTTCAATATCTGTGGCCAGAACTACATTGGTCCCTGTGATCAGCACCATATTATTTTAATTACTGTTTTTATTATAAATCTTGGCATCTGGGCTCAAGTCCCCTGTCTTGGTTCTTCAGTAGTCCCCTGAGTCTTCTTGACCCTTTGGGCTTTCATGTAGATTTTAGAATCAGCTTGTCAGACTCCATAAAAATAATACAGAACAAACAACACCCTCCATTTATCTTTGATTGCAATTGCAGGCTTTACAACATTTTCACTCTCACCAATCCTCATGCCCTCATTTCCTTCCTAACCCAACTTGGATTTCATGTGTAATAACCTCCTTGCAAATACACTAAACTCCCTTGTCCTGCTCTCTCTTTTTTATACTTCTACCACATAATTGCTTACTCTGTGCCTGTACCCCATCAGTTAAAATTGCTGGAGAAAAACAAATGACTCTACTAACTGGCTTCATGTGAAACTCACTACCACACATCTCCAATAGACTCACAAAATCAGCTAACCACCGTTACACTTGCCACTCTCCAAGCTCACCACTGTCACATCGTTCTCTTTATCAAACCTCTTTTGCCTTTCCTTTCAGGTGATGATCTTGCATAACACTTCACTGATGAAGTCAGAGCAAGGAGCAGAAAGTCCCTATTTATCCACCTCCAAACCTGCCTGCCACATCAGAACTTGTAGCTTCTGCTCTCCCAGCTGTTACTTAGAACAGAGTTGCTGTTTCTGTCAGAGGCCACCTCCTTCACTCGTGCCCTGGATCTCATCTCCTTCCATTTCTTTGGGATGTCTCCTTTTCCTGATTTCCATCAGCATAAAAACAGGCTTTATTATCAAACTAATGAATAGGCAAAACCTCTCAGGATCCCTTCTTTCAGCTCCTGTGCCAGCAGAGTCACCATGATGGTGGTTATGAGCATGAGCTCTGGTGCCAGACTCCTTAGGTTCAATTTTTTCTTCTGTTGACCATCATTGTGACCCCGGGCAGGCGCCGCTGTTGAGTACAGAAGCCACTAGCTACACGAGGCATTAACGTTTACGTTTATATCACTTAAAATTAAATAAAGTTACAAATTTTGTTCCTCATTGGGAGCAGTGAGTCAAGTGTGGCTTGTTACTCCCAGAAAGGACAACACAGATTCAGAACGGCTCCGTTGGTGCAGAAAGTTCTGTTGGATCCAGGCACATCCTTTTTCCAATTATATTCTATCATTTCACCATTTATTCTATCATAGTACTTGTGGCTTTGGAGATTTTGTGTTTAGCCACTAATTTGCTTATTGCCTGTTTGTTCTATTGGAACAGACAGTGGGAACTCTGCGGGAGCAGGTTCTGCTTTGCAATTTGATTCCCAGCGCCTAGAACAGTGCCTGAGGCCCCTGCGTCACCAGCTATTTTCCATTAAAGAGCTCTGGCTGTTAAAGACATTAAAGAGTTCTGGCCGAGGGTCTAGAGATGCTTTCCCATGGGTAGCATACTCTATTCTCATTCCTTCATTGTGATGAGCTATTGGCTGAGATCCGTGGAGAGTGAGGGACACAGTGATTAGTAATATTTCGAGAGTGGTGGGCTTGAGGATAAAGCAACTTTCCTGAGACTGGAAGGCTGGGCTCTTGTCTTCATATGCTGCATCAGCTGTGGGATATTATGAACCAGCACCAGGCCTGATTAGAGTATTTGAAAATTTAAAAATTAAAGAACACATGTGAACAATTGTTTGGGCATCACAGACGGTGGTGTGTGGGCTGAGTTGCTTTGAAGTAGGCTGCCTCACATTCTTGAGAACGTTCATTACAGCGCTGCTGATGGTAGCCAACAATTGGAAACCACTTAAATGTTCATCAATATGGGATAAATAAATACTTTATGGTACAGTAATACAGTGGAGCACTGAAATGACTAAACTCTGATTTCCATCACATCAGGGTGAATGGATCTCAGAAATCTAATGAGTTGAAAAGAGAAGTTAGTTAATGAATAAACATGTAATAAACATTCACATGAAATTTAAAAGCAAAAAGTAGCATCTGTGCTTACCTTCATAAATAAAGGTTTAAAAACATTGATAAGGACCAATGATACCACTAATGAAGGGAGATAGAGAATGGGATCAGAGAGAGGTAAACAGACCTTAATGGCATTTGCAGAGTTTTATTTCCTTAAAAGATTTGGAATACACAAGATGATCTATTAACATTTAAAAAGTCAATATGTTTTTTGTTATCCTTTAGAGTTTGCTATATATTTGAAACATTTTATAATTAAAAAAAATGAAAAAAACAAAAGAAGCCATGTCAATATGAAGGGATGACATGTCACATTCAATTGATAATATTTCTTGAGAACTGACTGTGTGTGTCATTGTGCTGGCTATTGAGGGTGCCAGAGAAGTTACACAGGACATGGGTCTTGCTTCCTAGGATCAAGCCTGCTTCCTTGGTTGAAATAATAATGCATCCTTATCTGAAGTCATGGGAGGGAGCATAGAAAGATGGATCAAAATGAGGAGTAGAATGAAGGCCTCTGGAAGCTTGGAAATTGAATCCCTGGAGGAAGCAGAGAAAACCGACTGGGGGTTGGGTCCCTTGCAAGGTGAATTTAGATAGACAGAGGGAAACGAACTCTATTCCAAGCTAGGGAAGCGTCTTAAGTGTAGGTTTGAAAGGGATTAGTAAAAACCCTCCTGTAGAAGTGTTTTTGTTTTGAGAGAAAATGAAATAGTGGGATCCTGAGATATTTAATATCAGATCTAAAGATGTGAACCAAAACCAGTGGGGAAGTAGGGAACCACTGACAGCCGTGAGGGGACTGGAGGGATGTGGTTGGTTTGATTTCTTTGGCTATTAATCTGATTGTAATGTGCAGGGTGTACCGGAAAAAAGGAAGACGAGACCTAAGGAGCTCAGCAGTCATAAGACGAGGACTTCGAGTGAGCTGGTAGTGATGGTGGTGGGGAAAAGAAGGAACTAACAGGGTGGATATTATTTGCCACATTTCACAATGTGCCACAGAAGGAGTTTTAATTTGTCCAAAGACCTCATTAGCTATTAAGTACCAGGGTCTAGAATCAAATCTAGGTTTTTTTTTTTTCCTCCAAAGTTTTTATATTGAGATTTTGAAAAATAGATCAAAAGGATTTGAGGAACAATTGGGTTTAGAAGATGAAAGAGAAAAAAGGGATTTAAAAAATGAATTTTTGATTACCAGCAAAGTGCTTGATGGAAACTGAGAATTTGCAAGGGTCAGCTGGTTTGGAGAACACAATGAATTCAGTGTGGAAAATGGAAAGTTTGAGTTGATGGCGGGCCCTCCCAGTGCAGATGGTGTGTAGACTGTTGTTGAAGGTTCTGGTGGTTTAAACTCAGATGTAGAGTGTTGCAAGTCATCAGCACTAAATGGGAACTCAATTCTGAAGATGACAGTTCCCAGAAAGAATGAGTGGAAAGAAAGAGGAGAGCAGAATGGCATGAGGAATGTCCACCACCTACAACTTTTCACCTGGCAAAATAAAAGCGCCAATAAAGAATGTAATAGAGGAACAATTAGATGGAGGAGAAAAACAAGGCCCCTGGTTGGTTGGTTGAAGGGAATTTTAGGAAGAAGTGGGTGGTTGGATATGTCAAATACAATAGTGTTGGTTAAACAGAGTGCCCCGTGGCACTGGTTGGTTATAATAGTCTGTGACTTTAGATTAAGAAGAGGTCTAGAAAGTATAGTTCCCAGACTTTCAGATTTCATAGACCAGTAATAGTTCAAAAAAATATTTGGGAGAAATAAGTAAAACCATTGAAACATCACAATCTCTTCTCAGTCTCATTTTCATAAAAGAAAGACAATTCCTCATACATTTAGAAAGTCATAATGGCAGGCTAGAGAGTGATTCATCTTCAGGGCAGCATTTTTTAATGTGAACTGATGCCATTGTAGCCCGGACTGGAGCAGATAGATCTGAGAAGTGCCATTTGGGAAGCATTGGATCAACATATGTGGTGCTGTTCCTTCTGAGTCACACTCCCAGTAAATCTGGTTATTGGTTCTTGTGTATGTGTGCCTGTGTTTACTTTCCAAGCTAGTTTTTATTAATAAAACCTCTTTCTTGAGAGCTCCAAAGAGGAAGTTTCAGGATGTTTAGTGGATACTTATATACCTAATTGAAGCCGATTAGAACTGAGTGTACTTTGTCAAGGATTTTTTTGGTTTTGTTTATTTGTTTGTTTTTCTGGTGCTGAGGATTGACCCCAGGGCCTCACACATGCTGAGCAGGCACTCTACCACTGAGCTGCATTCCCAGCAATAACTCATGAGCATACTTGGGAAATATTCTTAGTGGTGAGACCCAGCACTTGTGTTGAGGAGAAAAGGACAGGAGAAGTAGTTAGTAGTTTGCTCCATGAATTTACAGTTGAATTATCATACATGGTCGGGAAGAAAACCATAGATTATTTATTCCTTGACATTTCAGGGTATGTTCAATTTCCTACAGGAATCCAGGAGTCTGGTCATTTTCTAGTCCTGATTATCTGATTGTATGTAAAAACAACCTTAATTGTACCAGGTAGCTCCTGGCACACAGTACGTTTCTACCTTTTTCTATTTGTGTCTGCCTGACCCAAAAGAAATGAAGTACTAGAAGAAGAGCAGGGCTTCATCACCAGAGCCATAGGCACTGAGAAACTCAAAATGGAGTAGACCTCAAGGAACGGGGCTGGTTTGGAGCCAGATCACTTTTAGAAATAAAATAAAAATAAAAAGGTAATAACTGTGCTGTGACCCAATGAAGTACAGCTCAGTTGGGATGTTTACATACAGAACCTGCATAAAAGCATTTTTTTTTTTTTTACTGGTTCAAGAAAGAATAAGAGTCAAATTGTGCAGGCTCAACTAAACAACAACAAAAATGTATTATGCCTTAAAATTTGTTTTGGTTTTTTAAAATAAATAACTCTTAGGCAGACACTGAAATTAACAGATTTCAGTGCCAGAAAAGATTACAATTTCCTACCCACTCACCACAAAATATTATCCTTTATCTCTAGCATATGTTTCTATTGGTTCTGCAATTATGTTTGGCAATCATTTTTATTTTCCACCAACTGTTCTCTTAAATTTGAAAATACTGGCTTTGGTCAAATTTTTTCTTATGTGTGATCTATAAAAATGGATATTTTTTATTTTTTTGATGTTTCTGAATTAGAGGAAAAATTTCTACAGATCAAAATAACACTATGATAATGTTAATGAAACCACAGGATGAAAGATGCTTCCTCAGAAAGAGCTCTTTGTCACCACACAGCGTCCAAAGAAAAACCCACTGTCACCACTTTTAAAGCATATCTTAAAAGGCACTACTCAATCACCTCTTCTTTTAATTGTACAAGTTGAAATAGAAATGTACACATAAGATCCATGTACAACTTAATGAATAATTATAATTCAACTATCCAGGTAACCACCATTCAGATTAAGAAATCGCACTTGTCAGAACCAAGAAAGTTCTCACCTCCCTTACTAATCACATCTCCATCATTCTCTCTAGAGATAACAGGTGTCTTAAAATTTTAAAAGACAATTCCTTGCTTTTAAATTAGTTATACTACCTATATATGCATCTCTGAACAGTTAGCTTACTTTTTTTTTTCTGTTTTTGAATTCCTTAATCTTCTGATTCTTTTGAATTCTTTTTCTTTTCTTTTTTTTTTTTTTTTTTTTTTTGCCCTGGGGATTGAACTCAGGGGCACTCAACCACTGTGCCACATCCTCAGCTCTATTTTGGATTTTACTTAGAGACAGGGTCTCACTGAGTTGCTTAGCACCTCACTTTTGCTGAGGCTGGCTTTGAACGCATGATCCTCCTATCTCAACCTCCTGAGTGGCTGGGATTACAGGTGTGCGCCACCATGAATGGCCTTTTCAATCCTTAATGTTCTGTTAGTTTGGGAAAATTCTGAGCCATTATCTCCAAATATTACTTGTACTCCATTCTCTCCTTGTTATTGTTCTGAACTATAATTATACTTACATTATACCTTTGTGCTGCTTCCCACGTGTCTTATACTATTTTGTATATTTTCAACTCCTGTTTCTCCATTTGTCATTCTGGACTTTTTTCCCAATTTATCTTCTAGTTCATCACTTTTATCTTTTTTAAAAGTATTTTTTAGTGTTGATGGACCTTTATTTTATTCATTTATTTATATGTGGTGCTGAGAATTGAACCCAGTGCCTCACACATGTGAGGCAAGTGTTCTACCACTGAGCCACAACCCCACCCCCATCACTTTTCTCTTTAGCTATATCTAATTTGCTTTTTTTTTTTTTTTTTTTTTGGTGAGGGGGGCAGTACCAGGGATTGAATTCAGGGATACTAAACCACTGAGCCACATCCCTAGCCCTATTTTGAATTTTATTAGAGTCAGGGTCTCACTGAGTTGCTTAGTGCCTCCCTAAATGCTGAAGCTGGTTTTGAACTTTCCTGCTTCTGTCTTCCGAGCCACTGAGATTGTAGGTGTGCACCACCACGCTGGGCCCCTCTAATTTGCTTTTAAATACACCCATTGATTTCTTAATTTTAATTCTAGACTTCCTATTGATTCTCTAAAAGTCATTCTCTAACCTCCTGCCGAAATCCTCTGTCTTGTCATCTAATTTCTTGAACACATTAATTGTAGTTATTTAAAAATCCATATTTGATAACTTCAGTATCAGGATTGCTGGCAGGTCTGTTTCTAGTTGTGCCTGTTTTTCCTCTAGGATTTTGCAAACCCCTCCCCTTTTCTTTTTACAAATTTTCCAGTTTTGATTGGGTTCTTTCTGGCATGGTGTACAGAAAAATACAAGAATTATTTAGGCTTTGAATGATTTTTATTTTCTTCCAGAGAGGATGTACTGTTCCTTCTGTCAGTTCAGCAAGAAACTGATTAATTTGATTTGAATAAATATCAAGCTATTTGAAAACTGGGCTTCCGTCCTTGTTAGAGTTCTATTTTGGTTTACCCTTATTCCTGAAGGGAAACCATTGGCAGTTCCAAGCCTGGGGTGTCTGCCAGAGCCTCATCTCCCCTGCAGCTCTGAACTCCAGTCCCCAAGACCTGTGGATTCTGCCCAGCTTCAGGGCTGGAGCCACCACTTGAGGATTAGCTTCTCAGTCTCTGAGCTATTATTTTCAAGTCAGCCTGTGCCTTGAGGGCAAAAGCAATGTTAAACTTTGGGCTCAGTTCTCCAGGTTACCTCTCTCTCTGAATCTTGGCTAAGTTCCTTGGAGAGTTTCAAAACTTAAAAGCTATATATTTATTTTTAGACTTTTCTGGTTGTTCTCAGGGGGATAGTAGCTACTTCATCTGTCTTGTGATCCTCCTGCCTCAGCCTCCTGCATAGCAGAGAGTATGTGTGTACCACTGTGCCTGGCTTATTGACTCATTCTTACACAGTATATAGGTGCCCATCTCCAGGTAATGGTATTTTGGTGTAATTCTTGAATTGTGGGGGGATGTGACTCTTCAACTTTATTAGCTGTTATTTCAACTTACACTTACTCCAGCAATGAATGAACATTTCTGTTGCTCCACATTTTCACTAACAAACTTCCTTAATTTATGCCAATCTAGTCAGGCACAGATATTTTATAATTTCTATGTGACTCACAACTAGTGAGGGCGTTGGGTATCTTTGCATATATCTAATGGCTTTCCTTGTTTGTGCAGTGGTTGTTCAAATCCTTTGCACATTTTTTGTTGGATTATCTTATTTTCTTGTTGGTTGGTTTGCAACATTTCTTTATACATTCAATATAATGTCAGTTAGATGTATGTGTGACTTTTCTTTTTATTCTTTTCATAGTGTCCTAGATGAATGGAGGGGAATAATTTTAGTGTAGTTGAATTCATTGGTGTTTGGTTTTATGCTTAATTCTCTCTTTATTAATAAATATGAGGTCATAAATATATTCTCCTATATGGCCTTCTAAAACTTCAGTCATTTCATTTTCATGAAATGAAAGATGTAAGTCTACCTGGAAACAAAAACCTAGGGGTTCAATTTCATTTTTTAAAAATATTTATTTTTAGTTGTAGTTGGACACAATACCTTTTTTTTCACTTACTTATGTTTATGTGGTGCTGAGGATGGAACCCAGGGTCTCACAAGTGCGAGGCGAGCGATCTACCACTGAGTCACAACCCAGCCCCCTCATTTTTTTAATTAAATTTTTTTTGTATGGATGTTGTCATTCTTTTTTAAAATTTTAATTGCTGATGGACCTTTATTTTATTCATTTGTTTATATGTGGTGCTGAGGATTGAACCCAGTGCCTCACACATGCCAGGCAAGCTCTCTACCACTGAGCTACAGCCCAGCCCTAAGTGTTTTTTTTTTGTTTTTGTTTTTTGGATGGATTTTTCTGCATCATTTGCTAAAGTCTCTTTTTCCACTGATTGATAATGTCATCTTTGTCATCTGTCACAGTACTTTATGTTCCATTTGTCTGTTTGTCCATCCTTAGACTAATATCACACTATGTATATTACTATGGATTTAAAACTAAATCTTGATGTCTTATAGGACAAGCTCACTACCTTTTCTCTTTATATTATTCTTGACTCTTTGCACTTACACCTAATTTTAGGATTAGATTGTCAAGGTTGACCAAAAAGATCAAAGCACACTTATTTTGGATGGTATTATATTGAATTACTGCTTCACAATGTTGAGTTTTTAAATGTATGAATACTATGTTTCTCTTATTGGCTTTCAGTACGGTATTATAGTTTTTTACACAGAGGTCTTACACATCTTTGATTTAGATTTATTCCATGGTATTCCTGTTAGTACCAATCATACTATTTTTTTTGTTTCTACTGAGATTTTTCTCCTTTAATCTCAATAATGAATTATATGAATCAATTTTCTAAAGTTGAATCAGTCTTGAATTCCTGAATCAGTTTTCTAAAGGTAAACAAACTAGAATTCAGTCTCTAGATTAACCTGATAATTGATGGATTCATAATTTGCTAGTGATTTGTTTAGCATTTTTGCATCAATGTCCATAAGGAAGACTGGCTTGTAATTTTTCTTTTTTGTATCTTCCTCATCAGGGTTTGGTAACAAGATTATGTTGGCTTCATAAAATAAGTTGAGGAGTGTCCTTATTTTTCTATTCTCTGGAAGGATATTTGTGAGATTATTTTTTCTTTTGAATGTTTGGCAGTTCCAGGTACATCATAGTTCTAAATGTCTTCTACAAGTAATATAGGAAAGTATCTTCAAATTGTCTAGGCCCCGTGATAGGCATCCACTAATCTACTTTCTGACTTTATAAATTTGACGATTCTTTTTTCTTTGTAAGTGGAATCATGTGATATGTTCCCCCCCCACCGGCCCCAACTAACTTCTTTTACTTAGCATGGCCCTTACATAGTGAGCCAATTAATTTTGGTTCATTATAAATCACCCAGTATCAGGCTTTTTGTTATAGCAGCACAAAACAGAGAAGACACTATGTGATTCAGCTAGTCTATTTCCGGGTATATAATCAAAAAATTGAAAACGGGGTTTCAAAGGGATATTTGTACTTTAACATTCATATCAGCAGTATTCATAGTAGTTAAAAGGTGAAACTACCCAAATGTTTATCAACTGATAAATGAATAAACAAAATGTGGTGTATCCATAAAATTGACTACCTGTCTTAAAAAGGAAAGAAATCCTGACATATGGTACAATATGGTGGAAACTTGACACCATTCTGCTAACTGAGACAAAAAGACAAATGTGCTCTCTGCTTCCTGAATGTCATATTTTGAGTTGCTTTCCCCCACCCCTGACCCTTCCACCATACTGTTCTGCCTCACCTAGGGCAGAGAGCAATGGAGTCAGCCTTCTGTAGACGGAGACCTCTGAAACCACAAGTGTCAAATATACTTTTCCTTGTCTTAAAAACAACAACAAACAAACAAACAAAAAAACAAGGCAGGCGCATGCCTGTAATCCCAGAGGCTTGGAAGTCTGAAAGAGGAAGGTCGTGAGTTCAAAGCCAGCCTCAGCAATTTAGCAAGGCCCCAGACAACTCAGTGAGACCCTGTCTCTAAATAAAATATAAAAAAGACCTGGGGATGTGTCTCAGTGGGTAAGTGTGTCTGGTTTCAATCCCTGGTACCAACACAAAAATAAAAACAAACAAAAAAGACAAATACTTCATAATTCTACCCATATGAGATATGTAGAGTAGTCAAAATGCAGAGCTAGATAGTGGAATGGTAATTGCCAAGAGCTGGAAAGAGAGGGAAATAGGGAGATATTATTTAATGGATATAGAGTTCAGTTTCAAAAGGTGAAGGTATGGAGAGGAGTGGTGGTGATGGCTGAACCACCTTATAGATGTACTGAATAGCACTGAACTGTATACTGAAAAACGGTTAAGGTGGTGAATTTTATGTTACATATACTTAGACACACACACACACACACACACACACAGCACAAATCATGTTAAACCAGAGTACACAATCAATAACTGGCAGTGCTAAGATCTGGACCGAGGTAGACTTGTCTGATTCCCTGCACTTTCTCATCTCTTTGTCTTTACTTGAGCTGTCTCTGCCTGAACAGGTCTGGCCAGCTCCTCCTTTCCCTTAGGACTCTGGTAAAGAACTCCCTCCGTAACTCCCTTCCTTACACTGGTTACATGTCTTCTTACTTCTATAATTGTGCTCACATTATTTTGGGATGTGATCATAAACTAATTTTATTCATATTTCCTTCAATGTGTCTGTTCGAGTTCTTCCCTGCCCCAAAATGAAACCACAGGCAATTCTGTTTTCTGATTATTTCAAGTAATGAATTGCTATCTAGGCCAAGGAACTGTATAGACACTTCTCAGAAGATGACAACAAATATATGAAAAAATGCTCAACATCTCTAGTAATTAGAGAAATGCAAATCAAAACTACTCTAAGATTTCATCTTACTTCAGTCAGAATGATAGTTATCAAGAGTACAAGCAACAATAAGTGTTGGTGAGGATGTAGGGGAAAAGGCACACTCATACACTGCTGGTGGGACTGCAGAGTGGTGCAGCCAATGTGGAAAGCAGTATGCAGATTTCTTAGAAAACTTGGAATGGAACCACCTTTGACCCAGCTATCTCACTCCTTGGTTTATACCCAAAGGACTTAAAAACAGCATTCTACAGGGACACAGCCACATCAATGTTTATAGCAGCACAATTCACAATAGCCAAATTGTGGAACCAACCTAGATGCCCTTCAATAGATGAATGGATAAAGAAATTGTTGTATACATACACAATGAAATACTATTCAGCATTAAAAGAGAATAAAATTATGGCATTTGCAGGTAAATGGTTGTCGTTAGAGAATATCATGCTAATGAAGTAAACCAGCTCCCCCGAAATCAAAGGCTGAATGTTTCCTCTGATAGGTGGATGCTGACCCGTAATGGGGGTGGGCACGGGCAGAATGGAGGAACTTTGGATATGGGAAAAGGGGGGATAAGGAGGAGATATGGGGGGAGGAATGATGGTGGAATGAGAGATATGGACATCATTACCCTGAGTACCTGTATGAAGACACAAATGGTGTGACTCTACTTTATGTACAACCAGAGAAATGAAAAATTGTGTTCCACTTGTGTACTATGAACTGAGATACATTCTGCTGTCACGTATAACAAATTAGAACAAATAAATTAATTAAAAAAAGAAAAGTTATCTAGTCCCTGATTGTTTAAATAAATGGGTAATTATAATACCCACATAATAGTACAAAATTCTAACATCTTTAAAAAAATTCATCATAGCTATATTGAGGTATGATTTATATATCATAAAATTCATCTACTGTAAATATACAATTTAATGTTTAGTAAATTTATACGGTGCATATCCATCAACATAATCCAGTTTTAGAACATTTCTATCACCACAAAACACCTTCAATCCATTTGCAGTCAATCCTCCCTCCATCCTCTAGCTCTAGGCAACCACTTATTTGCTCCCCAACTCTAATTTTGCTTTTTTCTAGAATTTTATTTTATTTTCAGATTTTTAATAGTTTTATTTGACAAAGAGAAGCCTAAGAATTTTTTATTTAAAAAATATTTCCAGAGGGAACACCTTTTACCGTAAAATAAACTTGTGTGAGTTGGAAGGACAAATCTCAAATGTATATTTTTGACTTATATGCCAATTTTATAATTAGTACAAAAAAGATAGTTGTTGAAATATTTTAAAAATGTAAAAACCAGTCCAGGTAGCATAGCTATACAATCTTGCTGTAAAAGTACTTATATCAGATTCTTGCCCAAAATATTTTTGCAATATACTAAAATTCCTTCAAGTCACTCTTCACTGACGGCTAGCTTTCCCATTTTCTGTCATCTCCATCCCATTTTCCTCCTTGAGATGTTGATACAACTCAGCTCTGGTATTGACAGAGTTCAAACATCTAGCACCCCTGATGTTTTCTGGAATTGGCCGTATTGATTCTATTACTCCACAAGGATAATAAGGACACTGGCTCTTTTGATTTTTCCACTTGGGGAGTTTCATCCATTTCAACAAGGGGCTTTTTGGTTTGGAGGTTCTGGGGAATCAGGTGAATCTTTTATAATCTCAGCTTCAGCCAACTCTCCTTTTCCACGTTCTAAGATTCCTTTCAATCTCTCTGAATCTTGCCAAAGTTTCTCCTGTTCATGATCTTTTACTGCTTTCTCTGATTTGTCCTCTTTGTCCTTCCTCTTTCTCCCTTGTTTTTTTCGATCTTCTTCTTCTGGGGGTTTGCTCCTACGTGCCATCAAACATTCTAAGACTCTTTGATGTTTCTCCGAGTTATTGATACAGGGCTCTGACCAGGGTTTCTGATCCATTCCACACGATACAGTACTGTTTGTCTCTCTTAGGGCCCTTTCCTCTGGTACCAACTGTGGAAATAGGTAGAGGATCATTTTTTCTTTCCAGATCAACTAAGTTGTATATATATATATTTTTGACAGTTTAACACATCTTCTCTGTCAAAGATTCTTTCACAATAACACTGGCTAATGGAACTACCGCTTGCATGTTGAAAATGGTGGTTTGTGAAATTAATCATAGGCCAGTGACAGGTGTGTTTTTCTAACTGATCTTTTGCTCCTTCCAAAGGGATCTCAAGACTTCCATCGATTTTATATCTGGGGTCTAGAAAAGGACCCCAGATATAAAATCAATGTTTTTCCCTCATAAATTCACCAAAATCTGCAATCCGGTAGTCTGAAACTCTTCTTCCACATCCTTTGCTAATTGAAGATGGATCCTCTAGAATGGATCGAGAACTGCTAAGGACATGCAAAAAAAATCTCTCCTCCAGGGCTACTAAGCATATGACTAATGACTTTGGAACCCGACTTTTGTGGTTGTTCCAACAAAACAGAACGACCCTTTAGAAGAAAATTAGTAAGGCAGGAAGAAGGTCTGCTATTTACATCTAGGGTGAAATTCGACAAGCTCCAGTACAATAGTGTAATTCAATGTTATTTGTCCTTGGTGTGCACCACTTTAAAGTTATCGTTTCTTTTAAACAGTAAAAGAAACGATAACTGCTGCCACCTAAGCGGGTATCACCATTTTTCAGGAAATCTACATGTGCATCTTTGTGATTGGCAGATGTGTTAGCATGTTGTGCTTCCTTCATTGGAATATTTGTAATAGTAGTTGAAGCCAAGTCAAAATGTTGCTGTACTAAAACATTCAATTTGGCAGCAAGATGCCGTCCTGCATGAACACTATGAGCTTCACTTGTTAAAACTGGGGACAACTCTTTTTTAGGACGATCAGATACAAGGCTGTCTTCAACTGGGTAGGTGTGGGTCAAGACCAACTCATATTTTTGTATCTGCATGAGATGATCTGAATTAGCAGCAAACTTATTATGTTCATGAATGGTTTCCTGGACACAGACCTCAAGCATTTGCACATGACTGTCACTTTTTGCCTTAGTAATGGCAGATTATTCGTCCTCTATTTCCTACACGTTCTGCATTCTCCTTGAGTAAAGTACGAGCCTCATGTTGGTATTCAGTAATTTTGCAAAGGTTTCCACTACTGCAACAGGACCATGCAGAATACTGCAGCATTCTGGATCAGCCCAAGGATTAGGAGGCCCATGCTGCCATTAGCTCCTGTAAATTTTGGTCTTCTTGAGTCCAAGAATTTAAAACATGTGCTCCAGAGTCAGTCACAATGAAATTCACCAGCTTTTTAAAGGGAAATATATCATACATTATTCTACAATACTCCATGGAAGATTCTACTGAACAAGTCCACAATGATTTAGAGATTAGGGTCAGAGGGATGATTCCTTGGGTTCTATTCTTCACCAGCATATCAAACTCCACATGCTGTCAGCATGATTCTGCCATATAAGGGCAGTGATCCACAACAAATACTGTTTTATGAGATTCAGAAAAAATCCTCATTTTTAACTTTCGTGCCTGGTCCTGCAGTGAAAACGAACAGAGACTGTGCCTCTTTGGCAAAGACTGCTGGCTGGGAGGGTGGGAGAATCAACGCACAGTCAGGAGTATCTGGTACCAAAAACAGGGGACTACGCTTTGTTTTCCCCGCACATCTCCAGAACATCAGTCCTTCCCAGGTTTTCTAAATGCAGGAGTGCACGCGTGCGCATGCACACACACACACACACACACACACACACACACACACACACACACACACACCCCTAGAATTTTAATATAAACAAAATGTGTAGTGTTTGTGTCTGGCCTCTTTCACTTAGTATAATGTGTTTTGGGGTCATCCATTACTGTGGTTTGGGTCCCTCCAAAATTCCTTTGCTGGAATTTACAATCCAAGATGATAGTATTAAAAGTGGGGCCTTTAGGGAAGTGATAAAGCCATAAGGGCTCTACTCTGCTGAGTGGGATTAACACCCTTAAAAGGAGGCTTCACTAAAAAAGTTGACCTCACAGAAGCAGCAAGAACAGTGGTTGCCAGAGGCTGGGAAGCCGGGTGGGGGATGGAGAGAGGATGGTTAATGGGTGCCAGGATGTAGTTGGGCAGGACAAATAGCTTCTAATGTCCTATAGCACCGTAAGGTAACCATGATTGACAACATTTAATTGCATATTTCAGAATAGCTAGTAGAGAGGATTTTGAATGTTCCTAGCACAAAGAAATGATAAATGTTTGAGCTAACGGATATGCCAGTTACCCTGATCTGATCATTGCACACTGTACAAATGTATTAAAATATCACATTGTACTCCACAGATAAAATTATTGTTTCAAATAAAAATTTAAAAATTTTTAAAAATTAAATAAAAAGAATAACAACAAGGGGCTGGGACTGTAGCTCAATGGTAGAGCACTTGCCTTACGTGTGAGGTCCTGGGTTCGATCCTCAGTACCATATAAAAATAAATAAAGATATTGTGTCCATCTATGACTTAACAACAACAACAACAACAACAACAACAAGATGTTCTAGAGAACTACTAGATCTTTTTTTTCTCTTTTGTCATATGAGGACCCAATGCTCATCCCCTCTGGAGGCTGCAGCAATAAAA
Organism: Ictidomys tridecemlineatus; assembly: GCF_052094955.1. NCBI lineage: Eukaryota > Metazoa > Chordata > Mammalia > Rodentia > Sciuridae > Ictidomys > Ictidomys tridecemlineatus. The sequence continues at coordinate 83,426,311 of NC_135481.1, forward strand.
TGTCATCTAGTAAGCAAAGAATGAGTCCTCCCCACACACCAGACTTGCTGGCACTGTCATCCTGGATGCTCTATCTCCGGAACTCTGAGAAATACATTTCTATGATTTACAAATTAGCCAGTCTATGGGGTTTTGCTGTGGCAGTAGGAATGCAGTGAGATACCTATGCAGTTGGATGTATTGGCACTTTTCTACTGCTTCATATTACTGAGTGGTATTCCATTGTAGCCCACATTGTGTTTATCCATTTACCAGATCATGGCCATTTAGATTATTTCCACTTCAGGGTTATTCTGAATAATGCTGATATTGTCACCTGTGTAAAATTCTTTGTATGGACATATCCCCCCACCTCCCGTCTTGGGTAGATACTTTGGAGTGATATTGTAAAGTTTAACTTTGTAAGAATCTGGTGAACTGTTTCCCAAAGCTGTTATACAGTGTCACAAGACCACCAGCAATGTAGGAGCATTTCCCCCACATCCTCGCCTCAATCGCTATTGTCTTTTTAACAGCCTTGTAATGAATGGTGGTTTTATTTGCATTTTTCTGGGATGAATGGTGGTGAGAATCTTTTCCTATACTTATTAGGCAATGTGTATCTTTTCTGGTGGAATGTAATTTCAAATCATTTGTCATTAAAAAAAATTTTTTTTAGTTGTCAATGGATCTTTATTTATTTACATGCGTTGCTGAGAATCAAACCCAGTGCCTCACACATGCTAGGCAAGAGCTCTACCACTGAGCTACAGTCCCAGCCCTGGATTCCCTTCTTATTGAATTATAAGAGGATACAGAGCACATGTACATTCCAAGTGCTTATGCATCTTTTAATTTTATTTTTAAAATTTTTAGAATTTTAATTTGTTATATATGACAACAGAATGCATTACAATTCATATTACATATCGAGCAGCTTATTCATATTTTATCAGATACATGATTTTCAAATATCACCTCTCAACCTTTTCATTTTCTTAATGTTATCTTTCAATGAACAAAAGTTTATAATTTTGATGCAGCTCAATTTATTGCTTTTTCTCTTTATGGCTCATGCTTTTGATATGATATTTAAGAAACCGAGCCATGGTCAGAGGGTTAAGAAGAAAAGGAGGAAAAATAGTGTCATGGAACTCCAGGGATATAAAGTTTCAGGAAGAAGGGTCATAATCATTAGTGCCCAAACCTGCTTGATTGAAAAAGGATGAGAGCAGCTAAAGGATCACTGGATTTGGAAATTAGTAGATTGATCTGGCACTTTAAAAATGCCAGGCCATAAACTGAGCATGACCAAATTTATAGTTTCAGTAAATCGGTCAAGATTAAATACGTTTCTTAAATTTTGGTATCAGGATTATCAACACATTTCTCCCTATTCCACAAAAAAATGTGGATCCAGAGAGTACAAGGAAGGATTTAGAGATAGGAAATTGTTCCTAAACTTGAGTTCTTCATCTTTTTAGTTATGGGTAAGTCACTTCCCTTTTCTGAACCTCTTATTTTGTTTGTAAACTAGGAATTATCTTTACTGATTTGCAGGTGGAGCTGTGGTAAGAGGCAGTGGGTGGAAAGACCCCACAGTGCATGCTCCACAATGGAAGTTGTAATTCCTAGTTGTCATAATCAGGTAAAGATCTGAAAGTATTTCGTGAACTGTTATATGCTAATATATTCTGTTATACTAATACATTCTATAGAGCATAGAATATATAAAGAGCAAAGAACGACTTAGTACTTTGGAATCATAATATACACTGTAATATGTTGTCCTACTTAAATCCTATTTAGAATTAAAGAATGCTAAAAATTTTGCTCATAAATAAAGGACTTTAATTTTTCTCCTTTCCTGTCATCCAAAAGATGTAACTAATGCTCCTTTTCTAGTAGCTTTATAGAGATATGATTCACATACCATACAATTCACCCACTTGAAGTGAACAATTCAATAGTTTTTAATATACTCAGAGTTATGCAGCCATTAACAGTCAATTTTATTTTTTTCCTTTAATTTTTATTGTTGGTTGTTCAAAACATTACACAGTTCTTAATACATCATATTTCACAGTTTGATTCAAGTGGGTTATGAACTCCCAACTTTACCCCGTATACAGATTGCAGAATCACATCAGTTACACATCCACTGTTTTACATATTGCTATACTAGTGTCTGTTGTATTCTGCTGCCTTTCCTATCCTCTACTATCCCCCATCCCCTCCCCTCCCATCTTCTCTCTCTACCCCATCTACTGTAATTCATTTCTCCCCCTTGTTTCTTTTTTCCCCTCACTTCCTCTTGTATGTAATTTTGTATAACCATGAGGGTCTCCTTCCATTTCCATGCAATTTCCCTTCTCTTTCCTTTTCCCTCCCACCTCTCACCCCTGTTTAATGTTAATCTTCTTCTCATGCTCTTCCTCCCAACTCTGTTCTTAGTTACTCTCCTTATATCAAAGAAAACATTTGGCATTTGTTTTTTAGGGATTGGTTAGCTTCACTTAGCATAATCTGTTCTAATGCCATCCATTTCCCTGCAAATTCTATGATTTTGTCATTTTTTAATGCAGAGTAATACTCCATTGTGTATAAATGCCACATTTTTTTTTATCCATTCATCTATTGAAGGGCATCTAGGTTGGTTCCACAGTCTTGCTATTGTGAATTGTGCTGCTATGAACATCGATGTAGCAGTGTCCCTGTAGCATGCTCTTTTTAGGTCTTTAGGGAATAGACCGAGAAGGGGAATAGCTGGGTCAAATGGTGGTTCCATTCCCAGCTTTCCAAGAAATCTCCATACTGCTTTCCAAATTGGCTGCACCAATTTGTAGTCCCACCAGCAATGTACAAGTGTACCCTTTTCCCCACATCCTTGCCAGCACTTGTTGTTGTTTGACTTCCTAATGGCTGCCAATCTTACTGGAGTGAGATGGTATCTTAGGGTGGTTTTGATTTGCATTTCTCTGACTGCTAGAGATGGTGAGCATTTTTTCATGTACTTATTGATTGATTGTATGTCCTCCTCTGAGAAGTGTCTGTTCAAGTCCTTGGCCCATTTGTTGATTGGGTTATTCGTTTTCTTACTGTTTAATTTTTTTGCGTTCTTTGTATACTCTGGATATTAGAGCTGTATCTGAAGTGTGAGGAGTAAAGATTTGTTCCCAGGATGTAGGCTCCCTATTTACCTCTCTTATTGTTTCTTTTGCTGAGAAAAAACTTTTTAGTTTGAGAAAGTCCCATTTGTTGATTTTAGTTATTAACTCTTGTGCTATAGGTGGCCTATTGAGGAATTTGGAGCCCGACCCCATAGTATGTAGATTGTAGCCAACTTTTTTTTGTATCAGACGCTGTGTCTCTGATTTGATATCAAGCTCCTTGATCCATTTTGAGTTAACTTTTGTGCATGGAGAGAGAAAGGGATTCAGTTTCATTTTGTTGCATATGGATTTCCAGTTTTCCCAGCACCATTTGTTGAAGATGCTATCCTTCCTCCATTGCATGCTTTTAGCCCCTTTATTGAATATAAGATAGTTGTAATTTTGTGGATTGGTTTCTATGTCCTCTATTCTGTATCATTGGTTCACCTCCCTGTTTTGGTACCAGTACCATGCTGTTTTTGTTACTATTGCTCTGTAGTATAGTTTGAGGTCTGGTATCGCTATACCGCCTGATTCACACTTCCTGCTTAGAGTTGTTTTTGCTATTCTGGGTCTTTTATTTTTCCATATGAATTTCATAATTGCTTTATCTATTTCTACAACACACAGTCAATTTTAGAACATTTTCACCACCTCAAAAAGAAACTGTGTAGTCATTAGTAGACTCTCCATTATCCCACCAAGTCCCCTATTCCTAAATGGTAATGAATCTACTTATTTACTTCTATAGATTTGCCTATTCTGGATATTTCATACAAATGGAATCATATAGAATATGATAGTTTGTGACTGGCTTCCATCATCAAAGGAAACTAGAGCCAGACATTATTAAAACTGTAAAAAGAGCTACACCCCCAGCTATTTTTATTTTAAAATGTGAGACAGGGTCTCACTAAGTTGTTGAGGATCTTGCTAAGTTGCTGAGGCTGGCCTTGGACATGCAATCCTCAGCCTCCCCAGTTGCTAGAATTTTGGGCATGCTGTGTGTCCGGATGTAAAAAAAAAAAAAAAAAGATTTTATTCAGGAAGTATTGCAGTATGGGGAAAGAGACTTCGGTATAAAACTGGGCTTAATTCCAAATATGACAAGGGCAAATGGGAATTTATAGCCTAGCAGCAGGTTTAGGGAGGCAGATAGATAGTCAGTTGCTAAGAGGAGACATCAAGGGTGACAGGGGGTTCTTGCTAAACAAGTCTAACTGCTGATGGTGATTCTTCTCCTCCTGCTTCTCTTCTTCCCCTTCCTCCTCCTCCTCCACCTTCTCCTTCCACTCCTTTCTCCTTCTTTTCTTGCTGCTGTGGACTGAGTTCAGAGCTCATACTCTACCACTGAGCTATAGGCCAGCCCTAACAGAATTCTTGTTGAAGACAGGGCAATCAGACATCACTAAGGGGATGATGGAGGATGAACTATTTGATCAGGTACAAAGGATAACATATTGATTTGATCATATTTGGCTGTGTGAGAGAGATCCTGTTAGACTGATTTAGCAGGATTCTTGCTAAAATTGGTCTATGTGGGCCTGAGGACAAGGCTCAAGGATGAGGCCTAGTGGAGGAAAGGGCTTAGAGGACCCTGACTAAAGTTTATCAAGAGAGACTTTGTTACTTCTTTCAAGCTCCATCCATAGTATGTTACTTCATTCCTTTTTATCGATGCATAATAAATGTCCTACCGTATGGATAGATCAGATTTTATTTATCCACTATTTGTCCAGTGAATAGGCATTCAGGTTGCTTCCACTTTTTTGCTATTAGGAATGATGCTGCTATTAAGATTTTCGTACAAGTATGGACAAGTTTTTCACTTCTCTTGGGTATATATCTAAGAATGGATTTGTTGGGTCATAGGGTAGTTTTGAGGAACTACCAGACTGTTTTCCAAAAAGGCTGCAACATTTTACAATGTCATCAGCAGTGAATGAGGATTCTAATTTCTCCACATTCTTCCCAACACTTATTATCATTATTCGTAGTACTAGGTATTGAACCCAGGGGCCCATACATCCTAGGCTGAGCTATACCCCCAGCCCTGCCCAATATTTTTTATCTGTCTTTTTCTTTATTAGAGCATTATAGTTACACATAGTAGTTGAGTTCATTTTGACAAAATCATACATGTAAGGAATTTGGTTCAATCCCCATTCCCCTCCCCCATTTCCTTCTGTTCCCTCCATCTATTTTCCTTCTTCTACTCTCCCGATCTCCCTTTCACTCCTTTGTTTATTTTTGATTGGTACTTTCCACATATACACAAAGGTGAAATTCCCTTTGGTACATTTATATATACATATAACATGATTTTGTTAAATTCATTCAAATTTTCTCCCTTTTCCCATCCTTCCACCATCCCTATTGTTTTCCACCTACTCCACTGATCTTCTCTGTGTGTTTATGATACCCAATCTTGCCCCCCTGTCCCGCCTTGTTTCCATTATTTTGCTCTAGCTTCCACCTAGGAGAGAAAACAGTTGACCTTTGATTTTCTGAGTCTGGCTTATTTCACTTAGTATGATGTTCTCTTTTTCCATTCATTTATTGGCAAATGCCATTATTTCATTCTTCTTTACAGCTGAGTAAAAATCCACCGTGTGTACATACCCCGTGTCTTGATCCATTCTTCTGTTGATAGGCATCTGGGCTGATTCCATAATTTGGCTATTGTGAATCATGCTGCTTATTATTTGTCTTTCTGATTAGTGGGAATAAGTGTTGTCTCATTGTGGTTTGGATTTGCGTTTCCTCATGGCGACTGGTGTTGAACATTAACTAATATCCCTTTAATCCCAATGAACTATAGACAGGAACTGGGAGATTTAAAGGATAAAAAAACACAATTTGTAAATGGCCTATTAGCAGGTTGCTGTTGGAGTCTGTTATCTCCACCTTTGGGGTCTTTCTGGGATGGGCACAATAAAGGCCAGTGAGTTTATTCATTTCCTTCAGCCCCTGTCATATCATCAATTTAGTTTCTGGGTCATTGTTTCTATTCTAATATGCATATTTGTCACAGGTCACTACATATTACATCCCTTATGCCCACCCAAACTTATGAAAATGAAAAAGAAAAGAGTTGGATGTCCAGTGAGAGATTTTATACAAATTTATAACTTGGTTTGAAAACAGGTGTGATAATTTATAACTGTAGAAGCGTTGAATCATTGATCAAAAGCCCCTTTTCATGGTCACTGGTAAAGAAAGAAAATTCTTCTATTTGTGTAGATAGGATCAGTAAGTATTTTTTCAAAAAGCCGGATAGTAAATATATGTAGCTTTGTGAGTCATGGAGTTCCTGTTTCAATTACTCAACTCTGCATTTGTGGTGCAAAAGCAGCCTTGACAGCACATAAACAGATGGGTGTGGTAGTGTTCCAATAAAACTTTATTTGCAAAAACAGGTGTTGGGCTGGATTTGGCTCATAGGCTCTGATTCCTGGTGTAGAAGAAAGAGGAGAATCTTGGGAAGATCTGTTTCTATAGCAACTTGAAAACAGACAAGAGAGGATGCTTTTTATTTTCCCACCACAGACATTTTACAAGTGGACTTGGCTTCTCACTACTCTGGGTGGGTCAACTAATTGATTTTGCAGAGGTTGTCTCTTTCTTTTTTAAAAATGTTTATTTTTTTTTAGTTGTAGTTGGACACAATACCTTTATTTTATTTATTTTTATGTGGTTCTGAGGATCGAACCCAAGACCTTGCACATGCTAGGCAAGCACTCTACCGCTGAGCCACAACCCCATCCCTATCTCTTTTCTTTTAAAAAATGTGTGTGTTATTTTGTGTGTGCATGTGTGTGTGTGTGTGTGTGTATGTTTGTGTATTGCTAAGGTAGCATCTTTAAGGCATTTAAACTAGATCAGAAAAAATTTCAGAGTTACATTTAGGAACAATTTATTCTCATTATTGACTACATTTTTAAAATTCTGACATAAAAATATTTATTTAAATCATTCCATTATTGTATCAATTATTTTTGATCTATTTAAACTCTTTCATGTACTTTTCTTATTTCTATTGCAGTGAAAGAACTTATAATATGGCATTAGTTATTGTTATAACTAGTAACCAGACAGACAACCATGGAAAAACTTTTTCAGATCTCATCTCTAAGTCTAGATTATGACTTTTGATGTCTTCTAAAACTCTCTTGAAGGACTTTAAAATTTTTTAGAAATTTTTTTTAATATTTATTTTTTAAGTTGTACACAACACTTTTATTTCACTTGTTTATTTTTGTGTATGGTGCTGAGGATTGAACCCAGGGTCTCACACGTGCGAAGTGAGCGCTCTACCACTGAAACATTTTTTTGAGACAGGGTTTCACTGTGTTGCCTGGACTGTCCTAAACTCCTGGGCTCATGCAATCCTCCTGCCTCAGCCTCCTGAGGAGCTGGAACTACAGGTGTGTGCCACTGTGGCATGCTCTAAAGCAACTTAACTGAATCACAATTTAGAATAAAGCCAAGCACCATGGGAAGGGCATTTTGGTTTTAGAGGTCAGACAGGGGCATGGGCCAAGGAAGTGCTAAAACCACATCTGTGACAGTTGTAGACTCCTCCCCAGCTAGGTGACCCAACAGACTCCCCTTGGGTTTATGACAGAAAGATGTCTTTCTGTCACCTGCAGCTTAAAGAGTCCCAGCTAATTCAGAGGACTATGTATTCACATGAGATTTGAAAGACCATGGTTGTGAACTTGGAGGACAGGGAGGGACTGGGGTCTGTCAGAGGGAAGGGCACAAGGTACAGAATGTGGTTGCATGTGAGAAAATTGCGTGACCTGGGAATGGTGAGGACTTTTCTTCTTCATGGAGACTTTTCTTGATGGAATAGAGGTAGGAGGAGAGGTTGGACCCAAAGAACAGCTCACAAAGGGCCTTTCAGGGTTGCTTTTATCTGGTAGATTGGGAGACGTTACAAAATTATGTGCAGGGGAGTAATGTGGGCAGATTTGTGGGCTAGGAGGATTGTTCTACAGGTGGCATAAAGCACCTAGAATGGAGCAGGGGCACCATTATAGTTGGTAGCCGTCACTTGGGTGAGGATGATGAAAGCTCCAGCTAGGACACTGACAGTAGGAATGAGGAGAAGGGAAAGTAAGGAAGGACGAGGAGGAGGAAGAGTTAGCAGTGATAAGAAGTGGCTGAAAGGAAGAATGAGAGAACAGGCTGGGATCCAGGTGACACCCAGTTTCTGGTTTGGGCAGCTGTATTGATGATGTCTGTGCTAATTATCAAGATAAGAAAGAAGGAATCTGGGGCTGGAGTTGTGGCTCAGCGGTAAAGCGCTTGCCTCGCCCATGTGAGCCTCTGTGTTCAATCCTCAGCACCACATAAAAATAAATAAATAAAGATACTATGTTCATCTACAACTAAAAATATTTTTAAAAAAAGAAATAAGAAATATCCTCACAGCACTGATGAAAGAAGGAAGGACAATGAGGAGTCGATGAGCTTAATTTTGGGTAGATTGAGGTACAGATGCACGGGGTGATGCAGATGGATTGTGCAGGAGGCAGTTGTATTATCAGATATAAATCACAGGAGGTGAGAATGTTCACAAAGGGTTTGTATGGTAAGAAGAGGTGCATTGCCATCTAACTTGTGGTTAGAAGGAGCAGGCAGAGAGGGGAGCGAAATAACCAGTGGGAATGTAAATAACCAAAGTCAAGGGGTGAAATTCTAAGGAGGCGTTAAAGGCATGTTATATGCCAGAGAGTGCAAGCTTTGTAAGGACTGAAAAGAGTGCATTGAAGTTACCCATAATGGATAATTGGTACACAAAACATTCTCAGGTGGCTACATAAAGGAAAGCCCAGACTGCAGAGTGTGGAAGAGGAGTGGGAGATGAGGGCTTGTGGGCAGTGAGTTTAGAATGCTCTTTGTGTTTCACTTTGAAGGACAACAGAAAAATTAGCCTAGAAATTAGGGGCACTCAGGCCTGGAAATGGGAGTTGTTCTTAAGTTATGGAGAAGATGAGGCAAGTTCATGTGCTGTGTGTGTGTGGGGGGGAGGTCCCTGCAGAAAGAAAGAAGATAAAGAAAATAAAGAAGATAAAGAAAAGGAATAGTAATGGAGGAAAGACCAAAGGATGAAGTTGAGGATGGGATCCAGAAAATAGGTAAATGAATGAGCAATGGATGAGGTTATCGCCTTGGTACCTGTTTCTTGTCATATTATTGTATATTTGTACAGTAGGTAATGTGAGAATATGGTTACTATTACTACTATGGTTACTAATATTGTTACTATTATTATTACTATTATTGCAGTGTAGCTGCAAAGACAAACATGAAACAAGTATTAATCAGTGGTAAGCAATTGATAATGCATAAGAAAGTATGAAAGTGTTGACAGGGATGGCTGAACATGGCACTCTTAGCCTTTTTTGTCCCTTCTTGACCTGTAACAAACAATAATAATAATCATGGTGTCTTTCCTGTCCTCTGTCTTGGATTCACAGGGCTTGCAGTAGCCTCTCACAGTTTGTGAAAAATGTCACTGTAGTTGAAAGCTATTTGCCACCCTTGGTGTATGGTAAAAATGGCAACCACCATAAGAACTTTGAAGAACATTGTATTGTTTCCCAGAGTAAATTATAATGCTCTTCAAGGAAAAGGACAATATGTTCTATTTCTTTAGTAAAATCCACACCATTAAATCAGAGGCTCAATGAGGGCTTGTTGAATTGCATAACCTTAAAGGATCTTATGAGGAAATGTATGTTGACGCATTGCAATGTATGTTGACACATCATCATTTACAGCACTTTTGGAAATACAAAAGAATAGGCATAGTTTCTTTCTTTAAAAGAGCTTATATTCCAGCACAACAACTTTTTCTACCCCTGCAATTTAAACTCATTGTCTCTTGTGTTCTGTGCTCTTATGGAAAATGGAAAACAGCTGGTCAGCATTCTCTGCTAATACTTGTTAAATGCCTTCTTAAAAATAATCTTTAGCTTGAGGACATTATGCTAAGTGAAATAAGCCAGTCGCTAAGGGACGAAAACTGTATAATTCCACTTATGTGTGTTATTCAGAGATGGGAAGTTGAATAATGGTTTCCAGGGGCTGGGGGGGGGAGATGAAAAGTTCTCTCTCAATGGATTCAAAGTTTCAATTTTTCAAGAGGAAAAGAATTCTGTGAATGGATGGTGGTGATGGTAGCACAACATGAATGCACTTAATGCCCTGAACGGTGCACTTAAAAATTGTAAAGATGATTTTTAAAAACCCTTCATGCCTGTGGAGAGGCTTGTACCCTGTGGGGCTAGCGCAGAATCCCTCGCCTCACAAATTCATCTTCTACTGAATGGTTTGCCCTGTTACATTTGTTTTTCATCTTTGTGGCCCCTGTTTCCATTCTTCCGGCAACTTTGTTTCTCTTCTCTTCTCTGGACCATCTTCAAGTCTTCCACAAACCAGATGTACTTTTGGAAAGAGGGCCAAGCGAGTGGAGTGGGGGGGCCTGTCTGATGTGCTAGGGCTTCTCAGGGCATTAGGTTGCTGTATTTGACATCAGCCTTGTGCTGCCTGTGGTTGGTCCTATTCTACAGATTTCTGTTCCTTCCAGCTATACCACGGGGGCGGGTGGGCAGGATGAGCTCTAATGGAATCACAACTCACCCTCATCCTTGGCCTTTTCATTGTATGTTAACTGTGTCATCAGTTTGAAGTTTCATAATCATGGGTTTTTCAAAATCGTGAATTTAGTCGAAATGTAAAGCATCACACTTGTGAACTTGTTTTCTTATTTCCCCATCTCTTTTCTTCCCTCTTATTGGAATGTTTTTAAACGTAAAATCCTTGCTTTTTGGTTAAGGCTTATGATTTCTCAGTAGAGTTCCTGAATATGACCGAGACTGTGTCTTAACAATGTGCTTTTTGAATCCTCTGGAAACATTTTGTTGAAAGCTTCATTTCCTAATTGATAATGTTCAAGAGATGTTATGGTTGCAGGTTTAACTGGGAATACCTTGTCAGCCTGACTTGGTTTTTAAATCTCTTTAATGCTCTTATTTCGAGAAAAGTCTTTGGGTGAAAACTTGGAAACTCAGATAGGAGTTCTTACCTTGTTACAGTTAGTGCTTGACTACTGTCCAGTTACCTTAAGAAAAAGAAATCAATCAGATGGCATGAAAAGGCCCATCCGTGAGGAGGGCAGAGGAGCAGTGTGGGAAGGATTTAGGTGGAATAATGGTATCTAAAGACTTATCTACCACCTAAAACCAAGCAAACAAACAAGAAACCAAACTTCCTAATTTGCTTTCTTAAATAAATAAATAAATAAATAAAGTGAAATTGATGCTGTGCTAGTTTGAAATTATACTTGTGACTCTCTTACTTCTCTAACCACCAGGTTTGGAAGGCTCCCCATGCCATCTCCCAGCTATTTACCACCAAAGACTACTGCTGGTATGGTTGACGTGTGTGGCTGCACAACCTGTGGACTTACACCGTACTAAGTGGTAGGTAGCTTCAGTCTTGGTAGACCCGTCACATCCCAGGATTTCAGTGACTTAGGATTCCTCCTGGCATTTACTATTCAGGAGTGCTGAAAGATAACACTAGAGAAACTGAGGAAGAAGTCAGAGATGCATCTGGTGGGTCCAAGGTTTGCTCTGTATCAGAGAGGTCAGAGGCTACTCTTTCTGATTTATAGAAGATGATGTTGGTCTGGAGCTGGATACCATTCTGGCGCCATGCTGTCTGCTGGCCTTTCAGAGGGAATTCTGGCCTTCTTAATTTGGCTTCATATTTCTTGGATGACCCATGTGTTTTGGACAGTATACTGCCTGTGTGGCAGAGTTTCATGGTGCTGTTTAGCTCTGAGTTACCAGAAAGCATTGCTGGCCAAGCCCTCATGGTCTGGGTGCCTCTGTGACCATAGCCAGCCTCAGGCTTCAGTCCTTATTACCAAGCTGATGCACTAAATGGGCCTGGATTACTTGTTTGTCTTCTAGTCTGTATACACTCAACCCAACAGGGCAATTGCAGACTGCCTTAACAATCTCAGTGGTCTAAGGAGAATGCTGCTTCTTGGTATCCAGAAATGTACACATTTGGACCCCCAAGGGAGATGGAATAGCTTTTGTTAAATAAAATCAATTACAACCAAACATTGTTGTGAGGAAAGTTAGAAGAAGCACTACTTTTCACATATACAATTGGACAATGCTAAAAAGATTTTCTTCTGGCAAATGCATCATAGAGGTCCTCCTGAGGTTTCAGACACGATGTATGAAGATAAATGGGCCCTCAAAATATGTGTGAATAGATGTGTAACTATATATAATAGATGGGCAACTTTAATTAATAGCTCTGAATCAAATTCTGCAAACTGTGTTGAAAAATTTCATAAAGCCTGGATACTGTTTGACATTTTCCTCTACCTGCTAAAAAGTATCAATCCTATCACCCCAACTTTTTTTTTCCTAAGACTTTTTTTAAAAAATACTTTTGTTTATGGGGCTGGGATTGTGGCTCAGTGGTAGAGTGCTTGCCTAGCATGTGTGAAGCACTGGGTTCGATCCTCAACACCACATAAAAATAAATAAATAAAAATAAAGGTACTGTGTTCAACTACAACTAAAAAAATTAAAAATAAATAAATAAATACTTTTTAAACTTGTTGATGGACCTTTATTTTATTCATTTATTTATATGTGGTGCTGAGAATTGAACCCAGTGCCTCACACATGTGAGGCAAGTGTTCTACCACTTCACAACCCCAGCCCTCAAGGCTTTTTTTAAAAAAATATTTTTTTTAGTTGCAGATGGACACCATATTTGCATTTTATTTATTTATTTTTATGTGGTGCTGAGGAGTCGAACTCAGTGCCTCACACATGGGAGGCAAGCATTCTACCACTGAGCTACAGCCCCATCCCCTTTACCCCAACTCTTTTGTAGTCTGAAGCTACAGTATTTCTCAACTATTGAGATATAAAAACTAATCCAGGAAACATTTTCCTGGGAATTGAGAGAGGAAAGGAGCATGACTTCCAGTCCCCATGGAACATTTAATAGAGATGGAAAGAAGACTGCACATCTCAACACTGCAGAAAAAAAGCAAAGTAGCTCTGAGAACCCCAGAGAGTAGAATTCAGCCCTAGCCCACACATGGAAACTGTCAGCTCCGAATGCAGGACTGTATGCAAATCACTAAGCTCAGCCCTCTTGCAGGTCAAGGCGTAGGGTGGTGTTTGTTTTCAGGAGGTTGTCCTAGAGTTTGACGCTGTTGGGGAGAAGGGATATAGGAACAGTTTGCTCTCAGCGTGGAGGTCACAGCTACTTAAGAGGTGTCAGCAAAACAAAGGACAGCTGTCCTGGGGAAACCCTGTGTATCAGTCGCAGTGTTGGAAGCGATTAGGACCCAAACAAATTCAAGAGAGCAGAGGAGAGTCAGAAATGGGACTTTTGTTTTGGTCCTTTTTGCTTCCAACACTGCGGATGGAAGGGACACTGGAAGAAAACATTTCAAACCACTAGAGTAAAGGGAGAGGTGAATGATTTCACAGAATAGTAAGCAGCCCTAGAAGGTCCATATAAAATCTGAGCGGAAGGCACATCTATCTGCTTTAGACTGGAGGACTGATGTCAATGTGATCCCCAAGAATTCACATAGTTTGATAGAGTGAGAAGAGGTAGTAGCCTGTTTGTTTTCAGTTTATTTCCTCCTTCAGGATAAACAAACCCCTTCCTTATATAGGCTATTTTAAAAAATCAAAGAGAACAGCAGGAAGTTCAGGTGACAGGGAACAGTCAGGTATTGTATCTGACAGGCCTCCAGCCTCAGCAGGCCATCCTGGGTTCCATTACCCTAGTGTCCCTCCCCCCCTGTGCTGCTTCCCTGTTTGAAGTGGCTGGGCCCTTTGCCTACACCTGGAAGCTGATAAGACATACTCACTGCACACTCTGATGGTCTTCCAAGGAAAACAGCGAAGAATGCTGTCGTGTTGAGGTACCGGAGTTGCTGACTGGCAGGGTCTCTAAAGAATCAACATGCCCACGTTTCTGCTTCCTCTCGTGTTCCCAAGCTGTTTCTCAGGTCAAAACTAATAAAATTGATGTGTTTTTGTAAATTAACGAGTACAGACCCTCAGCTCATTCTTTAAATCCTGATGTGCCAAATTTAAAAACATTTCCCTCAGTTTAAGAAAATTACTCTGTGGACAGGATTTGCAGGAAGGGCATGCTCCAGAAAGAGGTTATAACTGTGTGTGTCTGTTCCTATGGATAATCCAATCGCTGTTTGTCCAGCTCAAGCCTCTACTTCTGAGATACTTCACCACTGATGGGCAGACTGGTTATTTCTGAGGCGGTATGGCAGAGAAAAATTGAACATGGAAAGTGCGGGTGTAAAAAACGTCTGGCATTCCACACGACACATTTCCCCAAGATTTAGTTTTCTTCCTTTTGTTAGGGAAGAAAATTCAATATCAAAATTACTATTCTGAGTGGCCATAATTAAAGAGAAGAGAGCTCAAACTGCTCAGGCTTGTCATTTAGCAGAAGACACAGACCTCCCTCCCAGATAACTGCCTCACAAAGAACATCTGTGGGCTGCATTCTTACTTGAAGGATGTTGCTTTTCAGTCCTCTCTCTCTTAAATCTGCGTGTTTTGTGTTTTTGGATTGAGGAGAACACATTTATAAAAGTTTCTGTACTTCAGATTCAAGCAGATTTGCATCAAAGCATAAGCTTTATGTGCCGCTCAAGTTCCCTTCCCACTAGGTTGTATCCTATTATTTTGCATAATGTAATCACACTTCAGAGCAGCATTGATTCTGTAACAATTTCCTCTGGTTAATCAGAAACATCTCCTTTGAGATGGAGCAGGGAATGTTAGAAGTAGAACTACCTACTTTGGATGTTTGTGTGTACATGTGTATCCGTGTATACGTGTGTGTGTGTGTGTGTGTGTGTGTTTAAAACTAATGTTTTTATGTAGGTTTCTTCATTTCTTTTTCTGGTTTGTCCTTTTGTTGGATATAATAGCCTCTAACAGCCAAATGGCTGAGTTTTGCCTAGTGGCTTACTGATTTCTTTCCTGACTCTCAACATCAGCAGTTTCAGCCTGCCTTTTCTGTGTATCATTTACTTGGTCAATTTGATTGTAAAGACATCCATCTTTGCATCCTGGTTCTGGGAGAGTTTTGAGTAAAGAGGGAGCAAGTGAGGGAGTGGGCTGGTGCTTCCTGAGAGCCACATTCATCAGCGCCAACCAGCCCCTGCTCAGGTGGGCCATCTCTAATCCAGGGCTCGTTTTTTTATGTCCCTTGCAAATATGCATAATCTTAGGCAAACAAATAGTTCTGCCAAGAAGGGCATCCAGCAGCTCCTCGAGACAGAGCAACAATTCTTGGCTCTTGGATCAGTAAAATTATCTATTTTCAAAACAACTCTTGAAAAAAAAGAAAAAGAAAAAGAAACCAACAAAGGGGATAGTGTTATTTATGTAACTTTTTTGTAAGGTTATAAAAGTTTTTTTTTTTCTCTCCGGGTACAAAATGGATATGGTACTCATTCCCAAGCCTAGAGAGGCTGTTTGCGAAAGCAGTGATATCTCTTGGGATTTTCTTTTGCTAATGATTTTAGCCTTTCTCCCTTGTGGGGGAATTTTTTCATTTTATTATTTTTTTTAAGTTCTGCTCTGAAAGTTCTTAGGTATGGTTGTTGGGAGCTGGAGAAATTAGGCTGTTTCTCTTTCTCCTGAGCTGTTTTCAGGGCCCATGAGGTGGCCAGGCAGGGGCAATCTAGCAAGGCAGTCATAGAAGTTTTTGTCATAGATGGGAGGAGGAGCAGGGCCGTTGCTTCAGTTATCCCTGGCTCTGCCTCTGGCCTCTTCATGCCCACCCTGACTCATTCAACCTGGGCTGAACACATTCCTTTTTCTGATTTCCTTTTTTCTTGTCACCTCTTGGCCATCAGTACCTACTAGTAGCCTGTCAGTTGAAATTAGCATTACTGGAGCCCACCTCACAAGGGCAATATACAGTGTGTGTGTGTGTGTGTGTGTGTGTGTGTGTGTGTGTGTGCGCGCGCGCACTTTGTGCACCCACAAGCTTGCAGGAGTAGAATTGAAGGACTTCATTACAGACTTCAATAAACCTTCCAAGTGAACCTCAAAATTGAAAAATCCACAAACAAGATAAAAAACCTTATGTGCCCAGAGGGCTAGTATAGAAAGAAAAGCAAAGATGAAAGAGAGCAAAGGGCACACAGCCATGTTAAACAAGGAAAACCGAATACATTACCATGAAGGGATCTTTGTGGAGGGAAGAATGTCCACATAGTGAAAGGAGTATACGGTGGACTTAAGGTCAAGCTTAGGTGGATCAGTGAATTCTCACCTCCAGTGACACAGCCTAGGGATGGGAGATGTGGGAGGTACATGTGGGGGTCTGTCTGCCACACTCAGAATTCTTTCCATCAAGACCCTCCCCAGAATGCTCTCCCTGGAATTATCTGCCTTGGAATGTCCCTCTCTTCAGATCTCATGTAGTTGCCTGGGGTCAGTGTGGATGGAAATAAGACTAAATAGTGATTTGAGTGGCAGATCAATTGTATCCATGGGGGTATTTTGCTTGTGTTTTGCAGGAAGTAATTTTGCTCTTTAATCATTGGCTTTGCTAATTGTCAGCACCATGTTTCCATCTCAGACAGAGCCTGGTATCTTGGGCCCCTTTAGCATGTGAGGGTTTTATTTCTCCATGTTTTTTGGCTTAGAGTTTTCAGAAACATCTTAACTTGTCTTATTTGCTCAGGGAGAATGTTCAGGACACCATGAGGAATAAAGATATAGGGCCAAGGATCATGCATTGGTTTAGATTTTCTGGCAAACATTCCAAATTTTGTTACTTCTGACCCCCTCCCCCCAACACACACACTTGAGGTGGGGTCTTGCTGCATTGACTAGGCCAATCTTGAACTCCAGGGCTCAAGTGATTCTTGCATCTTGGCCTTCCATCCACACTGACTCCAGCCTTCTGAGCAGATGGGACTCCAGGTGTGCACTACTGCACCTTGCTTTTTGTTCCTTCTTTGGAATTTATGAATCCAGTTCTTTTTTTTTTTTTTTTTTTTTTTTTTTTTTTTAATTTTTTATTGGTTGTTCACAACATTACAAAGCTCTTGACATATCATATTTCATACATTAGATTGAAGTGGGTTATGAACTCCCAATTTTACCCCAAATGCAGATTGCAGAATCACATCGGTTATACATCCACAGTTTTACATAATGCCCAATTAGTAATTGTTGTATTTTGCTACCTTTCCTATCCCGTACTATCCCCCCTCCCCTCCCCTCTCTTCTTCTCTCTCTACCCCATCTACTGTAATTCATTACTCTCCTTGTTTATTTTCCCATTCCCCTCACAACCTCTTATATGTAATTTTGTATAGCAATGAGGGTCTCCCTTCATTTCCATGCAATTTCCCTTTTCTCTCCCTTTCCCTCCCATCTCATGACTCTGTTAAATGTTAGTCTTTTCTTCCTGCTCTTCCTCCTTGCTCTGTTCATGGTTGCTCTCATTATATCAAAGAAGACATTTGGTATTTGTTTTTTAGGGATTGACTAGCTTCACTAAGCATAATCTGCTCTAGTGCCATCCATTTCCCTGCAAATTCTATGATTTTGTCATTTTTTATTGCTGCATAGTACTCCATTGTGTAAAGATGCCACATTTTTTTTATCCATTCATCTATTGAAGGGCATCTGGGTTGGTTCCACTCCAGTTCTTAATTTTATTTTATTTTTAAAGTACATCTTGCTCCCAGGAAGCTTCTGCTTTGATTCTAGAGAAGGGTACTTCTCATCACCAGGCATTTATACCTACTAAATGTTGTGGTATACGGGAGGGTCCTGAGTGCCTGGTTCCTGTTGCCCTTGGATTTGGCACGGCTCTGCTGAAGGAGGGCTTGGGAGTGAGTGGGAGTGTCTCTGATGCAGATGGAAGAGCAGGACCTTTCAAGCAAAACAGTGCCCAAGCTGTGAGAGGGAGGAATTTGAGAGGACAAGGACCGTTCCTGAGTGATCAGAGCCAGCCTGGTGGTGGGGTGAGAGGTTAGAAAGACAGAGTAGGATTAGGTTTTGTGTGCCAAGTGGAGAGATCTGATTGTATCCTTCAAGTATTGGACATTCATCTTAATTAAAATTCTTAATCGGGGGGGCTGGGGTTGTACAGCGCTTGCCTAGCATGCGCGAGGCGCTGGTTTCGAGCTTCAGCACCATATAAAAATAAATAAAATAGAGGTATTGTGTCCAACTACAATTGAAAAAATTTAAATAAATATATATGTATTATTTTTTTAATATATTTAAAATTCTTAATCAGGGTCATGTTATGAGAGGAATAGTGAATATTTTTCACTCTTCTTGGCTATCCAGCGAAGAAATATGCTGGAGAGTGGGTGGGGAACTTGCTTCCTATGTCAGAGGAGTTCCCCACTGTAGAATGCAGTCTGCTACACCACAGAAACTGACAGTGTGAAACGCCCTCTTTCCCAGCCTCACTTGCAGTTAAGAATGGGCACACGACCCAGGCTCTGCCAACTGGATGTCTCCACTCCAGACTTTGCACAGTGAAGCAGGGACTCCAAGAAAAACCCATTTCTGGGTGGTCAGCTTCTGGACGCAGCAGGTGGCAGAGCCAGGGTCAAGTATCCAGGGGTTGAGTATCCCCAACACGATTTCGGGCACTGCTGCTGGCCGCATGAATTCCATACCTGGTTTTTTTTTTTTTCTTTTTCTTTTCTTTTTTTTTTTAGCCCTCTAAGAAATCATGGCTATTGGACTGGGGTTGGGAAGCGCTTACCTAACACACATGGGTTTGCTCTCCAGCACCACATTCAAAAACTAAATAAACAAAATAAAGGTATTGTGTCCATAAAAAAAAAAAAAGAAAGAAATCATGGTTATTGAAGTATATATAACTTACTGAGGGTAAGACATATCTTTTAGTTTGGTTTACAGTTCAGTGAGTTTTGACAAATGTTTTCAGTTTTGTAACCACCACCATAACCTGTTGACTGTTTCCATCACTGCAAATGTCCCCTTGTGCCCCTTTGAAGCTGATCTCTTCTCCCAGTCCCTGGCAACCTCTGACCTGACATTTCGCCCTTATAGTTTTGTCTTTGCCAATACTCATATAAATGGGATCATAAAGAAGAAGACCTCTGTGTCTGACTTTTTTTCATTTTACATAATGCCTTTGATGCATTCATATTATCAGTTCATTTCTTTTTATGTTCAGTTGTTTAGCTATATGACAATTTGTTTATCCACTTACCAGTTGATGGACATTT
Source organism: Ictidomys tridecemlineatus (assembly GCF_052094955.1). NCBI lineage: Eukaryota > Metazoa > Chordata > Mammalia > Rodentia > Sciuridae > Ictidomys > Ictidomys tridecemlineatus. The sequence goes on from NC_135481.1 coordinate 83,445,781, forward strand.
GGTTTCTTTGCAGTTTGGGGCTATTATATATAAAGCTGCTATGATATTTACATATACGTCCTTTGAGAAGACATATGTTTTTATTTTTCTTTGAATAAATACTAGGAGTGAGATCACTGGGTCTGATGGCATATGGTAAATGCATATTAAATGTTATAAGGAATTGCTAAACTATTTCCCAAAGGGGTTATATACTCTTTGTGTTCCTACCAGCAATGTATGAAGATTCCATTTTCTCTGCAGTTAACAGCACATGCAGTTAACAGCATGTTAATTTTAGTCAGTGTAGTAGGTGTATAGTGAATCTCATGGTAGCTTTAATTTGCATTTCTCTAAGGGCTAAAAATGTTGAACTACTTTTCATGTGCTAATTTGCATCCATTCATTCTCCTTGGTGAAGTGTGTGTTTACATATTTTGCCCACATTTCTTATGTTGTAGATTTATTATTGATTTGAAAGGGTTCTTTATATACTCTAGGTCTGCACTTTTATCCTTTTTCCAGATATTTTTTCCAAATCTGTGGCTTATCTTTTCACCTTTTTATTTTCTTAACATTACCATTCCAAGAACCAAAATTTTAATTAAGAGGTGTCATTTGTAAATTTTGTGATAGTTCATGGTTTTTTTTTTTTTTTGGTATTCTATTGAGGAAATTTTGTGTAAGCTGAAGTCATAAAGATTTTCCTCTTATATTCCCTTCTAGGAAGGTTACAGTTTGGAGTCTATGTTTAGGTCTGTGATACATTTTGAATTAATTTTTGCACATGGTAAGGGTAAGGATTAAAATTTTTCTCTGTATGGAGTTTTGATGGATTATTTCAGCTCCATTGTTGAAAATAATTCTTCCACTATTGAAGTGCGATGGCATCTTGGTTGAAAATCTATTAACGATATATGCTGGTATTTGTACTTGGACTATTTATTTTGTTACATTGTTATGCCAGCATCATGTGCTGTCTTGAAAATGGGTAATGTGAGTTCTCTTAGTTTTTCCTTTTAAAAATTGTTTTGGCTATTGTGGATTCCTTATGTTTTGGGGTGGGAGTACAGAGAATGGAACCCTGTGGGTGATTTACCACTGAGCTACATCCCTATCCCTTTTTAAAAATTTTTGAGACAGAGTCTTGCTAAGTTGCTGAGGCTGGACTCGAACTTGTGATCCTTCTGCCTCAGGCTGGGAGTGGCAGGGATTACAGGAGTATGCCATCTGCCTGGCTCTTTACATTTTTATATAACTTTTAGAACCTATTTTTCATATTCTACAGTAGAACCTGCTGGGATTTTCATGGGGACTACACTAAATCTATAGATCAATTAGGGGGAAAATGTTATCATAATAATATTAAATCCTCTAGGCCATAAACATACTTTACCTCTCTATTTTTTTTAAGATATTTGACTTCCCTCAGTAATTTAAACATTTGGTGTACATATCTTGCATATATTTCATAGATTTGTGTTTCATGTTTTATAATGTGCTTGTAAATGACATTGCCTTTCAATTTCAATATCCAACTGTTCATGGCTAGTATGCATAATTGATTTCAAATAAATCATCCATTTCACTTAAGTTCTCAAATATGTTGGCTTTAAGCTATTTTTAATTTTTCCTTATTATCATTTTAAAACCTGTAATATCTGTAGTGAAATTTCCTCTTTTATTTCTGATATCAATACTTTGTACCTTCTTTTTTCTTGATTGGTCTGGCTCAAAGTTTATAAATTTTTCTGAACTTATCAAAGAACTGCTTTTGATTTCATGAATTGTCTCTGTCCTGTTTCATTGGTGTCTACTCTTTACCGTTTCCTTTCTTCTGCTTATTTTTGATTTTACCCTTTTCCTAGCTTTTAATGCAGAAGCTTACACCATTGGTTAAAGAGTTTTCTTTTTAAATACAGGCACTTTAATACTCTAATTGTCCCAGCAAGCACAACTTTAGCTGCATTCCACAAATTTCGATATGTTATGTTTTCATTTTCATGACATTAAAAATAGTAATTTTTCTTGTGATTTCTTCTTTGTCTCAGGGATTATATACAAATGTTGTTAAATTTCTAAATCCTTGGGAATTTTCCAACTCTATTTCGGCTACTAATTTCTCATTTAATTCCAATCTGTTCAGAGAATGTATTTTGTATTATTTCAATTCTTTTAAATTTGTTAAGATTTATTTTATGGCTAAAATATGGTCTGGCGTATTGAATTTTCCATGTGCACTAGGGAAAAAAAAGTTTCTGCTGCTTCTGGATGAAGTATTCTGATATCAGTGAGGTTTAGTTGGTTGATTAGTATTTTCAAGGCATCTGTGTCATTGTCATGTTTTTTGTTTTTTTTCTTTATTTTCTCAAGGACATGTTAAGTCTCCATATATAGTTGTGGGTTTGTTTATATCTTTCCTTTGATTTTTTTAATTTTTAAAATTTATTTAAATTTTTAAACTTGTTCTAATTAGTTAGAACTAATGTGTCAAAATGCATTCTACATGACAGTAGAATGCATTTTGACACATTGTACACAAATGGAGCATAACTTCTCATTCCTCTGGCTGTTTCCTTTGTTTTCTATCAGTTGTCCTTTATGTATATGAAGGCTTTGTTATGAGGTAAAAAGACATTTAGGATTCCCATGTCTTCTTGTTGAACTGATGCTTTTTATTTAATGCTCTGCTTAGCTCTGGAAATATTCTTTGTTCTGAAGTCTGCTTTGTTTGATACTAAGTCTCCAGACTCCTTTTGAGTAGTGTTTTCATAGTACCACACGTCTTTCCTCATTCTTTAACTTTTAATATTTCCACACCTTTATAATTGAACCAGCCTCCTTATGGAGGGATTTTTCTTTATTTGACAGCTCCACTTTTTTTTTTTTTTTTGGTACCAGGGATTGAATTCAGGGCCACTCAACCACTGAACCACATCCCCAGCCCTATTTTGTATTTTATTTAGAGACAGGGTCTCACTGAGTTGCTTAGCGCTTCACTTTGGCTGAGGCTGGCTTTGAACTCATAATCCTCCTGCCTCAGCCTCCCAAACCCCTGGGATTATAGGTGTGCACTGTGGCACCTGGCGCTCCACTTTTAAAATGTTAGACCACTAATACTGCAGGTGGTAATTCATGTGTTTGGATTTCTATGTGCCATCTTGCTAGTTGTTTTTTGCTTGTTTCATCTCTGCTTGGTTTTGTTTTTTCTTTTCCTGTGTTCTTTTGAAGTTTTGGAGCAATTATTCAATTTTGTCTCTCCTTCTGGCTTATTAGTTGCATGTGTTTTAAGTTGGTACTCTTGGGTTCACAGTATGCATCTTTAAGTCTTTATACTTAACCTTCATATAATAAGTATGCTTTGATTTCCTTGTCCTATCTTTTGTGCTATTATTTTACATTTTACTTTTACGTGTTAAACCCACAATACATAGTTACTATTTTTTATTTAAAAGGCCATCATCTTTAAAAATTCTTTTTTAGTTGTAAATGGATGCAATATCTTTTTATGTATTTATTTTTATGTGGTGCTGAAGATTAAACCCAGTCCCTCACACATGTGAGGTAAGCACTTTACCACTGAGCTATAGCACTAGCCTCAATCATCTTTTACCAAGAATAAAAATAAGGAAAAACATGCTTTAATATTTACCCTCATTTATTATCTTTAAAATTCTTCAATTCTTTGTATGAATCAAAATTTGCGTCTGGTTTTACAGTCTGTCTGCCCAAAGCTGTCTGTCAACATTCTTGTTGTGCAACACAACTGGCAATGGATTATCAGTGTTTGTTGGGAAAAGTCTTTATTTCATCACTATTTTTGTCATATTTTTGCTTGGTATAGAAACTAGTACCTTTCCCACCCCAACCTCCCTTTTCTCCTTTCTGTGAATAATGTCACTTCTATTATCTCTGGCTTTTGTATTTTTGACAGAAGATTCACTATATAGCCTATTTTCTTTATTAAGTAATATTTCTTTGGTTGCTGTCTAGCTTTTGTTTTTAATACTGATTTGTAGCAGTTTAACTCATGTGTCTAGGGTATGTGTGTGTCTTAAATTTTAGGTTCGCTGAGCTTCTTCGTTCTGTGGCTTTTAAATTTTGGAAAATTTGTGGCCATTATCTCCTTCAAATATTTCTCTCTCTTCTTTTGTCTTCAATTATTCCTATTCAGTATTGTTACACAAGATCTTAGATGCTCTCCTCCCTTTTTTTTCTCTTTGTGTTTCAGTTTGCATAATTTCCACATTCCTATCTTCAAATTTACTGATACTTTTCTCTGCATATTTAGTCTGCTGATAAATCCATTAAAGGAATTTTTTTTATCTCTGCTATGTTTTATTTCCAGAATTTTTATTTGACTTAAAGATTAATTTTCATTGATGCATTGAAATTATCTATCTGTGGATATACACTTTTTCTATCAGCTCTTTTAACATATTAATCATAGTTATTTTAAAATTTCATTTTTATAGAGTCAACATTTGAGTTGTTTTCTTGTTTTTTGTGATACCTGTAATTTTTTTTGTTGTTGTTGGATGCTAGATACTATGGGTAGAATGTAAGAGGTTGAAGTAAATCAGAAGTGAGTATACCTTTTATTTTGTCAGGTCTTTACTGTGGAGAGTGAGTCGATCTAATCAGTAGTTTAGTTGGGCTTGCTTCTTTGGTGACCTTCAGTGAGCCATAGCCTTCTTTCCTTCATAAGTGGCCCAAGATGCTGGAGCACTCTTAGTTCATGTGCTCTACCCACCACTTGGAACCCAGGGTGCTCTACCACTGAACTAAAAACCCAGCCCTTTTTATTTTATTTTTGATACAGCGTCTTGCTAAGTTGCCAGCTGGCCTTGAACTTGGCAATCCTTCTGCTTCAGCCTTTGGAGTAGCTAGGATTATAGGTGAGTGCCATCAAGCCTGCCTACCCGTAGTTTTTAAGCAAGGCCTTGTGATTTGATAGGCTCAACCAAAGTTACAATTTTGTAGACTAATTTATTAAGTTTTTCCACATTGTCAATATGGGAACAATATTCTTTTGTAGTTTTCTGCATCTTAAGTCAGAGCAGAGCTGCACTTACTATTTTTTAAACTAACTCTATTTTTCTGTTAAATCATTTCTACAGAACTAAGAAGTTTGCCTAGTAGAGGAGGCAATGTGTGGTAATAGTTAAGGGCAGACAAAACAAGATTCAGACACAACCTGTTTTGAATCTTCTCTCTGCCACTTATTATTGGCTTTACTAGCTAGGTGATCTTGAGCAAATTATTGAATTGTTATTCGGCTTCTTCATTTGTAAGGTTAGGATAGAGTGAAATAATGCATGTGAAATATTTAATATAATGCCTGACTCCTAGAAAATATTCAACAGATGATCATTATCAGATTTGAATTTTATATGAGTAAGCCTGGTGACAAATTAGAGGGGACCCTCTAGGGAGGAAAGAGTAGTGGCTGGAAGGCCAGTTAACACATACATTCAGGAATTCATATGAGAGTCATAAGGGCTTGAAATAGGCTGCAACAAAGGAAGTAGAAAAGACAGATTTAAGGCTTATGCATAATCAAACATCCTGGGGTCATATACTAGTTATCCCATCTTTCTGGTACTTCTCTACCTCCTCCATTAACCTTTGTTCAGTTTAGTTCCACACTAAACAAATGCTTGTTTGGCTGCCTATCAACTTTGAATCCTTTGAGAGATGGGCCAAGTTTGATCTGCATTAGTGTACCCCTCGTGCTCCATACAGCATCCAGTGTATAGGCATCTATAACTCCATGGACTTAGACTTAGCTGGAAAGTTGTTCCCTTCTCTTTTTTGCTACTACAGCCACTGTTCAATTGTCTCTAGCTGAGTGCACTGTTATTATGACATTCCATGCTAGAAGCCGTATTAAGCTGAGTAGCCCCTCTTGTCTGATGCTGGCCAGGCACAGGGCCAGCCGTAATTGTGTTGGGTACCTAAGCCTCAGTCATCCAGCTAGAAGAGCCCATGGCTTTGGTTTGTGTGGGAGCTTTATACTCTTGCATGTGTTTGTCAGACTCCCCAAAGACTCATTTCTTGATCTGGTCTCCATGGCATTGACTATCAGTACGTAGTTCACTAATGGATTGGGGGTGGGAATGAATTTAGTCACCTGTGCTGCTCATATGTGTCATTTCTGTCCTCATAGAAAACCTGTGTTGGCATGAGCTTCTTGGTTTTATTTTTTTTTTTTAATGTTTATTTTTTTTTTTAGTTTTTGGCGGACACAACATCTTTGTTGGTATGTGGTGCTGAGGATCGAACCCGGGCCGCACTCATGCCAGGCGAGCGCACTACCGCTTGAGCCACATCCCCAGCCCAAGCTTCTTGGTTTTATCATCACCTTTTTAACCTCATGTTAGTTCTGCAAAGGTCCTTATGTAACAAGATGAAGAAAATTATATTTGGCAGAATTCCTTTCAGCAAGAGGGCTATTTCTGTTTAGAAGAATTTCCTTGATAAAGCTTGTAGTTAGGGGGAGTAGAGGGATTGAGACCTCAAGGGACCTCAATGGGAAGAGAATAAATCTGAGTGAAGCAGTGGAAGCTTTGCTTGTGGTCCTTGCAGGAAACCAAGGACCTGGAGCCCGAGGGATGATGGAAGGCGGCTCCACCGGTGCTGATTCCTCTCTTCTTCCTCATGATGCTCCATGTCGTCAGTTCCAGTAACCTTCATATCATGCTGAGAGTGAGAGGCTTACAAAAACAAACATAAGAAAGAATCAAAACAAGTGTTCAAACAAAGCCCTGTATTCAAGTGGATATTTGTAGCAGCACTCTTCACTGTAAAAAATAATAACAAATGACACGTCCACCAATGGATGAATGAATAAATTAATATGGTGCATCCGTACACAGAATGTGTTCAGCCATGGGAAGGAGCTATACTGTTCCACACTGCAACACAGATGAAACTTGAACACTGTGCTCAGTGAAAAAAAAAAAACAGACAGGGAAGGTCACACACCCATCATTCCATTTATACAGAACACCCAGAATAGGCAAGTCCTTGGAGATGAAAAGTAGATTAGTGTTTGCTAAAACATAATGCAGCGTGACTGCTTAGTGATTATGGAGCTTCTGGTTGGAGTCACTAAAAAGTTCTGGAACTAGAGAGCAGTGTAGGTGGTACGTCGTTGTGCATATACACAATGTTATTGAATCGTGCACTTTAAAATGCTCAAAACGGTAAATTTTATGTTGTGTATCACCACAATTAAAAAATCATGTAGTGCTGGGATGAAAAGGTTAGCCAGGGCAGATAACTGGTTAAAGAAGTGCTGAAAGTCCATCTAAAAATAATTGGGAGGCTTTTAAGTATCTCACTGGGGTTTGGGCCATGGTTATCCAGGTATATGGCAGCCCTGAGAGAGACTTTAGGTAAACGTTACAAAGGGTTTTTAAAAACATTGAAAGCTGTGAGTTGCAGTGCACACCTATAATCCCAGTGTTTGGGAGGCTGAGGCAGGAGGATCACAAGTTTGAGGCTAGCCTGGGCAACTTAGTGAGCCCCTAAGCCACTTAGTAAGACCCTGTCTCAAAATAAAAAAATAAAAAGGGCTGGGAATGTGGCTTAATGGTAAAGCCCCCCCCCACACCCTGAGTTCAATCCCTAGTACCCCACTTAAATTGAACGCATAAACAGTTTCTGAATATAGAGATTTATAGACTTACTCAGTCTAAGGTTACAATAGCATTAAACCAATCTTTAAAATAGTGTTGGGTGATTGCTTGTTTACTAAGTCAGTGGGTGTATGGTTGAAGTCTGTTCGGTGGTAAAATTCTCAGTTCAGTTTTGTGAATATGGAAATATGTGTTGGGGGCTGAGGATGTAGCTCAGTTGGTACAGTGCTTCCCTCAAGCACAAGGGCCTGGGTTCAATCCTCAGCACCACAAGAAAAAAAAAGGAAATATGTGCTGATACCAATTTTCATCACAGTTACCATAATCTCAAGGGTGAATATAAACATTTATTAAGAATGAGTCTAACAGAAAGCTTCCCTTACAACCGCCCATCGTGAATGATCCTGGAGACCTGAAAACACCGAGTGGCAGCCTGTGGCCCCGGACAGGCCAGTGCTCTGTCATTGAATGACGTTGGACATCCCAGCTCACTAGCAGCACCCGGGTGCAGGAGTGGAGCAGGAGAGGGGAGCTCTGTGGGGGGCCAGCCTCTTCCCCTAAGGAAGAGCAAAGAGATCCAGGGTGTTCCCCTTTGTTCTTGTCGTTAGCCCCAGTGTCACCATTAGAGTCCTGAAGGCTGCTTCCTTCTGTGTGCTGAGGTCCTGGTGACAAGACACAAAGGTCGGAAGAAATCTCACAGTATTTCTTCAAAGTTTCATCTCCTCCTCTGTTAAACTGACCTTTTCTACAAAGCTGGCCCTGGACCACTGAGTGCCACTCTTCCCAGTGTATTTCCCTTTCTTGACCTGGCAGAGCTTTTCCCAGGAGAATCTTTTTTTTTTTTTTTTTTGGAGGGGGTGACAGTACTGGGGATTGAACTCAGGGGCACTCGAACACTGAGCCACATCCCCAGCCCTAGTTTTGTATTTTACTTAGAGACAGGGTCTTGATGAGTTGCTTAGTGCCTTGCTTTTGCTGAGGCTGGCTTTGAACTCATGATCCTCCTGCCTCAGCCTCCTGAGCTGGGATTACAGGCGTGTGCTACTGCGCTCGGCTTCCCAGTAGAATCTTTTTACATAATCTGTGATTTATCAATTTTATCTTTCTGTGGCTCTAGCATGCAGGGTCCTTGAGGGTGATCTACTTGCCCTGTATCTGTGAGGAATTGGTATCTTTTAGTGTAAATTACATCAGCATTCTGACACCTGAGAGCTGAGCTTTACCTACAGAGTGCTATGTGGCTATTAGCTGTCAGGGACAGGTCAAGGTCTCTGTTTACTTTACCAGGGTCATTTCTACTGGCTATCTATTTCAAAGATAATAATTTTTCCACTTCTGTGGAAATTGTCTCAATAAAAATTAGTTTTTATTTTGCATGTTAATGTTGGTTTTGAACTTCAGTGAAAGTGCAGTGTATACAATTTTTCAAGCACATTGGAAACACTAGATAATGGTGTTGCCAAGTATGAAAATAGAGTTTGTTTGGCTAGTAAGAACAATTTTTTTAAAAAAAAGAAGTTTCAGCTACATAATTTGACATTTAAATTTTAGCTTAGAAGTAATTCATGTTCTTATTATAGTCAGAGTAGTTCTGTTTTAGAATGACACTCGGGGGTGGGGGGGCATTTAAGAGGATGCCCCAGAAGACCACAGCCCAGTGACCTCTCCAAACATACCCTTAGAAACATGGAGAGAATAGTCACCCTGTCATAGACACAAGCCGGCCCGTTCTAGTCCTGCTTGGCAGATGGGGGCTTTGAGTTGGGCTGTTTTTCCTTACATCATAGAACGTATGCAGCCAATGGATAATTTGGCCTGAAGGAGCCCCTGGTGGCTAGGGAAAGTCAGGACTAAGACAGGCAATTTGAGGTTCATCTCCTTTTTTTCCTGACATTAGACATGTTTGGGAGACTTTACAATATGAACTCATGGTTTTGGTGTATGGGCCTATTGCGCATGGATGGATTCATTCGACCCTCTCTGCTCTTCTCTTTCTCACTCCATCATTTTTTTTTCTTTTGTAGTGCTGGGGATTAAACCCTGTTATATCAGGTATTAGGCATCATGGTAGGTTATGGGGAAAACGAGATAAATAAAACTTTGATGTTATCCCAAGGAGCCTACAATTCCATTAACACTGTCTTCCTTACTGATGAGCTAAGTTTGTGTATGACCACACTTTGAGATTCTGTAGTAGGCATCGTCATGATCCGGTAAGATGGAGAGGCAAACTTAGGAATAATATGTAAACAGTCTCACACCTGAAGAAACATATTTTTTTTTTCCTACATAAAGTTTTGAGCACTGTCAAACCTTCCTAATAACAGTAATAATCTAGAAACCAGACTTAGGGGTCACTGAGTTTTTTTTAGCTCCATAACCATCTAACGTCCAGGCATAAGAGAAATAGAATATCATTAGAAGCTGAGGCCAGCAGTGTGCCATTGAAATGAGAGAGCAGAGGCTTGTTTGTTAAAATCTGGATGAGAATAGAGACTGAACTGTAGCATGGGGTATGCTGTAGTGCTTGGGTAGGAGGCCAGACCACTGTTGCCTTTGTTTGGTTGTGGATTGGCCCAAAGACATTGACAAAAGCCAACAAAGACATAGCAAGGATCGCAGGAGAGGGGTGTCACCAGAAGGCTCCAGCGAATGCAATAGTTTTCTGCCAGTGTTTTTGCATCCTGGCTCCCAGAAGTGTCAGCATCTTACTGTCAATCAAAAGACAAAGTCAAGGATGTGGATAAATTGATGGAGGGATGGAGGTGAAAGTTATGAGACTTGGGATAAGGACCAGGAACACTAACAAAACAACACTTGCCGGGAAAAACCAAGCCAGAGGTATTCCCCATAAACCGTGCCATCTGCAGCTACCGCTGGCTTCCTGCTTTGGCACTGCTGGGTCTTGAGGTTGTATTGGAGGAAGTGACCGTTCCCAAAATATTTTTTATTGCAACAGAAACTGACTCTGACTGACTGTTGGTTTAACAGTGTCATTCTTCTCATAGTCTCTTATCATGCAGCTAGAAACTCAGACCAACTCAAAGACTGGACGATATCACTGTGAGGATTCACATGGAGTCAGACTACAGTCCTGTTGAGGACCCAGAACAGTCCTATAGCCAGGACTCGTGAGTCTGGGGACAGTTCAGTCCCGACAGGTCAAAGAAGATGCTGCGATTTGAGCCGATGGCTCAGAATTAGTGACAGTTTATCTTTACCCTGCAACCTTCCTTTCTAGGACCTCCAGAGATTCCCAGAGTGCTGGTTTTCCTATATTTCTCCCTTACTTATTGGTGATTTTCTTCCTCAAACTGCTTGGCTCCCTTTGCCATTCATTGACCATGTCCAAACACAAGTTATGGGAAGGAATTCAGTTCTCTCCTTTTGTTCAAGGAAACCCATAGGGGTGCTCAAGACAGGCAAGGAGACTTTGTGTCATGCAGAGGACTCAAGGTGCTATAACTGTACACTCAGCACGTTTCAGTCCTCTCTCCTGCTTAGCTGCAAACCCAGGGCACAAATGTAATGTGTTTGGCCAGTTCTTGGCACAATGGGAGATGCTCATTGCAACTGTTATTGACACACAGAGCTGCTTTGAAATTGTTGCTCTCTGGTAATAGCAGGCTTCCCCCCCCCCCCTCTCTCGGGAGGGGGAGGTTTTACAGAGGATTGAACTCAGGGGCACTCAACCACTGAGCCATGTCCTAAGCCCAATTTTGTATTTTATTTAGAGACAGAGTCTCAGTGAGTTGCTTAGAGCCTCATTGTTGCTGAGGCTGGCTTTGAACTCATGATCCTCCTGCCTCAGTCTCCAGAGCCGCTGGGATTATAGGAGTGCACCAAAGAGCCCAGCCCCTTCTATCTCTTGATGTGTACACACACATAATCTACCCAGAACATACAGGCACACACAACACACATACACGCTTGCATACTCACAACAATTAGTTCTTTGAAATAACGAGCACTTCTGCTAGTTGCTGATCATGGTATTTTCAAGCCTTTTTTGAGGGTATGTGTTCAGCTTTCATAGCTTTAGTAACTCTTTTATGAGACACCAGTTTATTTAGGAGGAAGTAAGTGAAAGAACTTCATCTCTTATTGTGTGTGTGTGTGTAACTGATATAATGTACAGAAAACTATAACTTGTAATTGAAACTAGACAGGATATTTTCAGGGAATTTGGAATTTCTGCTTTCTATTCTCCTTTGCATCTAGTGGAAATTTCCATCAAAACCTAAAGCACATGGAACCTGAGCCCTGCTGTGGCCTCTGTGCATCTGCCAACCACGGGCTGTTTCTGTAGGTACACAGGGTGATGGAGAACACATCAGACTGGCAAAAGGAAGCTGCATCTGATGCCTGAATTTCCCAGTGTCCACAAAGCACTCCTGGTGCATGCCGGCCGGGATTGTGTGCCTTTGCCCTGGGAGGATGCTAGAGGGACTCCTTCACAAGACCTGGTCATTGTGAGGGTGTTCATGGATTCTGTTCTACTGTGGACCTGGGCGACTCTTCATCGGAGGTGCTTTGTGGCTAGTGGAGCTCATCAACAGTCAGGATCCACAGTGGCTCTGGGAAAATGAAGACTCTTGGAGGATGAGTAAGATTCTCTGCAAAAGGATCTTGACTTTCATGCGCACACCAGCAGTTCTCCCATCAAGGATTCTTGGATGGCTGGCTGATGAGCACTTCTGTCAGGCAAGATCCCAACCTTTAGGGTAAGATAGTGAAAAGACTCGTGGAAGAAGAAAAGGCTACTATGCCATAGCTCCCTAACAAGTTTGCCTAGGGTTAGAGGTAAGTTAAACTGGAATATTAAAAAGGGGCTGGGAAAAGCTCCTTCACTTTTGCTTCTCCTTGGACATCCGTTTTCTGGATACATCAGTGAACCTATCAATCTGTAGAGTTCCCTTTTTCTATGAAAGAGGGGCAGAAGGAGGGAAAGAAAACATCCGGTGAGAGGGGCAACTACCTAAAGAGGACAAAGTTCCCTTTGTGGGAACTTAGTTTTACTTTTTGAAAAATATTACCCTCATTTTTATCAGCTTCAGATTCAAAATGTTCTCTTTCACTCTTGCCTCTGGATTACGTTCCTTCTGAAACAAGCGGTTTATTAGAAATCTGAACAGCAAGCACCCTGGAGCCAAAGGATTGTCTCCGGGCTGGATCTACTCTGATGTCAGCCTCAGGGTCAGGGTCATTGGCCACCAACCATTTCCCTGAATTCAGGGGGCCTGAATGCCAGGGCTTGTCAGGCTGAATCCTGGTCTTTGTTCATCCTCCAGAGTAGCGGCTTGATGTTGTGTCAGGATTCAGCCTGTGCCAAGGCAGATGTACAGGGTGTAGACACTGGCAGATGTGCCACCAGCGCAGCCAAGAGAAAGGTGACAGCTGGCACTCACTCCCCAAGCACAGACCACAGGGCGGTGATCACACCGTTCGCTGCGCCAGGAGGGAGGCAGAGCAAATCACAGATGACACCTGAGGAATGAGAACATCGGTCGACTTGTTTCCTCCCTTCCTGTTACTACAGCTTGGGGACAGTCTGGAACATTTCGCGGCCCTGAGAGGAGATATTTGAACCTCTGCCTAGGCGGGGGCTGGGGGGCTGGTGAAGGGGACGCCCTCCCAGATGGAGGAGTGTGACTGTGTGCTGGGCGGGGGTGGTGGGGAGGATGCACCTTCAAGCCCGACTTGCAGCCGCTGGGGAGAGGTGTAGGATGGACGTGGAATCTTGCCTTGCTCTCTGAAGGATGGCTCACCTGTGCTGTTCAGAATCTGTCATGCCCCAGCAGGCTTCTTGAACAGCAGTGACAACCGGCTTTGTAGCTTCAGAAAAGTCTCAGGCAGGAGGCTGATGTAACCACAAAGTCAAAGGTGGCGGTGTCAAGGAGCTGGTTCCTGGATTCTCGCTGAGAAGCACTCCAAGGGAACCAGCCTCACCTTGGGCAGTAAAGGCCTCTGCTGAGAACAGTTAGCAGCCGCCAGAGTGGATCACAGAGCACTGTCTTCATGGGACTCATGGCGCAGGGCAAAGTAGTAGCCATTTAATCTGCATAGCAACCTAATGATGAGGTTGGACAGTTATTCCCCTCTTTTCAGAGATGAGCAGATTGAAGTTTACGGTAGTTGAGTGGCCAGCTCAAGGCCACAGAGCTAAGAGATGAGGCCAGGATTGAACTTGGGCCCCCGATGTGGATTAATATTCCCTAATATTGACGTTAGTAACAACCCTGGTAGTAACAAATAACCATTCTTAATTTTTCACTAATGGCAAGATAAGTAAATCTGGATGTTTCTATGCCAAGCATTCGGTCTATAGAAAATGGCCATGACAAAGCCAGGCGGCTTGGGAGGCTGAGGCAGGAGGATCTCGAGTTCAAAGCCAGCCTCAGCAAAAGCAAGGTGCTAAGCAACTCAGTGAGACCCTGTCCCTAAATAAAACACAAAATAGGGCTGGGGATGTGGCTTAGTGTTGGAGTGCTCCTGAGTTCAGTCCCCTGTATCCCTCCAAAAAGAAAATGGTAATAACAAATCCCATGGCACTTTCTTAATGTGATTCTTATCCAGAATGCCTGAACTTCAGGAATTGACGAGAACAGACTGCAAAGCAAATGACTCTTAATTTGGCACTTTTAAGTCAACGAGGCCAAAGGAGGAGAGTATCAAGAAGACAATGATGTTAAAATGCCACCAAGATAATGTAAGACAGGAACTTAAAAAATTCCATTGCATATGCTTTTAGACTTAGCTTGAACTTTTTTTTCCTCATGTACCAAAAGAGGTATTTTTTAAAACATGGTAATAAATTAAAAATATAGGGTTGGGGCTGTAGCTTGGTAGTAGAATACTTGTCCAGCATGCATGAGGCTCTAGGTTCGATCCAGTAACTTCCCTACCAGTTAAAATACGCAAAAGGTATGCACTGAAGTCTCTCATTCTCCCTCCTATTCCTGCACCCTAGGCACCTAGTTTCTTTTGCAGGAAGCCTTTAATATTACCAGTTTACCACGTGTTCTCCCTTAGACAACTCTGTAGCATGTAATACCTAGGGTATGCATTCTTTTTTGTCTCCTGCCTCACACCATAAGCAGTGTTCTGCACTTTTCTTTTTTCTAATTTAACAACACATCCACAGTCTTGTGGACCATCTCACAGCACCAGAGCAGATCTTCCTCACCACATTTGGCAGTGCACAGTTTCCATGGCATGGGTGTGTTATTTGTTTAATGAAGGGACCTTTTTAGCTGACCACTGAAAAGGCACCAACATCTAGGGAAGATGCTTGCGATGGCTTTGTGTTTCGAGCACAGCTCCGTTCACCTCCTTGGAGTTTGATGGGTAGCTATCAGGAGCAAGTCAACAGGACTGAGGGCCATTCGTGTGCTAAGAGTTGTGAATTATGTCTAGTTGAGCCCAGCAAGAATTAGGTTACCACTGATGGGGTTTTCTTCCAACCTATAGCCCTGTATTGTGGTTTAGAATCTTCATTTCTGAAAATGGCACACCTCCTCAGGCATCAGTTAGAAGCAGACATGTTATGGGCTCTAATCTTTGGGGAAATGAGGAAAAGGTATAAGTCTATCTTTTTTTTTTTCCAATTGTAGATGAACACAAAATACCCTTATTTCATTTATTTGTTTTTAGTGGTGCTGAGAATTGAACCCAGTGCCTCACATGTGCTAGGTGAGTGCTCTACTACTGTGCTACAACTCTAGCCCATAAGTCTATCTTCATATATATAATTTTGAGGGGTATTGGGGATTGAACTCAGGGGCACTAGGCCACTGAGACACATCCCTAGCCCTATTTTTAATTTTATTTAGAGACAGGGTCCCGATTAGTTTTTTAGTGCCTCACTTTTGCTGAGGCTGGCTTTGAACTCAAGATCCTCCTGCCTCAGCCTCTCAAGCTGCTAGGATTACAGGCGTGCACCACTGCACTCAGCTCTTTTTGTATTTCTAACTCTATTTTTTTGAGTAACTTGTACATAAAAGACATTTAGTAAATGTTTGTCTACTTGAAGGAAGGAAGGAAGGAAGGAGGGCACAGTGGTCACAACAGAGTTTTGAAACAGTCAATAAAATCAGTGTTTGTGACTAGAGTTCCCCTTCATCCATCATCTGTCTTTCCATCAAATATTAAGTACCAGACCCTGATAATCATTTCTGGTTATTAAACAGAAATGTAGCTCAATAAGACATCAGGCTGAAATAACTTGGTAGGTGGATCTCTTAGTCTCCCAGTTTGCTACCCTTATAATTCCTCATTTCAGATGGAAAATGCTCTAGACCCAAGTCAAATTCTACCACTTACTATCTGAATGACCTTAGACAGGGGCTGGATTCTAGATTTAAATTTCTTCATCTGTAAAGCAAGAATAGCAATACAGGAAAGAAAAAAAAAGAATTAGCAATACTGATTTTCTCAGAGTTTTTATTAGGGTTAAATGAGCTGACATGCAGATGTCCTAATGAAGTCCCCGACAGATAACAACAGCCTGTAAAGTGGCTGGTTAACTTCTCTTCTTCGCTGCTCTGCCTCTCTCGTAAGGTACGACCCTTATAGCAAATCATGCTTGATGCTTGGTATGTGTTAACTCATGAGTGAATTGGAATACATGTTTATAAGTTAATTTTCTGTGAGTTTGGTTGGAATTCTAGACTATTAATGATAATAGGACATTGGAGGATCATCTGATCCAAGGTTGTTTTTTTCCCCCCGCTTTTAGTAGGAGATACATGATCAGAAACTGATTTTGTGTACAAACTGCATAGTTTAAAAACAATTATGAACAGAATTAACAATTCAAAATATATCTTACATTGCAACATAACAAAGCAGTGCAAAACCAATTTATTTCATTCTCAGAAAGAGTCATAGTTGTAGACCTAATATGAATAATTGGTCAAATATAATAAAAAATAATTGAAAATGCTGGTATCTGACAGACCAGAGAGTTGCTGAACTGTGGGCACATCTCAAGTCTGAATCCAAGGCTTCATCTCTCATCATCAGCATCAGCTTAGTGGTTCTGGAAGGAGGGTGTCCTGGACTGATATTGTGTCCAGGATTGGGCAATTGTTCTCAAGACTTGTATTTTTACAAATGGAAATTTTCTTAAACTGATTTAAGCTAAGAAGGGAATTTCTGACTAAGGGGACTTCAAGTATGCCTTTGTGTTTTGTTTTTGAAACATTTATTTTTTAGTTATATATTAGAGTCTGTAAACAAGTCAGGATGGCGCCTGGCATTTTGCCAGAGGGAGTGGTTTGTGAAGTAACGCCAGCGAGCCACTAAGTGTGGAGATTCCTTATTGGTTGACTGCTGTATCTAGTTTATGTTAATTAAGATAAGCTGTGTGGAATGTATATATACTTCTGTTGTCCTACAACAAAGGGCTCCTACTCCTGCTGTATCAATGTATACAAGTTGTTCGTCACCCCCCAGTTATTTTGCTGCAGCCCGACTGTGGAAGTTACAGGTGGACACAATCTTTATTTTATATTTATGTGGTGCTGAGGATTGAATCCAGTGCCTCACGCATGCTAGGCAAGCACTCTAGCCACAACCCCAGCACTATGTCTTTGTTTTGTTGGTGGAAGTTTTTGTCACAAAAAAAAAAAAACTGTTTAGGAGCAATATTTTGTTTAAAAAGTTGATTTTGCTTCATTAGAGCTAAATTGAAACAAAACAAAACAACAAATCCAGTTCTTAATCTTTAAGTTCAATGAACAAACATTATTCTAGAAGTATACCTAGCAAAATTTACATCTTAAGACATAGAAGTGTAATTTCTAGGAGTTCAATTTCAGCTTTTCTTAGACCCTCTACATTTCTTTCTCTTTTTTTTGGGGGGGGGAGATGGGGGGTAAATAGGGATTGAACCCAGGACTATTTTACCACAGAGTTACCATTCCCAGCCCTTTTTATTTTTTATTTTGAGACACGGTTTCACTAAGTCACTTAGGGCCTTGCTAAGTTGCTGAGGTTGGCCTTGAACTTGCCATCCTCCTGCCTCAGGCCCCTGAGTTGCTGGGGTTCCAGGCATGCGCCCATCTACTCTTAGCATCCATGGGATTATTTTTAAGATTCTGTGTATGAGTGAGCTCACGCAGTACTTGTCTTCCTGTGCCTGGCTCAGGATAATGGTCTTTAGTCCCATCCATGTCGTCACATTCCTTTTTATGGCTGAACGGTATTCTTTTGTGTATATGTCCCACGTTCCCCTTCTCCATTCAGCAGTTGAAGAACACTTAGGTCATTGGTATTTTGATAAGGATTGCGTTGAGCCTATAGATTGCTTTAGAATGTGGACATTTTAACAATATTGATTTTTCCAATTCATGAACATTGATGTATTTCCATTTTTAGTGTCCTCCTCAATTTCTTTCATCACTATTTTATAGTTAAAATTGTAGAAATCCTTCACCTCTTTGGTTAAATTGATTCCTTGGTAGTATTATTTTTGGTAGCGGATGTGAATGGGAGTGCTGTCTTCTGTTTCTTGTAATTTAGTTCTGATTTTTGTATGTTGATTTTATATCCTCCAATTTTGCTGAATACATTTATTCTAATACTTCTGATGGAGTTTTGGGGAAGATATATATATATATATACATATATACACACACACATTTATATATATAAATATATATCACACACACACACACACACACACACACACATATAATCATCTGCAAACAGTGATAAATTGACTTCTTTTCCAATTTGAACATACTTTCTTCTTCTTGCCTGACTGCTCTGGGTAGGACTTCCAGAGCTATTTTAAATAAACGTGGTGGAGATGGACAGCCTTGTCTTGTTCCAGGTCTTAGAGACAAAGCTTTTAGCTTTTCCCCATTCAGTATAATGTTAGTTGTTGGCTTATTACCAATGGCCTTTATAGTATTGAGATATATTCCTTCTTTACCTGATTTGTTCAGTGGTTTATCATGAAAGATGTTAAATTTTATTAATACTTTTTACATCTTTTGAGATGATCACATGGTTTTGTCCTTCATTTTTTTTATTGCAGTTTATCATGTTTATTGATTTGCACATGTTAAACCATCCTTGTATCCTAGGGATGGATCCCACTTGATCATGAATAATATTTTTAATATGGTTCTATATTTGGTTTGTTGGTTTTTTTTTGAGCATTGTTTTTTGCATCTATGTTCATAAAGGGTATTGGTCTTCTTGTTTTTATTGTGTCCTTGTCTGATTTTGGTATCAGAGTAACTCTGGTCTTGTAGAATATTTTTGGAAGGATTGGTCCTCTCCAAAATTAATTCTTCTGAAATCATTTTTTAAAAATGATTTCAGAAGAATTAATATTAGTTCTTCTTTAAAGTTTGGTAGAAGCTGGGTGCAGTGGCACACACCTGTAATCCCAGTGGCTCGGGAGGCTGAGACTGGAGGATTGCGGGTTCAAAGCCAGCCTCAGCAACAGCTAGGCACTAAACAACTTGCTGAGACCCTGACTTTAAATAAAATACAAAATAGGGATGGGGATGTGCCTCAGTGGTTGAGTGTCCCTAGTTCAATCCTGAGTATCCCCCTACCCACCGCCCCAAAAATGTTTGGTAGAACTCAGCATTGAAGCCATTTGGTTCTAGGGTTTTCATTGGTAGATTTCTTATTATTGATTCAATCTTATTGCTTTTGGTTGCTTTCAGGTTTTCTATTCCTTTGTGATTCAATCTATGTGTCCAGTTATCTGTTTCTTCTGAGTTATCACAGTTGTTGGTATACAGTTGTTCAAAATGTCTCTAGTGATTCTTTGTACATCTGCAATTTCAGTTGTATTGTTACTTTTCTCATGATTTTTTTCTTTTTTTTCTTGAAGAAGCAGTGCTTCCATTGATCATATGTATTTTTAAATTATTTTATTTCTGTTTTGATCTTTATTAACTCTTTCCTTGTACTAATTTTGAGTTTGTTTTTGATTTTGAGATACAACAAAGGGGATGTTTATTTGAAATCATTTGACTTGTTTTGATGTGTAGTTGGCTGTAAATGTTTCTCCTGGTATTGCTTTTGCATAATCTCTTAGATTTTCCTATGTTGTGTTTTCCATTTTTACTTGTTTCAAGAAAATTTTAATTTCCTTTCTTGATTTCTTCCTTTATCCATTAGTTGTTCAAGAGTAAATTGTGTAATTTTCCTTATTTGTATAGTTTCCAAAGTTTTTCTTGTTTTGATTTGCAGTTTTATTGTATTGTGGTTGGAAAAGATATTCAATATGATTTCAATTTTTGAAAATGTGTTGAGACTTGTTTTGTGGCTCATCGTATGATCTATCCTGGACAATGTCCCATGTCCTGTTGAGAGGAATGTGTACTCTACAGTGGTTGGACAGAATGAAGAGTGTGTAAGTGTCTGCTAGGTCCATTTGGTTTAGGACACAAGTTAACTTAGTGGTTTCTTTGTTGATTTTCTGTCTGGATGATCTATCCTTGCTGAAAGTGGGTTGATAAAGTCCTGTACTATTATTATAGTGGAATTTCTCTCCCTTTAGGTCTATTAATATTTGCTTATACCCATGGGTCTTCCAATATTGGGCACACGAATAATTAGAATTGTTGCTTCTTGAAGAATTAACACTTTTATCATTATAAAGTGATCTGCCTTGTCTCTTTTGTCTGCTTTTGATTTAAAGTCATTTTATGTAAGTATGGTTACTTCCGTTTTCTTTGGATTCTATTTACAGGGAATATTTCATTCCACCCCTTCACTTTCAGTTCATGCATGTCCTTAGAGATGAATTGTGTTTCTTGTAGGCAACATATAGTTGGGTCTTTTTTTTTTCCTCTTCTTTTTTAATCCATTTAGTCACTATGTCTTTTAATTGGAGAATTTAATCCACTTACATTTAAGGTAATTATTATTGATGAGGAAGATCTTACAGATGTTTTGTGAGCTGTTTTCTAGTTTTGTTTTGTTTTGTTTTGTTTTTTGGTATCAGGGATTGAACTCAGGAGCACCTGACCACTGCCATATCCCCAGCCCTATTTTGTGTTTTATTTAGAGACATGATCTCACTGAGTTGCTTAGCACTTCGCTTTTTGCTGAGGCTGGCTTTGAACTCACCATCCTCCTGCCTCAGCCTCCCGAGCTGCTAGGATTATAGGCGTGTGCCACCACTCCCGGCTGCAGTGTGATTTACTGTAGTAGTATGTTTTGATTCCTTGCTTATTTTGGTCACAGATTTTTACTTTGTGGTTATCATAAGTCTTAACAAAAAACATCTTGATTATAACAAAATATTTTGAAATATAGTAACTTAGCATGATTGTGAAGAAATAAGAGAAAATACTCATAAAAACTCTACACTGCACTCCATTTCTTCCACATTTTACATTTTCCTATATTGCCTATTTCTTAACATTTTAATGTAATTATTACTGTTAATTATTTATTTTTCAGTCTTATGCTGTAGGTATGAATGGTTTATGCACCACATATGTCTAGTTACTTTTACCAGTGGGCTTCATTATACCTTGTGATGTTTTCTTCTTGCTTATTACGATATATCTTGGGATAGACTTGAGTTCAGTCTTACTGGAGGCTTTTGACCTCCCTGTACCTGGATATTTGTATCCTTCTAGAGGTTTGAAGTTTTCTGTTACCACATCTTTGAGTAAACTTTCCATCCCTTTGGCACACTTGAGTCTGTCTTGAACTCCAGTAATCTGGTAACCTGGATGTTTGTTCTTTGAATGCTCTTCCAAAATTTTCAGAAGTTCTCTTGATTCCTTTTTCTTTCTTCTCCTCCAATTGTTTTTTTTTTCAAATAGCCTGTGTTTGAACTCACTAATTCTTTCTGCTGTTTGCTCTATTCTGCAAAAATTGATACTTTCTATCATGTTTTCGCTGATTTTGCAATGCTGGGGATTGAACTCAGGGCCTCACACATGCTAGGCAAGTGCTTTACTAACCCTAGACCCTCTATTGTGTTTCTAAATTCACTTGGTATATTTTTCAGCTGAAGGATTTCTGTGTGACTTTAAAAAATTGCTTCCTTCTGTCTAAGTTTCTCTTATAAGATACTGAGGCATTTCTGTTTTCTTGGAGCTCATTACATTGCATTAAAAAAGCTGTTTTAAAATTCTCCATTTGAGGGTGGGCCCCTTTTGGTTACTACATGGTTGGTTTCTGGTGCTTTGATTGAGAGGTGAGGTCATGGTTCCTTGAAAGTTCTCAGCGCTTGCTGGAGTGTGATGTTATCTGTGCATTGAGGGGTTGGGTATTTGTTTATTCCATCTTCACAACCCTGCTTCTTGCCTGGCTTGCAGGTGGTCCAGCATGCTGCTTATGTTATCTGAGCTGGCGTTCACTTGGGCTATTTCAGTGCTAGGTGGTGCCCTAGGTTTAGGTCTGTCCTGAGTCAGTTGTTGGTGTGTTGCTGGTGTCTTACCACTAGAGGGCAATCTAAGCTCAGGCTTGTCCAACTCCACCATTGGTGTGTTCAGTGTTGAGCTGGGGGAGGCTGTCCTCAGAGCCTTTTCCTAAGGCTGGGGTAGGTCCTGAAATCTCATCTACAGCCATTGCTCTTTGGTCCCTGTAGAATTCTGCCTGGCCTGGACAGAATCACTGCCCCTGCAATGGGACTTGGAGCACACCTTCCTTTTCTTGCCTTGAGGATTTATTTACTCTGTGTTATGCTGCTGAGGGTTGGGGAAGAATGGGGCTGGGAGTCCTGGGCTCACCCAGTGCTACCACACTGGGTCACATGAAGAGTTCACAGCCCATTAACAGGCTACCTGTTGTGGGTAGCCTCTATTGATATGGCCCCATGGCAAAAGACTACTGTAGCTGGGCACAGATGATGCTGGCTGGAATAGAAGTCTGTATGCCTCTGCCCCACACCAGGGCTATTCAGAGATGCAGGTAGGCTTGGGGATGGGGCTGTTAGGATCTGCCCAGTGGTAGGTTTTACCAACCTGGCACCAAATTCCAAGGGCAAAATCCTGTGCTTACTATCTTGTCCTACCCCCAGCAAATAGTCTTGCTCCATGTTATGCTACTCAAGGCAGTGTTGGTAACAGCAGTCCCTTGACCACTAAGGCTGACACTAAGCAGGGTTGTGCCTGAGTCTCACAGCTGCAGGACCTATATGGTCTCAGGCCTCCCCCACAGATGGTGTTGACAGAGGCTGGAACCCAGGCAGGTCTAGAGATTCTTTGAGCCCTGGCCTGGGCATGGCTGGGGAAGATGAGGTGGAGTCTAAGCTGGGTGGCATCTAAGTCTCATAGATACAAGGGCCTGCAGAGTCTCAGGAGGGTTGTGTGCCCCCAGCCCCTCCATGGCTGGCACTGATACAAGTCAAAAACATGAGTCTGTCCTGCAGTGCAGGTCTTTCCCTGAGGCTGGGGTAGGTCTAGAAGCTCCATCCGTGAGCTCTGGCTGATTGTAGATCTTTCCCTTTGGCTTCTGCCTGGTGCTGGGTCTTGCAGTGGCAGGCCCAGCTGTGCTTCCTTGGGGATATGTCTGTGGAGAGACAATTGCTGGAGGACGTAACTTGGCTGTCATCTCCTAATTCGGCTATGGAGAATTTTCCTCTTTATTATGGTGTTGTGTCTTACTTGATAATTTATTATGTGATTATTGACATTGACTTTTATCTTGATGGGTGCTAGATATTTTTGTATTCCTCTATGTGTGAGCTTTCTGGGACACAATAGTAAGTTACTTGGTCCTTGATTACAATTTGATCCTTTTGGTTCTTGCTACAAGTGTTAGATGGAACCAGAATAGCATTTAGACTAGAGCTAATTTTCCCCATTATTGAGGCAAAACTCTTTTGAGTACTCTGCCCATTATCCTGTGAATTGCCGCATTCTGGCTGGGCACAATTCAGGAGCCACTTATCAAGCAGAAACGAACTTTATTTTTAGAACACACGCACCACAGGAGCTCTTCAGGAATTCCCTCAGAGCCCAACTGCCACCACTGGCTTCCCACAAGCCTCTCAACCCCCACTCCTCCTGCTCTTGAGGCCGATTGGCTGGGTCATGTGGGCAAAGCCAAAGAGTCCCCCAATGAGCAGCTCCGTGGTCTGAAAGGGCGGGGAAACAGCCCAATGAGCATCACCGCAGAGGAGCCAATCAGCTGGCAGCTGGAAGTTTGCTGGGGCTGCTGTGAGCCAATCATCAGCTGGCAGTTAGCAGTTTGCTGGGGCCACGGTGAGCCAATCAGCTGGAAGTTTGCTGGGGCTCTCAACAGTGAATGATGAGGTTTTTCACTCTGGGTGACTGGAACAGACACTTTCATGGCTCCATGTGAGCACAGAGGATTTCTCACTTCCCTCTGATCCTTAGGTGGTTCCTTTACCTTTGGTAAGCTCCGCACACACATGCCTTTATCAGTGGCTCAGCTGAAAACTCAAGGGAAACTTTCTGTAGAGCTCCAGAATTATCTTCTTCTGTGTCCTCATTCTCTCTGGTACTCTGCTCTGTACATTCCTCTCTCCTCAAATCAGGGAGACCTCTGGGCTGGGCTCACCCTTCCTGGGCTGCAGCCAGAAAAACTTCTTTAGGAAATACAGTGGGAAGACTCTAGAGATTGTCTTGTTTTTCCCCTCTTAGGGATCACTGTCCTGTTTTCCAAAGTCCAATGTTTAAAAACTATTCTTAAATTTCATTTGCATTTCTTTGGCTATATTAGGATATTTAAATTACCCATTGGGTTTTGCATATCTCTTCAGGCTTTGCCTCTGAAGCTCCAAAACTCAAAGATTATGGTAATCACAGACCTGGGGGATTCAACTAGTGTCATTAGGACATCTCTGGGCTCTGCACTGGTTTCGTTCTCAGGCTTCATGGGGTGATATCCACAACTCATGTTTAAGGCCCTTGAGTAAGTCCAGCAGACAGGAGAGTGGTCTCCTTGGGCCTGTAAAGCAATGACTTCAGCAGAGTCTAATCACGTGTCATGGGCTGTGTTTAGTTATGCGCTGATCCCTTAACAATTACTGTAGTTGTCAGGAATGGCATTAGCCAGGTGAAAGCAGGGGCAGGAAAGACTGGGTGACGAAAATCAGGGAAAATGATGCTGGCAAGTAGATCAGTGTGAGCTGTTACAGTCATCCTGTGGTCACCTCAGGAGAGCACTAGGAGTCCTGTAGCTGGCTCTGGATTCTCAGGATGCCACACCACCTCAGTTGGCTGTTCCTCTTAAAGCTGAGCCACAAAGACGGACCGATGCTTCCTGGTTTAGAATAATTTCCTTCCTAAAAGTAGCCGGACATATTTACAGCCTGGAGCATATTCAACACCTCAGAATCTCTTTGGATATCGATTTTTGAAGTTCCACAATTACGTTGAGCCTAGGTAATTCAAAAGGTCAGGTTGAATAGTTTCTGGTTCTCTCTGCTGAATCCGTTTATTTGATGTAGTCACTTGAACAAGACAAATTCAGCTTTCTGCTTTCTTTATTTACACGTCACTTGAGTTTTGTCAGTCCCTGGAGTTGGTTTCTTTTGTGCCATCTAATTTCAGGAAATTGTGAAAAAATTTCAGCAAATGTCTTAAAGGAATCAACATATTCACCCCCTGCTTGTTTTGAATATTAGAGATCCTAAATTTTAAGGGCATGTTAAAATGTCACAATTTGGAACATGTGAATCTTATTTGTAATTTGTCACAGTACAAAATTACCTGATTGGCCAGGTGTGGTGGTGCATGCCTGTAATCCCTGCATCTGGGGAAGTAGAGGCAGGAGGATCATGAGTTCAAAGCCAGCCTCAGCAATTTATCAAGGCGCTTAAGCAACTCATGGAGACCCTGTTTCTAAATAAAATACAAAATAGGACTGGGGATGTGGCTCAGTGATCAAGTGTCCTTTAGTTCAATCCCTGGTGCCACCCCCCGCAAAAAAAGATTACCCGATTAATGAAATGAAAGCTTCATCACCTATTTTACTTATTTTGTGTTGAAGCTCCTCAAAAAAATTTTTTTTAAAAAAAATTTGTAGTTGTAGATGGACAGCATGCCTTTATTTCATTTGTTTATTTTTATATGGTGCTAAGGATCGAATTTAGTGCCTCATAAGTACTAGGCAAGCACTCGGCCACCCAGCTACAGCCCCAGACCCTCAAATTTTTATTATTATTAAGTTTTGCCTTTTCCTTTCATGGTAGAGTCCCATCTATACCATGTGAGTCAACCTTTTCCATGCTTGTGACAAATGGCTTAAATGTTTTCTAATAGGTGTCTTAGCCTGCCAGTTCATGTGCAAGGGCCCATCAGGTAAGGCATTTGTTGAATATCATCTGGCTGGTTCAGGTGAGCTGCATGGCCTCAAGGGCCCTATGTCAGACACCCTACTCTGTACAACCCTCATTCCACATAGGAGAAAACAGGGAGGTAAAGTGGCTGACTCCTGTTGGTGAGCAGTAGCCCATTACAGCTCCTAAGCCTCCTCCCACTTCCCCAGCCAGAGAATTCCACCACTGTCCCCCTTCCCCCAATGGGGATTGGACCCAGGGGTGCTCTACCACTGAGCTATATCCCCAGCCCTTTTAAAATTTTATTTTGTGACAGTATTGCTAGGTTGCCCAAGATGGCCTTGAACTTCTGATCCTTCTGCCTCAGCCTCCTGAGTTACTGGGAATAGAGTTGTGTTCCACTGTGCCTGGCTCTTAATGCAGGGAATTTTTAAAAATATATATTTTTTAGCTGTCAATGGATCTTTATTTATTTATATGTGGTGCTGAGAATTGAACCCAGTGCCTCACACATGTTAGGCAAGCACTTTACCCCTGAGCTACATACAACTCCAGCCCATTAATGCAGGGAATTTTAAGCAGTGGAAAGAAGATGAATTTGGGGCAGACAGATATGCATTCCCTTTTTGGCTCCACCATGTGTCACTTGTGAATGATTGTTTCCTCTCGGGATTGTTTCCATCTATAAATTTGTAACTTCTATGTGGCAGTACTGTTGTGAGGATGGATAAAACTTTGATTTCACTTTCCCATTGACCTCTATCCCTGTTCTGTACTTTCTCAGGGCAGGAATCAATTCTGAAAATCACTGCTAAATGGATAAAACTAATTTCTGAGTTAGCCAAATTAGTCTTGTTGGTACACGTTTCTTGAACTGCCAAACCTGAGAGAACAACTATATGACCATTGTAATACTGTGGATGGCCTGCCAAGGTAACCCATTTCAGGACACATCTAAGCTGTGGACTGAGAAAGGCCAAGATTTCTCTACCAACATTAAAAAAAAAAAAAATTCTCAAGAAACTTATAGGCCACAGGAAAAGTTTCTCAGAAACTTAGAAATGAGCTTGATTTTCACAAGGCAAAATGTTTGTGACTTTAAAGCAATTCTGAAGAAAAATACCATACCTTTATTGATATGGCTGTTTCTTTCCAGTATATTTGTAAACACAAAGACAATATGAAGAGACCTTGTCTTTTGTAGTTTTGATCCTGCACCCCCATTTTCTAAACAAATGTTAAATAGCTGAAGTACAATTTCTCTGTTACTGAGGAAGCAGGGACATTGCTTAATCTCCTCAGGAGTTCGACACAGCCTTGTTTTCTCTACATACATCTCTCCTCAAGTCCTGAGCATAAGCTGTTCAGATGCTTTGGCGATGATATGGGCTCTGCTTCCATAGGAAAGGTGAGGTGAATGTGAACCCCACCCCTCTACTTCAAGGGACTTCTTTTCCTTCTCTTCAAACTTACTTCAGCCAAAGTGTACACTGGATCATGTACTTGGTTGCATAGTACTAGCCAAATTCAAGTCTTGGCCCTGTCAAACCTGCTTCTTGGGGACAGCCTCCATCAGTGACTTCTTGGCTTTTCAGATTCTGAAAGACCATCCCAGCTGAGTTCCCTGTGAGCCATAGGGCCTGCACTGAGACACAACAGTTGGGCAGCTTCCTCTGTCCCTTCCTTACATTTCTTCTCCAGCAGGTGCTGATCTCAAAAAACACTTCTTCATTAGCATGCTAATCTGTTTGAGCCTGTTTTTTGAGGAACAACCTGTGACTACTGTGTTCCAGATGTTACTGATTTGTTATTTTAAAAATTTGAGTAAATTTAAAATCTATTGAGATCTATTTCAAGTTTCAGAATATGGTATATGTTAATAAGTGTTCTGAAGTGCTTGAAAAGAGTGCTGCTCTTTTTGGGTGGAGTGTTCTAGATCATCCTGGTTTATTTAGGTATGCCCCGTGTAATCACATAGGTCCATTAAATGTGGAAGGAGAAAAACATGAAATAAGAAGGACTTGGCTGGATACTGCTTGCTAGCTTTCCACATGGGGCCATTAGCCATGGATTATGGCGACCACTAGCAGCTGGAAAAGCAAGTGAGCCCCTGGGTTCCTCAGAACCTCCAAGGAACACAGCCCTTCCCATTCCTTGACTTAAGCCCAGTGAGACCCATTCTAGATTTCTGACTTCCAGAGTAGTAAGATAATAAATTTATGGTGTTTTAAGCCAGTGGATTTGTGATTTGTTACAGCACCAGTAGGTATTCTTCAGGTAACAGCTGTAAAAATGAAGAATATGGAAAACAACAACCCCTAGGGAGAAAGGAGGACACTGGGTGGGTGGGAGTGTGGGGGCAAAAGCAAACAATGAGTCTTCCGCTCTGGACTTTCACCCTTTCCCAGCAAAAATGGGTTTCAAACTTTTGCAACTGTTTCCCTGATTTAGGCTTTGAACTTGCACAATTTTCACACCTCTACTTAACAAGTTCAGTCTTTTCCCTGGTTTCCTGATCACAAGGGAGTAACAGTAATTAAGTAATGTCCTCATCTCCAAATTATAGCAGCTGTGATATTTTTGGTTTTAAATAGATTTTTATCCTTATTGGGGATTGTGTTTTTCTGTTGTTTTGCATTTGATTAGATTTCAAATTCAATTTTTTTTACCTTATTGGGTGCTAAAAAATTTTATAATTCTTGTAGTCTTGAGCATTGGTCTGGGATATGGTTATTTGGAAATAATTTGATCTTTTTAGGCCTTGCTTATAAGCTTTGTAGGACTCAAGAGCAGTTCTTAGTTTGGGACTATTTTCCTCACTAACATGGCAATATACTTGTAAGTTTTTGATTCTATGTGAATTGTGCATTTTTCTACTCTGGTTGTGAGCTCTGAGGATTGTTCCCTCCAATTATTTTGGGGTGGTTCTTTCCCCACTCTCAGGTAGTTTTCCTCCCTTGCCTGGTAGGTACTCTACTGAATGAGGACCCTCTGCTAAGCTGGAGTATAGTGTCTTCTCTGACATTCTACCTTGAATACTGTGGCCACCCCTGAATACCCAGAACTGTCTGCTCAGTTAAGGGGCACTAAGGGTGTTCTGGCACCAGAGTTAACAATCTAGGAATCACCCTATTTAATTCCTGTCTGCAGGACTACAGTCTTAGCTGCTGATGTGCAATATTTTAAAGGACTGTTGTTTTAATATTTTGTCCAGTTTTAAAATTATTGCTGGTGTGAGGGTAAAGCAGTTACCTAGTGCTCTATCTTGGCCTAAAGTGGTAGTTCCATTTTACTTGTTTGATGTCAGCAATACTATTACTAATGTTCTTTTTTTTCATTCCTAATACTGGGATTTTGTGTCTTTTCACTTTTTTTTTTTTTTCCCATCAGTTGGTTCTTGTCTTAATTTGTCAGCTCAGGAACCTGTAACAAGATATCACAGATTTGGTTGCTCAAAGAACAGACATTATTTTCTCATAGTTCTGGAAGCTGAAGTTCAAAATCAAGGTGCTATCAGGTCTGTCTTCTGATAAAGCCTTCCTTCCTCTGTGAACATGTGGTGAGAGGAGATTTTTGAAATTTCTTCCTCTTTTTATGAATAACATTATAGAATTAAGACCTCATATATGTTAATTATCAAGTGTAGGTTTACTGTAGCCAGCTAGATAAAGTTGATTAATTCTGCCTTCAAATTTTGTGTTTGTTCTGAACACATTTCCACAATGCCTTTTAGTTTCTCTGAAGTAAATGTTCATTAATTTGATAGAAGTTATTCCAGGTTATAACTGTTGGTACTATCAAATTTTGGTACCTCATTTGTCCTTTTTTTTTTTTTTTTTTTGATATTGGGGATTGAACTCAGGGATACTTAACCACTGAGCCATAACCCCTGCCCTTTTTTTATTTTATTCATAGACAGGATCTAAGTCTAAGTTGCTGGGGCTGGCTTTGAACTCTTGATCCTCCTGTCTCAGCCTCCAGAGCCAGTGGGATTACAGGTGTGCACCACAGCTCCTGGCCCTCATTTGTCTTAATGAATAATGAATACATAATTGAACAATACTTCTTGTTGGCATTACACACCATGAAGCATGGAATCAAGTTTAATACATATTATTTAGAATTTAAGGGGATGAATATTATTTGTATTTGTTCATTCCAAACCATGTTAGTGTTGTCCTGTCAACATACAGAAAGGAAAAGACTTATAAAATGTACATAGGTGTGCCAGATGGAGAATAGACATTAAAGTGGTTTTAAAATCTCCACTTACACTGGATGTGGAGGTTCATGCCTATATTTCCAATGACTTAGGAGGCTGAGAAAGGAGGGTTGCAAGTTTGAGGTCAGCTTCAGCAATTCAGCAAGACCCCATCTCAAAAAATAAAAAGGGCTGGGGGATGTAGCCTAGAGGTATAGCACCTCTGGGTTTAATCCCTAGTACCCAAAACAAACAAGAAACTTCACCTAATATCTGGCACACATGTTTATGTACATTTTATAATGTGAAAACCAATGAACTATAAAAAAGTAGTTTTACAATTAAAAATGTATGTAAGGGATTCATGAACCAGTCAAGTAATATTTGTATAGGATAACCTTAGACTTTTAAAGGTCAATTGTAGTCATCTGTTAAACATAACAGGAGAAAGAAAAATGTTAAAATTTTTATTTCTGAAATGCTTTATTCTTTTAATCAGTATACATTATATTAAGTATAGAATTTCCTTAAAAATTAACAACTCTTGGGTTTCACTGTTAGGACATTGTTTTAGAAAGGAAAATATCTGGCTCTTTTGACTTTTCTTTTTAACATTTATCCAGGCTCCAAGTGGATTATCATATTAAGGTTCTTCTGTGTTATTTCTGTCCAAGTTGTGACAGCTAAAACAAAACACAAAATTATAACTTTAAAAAAAATCACAAAGAATGGTTATGCTTTCAAAATATACCTGTAAACACCCTAAGAAAATTCACTTTCATCACAGTAAAATTTAGGTTTCCTATTTGATTCACTGCATTCCTAAAATAATAATAATAAACTTTAACAACTGAATTAAACAAAACCCTGGGCTGGGGATGTGGCTCAAGCGGTAGCGTGCGCGCCTGGCATGCGTGCGGCCAGGTTCGATCCTCAGCACCACATACAAACAAAGATGTTGTGTCCGCTGAAAACTAAAAAAATAAATATTAAAATTCTTTCTCTCTCTCTCTCTTTTTAAATGATAAACTTAAACCAAATGTAAAAATCAACTAGCCAAAGACAGTGGACAGCAACTAGAAAAGAGTCACCACCCAGAAGGAGGGAATAGCCCTGACTGATTCCCAGGTTTTGTGGTTCTCAGCTGGTGTTATACTGGGGAGTTAGAACTGTGAGAGAAAACTGGCAGTCCTTCTTGCCTGGAAGAATCAGAGTGTGCTTAAAGCAACTAAAGAAACTGGAAAGTGAAGGTGGATCCTGGAAAGGAGGGAGAGACAGATGGGAATGAAATCCTTAAATTCTGTGTAGACATTCCCTAAATCTATCATGAAACCTGAACCTCTCATAAATGGGAGAGACTAAGAAGTCAGGATTTGAGATCCTGCCCAAGAAAACAGTTTGAAGTGAGTCCAATCAAGGTAACTGCCTATCTCCAAATCAATATTCTTAAGAGAAACAGAATTCAGTCTTCAAAACAGAACATTTATAAAGTTAAGAACATAATATGATGCTAATCAATATATGAAGAAATAGAAAAATGTGCCCCATACTCTAGAGACAACCAATTGTGACTGGCAGGGAGATGATCTTTATGTTGTAATTTAAAAAGGTTTTAAAAGCAGCTCTAACTACCTTCAATGAAGTAAAGAAAAATATGCTCCCAAAAAATAAAAAAAAAATCAGCAGAGAAAATGAAATAATGCAAAAGGAACCAAATGAAAATTCTAGAATTGATAAGTATCTCCACAAGACACTAATTAAAAACAACTAAGCCAATGGCAGAAAGATAGTAGAGGGAAAGGAAAGGTGAAGTACTAAGACTGAATCAGAACAAATTATATTCTATGCTTTTATAATTTTTTCAAAATGAATCCTATTTTGTATAACTAAAAAGAACCAATTAAAAAATATTGCTTGCCTGGGGTTGTAGCTCAGTGGTGGAGCACTTGCCTCACACATGTGAGGCACTGGATTCAATCCTCAACACCACATAAAAATATTGTGTCCATTTACAACTAAAAGATTAAAAAAAATTGCAACATAGAACTGACAAATACATTATAAAAAGCAAAAGAGAAACAATAAAAGACTTAGAGCAATATAAATTGTACATTCTGAATAGCAGAATTCTTAGGGATCTGTGGGACAACATATATGCCAAACACACAGTCCTACAATAATGCATAATGATGGGTCTATGTTCTGAAAAATATATCATTAGGTGGTTTCATCATCATGAAAACACCAATGATGTAAACTTAGACAAATCTGGTCTGAGTGGTACAACTTCCTATATGCATACCCAGGTTATTTGGTAATGCCATTGCTCCTAGGCTACAAACCTGTACATCAAAACGGAAAAAAATACAGTAAAATAGTATAAAAGATAAATGATGTGCCTGTATAGGCCACTTTCCATAAATGGATCTTATAGGACTGGAAGTTGGTCTGAGTGAGTGAAAGCTCAGAACATTATTGTACACTGTTGTAGACTATAAACACTATGCCTTAGGCTACATTAAATTTCAACACTTACTATCAGAATCAAGTACATAATATACATAACCATATGTGCTAAATATTATGAGTGGCAATGCAATAGGTCTGTCTACATAGCACCACAACACTTACCTAATGTGCTGCATTATGATGGCTCTGGTATCACTTGATGATGGGAATTTGTCAGCTGTGTTATAATCTTATGAGAGCACAGCTGTATTATATTGTATACATGGGCTGTTGTTGACTAAAAAATCATTATGTGGCTAGAGAATATGTAAAAGGAGTCCTAAAATGAGAAAGAAAATCGGGCATAAAAATATTTGAAGAAAAAAATGTCTGAAAATTCCCTGAATTAGTGAAGATATAAACTTAGCCAGGAAATTTATATCCAGTTTTCTCCAACCAAGACATATATGTCATACTCTTGAAGAGTATGACCTTATAGTTTTATTGAACTCTGAATGACTGTTGACTTATCAGAAAAAATGAAGGTTGGAAGACAGTAAAATATCTCAAGTCTATATAACACAACTAACACTGAAGAGTAAAGGTAAAATAGATATTTTCATAATAGGAAATTAAGAAAATTCACGGCTAGCATACCTGAGGCACGGTAAATTCTAAAAGATGTTTTTCAGTCAATACAGAATTTAAAATTTTTTGGAAACAGAAGAAAATGGAGAGTCATAAATATCTGTAGAAAAGCAAAGGATTTGTTTGTCATCATTTTTGCCTCAGTTGTGTATATCATTGTCCATTGTCTTGTGAAATTATTGGTGTATACACGTGTAAAATATGGGAGAATAGTTCTATAGTTGTAAGGTTTCTAAATTTAGTGCAACTGGACAATATTAACTCTAGTCGACAAATAGTTAAAGATGTATATAGCAGTATATAGCAGTTGCTTTAGAGATCATACTCTATGAATTAATAATGCATAGATGTAGCTTAAAAAAAATTCTGTAGATGAATTAAAATGGAACTCTAAAGTTTTCAAAAATCCAAAGGAAGCATGTAAGGAAAAACAGAAGAATCCTAAACAGGAGACTAAAAGAAAAGCAAATAGTAAAATGGTAGACAGATTCTCAGTAATTACATTAGATGGTAACAGGTCAAAGACTCTAATTAAAAGGTAGACACTTCAGAATGGTTAATTTAAAAAGTTCAACTATAAGAGAGAAATGAATTACAGTAGATGGGGTAGAGAGAGAAGATGGGAGGGAAGGGGGGAGAGTAGAGGAAAGGAAGGGCAGCAGAATACAACATACACTAGTTTGGCAGTATGTAAAAATGTGGATATGTAACCGATGTGATTCTGCAATCTGTATACGGGGTAAAAATGGAAGTTCATAATCCACTTGAATCAAATGTATGAAATATGATATGTCAAGAGCTTTGTAATGTTTTGAACAACTAATAAAAAAAGTTCAACTATATGCTGTCTACAAGGTAAGTTGAAAATAAATAGGTGGAAAAAGTTTTAACATTGCTACTCTAGCCTCTTATGCTTACCATTTGCAATGTTAATATATGATAAAGTAGACTTTAAGTCAAAGAGTTTTATTAGTTATGTAGGGAAATACCACATAATGATAAAAGTGGCCATTAGAAAAATGATGAATCATAAAATGTGTATATATCCAATAGCCCCAAATACAGAAATGGACAGAAGCAAAGGGAGAAAGAGAATTCCACAATCCTATTTGGCAATTTTAATAGCAGATGATAGAAAGGACTCACCCTCCAAACCAAAACCAGAAAGCACACTTCAAACTAACAGAGAAGCTGAGCAATGCTATCAGATACCCTGACCAAACTGATATTTACAGAACTCTATACATAACTTCTGCAGAAACTCATTTTTTAAGAGTATATGGAATGGTTGGCAAGACAGGCCTATATGTTAGGCCATTTAAAGAAATTTCAATACATTTTAAACTGAAGTTATGTAAAAAATGGTCTACAACTACAAGGCACTATTAGGTATTTATGAAATCCTGGAATATAAGAACAGTATTATAAATAATACTTAGAATAAATCACAAGGTAAATTACAAAATATTTAAAAGTGATAATGAAAATAAAATAAAAATTTGTAGAATATGCTTAAGTATTATTGTTTGGCAGAAATTAATTTTAAGGCTATAAATGCTTATTTTAGGAAAGCACTAAAGTTAATAAGTTTTCAACTTAAGCTAGGAAAAAAGTTAATAGATTAGAAATAGAAAACAAATGAGAACAGTAACAAAGGCAACATCTGGTTCATTAAAATGATAAACAAATTTGAGATTCCCCTTGTTAACCTAAATAAGACAAAAATTTCATTTATTGGGAAAAATAACTAAATAGACATTTCTCAAGAAGAAACAAATGGCCAACAAATACATGAGAAAATGTTCAACATCTCTAACAATGAGGGAAATGTGAATTAAAACTATACTAAAATTTTATCTCACTCCAGTCAAAATGGGTATAATCAATTATGGGTCAGCATCCCAACTGAAAGCTAAGATCAATATAAGATTGTTAGTGGCAACAATCCTAAAAGGACCATGTGGACAATCAATATGCCTCAGTTATTGTAGTCATTAACTTTAAAGGTGAACATAATTTTCCTGTATCAACTGAATATATGTTATTGCCCAGAAGTTACTTCATTTCTCAGGCCCAATCTATGACACTCTTGGCAAAATCAGATATACGGAAAGCTGAATTGAATTTTGCCTAAATAAGAACACTACTCCAATTTTAAATTTTGTCAATTTGCCTTTTCATAAAGAATTGGAATAATGAAAATGTTAGTTAAAACAAATTTTTGAGTTCTACAGTTTTCAACTGGTCTAGATGAATAGTTTTCTTTCTCTTGAAAAATATCAATGGTAACTTAAGAGAAACAAACTAAAAAAGGTATACTTTACCTGTTTTATAAACTGTGAAGCATTAAAAAGCTCACTGCAGCCATATAAAATGTGTTTGCCTTGCTTTCCCTGTAAAAAACAGAAATCATGAATAAAAACTCAGATCCAAGTGAGTAACAAAAAATATTTTCAGTTTTCCTATGAAAAAATATTAACTTGCTAGGACATTTTTGTTGTTAGTTTTGTGGATGGTGGTGCTGAATTTCAGTGTACATGTGTATCCTAAAACTGCTTGAAATAAAGAGGGATAAAGTGGTAAAATAGGCATAAGAATGATTTATTATACAAAAATAGGAGTATGATCACATTTCATAGGATCAACAATTATCCAAAAAAATCTAAGACCACAACATTCTTTTAAAGATCTATGCTACTTGAAGAAAAATATTAATTTGGCCATGTTTAGCATAGTAGGATATGATGCAGGTAGTACGGACTGTAATTTCAGTCTCACTAGTGCAACAGTATTTACATGTTAATAAATATCCTGTTCCACTCTGAAACTCTTCTTTTATTTCCACAGAATGTTGGAACCTAATTACAACACTGAAACTTCTCCACTAGAAAATGCAATTCCTATTTGTATTGTGAACTTGAAGTTAAATTCATAAGTTTTCTTTTGTAATGTAAAAAGTTTATCCCACAAAGTAATTTGATAATGCAACAAGGAATAAAAAAATTTGGCTTTGTTACATAAGAAAAGGACATTTCTGTGATGTGTAAACTAAATAAGCTGCTTGCCTTATATGAAGTAAGAATAAAAATAATAAATGAATAAAAAAATAAATAAAAAATGAATAAATGTCCTAGATGGCCGTCTATAAAGGGAAAAAACAAAAGCCACACCTTAATTATAATTTTAGGCTGGGTGTGGTGGCGCGTGCCTATAATCCCAGCTCTTCAGGAGGCTGAGGCAGGAGGATCACAAGTTCAAAACCAGCTTCAGCAACTTAGTGATGCTCTAAGCAACTTAGCAATGCTCTAACTCAGCAAGACTCTGTCTCAAAATAACACAAAAAAGAGCTGGGGATAAAGCTCAGTAGTTAAGCACCCCTGGGGTTCAATCCCTGGTACCCTCCCATTCCCCCCCTCCAAAAAAAACCTTTACAATTTTAGAAAATGAGATGGTATATGCAGCAATTACAGAAGGTCATATAACTAGGATTCTTGAGGCTATAGAGGACATAAATGAGCTATTAATAAAGGCAGAGATTATAGTATAGAAGGAGAAAGCAAGCCCAAGAAAACATCAGAGGGGATCAACATTTCTAAGACAGATCTCAGGATGTTATCTCAGTAGCACAAGACTCATCATTTTTAACTGTTAACTATCAAGATACATTCTAGACACACTTGTATCCTACCTATATATTGGGAGTTCATAATCCAAAGATAAAGTGTGTCCTTGCAACGATCCTGGGAGTTGCACTGATCAGGATTTTTTTTTTTTTTGGTGGTGGGGTGGTACTAGGGATTGAACTCAGGGGCAGTCAGCCACAGAGCCACCTCCCCAGTCCTATTTTGTACTTTATTTAGAGATAGGGTCTCACTGAGTTGCTTAGTGCCTTCCTATTGCTGAGGCTGGCTTTGAACTTGAGATCCTCCTGCCTCAGTCTCCAGAGCCACTGGGATTATAGGAGTGCACTATCGCTCCCAGCAGCACTAATCAGTTTTGGAGGTCTGTTTTTTCTTCCTGTTATACCTTGATCTCTACCTTACTAGAGCCTTATATGAAGTGAGAATAAAAATAATAATCATCATTTTCTAGTGTTAAGTGAATAAATTAAGATTACAAAATGTCATTCTAAGAATACTTTGTTTTTAGTTTTTTTCTGTCACTTCCTGCTATGTTACCCAGCCTGGTCCCGAAATCCTGAGCTTGAGAAACCTCTTACCTCAGTCTCTTGAGTAACTGAAACTTATTGGTATGTGCCACTGTGCTTGGCCTGTATGCAGGATTTTTTTTTTTTTAATAAAGCTGTTTTAATTTATTTATTTTAGTTTTTTTAGGTGTACACAATATTTTAATTTTATTTTTATGTGGTGTTGAGGATCAAACCCAGCGCCCTGCGCATGCCAAGTGAGCGCGCTACCGCTTAAGCCACCTCCCCAGCCCTTTATGCGGGATTTTTAAGTGATCTCTTAGAAGAGTAGTTACGTAAAGGTCAGGACAGCCACCAAAGAACGCTGTGCTCTAAAGATATAAAACTGAAACTATCCTATGATAGAATAAGAAGGCCAAAACATACCTTTATGTAGTCAACAAGATTTTGATATTCAATGTAGTTGCCTCCTCCCACCACAAAAACAATTGCCTACAAATGCAAACAAAAAACTAAATTGAAAGAAATAGTTAAAAACATTGTTATAATTTTCAAGCAACATAGTTTTTAGTCTGAAACCTATTCTACAATTGGGACAAAAACACTAGCTAGCCAAAGGCCACAGCTGAAGCATCTAATGGTATTTAATTAAGAAATTTCTAAAAAGTTTATACATTTATAAATTTTAATGCTTGTTCAGTGGTAAAATGAGATAGAGTTTTCAGAAACAATTTAAAGATAACTTCTTTTTTTAGTACCAAGGATTGAACCCAGGAGTGCTCAACCACTGAGCCACATTCCCAATCCTTTTTTATATTTTATTTAGAGAAAGGGTCTCACTGAGTTATTTAGGGCCTGACTAGGTTGCTGAGTCTGGCTTTGAACTTCTGATCCTCCTGTGCTGCTGGGATCACAGGCATGCACCACTGTGCCCAACACTAGAGATACTTATTATTCGTCTAATAAGTAATAGCAAATAAATCCAAAGGGCTTTCTTCAAAGGATGCTTTTCAGTTTGCAGTTATTTACTATGGGCAGGAAAATCAGAAAAACCAGCATTTACATAATTTTCTATATATGTTATTTACTGTATTTGCTGAGAAGTCTATTTGCATTTTAAATTAAAGCAGTCTTCACAAATGCATGGAATCCAATTTTATAAGCTCCACACTTAGAAAATTTTCACTGCAATCTGCAGGCCTTCTTTTTTGGCAAATTGCATAAGTTTCAGCCACTTTAAAGCTTCAATATAATAAGTATAAATAGTTTTATAAATCAGGAAAATACAGTTGCTGAGAATTAAAAAAAATCTTGGGGTACAGAATTGGATTTATCCAAATCATCATGCACTAATCATATTAGCCATGTTTATGACAAATTATTGTTCAGGTTACCTTTTATCTTTTCTAGGAGCACAAAATTTTCATGTGAAACTTACCTCCTGAAATGGATTTTTGTTCCTAGGAACTGAGCTGTAATAGAGAAAAACTATACTGAAAATCTCACCCATGGCTTTTATTATGGGTAGAACAGGTATGGGAAATACCACATTAACATATACTCCAGAGGTATGTTAGGCATTTACAGTTCTACCTCCTCTTTCTCAAGAGGGTAGTGGGTACTTGAGTTCTGCAGAGGAAGAAGCCAGAAAATGTAGAATACGTGTCTAAAAGGGAATTGGCATCCTATTGACTTTGAAATAAAATTCTAGAAAACTGAGGAGCAGGTCTCTGTATATATGTAGGTATTTTGGAGGTAAATTTCGACATACTTCAAATGTCATTTATGTTGTCTATGGGTATCTATATTTGCAGAAAAAATGAATAAACACCTATAAGATAACATAGGAAGAAAAAAGAAAATGGCAAGAGGGATCCGTATTTTGCAGTAAATTATATTTTCTTTATTACATTATTATATATTTAAAAATATTTCTTTGATATATAGAGATCTTTAATAAGGACATTTTTTCAAAGTTTTTGTGTTTCAGATACATGTTTGAGTGCTAAAACAGGCTGTACAGTGTGATTTACAAGGACAGTTGAAACTTTTTTCAATTACTCAGTGGCTAAACATAGCTCTATCACCTTTCCTAACATCTTTAGTCTGTCTAATTATTCTGTCAAAGTGGTTAGACATTCACCTGATCAAAAATGCTCCTAAATGCTTAACTTCCTTCTAATTCTGCCTCCTTCCCTCCTAATTCTGCCCATTATTTTTCTATAATTTATAAGCTATTTTTTGTATCACCATGAATTAAATCTTGAAAAATATCTGTAATAAACAAAGGCTATCTTACTATATCATGCCTGTCATAAAATACAAAAATTATTTATAGAATGTTTCACTGTCAGCAAATGTTTTTATAGCAATGGTTTCCAAGAACTGGATTTTGTAGGCAGCTACATTAAAAAAACAAAACAGTATCCAAATATAAAGCTCCTTTCTCTTCATTTGGTCTGATAAAAATATTCTTAAAACACACATTATCCAAATTTCCCTCCCCTACACTTAGTTTGTAATGCCAAAAGCCCTCCCAAATAAGAAAACCCCAAAACAAAACAAAAGAAAACAAACACCTCAAAACAAAAACCCAGTAAACAGCTACATGTATTTGTATATATACTTGGAGGGAAAAACAACAAAATACTATCTTTAATACTATCTTTGAGAGATTAGCACACAGATTGCTTCCTTTCCAGTTTTTCCACACAGTTTAAATTTTTAATATTAAGCAGTGCTGCTTTAGAGTACAAAACCAATTATTTTCATGTTTGGGAAATCCTACAACATATTATAGAAGACAGAAACTGTTTACCTGTCATTGCCACGTAGCATTTTGGGATCGAAATATCTGTAGTCGTCAGTTTCCTATTTAAAAACAAAAAACCCTTGACAATGGAATTTTTCTTTAGAAGTTCTGGCATACGGTTATCTTATATTTATGAATCTATCAATTTTGTAGCGTGTAAAACAACCACCCCTAACATTTAACGAGTAGTTACAATGTGCTAAGCATCATTTAAGTGCTTTATGTGAAATTACTCATTTAATCCTGAGTTTCTCAAGTAGCTACTATTACTATCCCCATTTTTCAGATTGGCAAGTTGAGGGGGTACTGAGAGGTTCCTAAGGTTACATATGTAATAAGTATGGGAACTCTAGCACTGGCAACAAGGCAGTTTCAATGTCCAAGTTCTACTCTCATGCTATAATGCTTCTCAAAAATAAATCTGAAAAAAAAGTCTTTTAAGTCTGAAAGTAGTTAATGTACTGAAGTATTTTTGTTTTTTAGAATTTTATCTGTATAAATTTTATCTCATGATTTTACCGAATATATGGAATACCTAACACAGGTACACATCTCTTATCTGAAATTTTTGGAGTGATATGTATTTCAGAGTTTAGGATTAAAAAAAATTTAGATAAGTAATATCAGGCATAAACTACATATAATATGGGTAGCACCTCATCATCAAATATGTTAATACTTCTATATATATGAACATTAACAGAAAATAGGATAAATAAAAACTATAAAGAGCCTCAACTGCAGTCCAGGTCAGATTTTGCCACCAAATGACTTATACAGAATCTTTTAGTTTTCAAAGCTTTTTGGATTTTTCAGAAATTGTGAATAAGGGGTTGTGGACCTCTATACTATACTGGAAACTTAACACTTTGATTAAAGAAGTTGGAAAGTATTGCTCTACTACTTATTGAATAAGGACTTTCCATTCTCTGCCTGCCTCTCCTTCCATAGCAGAATCATCCAAAGAAATTCATCTTTTCTTCTTCTGGAGTGTAGATGGTTTCACTAAAACCTGATAAAGTACAGATATACTACATGTGTTGCTACTATTTAGTTCCGCACCCAATAGTAGATACTTTCAATCAACCACAGCACCCTCAGTAAACCCAAATGTAGTGTCAGAATCCTCCAAGTAGTTTGCTTCAAGAAACCACTACCAACCAGATTTACAAGGCAAGAATAAACCTATCTGATATCTTGCCTTAACTTTATTAAGACAAAGGA
Source organism: Ictidomys tridecemlineatus (assembly GCF_052094955.1). NCBI lineage: Eukaryota > Metazoa > Chordata > Mammalia > Rodentia > Sciuridae > Ictidomys > Ictidomys tridecemlineatus. Next base: position 83,487,121 of record NC_135481.1, read on the forward strand.
GAACACTTAATAAATGTGATAAGAATGCATCTAAAAATAGGTAACAGCATTTTAAAACATTTGAGATAGGATACATTCAAGATTACCTGCCAGGTCTAACTTAGTACACTTTGCTATCTCTTCAGCATTTTGCTAATCTCCTCAGTGCCTCCAAATCAACTTGTCCATCTGGGAACAGGAGAGGTATAAGAGTGCAGGCAGCTACCTCACCTAGCAGATGGATGAAGAAATGCTTTCAAAACAGAAAACATTTACTTTTTCTAATTAAAGTATCTGTCTGTAGTAATGTGCCTTCAGTTCTATTGACTTTATAACTAATAAATGAACTTGTAATTACAACTTGGAGAAACATTTAAGACCCACGATTTAGCCATTGATGTGTTTTGCCAGAGAAATACAGAAGGATTGTGTATGCTGGGATGAGTACTAGACTGGAGGACAATAGTAGGATTTTTATTGTAATTCTGCTACTAAAAAGGTGTGACCTGGCAAGTTACTTAACCTCTCTAGGTTGCCTTGCCTCCATTGTTAAAATTATTTAGGATGTTTCCTTAAACTCTATTTCTGTGATTCCATGGTTCTTACCCTAATCAACAAAATATAATGGTAGACAATTTGGCTTGTGGTTAAAATTCCAGTGCTGCCACATACTAGCTGTATATCCCTGAGCAAGTTTAATGACCTTATTGTGACTCAGTTTCTTCATCTATAGAAATGAGAATAAAGATAACAATACTCTTCTTGGAAGGTTCTACTGAGGATTAAATGATATAACAGGTAAAAAATGCTTTGCATGGTTCTTGGTACTTAGTAAGTATGCAATATCTGATAATATTTAATAAGTATGCAATAATGTTAGGTGTTAATTTTGTGGTCATTATTTTTCATGTCAACATCAAAGGCAATAATAAAATATCATAATTTCCCTTAACCTCTTGTATATTTGGCTATCTAAATGTTATTTTTAATCTTTATTACTGTTTGGAATAATATGTTCCAGCAGTTTACTGCCCATTACAAAGCAGTATTCTCTGATACAGACATTAATGTCTCTCTTTGGCTTTTCAAGAAGTACTACTTCTTCATATATTCTAGGATACGGTGACAGTCTACTATTACTATATTATATACCACTATTATTTATATTGATTCCAAAATGGAAGAATTTAATCCTCTCAGATTATCCTTACAGATAATTCTTCCATTCTTTTCATAATGGTAATTGATGTTGGATATTTTATTAGGCTATGTTTCCATATGACTTAAATTCAAAATTTTATTTCTGTTAATTTCTTTTAATGTTACTGAAATAATATTTATAATTACCAGAAAAGTCCCATTGATCTGAACATTCTATTCTCATTCTTTTTCCTTTTTTTTCCAGGGCTGAGGAGTGAACTCAACCTAGCTTGTGCGTGCTAGGCAAGTGCTCTTGCCACTTGCTAAATCCTGAACCCCCTCATTCCTTTTCAAGTCTGGAATTGTGTGCCTCACTGCCAAATCTACAATGATTCACATCAACCCAAACTGGATTTTTTTTTTTTATATATTGGGGATTGAACTTAGGGGCACTCAACCACTTAGCCACATCCCCAGCCCTTTTTTGTATTTTATTTGGAGATAGGGTCTCACTGAGTTGCTCAGAGCTTCACTAGATTGCTGAGGCTGGCTTTAAACTTGTGATCCTCTTGCCTCAACTTCCAAGCTGCTGGGATTACAAGCATGTGCCACTAGGGTTTGGATGAGGGTAGGATCATGCTGCCATTTATTTATTTATTTTATTTGGCACCTGGGATTGAACCTGGGGGCACTTAGCCATTGAGCCACATCTCCAGTTCCTCCCCTGTCATTTAAAAATTTTAAATTTTGGGATAGGGCCTTGCTAACTTGCTGAGGCTAGCTTTGAAGTTGAGATCCTCCTGAGCTGCTGGGATTACAGGCATGTGCCATCACACTCGGCTTCCATGCGTTTTTCTTTATACCAGACTCTAGCCATAGTATCAGGATAGTTATTTTTACCAAAGAAATTCTGAGGACTTTTGTATTTCTTTTTTGAATTGTAAACAGACAGCTTGAAAACTATTCAAGTAAATGTGATAATATTTACCAATGATTTCTCTTCCTCAATTTGCTTCTTCAGTCCCAAAGACTTCAGTGCCATTTGAACATAGGCACTTAAAATTTTTACTATGCATATTTCTCCTAATTTAATTTTCTTAAACTTAAATTGGTCTAATCCTCTTTACACTATACCAACTAGTCCTTTTTCATTTATAGAAACTTGCTCCTTAAGATAAAATTTACATGTAATTATACACACAGAAAATAATATACACTTAATTTGGATGGGAGTTGACCAGAATGTTTGTAGCAGTGGAGAAAATCAATTCCCAGTATCTGTGATAATGGCTAAACAGGGCTCTTTTAGAACATGAACTCTTTTCTTTCTCTGATTATTCTGCTATGATTAAAAACACAAGAAATTCAATCTGTATCATTACCTTTCCCATTAGCCAGTTTGATACATTCAAGAACTTACAAGTTCAATGTAACATGCTACTCACAGGGTTTGATTTCATCTCCATGAGATTGTCTAAAATACGAGTAACAGGAAGATTCTGTGAAAGAGATTAGTATTTTATTAACAATAATAAACCAAAGTTCCTTTCTACTAACAAGACAACCTAGTAATTTTATAGTTAAGGATTAATCATAATTAAACACATTCTAAGATTAAGTATACTGCAAGAGTTAATGATGTCAGATGTAAATATCCTTGGCACTTAAGTGTCCACAGAAAAATATCATTCTCAATGAAAAGCTTCTTTTAATATGTAGGCGTATTCAGGTTTTAGTAGACAATATGTTTGGGCTTTTTACTGTTGAATATTTGCTTCTCAATATTAGTAACTGCAATCTTTTGTTCTGATCAAGAATATCACTGTTAACTTTTCCTTTTGTCAGTTAAGAGTTTTCTTTACGGATAGTTTGAGTTCTTTTCCTATTTTTTTCTCTTTAATTTTTTTTCTTCTAATTGCTCTGGCTAGTTTCCAGGACTATGTGCAAAGAGGCATCCCTGTCTTGTTCCAATTTTTTGAGGGAATGCCTTGCATTCTACCAGATCATAATGGAAGGAAATTAGAAGTCAATGATAAAATAAAACATAGAAGCTACTCTAATGCCTGGAGACCAAATAATACGTTATTGAATGACCAGTGGATAGCAAAAAGTCAGGGATGAAATAAAAAAATACTTAGAGGTAAACAGAATAGCGATACAACATATCAAAATCTCTGGGACATCATGAAGGTGGTTCTAAGAGGAAAGTTCATTGCATTGAGCTCATTCATTAAAAGGATAAAAAGTCACCAAATAAATAACCTAACATTTCATCTCAAAGTCCTAGAAAAAGAAGAATAAACCAACACCAAAAGCAGAATACAGGAAATAATTAAAATCAGAGATAAAATCAATTAAATTAAAAAATTGTACTCTAATAAAATAGAAAATCCTGAAGACATCAACAAATTTCCAGAGACATATGACCTACCCAAACTGAATCAGGAAGATATAGAAAATTTAAACAGATAAATTTCAAGCAATGAAGATGCCATCAAATTCCTACCAACAGCTGGGTATGGTGGTGCATGTCTGTGATCCCAGGGGTTCGGGAGGCTGAGGCAGGAGGATTGCTGTCAAAGCCAGCCTCAGCAACACTGAGGCACTATGTAACTCAGTGAGACTCCGTCTCTAAATAAAACACAAAATAGGGCTGGGGATGTGGCTCAGTGGACAAGTGCCCCTGAATTCAATTCAAAAAGAAAAAAAAAAAGAATGGGATGGTATCACACTAAAAAGCTTCTTCATAACAAAGAAATAACCAAGAGTGTGAAGAGAAAACCTACAGAATGGGAGAAAATCTTTGCTAACTGCACTTCAGACAATCAGAATGGCAATGATCAAGAATAAAAGTAACAATAAATGTTGGTGAGGATGTGGGGGAAAAGGTACACTCATACATTGCTGGTGGGACTGCAAATTGGTGTAACCACTCTGGAAAGCAGTATGTAGATTCCTCAGAAAACTTGGAATAGAACCACCATTTGACCCAGTTACACCATTTTTTGGCACATACCCAAAGGACTTAAAATCAGCATACTATAGTGACAAAGCCAAATCAATATTTATGGCAGCTCAATTTGCAATACCTAAGCTATGGAACCAGCCTAGGTGGCCTTTAACAGATGAAGAGATAAAGAAAATGTGGTGTATATACACAAGGGACTATTACTCAGCCTTAAAGAAGAATGAAATTATGGCATTTGCCGGTAAATGGATGAAACTGAAGACTATCATGATGTTAATTGGAATAAGCCAATTCCCCAAAACTGAAGACCAAATATTCTCTCTAATATGTGGATGCTAACTTATAATAAGCTGGAGTGAGGGTGGGGGTGGCGAGAAATATTAGTTCACTGGATTAGAAAAATGGGAATGAAGGGAAGGGAAGGGAGATAGGAATAGGAAAGACAGTAGAATGAATTGGACATAACTTTCTTATATTCATATATGAATACATGACTAGTGTAACTCCACATAATGTCCAACCACAAAAATGGGAAGTTATACTCCATGTATGTCAAATACATTCTACTGTCATGTTTAACTAAAAGGAACAACAAAAAAGTTTTCCTTAGAAATTCAGTAACTTTTAAAAATAAGTTTGTAAAAATGCACAAAATTAATTGATCTAACAGATTTCTTTCATTTCTAATAAAAAGACGTTTGAATACTTTGAAAAATGGGGATATGAATACATACACAATTTTATTGACCATTTTTATTTTGCCTAAGATAAATTCCAATTTTTCAATATCATACTGCATTATCTTTTTTACAGAACAAATTTGACTCTGAACTTGAAATGTACAACACCAACACTGGTGTTGGCAGAAGTCTGTTCTTTTAACATGCTTATAGGATTTGGGATGAGATATACTATTGTTACATTTCTATCCAACAAGTTTGATTAATTTGAACATAAGAACACTGAGTACAGAAAATTTACTAAATGACTATACTGTCTATTCAAAGTGCATTTCTACTGGGCTGATATTCTGCCCATTTTGAACTGGTATTTCCCTTGTGAACTGTACAGAATAATTTTCTATTTGAAACTTCACACAACAAAAGCAACATTAAATCTGATTGTTCAAAAAAATGTAACTAAGGATTTAAAACAAGGATTTAAATTTTCTTAGGTCATAAAACATATTGTCACTAAAGTGGACTAGCACTAAGGAAAATGCTATTTTCCCTAGAAAAAACAAAATATTTTTCCCCTTTTACTAGATTATGAAGTAAAGATCTTTTAAGATGGTCTCACACAAGTGAAATTAAATTAAAGTTATTTCATCATTTTCTGAAATTTGTGTTGGCCAGGAACTTTTAAATATAAAAGAGAACCATATGTTCAAACTGAATGTATTTCCTGAATAATCTTTAGAATAAATTTAAAAAGGTGGCTTCAAAATTTTACCTTTTTTGTTTCAAAAAAAATTGAGTTTGTTCATTTATCAATAGGCCTAAACCATAAATTTCTCTAGGGATGGAGAAAACTATAGTTAAGTATTTGTTCCAAGTAATAAGAACAAAAGATGATGAAGCACTTGGCAACAGTAGAGAAAGAAATAATACATTCTGGAGCAATGGAACATTACAAATTATTTGGCAAGACTTTAGTAAAATTGAGTTTTTTTTTTTAAACCCATTTTTCTATTTAGGCTGAATTCTGTTTAGCATTTTGAATTGCACTATTACAGCTATGCAATGGAGAAAAAAAATCAAAAGATTTCACATATGATAAATCATGAGTCATCTTTTATACTTTTGAAAATAATTGGAAATTTGGACACTTAACCAATATTTCATGATAAATCTTCATTTAGTATAAAAATTCCCTAAAGGATGCAATTACATTTTACTTTGTGCTTTATAGTTCTGCTATCTCTTATAACAAGTCTGTCAATAAATACATTAAATAACTTAAGAAAAATTTCTTTCTAGAAAAATTGTTCAAAAATTTAAAAGCCCAGGGACAAATCTTTCTTATATTTTCTCCTGGCCTTTATGATCAGACACTAAATCAATCAACTATAACTGCTGTACCATGTAATATTCACAGATTGCCAGAGATTAAGGGCAACTCCAGTTGAAGAGAATGATAAAGGAAACACATAATGTCTTTTTTTTAAAAAAAATATTCATTTTTTAGTTTTCAGTGGACACAACATCTTTATTTTATTTTTATGTGGTGTTGAGGATCGAACCCAGCGCCCCTCGAATGCCAGGCGAGCATGCTACTGCTTGAGCCACAACCCCAGCCCACACACATAATGTCTTTAAAGGGATAAGGAAGAGTACATTAGAAAACAGCTTTTAAGATTTGCCACCAACTGGCACTCTATTCAGCTGTTTTCTTTGCCTAAATGAAGGCTTGGATTAATAATTTTTAAAATAAATTACAGATTTAATTGACTTTTATTGACGGAAAAACTGGGTTGTAGCATCTTAAGTAACAGAAGAGAGAAAGCATCAGAACAAAACAGTATATCTCTTTTTGCTTAGCAGAGACTGTTAGTTTTTAGAAACAAAATAATTGTGTACCTCAGTAAGATATATAAATGAAATTTAATAAAATGAAAAACATATTAATTGTTTAAAAAATTCCCAAGCATATTTTTCTTTTTTTGGAAATCACTATTTAGAAATAAAACTGGAAGCATTATTGTAGGTTAGTAACACTAAACGGATCAACTACCATTAAATTTCTAATAATTAGTAGAAAGCCATTACAGATACAGATTTGAGAAAAAAAGAGTCCTACACACACAAAAACCCTAAATTAAGGATCAGTTTTTCTAAAATACTCAAATTTCAAATACATGAACTAGAAATTTATGTATAGAAAAAAATATGGTAGGAAATTTGTGTCTAAAAACCCTGACTTCTTACTTTAATACTGTTTTGTAGTTTTAGTCATTAGAAAAGTTTAGATAAAAATAATGCTAACTTCATCTCTGCTGGGGTTATTGCTTAAAAAACAAAACAAAATATGCAAGAAATTCTAAAAACCAATTTAACAAGTGTCAGCTCTATAACCAAAACAGAGAATTTTTTCCCCCTTTGAGTTCTAGAATTAGCCACCTCTTGACCTATATTGCCATCTGCTCTGTGGTGACTATTTCTAACTTTTTCCTCGCGTCCCTAGGCTTGGAATGATACTTTGATATGGAGCTGAAAGCAGGGCTGGGACAAGGGTTGCTGCTGTCCTGCATATCAGAGCTCTGGAGAATGAAAAGGCAGTTCCTTAGGAAGGATGCTTATCTGGAAGGCTTTGATTAGTACAGAATAAGATGGGATGCGAAGACACTGGGAACACTTTGGGAATGAGGCATATATATCAGTGCTAGAAGGGTGGAAAGTTGCCAGTGAAGATAGTAAGAGAGGGAATAAGATTGATCATCTCTTTTCAAAAACTGTAAATTATAAAACAGAAGGGAATCTACAGAGCAAACCCAATACTCTTACATTAGAGATGAGGAAACCATAAAACATGTAAGGTGGTTTCCCCTCAAAAATCATAGCATGTAATGGCAATAAAAATGAAGAAAACAAATGATACGCAAATTCGTGAAGTGTCCCATATTTTTAGCAATTAGAGAAATACAAATCAAAACTACTCAAAGATTTCATCTCACTTCAGTCAGAATGGCAGTTATTGTTGCTTATATTCTTAACAATAAATTTTGATGAGAATGTGGGCAAAAAAGGTACACTCAGACATTGCTGGTGGGATTGCAAATTGGTGCAACCATTATGGAAAACATTATGGAGATTCCTCAGAAAGCTTGGAATGGGACCACCATTTGACCCAGTTATCCCACTCCTCAGTTTATACCCAAAGGACTTAAAAAATCAGCTTACAACAGTGAAGCAGCCTACTCACAATAGCTATAAACTATGGAACACAGGTGCCTTTCAACAGATGAATGGATAAAGAAAATGTGGTATATATACACAATGGAATATTATTCAGCCTTAAAGAATAAAATTATTGCATTCGCCGGTAAATGGATGGAGATGGAGAATTTCATTCTAAGTGAAGTAAACCAGTTCCAAAGAACAAAAGAATGAATGTTTTCTCTGATATGTGGATGCTAATTCACAATAAGGGGGTGGGGAGCTAGGGAAGAATAGAGGTACTGCTAATTCACAATAAGGGGGTGGGGAGCTAGGGAAGAATAGAGGTACTTTCTAATCCAAAGTACCTCTATTCTTCCCTAGCTCCCCACCCCCTTATTGTGAATTAGCATCCACATATGTGCTCATAGGGTAATAAGGCCCAATTCATTCTACTATCCTCCTTCCCTTATACCTGCTCCCCTCCTGTGTCAGCCTCCTGAGCTGCTGGGATTATAGGCATGTACCACCATGCCCGACCTTCAAAACAATATAATTTTAAGGGGCATAAATTATTCATAATGCTCCAACTGTGAAACTGATGGAACCAATCTCTTAGCAATCTCTTCTTCTTTTTTTTTTTTTGGGGGGGGGTACCAGAAATTGAACTCAGGGCCACTCAACCACTGAGTCACATCCTGGCCCTATTTTGTATTTTATTTAAGACATGGTCTCACTGAGTTGTTTAGTGCCTTGCTATTGCTGAGGCTGGCTTCAAACTCCCGATCCTCCTGTCTCAGCCTCTCGAGCTGCTGGGATTACAGGTGGGCTCTTCTTTTGACACTTCTTACCTCTTAGTTTCCAAATTGCCTCAGAGCCCCCATTGCCTTTTTAAGTATTAGGACGTCGTAATTTTTTTTAAAAATATTTTTTAGCTGTAGTTGGACACAATACTTTATTTATTTATTTATTTAATGTGGTGCTGAGGATCGAGCCCAGCGCCTCACATGCACTAGGCGAGCACTCTACCATTGGGCCACAACCCCAGCCTCATGACGTTGCAACTTTTAAAATAGATTTCTGTGAATTTAAAATAAATATTTCTAGAACAACAAGCTTTTTACTGGAGGGAAAATTCATAATATTCATTAAGAACAATTAGAAATGTCCACACCCTTATATTTCATAATTCAATTCTAAGAATTTATCAGGTAGGTATAAGTAATATGAGGTGAATACTCACCCAGAAAAAAAAACTAACATTTAAAGCTTTGGTATATATCCTTCTGTACTCTCTATTTTTTCTTTTAAAAACCAACAAAAAGCCAAATGCAGTGGTATACACCTGTAATCCCAGCAGCTAGTAAACTGAGGCAGGAATAGTATAAGTTCAAGACCAGCTTAAGCAACTTAGCAAGGCTCTAAGCTACTTGGCGAGACCTTATCTCATAATAAAAAAAAAAGAACTGGGGATGTGGCTTTGTGGTTATGTGCAGTCTCTGATACTAAAACAAAACAAAAACCAACAAAAATGATCATTTGGATTTGCTGTTTTGTAATATGACTTTTCTTTTTTCTTTTTGTTACTGGGGATTAAACCCAGGAGTTCATATCACTGAGCTATATCTCCAGTCCTTTTTTATTTTGAGACAGGCTGGCTTTGAACTTGAGATCTTCTTGCCTCAGCCTCTCAAACTGCTGGGATCACAGGGGTGTGCCACCTACACCCAGCTATAATATGACTTTTTTTTTTTTCTGGGGGGGGAGGTGCTTATCCATGGAGTCACATCCCCTGCCCGTTTTTATATTTTTGAGACAGGGTCTTGCTAAGTTGCTGAAGCTGGCTTTGAACCTGTGCTTTAGTCTACCGAGCTGCTGGGATTACAGGTGTACATCAATGTGCCCAGCTACAGTATGACTTTTAAGTTCACTTTGCAGAATAAAATGACTCATACAGACCCCTAGTCAATACATATTTTGTCTTATGCTGATCTTATTCTTTTTTAATACCACGGCTCTTCTGATGGTAGTACCAGATATGTTACATTGATAGGGGTAATCACAGATCATTTCAAAGTGAGAATTTGCCTCTGTCAAAGCAGAAGTCATCTGCAATGTTAAGAAAAGCAAAGGGATTTGAAGTCTTAAAAACAAATTGTTTTTATATTTTATGAACTCTAAAATAAAACAAATATTGTGTTAGCACATTAAAATAGGGCAATTTAAATGCTTCTTGCAGGTATCATTAGGGGACTTGGCAATACTGTGCACCAGTTTAAAAAAAACACTTTAAAAAATATTTTTTTTAATATTAAAAAAAATATTTAGTAGTAGTTCCTTGCAAGAGAAGAAGTAGAATGGGAGGTATTAATTAGAATTCCTGAGATAATGAGGTTAAAAAGCATTCCCCGAATAAAATGTTTAGAATCATTTAAAGGAGAAATTTGGAAATTAATCAGCCTTGTAATTAAATGAAGCAAATTAGGATTTTTACTATTCTTTACTAACGTTCCATGGTTTTTTGTAATAGAACATTACTTATTCAAATAAAGAATTTGAATAAAGAATTTACTTTTAAACTAGAAACCCACTTTATGAAAAATTAAAATATTATGTGGCAATTCATTTTTCAAATAATGTATTTTCATAAACCCGATGACAAAGAAAAATTAAATATGAGTAAAGTTCAAATGAGCCAATCTTTAAAAAGTATTAAGATTTCAGAATTCTCATATTCTTATATATACCAATTAAGGACTTCCTGACCTTATTTTATTCCTCATTTGTTCTCAGTAGTCAACCTGTCAACATTTATGTTAAAAAGTTACTAGTATGCTTTTGAACAGGAGCACTTACTTGCTGTTTCAAGACCAAGTTCTTCACTCCTTCCATCACAAACTGAGATCCTGTATTCATGACTCGTGATAAGAGACTAAGTAGAGGCAAGAGAAGGACTTCAGTAAGTAAAGCTTCTCCAATTTGTTACAGATATAATATCTGCTCGCTCACACACTGCATGCTGATGCTCACTGTACCTATTACCATTGTTTTCACTAAATAGAAAGACCCTGAGAATTTCTGCTTCCATGGGTATCACTGCTGCAATTTTATTTAGCCATAAGATGATGAGATTAGTCAGTAATTATTTTAAAAAAATTTGTTCTCAAATAAATATTAATCTTAGGTACAGCTTTGAGGCAAAGTATAATTTGAAGTAATTAAAGATAGTAACCCAGACAACTTGCTTTAGGAGCTCAAACACACATGTTGAAAATACATATGCTTACTAAGTACTATGAAAAGGTCAAATGTTACTGTCTCTTTCTACTGTGTTCACAGCAGTAGAAAGGATCCAGTCCTGAACAGTATACTATGTCCTCTCTCTATATAAAGTCTATAATAAAATGTGGGGTATAACCCACTTCATGAATTCTGTCTCAATTCTGAAGAATGCTTATTGTCAGAACTTTTATTTATTTATTTATTTTTGTACCAGCGATTAAACCCAGGGCACTTAACTACTGATTTTGAGAGTGCCTAAGTTGCTTAGGGCCTCACTAAGTTGTTGATGCTGGCTTTGAACTTGCAATCCTCCTTCCTCATCCTCCCAAGTTGAGGGTATTACAGGTGTGTGCTACCACTCCTAGCTCTTGTCTGAACTTTGAACAACAAAAAGAATGCCAACAAATGACTTGTCACACTGGGTTTAAATTTATGGTTCAGTCTCTCACATGGATCTCTCACATGGCACAGAAGAGTAATTCTGATACATTTATGATATTAGAGGACTAGGGATAGCCTGCAAATTGCTTTTCTTATAACACTTTTTATTAAAATCCCCAACTAAAAATACATAAGAAATCTAATAAGCTTTATTTAAACATTTCTTAAGATTTTAAGACATGAAACTGGAAAATCTCTTTTATTAAATACATGTGAATTATTTTCCAAAATTATTTTCCTTTTCCCTGTTTTATCCTTACCCCCTGCTGAAAAGAAGAGATGGACAGGATGGATATCCTTAATTAACAGAAATAAGAGAAAGTAATCTTTGTTGGAATACACACAGGCAACTCTGAAGGGCATATAAACTGCACAGCACCCTCTGCAGCTGGATTCATTTTGCCCAGGACTTACAAAGGGCAGGCCTTAGGCAAAGTTCTATCGTTTCTGGAAAATGTTTCATTAAAACTTGTACGGAGCTAGGATGAACCAATTTTCCTTTGAACTTCATACTTTTATAATTCTAGCTCTAAAAAATAAGTTAGGAATTTGAAACTTGCATGGTATTGAAGAGAACAGTAAGAATTATCTTTGTTCATAATTTTTGAAAATTACATAAACTTTATATGAGTCTTTGGAGTAAGAAGTCATCCACAGTCCTGGGTACTTCCTAGCTATCATTCAGCACCATGCCTGGATCTGTCTTACACCTAGGTCTGAGTGACTAGCTTCAAGCCTATGTTAATTATCAACATTGATATAAAAATAGTTTTAACCTTCACATATTTTCTGAAAATGTGTAATGTTTTAAGAGCAAAGAAGCACATGAAGTTCATATCATGTAAAAGATACTGCATTACATTAAAAAAAAATTTAAACCATCTAAGGAAGCCAAAGGCATGGTGATATTTATCCTGCATCATAACAAAAACATTCTTCAAAGTGTTAGGTATTATGTTTTTAAGGCATGAAAGTCTAATTAAAGCCTGGAGGACAAGGATTCAATCAGCATTATTAAAAATACTTACCCCATTGGTTTAGTGGTAGTGTTTCCATAGCTGGCAGGAGCTGAGGCCATCTTGGCAAAAGCCCTAAGATATAAGAAAGTTATATTTAGATGTGACTATTAAAATTCCTATTCAGTATTATGGTATTAAAATATCTATTGACCAACTCTAACTTCTATTATGCATTTTCTGAAAAAGAGGAATAATTTTTTAAACCAACATAACTATATTCACTTAGTACAGAAACACTGATATTCTTTAAAAACACAAATGCATTTTAATCTTCACAATTTTTCTTTCTTTATCCACTCTCATCTGATCAAGGACAAGAACTGAGGCAGACACCTACTAACTTAAGACAACAATCATGTATTGATTAACTTTAGTCTCCTTATTGTTTCCATATACTGTATTCTCTTGTTCCTAAATACATGCCTTTGCTCACTGTGACCTTTGGAGAGTAAAACTCACTACCTTCTGCAGTGGAAAGTGCCCATTTCCTTTTAAGACTCTGTTCAAAACCACTTTATCATTACTCTTTCAATTTCTACTATCCAATGATTTTTTTCCTGTAGCTGTATTTTGTACCATACAATTTTATATTTAATTGCATTACTTTTAACTGTTTTGAAGTATCTAGAGTGTCTTTAACTATACTATAACATTATTAAGGGTTGGGGGAAAACACAGCACTTAGGTGTGTTTTAAAAATTTTTCCTCTGAGTCTCTTCTCTCATTCTGTACAGAATCCAGAAAATACAGAATGCTTGCAGAAGAATTCCATAACTTTGAGGTAACCAAATATTAGGATGTTGGTGTATATTTTTCTAATCTTTGGACATATGCATACATAAAGTACATGATTTAAAAATCAAAATTAGCATTGTATTACTATAAACATTTAATGTCAATAACTATTCTTTCATGATTCTTAATTATTTCAATTGTGGCTTTGTAAATAAAGATAAAGTGTGTGTGTGTGTGGGAAGAGACCTAAGAAAATTTTTATAAAAGTAAAAAAGAATGGGAATCACTAAGATGTGGTAGTTGATATGCAGACAATATTCAATCTCAATCTTGATAAAATCTGTCAACAGAAATCCCAAACTTGACACAAAAACATGTTTTGTTCAGAAAGGAGGATATGAATCAACTGTTTCTAGCAGTGAATTGGAATTTCTGTCTTAACAAAAATCTGTATTTTTTTTTTACTAGAAACTATATGTAAATGATTAAGAGGGGTTTATAAATAGCATTATATTTTTATGACTGAATATTATGCAAACATCAAATATTAACCTTGGAGACTATCTTAAGAACAATGACAAACAAAACCTTATAAAAATGATTTTCCAGTTTTAAGAAATATATGTAATATATGCACAAAACAGAAGGATATACAATAACATTTACCTGTAATCTCTGGATATCGAGATTACAAGTAAATTTTTACTTTTTCTTTATACATTACTTTCCAAATTTTCTTCAATAAACTGGTATGGCTCTTACAATGGGAAAAAAATCTTATAAATTAGAGTTTATGTATTTTATGACTGTGTAAAATAATGCCCAAGATTGTTTTTCCCCTGATAACTCTAAATACTGATTAAGGAATTGCATGTAAATCATAATATAAAACAAACAATGTATATATACGACTGCATGACAGATGTGATTCTATAATATGTACAACCAGAAAAATGAGAAATTATGCCCCATCTATGTATATCAAAGTGCATTCTGCTTTCATGTATAACTAATTAAAACAAATAAAAACATATTAAAAAAGAACAATACTCTGTCACACTGCCAAATATGTCTGTATATTATAAAAGTTGGAAAAAATAGTTTTTAGTTTTTCTTTTTAAAAAAAGGTTTGTTGTATATTACAAGAACACAGTCAAGTGAAATTTGAAAACATGAAAGCATAGATAATACTCAAAAACTTACTACTCAGAATAACCACCGTTCATTTGGTACATTTCTCTTGCTATGCACATTTTTTGGGACCTAATTGGCGATCAGAAAGCACAGTTCAATCTTACTGTTTTAAAAACTGATTTAAAAATTATTTCAAAGGTAATGTTTATTAAAGTAAATTTGGAAAATAAAGTGGTCAAAAGAAAAAAAAAATCTGCCACTAGGAGTTACCTGCTATGACATTCAGAGGTATGTCATTTCACTTATGCAATTAAATGTATATATGTGTATACTAACACACTAATACAGAAAAATGGATAAACAGGGATTGTGCTGTAAAAAAATGTCATCTAAGTTTGTGTTCAAATGTGATCCAGAGGTTTCCCCTGATCTCCTAAACATACTTAGCTCTTACCTCCAATAAATTAAGATCTTATTCAACTTTATTTCATTTTATTTGATTAACATGGCATAGCATCATTCTGTTCATTTACTTGTTAACTATTCCCTTAAGATAAATTCAGTGCCAGTGAGGCCTTGCTTATTAGGCTTTACTATTAGAAAATACAGTCATCCTTCAGCATTCACAGGGGATTGGTTCCCAGATCTTCAAAGATATGAAAATCTGCAAATGCTCAAGTCTCTTAAATAAAATGCACAGTATTTGCATAAAACCTATACAAACAATCCCCATATACTTTAAATCATCTCTAAATTACTTAGCATACTTAACGAAATATGAATTCTATGTAAATAACTGTTATACTGTATTGTTAAAGGAATAATGATAGGAAAAAAGTACATATTGTGGAGAGCAGTGATAGAGAATGGGAGAACAGTGTCTGAGATTGGGGTCTCTGATGACTTCATGGCTGTGGTATGCTTGATGCCTGGGAAAATTTCTGTGCAAAGGTGCAGGATGCCTAGCTGCTATGGTGATGCCTAGCTGCTATGGTAATGCCCTCTGTGAGGAGGCTCTGTGCTAGAGTCTTATCAACCTCGATCTTGATCTCAGGCACTCAGCTCCTGGGAATAAAAGAACTCTTTGGCTAGAAAACCACAATATTTTGCCAGCTCCACTGCTCCTGAACCTGTCCACACAACAGTAACTTTAAACAATGGACTTTCTTGAGAGCTACCCAAAGCTCCTAATATTGCACAATGTAACTGTGGAATGTAATTGCAGAATAAGCTGCATAATGTTGTTAACTAACTTTCATGAATACAAAGACTAATGCTTGAAAGTCTTTAATCTGATTAATGAGACATATATAAGTAAAGATTGCTGGAGTAATTCTTCAGACACTGCTCTCTACAACATGTGTGTTTAGAAAAAAATTTTTTTGAATATTTTCAATTGGTGGATATAGAAACCATGAATATGGAAGAACAAAAGTATTTATCAAACAAATCAATAAAGACTGTTACACAATTTTTTTCTCCTTAAAAAATATATGAACATTTCCTATGTCAGTAAGTCTTCTACAGCACGAATTTTAGTGATTCAATTGTATTCTACCTTATGTAAATGCTACAATTTACTTACCAATCTTACCACTGGACATTTAAGTTGGTTTTCAAAATTTCATCATTTTAGTTACTTCTGAGATTTTACAACTCCAGTTACTTATTTGGGATAAATCATTAAGAGAAGAATGTGCTAGGTTCAAGCCATTTTTTAAAAGCATTTTTATATCATCCAGAAAAATAGTGACAATTTATATTCACAGCAACACAGTACAAATTTGCCAATTAATCATCTTTGGCACAATATTTTCTACATTTTTACATTATGTTAATCTGTATTACCTGTGAAATTAAAATTAACTTTTAATGTTTTTAAGACACTTCAGTCTTTGACTTTTTTACCTTATCAGTGGAGAAAATATAAAGCTTGTCTAAAAAAGAAAGTCATTACTGTTTTATGTAATTTTAAGATGTGCATAGGGTGGGTCAGATAAGGAAATATTTGTGCCACTGGATATAAAAATCAACAATGGCACTGTTTAATTTCCTTATTAGCATTCCCATTTTCTTGTGAACAAAACCTTAACAGTGCCCTTACCTTAAATGACAGGAATTAAAGAAAATAAAGCTTACTTCCACTGTTTGATATATTGTAAAGGATTAAGGTTGCATCCTGCATCTGTTAAAGCTTTTTTATACTGCTCCAAATCAGCCTGAAATAAGAAAAGAACTGTATGACAAAAATTTATACTTTCATGAATGTTGTCATTTGAGTAATCAGCAAGTAATACCAAAAGCATGAGCTTAAATTATTGGTACCTAAATAGAATGGAGTTGCATCTTTACTGAATACCCAAGTGAGGATCTGAGACAAAAATCATATAAAATAAAAATAACTTAACAGGTTCCCAAATCACCAATAAAGTGTAGTATTTTATCATACCTCAGTAAATTCAACAGTCATGTTTTTTCTCTATTGCTAACATAGATTGGCTTTCTTTGGGACAAGCATTAAATTAATGATTTGGCTTGACCAAGAATATTTCAGAACCAGAAGTAACAGGAGAACAACATGGACTGAAAAGAACTGCTGATTCAGGTTTCCCATCTTATATATTCTAGGGGTCCAGATTCATTAACTGAAAAACAGTGTATTACACCCTCTCCACCACCCAGATTGGGGCTCTGAGTGTCCTACACCTCTTAAATAGCTGGTTTTTTTTTTCCTCTTCCTTGAGCTTTTTTCTTTTTCCCTAATGAGTAAGTCCAGTTGAATCTGTGGAAGTTGAAGAACTACACTATAAAAACATTACAAGGAAGAAGCGTTTAAAGTTTACCATAAACCAGGAGTTTTCATTACTTTGTATTAAAGGGCTGTTAATCTGATACCAGTTGCCATAATTTGCATTAAGCCTCTTAATCATCACTGAAACTTCTGAAAAGATGTAATTTTTAAACAAAAATAAATGAAATTAATGCCCAATTAAACTATTGTTTTAAAATCACTTATATATGATTTAACAATATATATATATATAAAATATATATATATTTTATTGGGGATTGAACCTAGGGCAATCTACCATAAAACTATACTGTCATCCTTTTATACTTTTTATTTAAGACAGGGTCTCACTATGTTGCTGACGCTGGACTTGAACTTGTGATCCTCCCTCCTCTACTTTCTGTTTTGCTAGGATTACACTCATGCACCACTGTGCCCAGCTAAAAATCAGTCTTAAGAAAGCATAATAAAGTCTGTTAGAATCTTATAAGATAATGGGAAACTCCCATTGATGAGAGATTTTTACAAAGAAAAACCACACTTACTGAATTAAAGTAGAAGTCAAAAGATAGATGTATTCCTATAGTACAATAGAAATGGCTTAAAGCAAATACTGGGTTTAGTTTGCTGTTTTAACATGCCCAAAAGTTTTGATCTTTGCTGTTTTAACATGCCCAAAAGTTTTGATCTACAGAAGCCTGACAATTTACTAGACATCAAAAAGTAATTGCTACCAGCAAAGGAAACAAACTTACAATAGCCATGTTATTCCAGATGTAATCTTAGAAGTTCA
Source organism: Ictidomys tridecemlineatus (assembly GCF_052094955.1). Lineage (NCBI taxonomy): Eukaryota > Metazoa > Chordata > Mammalia > Rodentia > Sciuridae > Ictidomys > Ictidomys tridecemlineatus. The sequence goes on from NC_135481.1 coordinate 83,505,278, forward strand.
TTTAGTAAAACTAGTTGCTCATACTTCTTGCTCACCTAGTAAAACTATACTTGGTCAACATGAGAAAGAGTCAATGATCTCTAACTCAGTAAGAAGCCTGACACCAAAAACCCATCACTTTCCTTCATAATACAGGATATAGGATATTTTCTATGGAATACTAGTTTCAAAACAATCTTAAAATTATAAGACTGTTCAAAAATCTTATCAATACTGGTTAACCTATTTTAGAGTAGTTATTTTCCAGAAATAAGAATTTTGGCACCTTGAATTCAATTCATATTTTAACAACTTAATAGTGGTCAGACATTTCCTGAATGGACAGTTTCCCCTGGTGACAATAAAAACTGCCACAAACTCTGTAGTAAATAGAATGAGTCTTAACAAATTGTTTTTCTTTTAAAGAAAGGAATGAAGTAGTTATCTAGCCATAGTGATTTTTATTTCTATTTTTGAAATTCTGTTTTAATTGCAAATAAGCATTCCTCCCAATAACTCTTTAGAGCACATACCTCAGAAGGGACTTGCTGTGTACTTATGTAATAGATAAGAAACAGTCTCATTTTGTCTTCTGGAGTTCCTGCTACAAAAGAAAAATAACAACAAAAAACTTTCATAATTGTGGTTATGATAATCAACATTTACAAGTACATTAAAATTCAAGGCATATGTAAATGTAGCAAAACAAAATATGGTTCTTGATTCAACTGATAATTACCATAATTATAACCACATAAAATACAGATACAGAAAAAGATTAATCGTAGGATTAGAGGGCTGTGATTATGGAAACAAATTCATTCTAACTTACAAACTATAGTGTTGAGATTTACTTTTTAGATTAAAAAACTCAAAAAGAAAAGGAAGGATATAGGCAGGTAATAATACAATTATATAGAATGGGATACTTGTAAGATGGCAAGAAGAGGTTGGTAAAATTAATAGTTGTTTAATAATAAATAAAATAAAGGTATAAAAATACAATCACATTTAAAAATAAAATTAAAACATTTTAAAAATCCCTAGGGCATTTATTAACACTAATATTATAAAATACGTTTCCTCTTGAGGAATGGGAACTATTCTTTCTTTTTAAAGCTAAGTATTACCTACTATTGGAAGATGTTATGGATCAAACCCAGTGTATTACACATGCTAGGCAAGTGCTCTACCACTGAGCTACAACCGCAGCTCCCTCTAGAGTCTCTTTGCCAATAGAGTTATCTTATGGTAAGGATTGAAAAGCATCCTGATGCATATAACTATATATGAACCAAACTGAAATCATAAAATGTTTCTTTTTAAACCAATAGTCTATAGCACGTAGCTACAGCCTGGAACCTCTTGTCATACTTTATATTTTGAGAAAAGTTTTAAGAATAGCTTGGAAAGCATTTTTTTAATCTCTGAAAAATTTAAGTTGCTGAGCTAATGTCCATTACTCTCAAAATCAAAGACATTTCCAATATAATTTTGATAATATAACAGAAAATTAACGTTGATACATTGTTACACAAATGTAGTAATCTGCTACACGATATGTATATTATTGTTTCATTCTCATATCCCATTTCAAGTTTAACGAATTGTCTACAATATCTTTCATGGCAAACTTTGGAATCATGTGTTGCACAGAATTGTTATGCCTCTTTAGTCTTCTATAAAAAATTGTTCCTCCAGCTTTCCTTGACTGGCATGACTTGGTATTTTTTAAAATTATAGGTTACATTTTTTTGGCAGCATACTGTGCAATTAATATTTCATCACAATTAGATTCAGATTATACATTTTTAGCAAGAATATTACAAAAGGATGCTGTATTCTTTGCAAAGAATCATAGTAGGTGCTGCAGTTATTTCCGAATATCTCATTACTGATGATTTTAATGTGATAATCAAATAGGGTATTTGTCAGGCTTCTCCACTGTAAAGTTACTATATCTCTTTGTAATTAATAAATACTTTTAAAGTAAGTACTCTGAAACTGTAAATATCCTGTAAAATTTGAAGGTAACCATTTTTTTTTCTATGAGGATTTGTAGCTGTTTCATTCAATGGGCTATACTCATTATTTATTCTGACATTCAACTGTCATGATTTGGAGACTTGTCAAGCTGACTTCTGGGACTTTTTGACATGTTCTATCATATTTTGAGTTATTTCCTTGCTTTTTGTTACAACAAAATGTTCCAGACTCATCTAGTACTGTCTTTCCCTACCCGAGTCCTGGAATCAGTTACTTCTCCAAGGAGTCCTGGTGGAAAATGGTATTTATGAGCCAGAATCTTTAGCAGTGGGATATTACTGTTCCCAGGCCTCCTCAGCTAGGGAATACATATAGTGTGCACATATGTGTGTGTGTATATTGATTTCTAGATCTGACAAATATATAGTGAGAACACTAAATTCACAACACTTGAATACTACTTCATTCTAGTTTTTACCTTTCTGTACTTAATACTTCTTCCTCTGATGACAAGAAATCTGGCTCCCTTTAAACTAATCGACATATTTACTTGTTTAACTAGTTCTCTGTTTGTAATAAGTATCCATATCTGCTGCTATCCCTTTGCTTGCATGGATGCTCTTCTTACTTCACTTGAACTCTGATTCCCTATGATGGAACCACCCACACACCTGGACATATTTTTCAACCTACCTGGGCCCAGACTGAGTAGTTCCTGTGTGGGATCACTTGCCTTAATCAGTTAGGGCTTTTATACCTCTTACAAAACTTATTCCTACATGTGGATACACTGTTCATCCCCTCTTGAACTTTGACATTTCACACTAGGTTACCCACTCCCCTCTACCCCATGTGTAGTTTCTCCTGCCATCCTGCTTAGGTTCCAACATCTTGTTCTGGGCTAAAGTGGCACCAGACTGCCACTGTGCATGAATGCCGACTTTGTTCTGCCCTACTTAATGTCTTTTGGAAAAAGTTGTGTGAGAAACAAAGAAGAAAGGCCTTTTTATCAACACATTTATTGTTTTGATTGTATTCAGAAATTTTCACAAACAACAAGGAATACCTCGGAAGTGATGGATGTTTCTCTCATTGCAAAGTGCACATACATAGCAAAACGTTATAAGTCTAGTTTTTAAAAGTATAAGCAATACTTGTGGCTCCTCAGAAGTTTTAATAAATGGAATCTTTATTTACACATTAGTTTGGATTTTCTTTTTTCAATTTGGAAAAAAGTCTAAAGCTTATATCCAAATTTGAACTAAAAATCGTCATTATACAGCTTGAATACTCCATATCTGCAAAATGGGTCATGGGCTTTATATCTGCTTTGGGAAACAATGAAATTTGGATTCAGAACTATTCTGAAATAATCAAAACGTCTCTTAAGGTTTGAATATTTTAGAGGCTAACCCCCTACATACATTCCAAAGTCACTATAATTAAAAGTTATAATTAGGTTATATTTTCAAATTATAAATAGTTGTATTTTGTTTCAATAGAATCTAACATAAAATACTTAGACATACAAATATAAAGAATTGACTACAAGGTTTTCTCAAAGTGAATTTCTTAAACATATAAAATAGATTTAGAAATAAAAACAAAAAGTGCTTTAAATAATATAAAAGTAAAGTTCAGTAAATAAAATACAAATCATTTTTCCACTTTAGGAACTACTATGTTGAATGTTTTTCAACAGAAAACAGTTCACTGAGCTTCCTTGTTATTAGTATTGATTCAGAAAAGTAGTAATTCTACTTAAATTTTGCTCAAATTGAAAATGCTGGATTCATAAGATGTGAAACTTTTAACCTTAAACTTATGGTACATACCATCAGGGTCTGATATTATATCGAGAAGAGATTTATCCAAAGTAGTTTTGCTCATTATTTTTTCTTCATATTCAAAATATACATCCAGCTTTCTTGCCTGTTTCAAAGTAAATATTAGATGAGACTACATCAAGTAATAAAAATATATTAAAAGTCTTTCAAAAATTTCTATTTTCTATAATCAATTTAAGAAATAAATGTTCATTTCCTAGTACAATTTCAAGTTTCTTGCTTTTAATCACACACTTAATATACACATATACATACATGTATAAATCCTAGCCAAAAGATTAACTATTTTGTAATGTATCAGAATTAACTGTACATGTCTTACATATATTAGTAAAAATAAAAACACACTAATTGTATTAATTACTAACTAGAACACAAATCACATTGTACTCCATGCAAATTAATATTGTGGCCATGCTGTTTACATTTTTTAGTGTGCAAATCCACATTTTTCTATCTTAAGTGAACAAAAAATTACCCTAATTAGCCTGCTTTCAATGTTTTTAAAAAAAAACTCTTTTTTTCCCTCATTAGTTCTATTTGATATGTTGAAGTTTTAGATAACAAAAAAGTAGTAAAATGTTTCCAAGTGACATTGATCCAAATGAAGTTAAGAGTAAATAAAAAGTAATTATTCTTAAATATCTATTAAATTATGCTTCTGATAACAAAACAGAAAAGAACATATTTGTTCCTAACACAAAGGAGTTAAAAGTTAAAGTAGCAGTAAAAACCATTCATGAAATAAATTTGGATACTTAACAATACCAATGAAGAATCAACAGATAATTATAGAAGGTAAATACTTTATGCTAAAATTATATAATTAAATAAACAAACTTTTGTGGAAGAGGAAGTGATATATTTTGAATTAAAAGTGACTTGGGAACTCAGATATAGCTCATTTAGGTTAAACAGATCATACCAAGGTACAACAGAGTGCAGACATCCAAATAGTAGACTAAAGAGTGGATTTCATACATGGGCAATAGTCTTTTCAATTCCACTCCCCTGCAGTGGCACACAAAGCCAGATTTTTAAAGAATGAAATATTCAGGAGTTTAAAAAATAAACAACACAGAAAGGACAAAGAAGTTCCAGTTCTTGCTAGTCTTCTTCTCATTCATTTCCACCTGCTTCTATCAGTATTTTAATTATTTCTTCTACAGTTTTTCACTGTATTAACATAAAGAAATAGAACCTACATTCTAATATCCCTCCCCACTTTGACACAAAAAGTTAATAATGCTATACTCTTCTGCCCCCTTTTGAATAATATAGACTACATCAGTATGTGAAAATTTTCTTTACCAGTGAGTGCTTAATGAGAGTATAATAGAAAAAGTTTTTTCCTTATTATGTTTGTGCCTTCATATTCCCTGATGATATAGGAACTATTTTAGCTACTATATAGTGCTACTTTTATAACTATAACAGAGAAGAGGTAAAATCCCATGGAATGACAAAGTCCTAGAAATAATATTATAAATAGACAAAAGAAATATAAGAGAGATCCTATAGAAAAGACTAGGGTAGTGGCTAAGGGAACAGAGAAGATAGATATTTAATAATTAACACAAGAAAGGATATGAGAAACAACAGTAGTGAAAGAAGTAAAAGAAAACTCCCAGGGAACTAAAATGATTGTAGGAACTATGCTAATATGAATATTAGATTAGGAAAAGCTATTATTTGTAAAGCCAGGAATGAAAACGGAAAGGCAATAAAATATGGCATTAAACTGACTTTTAGGCAGTTCACAGTCTGATCCATCCAACTTTTTTGATTTCAGCATTATTTATAGATTTGGTTTCCTCAGTACACCATATAACTCACCAAATTTTCATTAAGCATAGTGTATACTTTTAACCTTCCAGGGTTATGCACAAGATATTTCTTTAAGTTTTTAAAGGATATATTACTTCTCTATCATTTATCCAGTGAATTCTATTCATTTCATCTTATTTGCAGCTTCTCTGCTCTCTCCCTCATATTCCTTAGCCAGAACTCGTTACTCCTTTACCTGTACCAAAAGCATTTCATAATAACAATGATCTCTCCATAACAACAATGATCACATCACATTACTCTCCTTTGCTTTTTATGTCTTCTTCCTAAAACTATAAACTCCTTAGAATGTGTCTACTTAATTGTTTAACCTAGGAGTTTAACAAAGAACCTGGCTCATAATAAGTACTTGAATTTATTGAATTTCAAAACTAAGAGCAGGACATATACAAGCAAGCAGTCATTTTTAAAAATCATAAAAATAGGTGAATGACCTTCTAGAAATAAAAAATGTAAATAATCTAATCTTTAGTGCTTTAATATAAAGAATTAAGCATGCTAAATGGTACAAGGGAATCAAATGTCTATATGGATCAGTGAAAAAACAATGTTTCATTTACTTATGCAGGTATACACACATCTGATTCATTTCTCCTTTCTTGATGTATTAACTTGTATTCCAAATTCTAAGGAGCAATGTAAATCGAGTCCCAAAACAATTTAGTTTGAATAGTAATGGACAGGGTTTAAAAAAAATTAGAAAAAAATTGTTTTTGGTGATAAAAATGTTCCAACATCAGGTTGTGATTATAAATTTCATCAATTCTATGAGTATACTAAAACATATAAGTGACCCATGAAATGTCTCTACAGAGCTCTAGGGTACTAGAGAACAGTGTTTAAAAACCACTACCTTAAATTATCTTGTTTAATTCTCCAAATAACACTATGAGCTAGGAATTGTTAGTCTCATTTTAAAGATGAAGAAGCAGACACAAAGAAACTTAAGTTTATTCAAGGTTACCAGAGTAGAAGTAGTAGAGAGTTGAGATTCAAATCCAGGTCATACTTCAATGTACACCACAGATAAAGAGTAGGGAAATTTATATTTTCCTCAAGAACAATTTATTGCTTCTTTTGCTTTATGAAAAAAAGCATATTTGTCAATTAGTAAGTGTTTGGCTTTTTGGTAATACATATAATTTTTGTATATATTTGGCAAAAGGTCATTCTGGCCAGAGATCTTTTATCTATAGGTCTTTTCTCAAATTCTTCAAATGAAGGAAAATACTGAGAGGCGCAACTTGGTAACTTCAAAGATTGGTTATTCTTATTCAACATGGGCTTAATAGATAATACAATTTGCATAGTAAGAGTGACATTAAAAATGAACAACTTAAAAATTATAAAATAACATCAAGATAAATTTTTGGTAGTTACATTAAATATCAAGAATAAACAGATAAAAGGGACTATAAAAGGGACTATTATAGAAAATCAAAAGCACTACACATGGAATACAGATTATACATATAGTGAATATATTGTGAATATGAGTTGTGAGAAAGATGAATTTCTCAAGAATTGCTTTAGAAGGGCTTTCTAAGTGAGGATATGATAAAAGTAAATTTAGTATTTCTTTCCAGTTAACAAGGAAGCTTTTTATTATACTGTCTCAAAATTTATATTCAATTAATACTGCATATATGTTGTTAAAATTTGCCTACCTATAGCCCACTGGATGGGAAAAAACACAAATAAAACAAATCTAAAGAAAACATTTTCCAAAGCTAGTCTGTCTCTTCCTTTACTGTAATGGACAATTTCTTTTCATAATAGACAATTCTTAAGATTCATCTGAGAAGTATAGTTTGTTTACACCTTTTGCCTTTTTGAAAATCTGTTACCTAGAAACATGTACCAGATACCACACAGGATATAAACGGAATTCTTTTCCTTATAATTGTTGGAGATCTTCCATCTCTTTGGCATTCTTCTCTCTATTCTAGCAGATATCACCATTATAGAATTCTCTCTTCATTGCTAGCCTCATTTCTTACCTCTGTTTAATGACTGACTGATGGCAAAGTCCAGAGACTATCTTGGCCTTCTCATCTCTTGGCCCCAACTATATCCCCTGGTACTATTTAGCAGTGAAAGAAAAGGCAAGAAAGAATTAGAGTTCTACCTCCTTCTTCCATTAAAAATCTCAATATTTCTCTCTATTTTTTTTAGGGGGGAGAGAGAAAGAGAGAGAGAGAGAGGATATAAACCCTTCTATGTTACAATGCAATATGAGAAATAACTCTACATTGTAGACTAAACAGGTTCTATGGGAAAGAAAACTATCTACCACATAATATTTTAAAGAAGGTATATTATACGCACTATAATAAACTTAGAATTAGACTTTCAGAATATAATCTGTACCTAAGTTGAAGACTGTTTATACTTGAGCCTTTTTTATTCTTTCTTCTTCATGAGTTTAATTTGTACCACCTTTTAGGGCTGTACTTCTATCTCCCTTCATCTACGTGGGTAGCAGTGGTAATGCATTATTCTAATAGTTTGTGGTTGGTGTACATCATGAGATTATGAACTCTTTAAGACTCCTCATTCATTATTGTGTGCACAGCGCCCTACAAGATGACTGGAATTCTCCAAAACAATTTTTTTCCTAATATAACAAAATATCAGGTTAATTTATTTTCAGTTATTTAGGTGGGTATTTTGATGAATTTCACACTGAAATGTTTGCCATTGCATGCATGAGTTTGCCAACATAAGAAATTATTCCACAGTAACTAGATGATCCATTAAGTTATATTTAGACGTGTTTTATAAGACAAGTAGCTGAAAATAATCACTTTGAAACACTTGCTTATATGTCAGAATGACATAAATTAATCCTTTCATCTTCACCTCTATTTTGTGCAGAGGAGGGAAAATGCAATGTATTATTAAGGTGAGGAAATTGGTTAGGATCTTCAATTTCTACAATAGAATGTTAACCTTACTACTTGGTTATCTCATTTTTAAATCTACATATTTTTCTATCAAGACACTAAATTTCTAGCATTCAAGGCCCAAATAAGAATATAGAATCAACTTTGCTTTATCAAATCCTATCAAAAATCCAATCAAAAATTGACATTATTATAAATTATTTAAAAAATTGGTAGTCATCTATTCTAGATATTAAAAATTTTATTCTAAGTTTAAGATGAACCATTAAAAGGCTATGAACTTAGATCTTACTACCTTGGTAACTGATAGAACTACTCTCACTGAATTGTATTTTAATATTATACCCCTAGCTTTCATTAAAGGTGCCATACAAAACAGTCATATGAAATCCGTAAATGTAACTGATATTAAATATTATATCCTTACATCATAGTTTACTTTAGATAATATAATGCAATATTTTTTGTAATGTTACACTAAGTAATGCTTTTCTTAAAAGAAAATCAACTTTCTGCTAGAAGTTTTTAAAACTTATCTCTCTTTTGCTCCCTTTTAAAATTTTGGTGACCAGAAGATTCAAAGCCACATTTGTGAATTAACAACATGAATACGTAGAAACTATTCTGAATTTTTATCTCATTTTTTAATGTGCTATTTGTGGAAGTGGTCCTAAATCAGACTTAGACTAAGGAAACAACTTTAATCTATAAATTTATCCTACATATTGATGTTTGCTGAAAATTTATTTAATTCAAACTAAAATAATGTATAGACCAAAATTTTAAAACATACAAAAATGATCTTTATAGATTACAAGTATTTAAAATACAAATAAAAGTGACCTTATCATTAGATAATGAAAATTGCTTTATCAACAATATTTCTGTAGAGAATAGAGATTTATGTGGCACTTGTAAACTACTGTCTTATTGTATTATGGCTCTATAATATTTCTGTACAGACATTTATATAGGACTTATAAAATGCTATAAGTCTTATTATGACTCAGAAAACAAAAAAGAGCAAATTAAATTGAATATATGTAGAAGAAAATACATAATAAAAATCAGAGCAGGAATCAATGAAATTAAAAACAGAAAAATAAACAAAATCACAGAAACCAAAAGCTGGTTATTTAAAAACATAAAATTGATTAAATCTCTACCCAGGTGATAACCTAAGAAACTAAAAATCCTAGAAGAAAGAGTTAAGATACAAATTAATAATACCAGAAATGAAAGAAGGGCTCTTGCTACTAAGCTCATGATAAAGTAATGTTTTAAATAACTTTATGTGCACAAACTTGGTAACCAAGTGAAATGAACTAATTTCTTAAAAGATAAAAGCTATCAAAACTAACTTAAGGAAAAATAGATAATCTGAATGCATTTATATCTATTTTTAAAATGTGACTAAAAAACAGAAAGCATCAGATCCTGATAGATGCACTAGGGCATTCTATTAAACATTTAAAGAAGAAATTAAACCAATTTCCTACAATGTCTTCTACAAAACAAAATGCCAGTTGTGACAAACTAAGTTTCTTTCCCATAAAGATCTTATCCCTATTACTATACTGGAAGTCTTAGCTAATGCAATAAATAAACAAGGGAAATAAAAGGCATAGCAACTGGGTAAGAAAAAATACAATTTTTGGTTGCAGATGATATAAGTGTCTTTATTGAAAATTCCAAAGAACTAACAACAACAACAAACTCCTGGCACTAATAAGCAATTATGTCAAGGTTGCAGGATACAAGGTTAACATATAAAAGCCAATGACTTTTCTATATATTAGCATGAACAATAGGAAACAGAAATTAAAAATTGTGCCACTGTACCAGCACTAAACTCCCCAAATACTTATATATAAATCCAACAATACAAGTGTAAGATCTGTAATGATAGAACAGAACTGATACGAAAGAAACCAAACAGGCTTCATATTGTCAGGATGTCAGTTTTTTTCCAATTTTATCTACAGGTTCAATATAATCCCAATAAAAATCCCAGCAAGTTAGTTTGTGGATATTTATAAAATGATTCTAAGGATTATATAGAGAAGCAAAAGACCCCAACCAGCCAACATAATATACCGGAGGAGAACAAACTTGGAGGAGTGATACCACCCGACTTCCAGAGTTACTATGAAGCTATAGTAATCAAGACAGTATTGTACATATATAAACACAGGAGAAATGAGATCCCCAGAAACAGACCCATTCAAATGTAGTCACTGAATTTTAATAAAGAACCAAAATCAATATAATGGAAAAAGGATAGTCCTCAATCAATTTAGACACCTTTTCAAAAGTCAACTAAAACTAGACCACAGATCTAAATGTAAAATGGAAAATTATAAAACAACTAGAAAATAAGAAAATCTACATGGTGATGATTTTTTTTTTTTTTAGATAAAACACTGAAAGCATGATCCATGAAAAACACTTCAACTAAGAAGATAAATAGATGGCAAATAAGAATAAGAAAAAATGCCCTACATCATATGTCATCAGGGAAATGCAAATTAAGATAACAATGAAATACCACTACACACTATTAGAATGGTCCAAAACTAGGATTCTGATAATATCAAATGTTGGTGAGGATATGGAGTAACAGCAGCTTTCATTTATTGCAGGTAGGAATGCAAAATGGTACAGCTACTTTAGAATCTGGCAGTTTCTTACAAAACTAAACTTATTCCTACCATACAATTTAGCAATCATGTGCTCAAGAGTATTTGGTATATGTCCAAGAGTTAAAAACATGCATACACAAAAAATGCACACATGAATGTTTATACCAGTTTTGTAATTGCCCAAACTTGGATGCAACCAATGTATCTTTCAGTAAATAAATGGATAAACAAACTGTGGTATATACACACAAGGGAATATTACTCAGCAATAAAAAGATGTGAGCTAAGAAGTCATGAAATAATGGGAGGAACCTTAGATATTATTAAGTGAAAAAAGCTGAGCTGAAAAGTCCACTTACTCTGTAATTCCAACTAAATGACATTTTGGAAAAGGTACTTCTATGGAAACAGTATAGAGATCAGTGGCTGCCAGGCTTAAGGGAGGAAGAAGAGTATAGGGAAAGTAGGGCATGCCCCCGGCTCAGGAGACTGAGGCAGGAGGATCTAGAGTTCAAAGCTAGCCTCAGCAAAAGCGAGGTGCAAAGCACCTCAGTGAGAGCCTGTCTCTAAATAAAAATACAAAATAGGGCTGGGGATGTGGCTTACTGATCGAGTGCCTCTGAGTTCAGTCCCCAGTAGCTGCCCCCAACCCCTCAAAAAAGAGTACAGGGAGGAAGGAGGGATAAACAGGTAGAACACAGAACACAGGAAGGATTTTTGGCCAATAAAACTATTCTACACAATTCTGTAATAATTGATACAGGTCATTATGTGTTTGTCAAAACCTACAGAATGAATCCTAAGGTAAACTAAGGGCTGTAGTTAGTAATAATATATTAATGTTGATTTACCAACTATAACAAATGTCTTACTATTGCAAATGTTAACACTGGGAAACTAGAAGTATGTGGGTAAAAGAATATGTGGGAACTCTCCATTTTTTTTCCTGTAAACATAAAACTTCACTAAAATAAATGGAATCTATTAATTAAAAAACCAAATATATGTAAACAGGACAATAAAAGGTTCTTATCTAATAAAGAGTGTTGGCAAATTCTTGGAAAATTTTGTATAGGTTGAATATCTTTCCAGCTTCTTCATGCATAATGTATAAAATGATGCAAAAAGAAAAGAATATAAAAATGATTTTGCATGTGCTTAAAAAAATTTCCTGGGCTTCAGCAGCACCTAGTCCTATATTTATAATAAACACAAAAGATATATTAAAGATATATTTGATGGATGAACCTGGAGAAAATTATGCTAAGTCAAATAAAACAAATATAGACAAATATGTGGAATCTGAAAAAGTTGAATTTATAGAAATAGAAAGTGGAAAAGTAGGGCTGGGGTTGCGGCTCAGTGGCAGAGCGCTTACCTAGCATGCGTGAGGCACTGAGTTTGATCCTCAGCACCACATTAAAATTAAAAAAAAATTTATATATATGAGACTTAAAAACAGCATACTTCAGGGACACAGCCATATCAATGTTTACAGCAGCACAATTCATAATAGCTAAATTGTGGAACCAACCTAGATGCCTTTCAATAGATGAATGGATTAAAAAAAGTGGCATATATACACAATGGAATATTACTCAGCAATAAAAGAGAATGAAATCATAGCATTTGCAGGGAAATGGATGTAGTTAGAGAAAATAATGCTAAGTGAAGTTAGCCAATCCCAAAAAAACAAATGCCAAATGTTTTCTTTGATATAAGGAGGCTGATTCATAGTGGGATAGGGAGAGGGAACTCTAGGGCAGAGGGGTTGGAGGGGAAGAGGGGGAGCATGGGGTAATTAATGATGGCTGAATGTGATGATCATTATTATCCAAAGTACATGCATGAAGACACAAATTGGAGTGAGTATACTACGTATACAACCAGAGATATGAAAAATTGTACTCCATATATGTAATAAGAATTGTAATGCATTCTGTTGTTATATATATATAAAAAAAGACATAACAATCATAAATATCTATGCCCCAAACAATGGAGCATCTGCATATATCAAACAAACGCTTCTCAATTTCAAGAAGAAAACAGATCACAACAAAATAAAACTGAGTGACTTTAACACACCTCTCTTACCACTGGATAGATCTTCCAAACAAAATGTTGCACTACATTTGTGTATGAAGAATTGAAATGCATTCTGCTGTCATGTACAACTAAGTAGAACAAATAAAAAATTAAAAAAACAAAAAACAAAAAACCTTAGTAATAAAGATGAATAATTTCTAGAGACCTAAAACACAGCATGTGGTTATTACTAACAATAATGCATTGTATACTTGAAATCTGATGAGAGTAGATCTTCAATCTTGTTACAAAAGAAATGCAACTATGAAAGGAGACATGTTAATTACCTTAATTGTGCTAAATCATTTCATAATCAAAACCTTATGTTGTACACCATAAATATATAATTTTTATTTTTCAATTACAATTCAATAAAACTGGAAAAATTTTTGTTGAAAAAGTATATCTGTTTTATGAAAATTAATAAAACAACTGGAATGACTGAACACATTAAATGAGCGATTAAACACATTAAGTTGATCAGGTGTTTTAATAAACAATTGAGGTTCCTTATTCCTATTTTCTTTTTTTTGGTATATGTGTGTTGTGCATGTATGTCAATTTATAATGAATACAAAGAGTATACAAAAAACATATTTGATGGATGTAAATATATTTGATTTATGGCAAAAAATCTTTTTTTTTTTTTTTTTGTGGTGCTGGGGATTGAAACCATCAATAACCTCATGCATGCTAGGCATGCCCTCTTGTCGCTGAGCTACATCCTCAGTCCTCACTGATTGTTTGCATTTGAATTATGTTTAATCTTATGGTTACTCCAAAGGGATTATCAAAGAGCAAACCATTCTCATTATGTTTTTGCTGAATCTTTTTGAAGGAACTACAGTCTGGGATTTAAAACCTCAAATTCAATCTATAGCAGATGATCTTAAGACAAGTATTAAGAATGTCTGAGATTCATTTCCTTTGTAGAATGGGGAAATACACACATACAAATATACATAGTCATACAACGTTAAATTATTTGACATACAAATGCATACACACAAGTCTTGTTTTCCTTTAAAAGAAAAAAAATGTTCCTATTTTCAGCCAACAATTGTTTCTTTTTCTCTGAAGAACCCTCATTAATTTGTTTGCTTCCTTAGTGAGTTTTGACATCTTTATTCCTTTGAATTTAACCTTTATGAATCAATTATTGGATCCTGCTGCATGACAATGCTTCATTTCCACAATAGCCATGGCAAAGAAATAAAAAAAGCAAAGAGCTAGAGGAAGTTAATGCAAATCAAAACTACACTGAGTTTCCATTTCACTCCAGTCAGAATGGCAATTATCAAGAATACAAGTACTAATTAAAAATGTTGGTGAGAATGTGAGGTAAAAAGGTACACTCAAACATTGCAGGTAAGATTGCAAATTGGTGGAACCATTATGGAAAGCAGTACTTGAAATGGAACCACCATTTGACCCAATTATCTCACTCCCAGGTTTACACCCAAAGGACTTAAAATCAGCATACCACAGCGACAAAGTCACATCATTGGTTATAGCAGCTTAACTCACAATAGCTAAACTATGGAACAAACATAAGTGCCCATCAATAGATGGATAAAGAAAACGTGGTATATATACACAATGGAATATTATTCAGCCTTAAAGAAGAACGGAATTATGGCATTTGCTGGTAAATGGATGGAGCTGGAGAATATAATGTTAAGCAAAATAAGCCAATACCAAAGAATCAAAGGCAGAATGTTTTCTCTGATATGTGGATGCTAATTCACAAAAAGTGGGGTGGCTAGGGAAGAATAGAGGTACTTTGAATTAGCGATGACTGAAGTGAGGGTAAGGAGTATGGGAAGGAATGATAGTAGAATGAAACAGTCCTTATTACCCTATGTGCATATATGATTACACGATCTGTGTAACTCTACATCATGTACAACCAGAAGAATAAGAAGTTATACTCCATTTATGTATGATGTGTCAAAATGCATTCTACTATTACGTATGACTAATTAGAACAAATTAAAAAAGGTATTCCCCCCCCCCAAAAAAAAAGAAAGAAAAAAAAAAGAAATTGATAAAGTGACTAAGAAGTTGAAGTACATTCCACTCACTCAAGAGGTTATCTTTTAGGGGCTGGGGTTGTGGCTCAGTGGTAAAGCACTTGCCTAGCATGTGTGAGGCCCTGGGTTTAAGTCTCAACACCACAAATAAATAAAATAAAAGCCCATTTACAACTAAAATAAACATATATTTTTTAAAAAGAGATATCTTTTATGCACTGGGAGTAAAGAAAACTTCAGGTTCTAATATTGACTAATCTTATTTGGGATAAGAAGCAAAGACACTGATAATTTGTCTACTAGGGACCCTCTGGTACAGAATATAGTTTATCTCTACCTTGAAGACACCAAGGTCATATAATTAATTATTCACTTGCTATGTACAAAAGACAAGAAATTATTTTAAGACAGATCAGTACAAAATCAAGCCAGAGAAGTGTTTTTATTTCTAGTATAGCAAAAGACCTCTAATGTGATCAGGAATAGTACTTATCAATCAGTTAATGTAAAGACTAATAAAAAAGGATTTGTGTTGTATATGTACATTTAAAAACATTGTCTATAAGACCTAAATTATAGAACTATTTGTCTGTCACTAATATAGGTCCAAGACCTTTTGAGTATAGAGTTTCATTGACTGAAATAGACACTGCAAAGCAATGAGACTGTATAGTATTTTTCAAGATTTTATAGATGACATTTTTACCCACAATCATTCCAAATAATATTTAAAATCACCACCTTTTCATTCTTTCTGAAGTGTGTAACTTGATACAATCTTCTTTTCACACACTTACAATCGATATAAATAGACTGAAATTAAATACAAGTAACTCCTTGGTGAGCAAAAAGTCCAGCCCATAAGAATAAAAAATGTAATAAGAAGAAAGTATATTAGCTATGAGTTGTCAGGAAGTCAATGTGGCCATCAGCTATTATGTTTTATAGAGGAAAAAAAGGGCACCAGTTAATTTGGAAAATACTCTAAGTATAAATCAGTTAAGAGATTCTTGAAAGGTTATTTTCCCCAAAGAAGAAAAAAGCAGAAATAAAGAAATAAAGAAAATTAGTCCTTATAAGTAGGAACCCTAGCCTTGTTCAGAGTACAGACCTCATTACCTCATCAGGTCATGTCTTTGGATGAACATCAGTCCCTCTCCACTTTCTCTAGTAAAACAGACACACAGACAACAAAGACCTGGTAACAAGCGCTGCTTGGCATAGCTTTTTAACAGTTTATTTTCTGCCAACTACATTAATAAGAAACATAGAGATATCAGAGGTCTTCCTCTTAGGTGGGGGCATTTGCTTGCTTCTTTTCCTTTTCTTAGGAATCTGATGCTACAGAGTACTTAATTCAGTTTGACTTCTGATTTAGTAGGTGGGCTAAATCTCTAAATCCCAGAAGCTACTTTCCAAAAACCAGAACTTGGGAAAGTCACACATGCATTAGAAAGTACTACACCAAAGCAAAGGTATAAAAACACAAAATACTCAAAACAAATGAGTACTCAACAATTTCCTTTTTATAGACCAAAGCCATTACAATTCTTAGAATATCAATAAATTTAAGTGAGAATATTTGCCAAACTCATAACAAAGGTTTTTTGGTTTGTTTTTGGTATAGGCGATTAAACTCAGGGATGCTTAATCATTGAGCTACATCCAGTCCCTTTTATTATTATCATTACTTTTTAAATGATTAGTGCTGGTTTATTTCTGAGTAAACACAGGGGTAGGTACAATACAAAGTCTTGTTTTAAGACTTTGTATTTTAGTGCTTATATTCTGAGCAACTGTCTCACCTCAAAAAAACTGAGGGTGAGAGGTACACAGTAGTCATGTTTCCATATGTACCTGTGATCTAATGTCCCAAAGATAGGTTTGAGTCAAACATGTCTTGAAAAGGGAACAGTTTAAATATTGTTCTCTTTATAAAAGCAGTTTATTACCATAGGATTTGAACTACTATGAGATCTCATAGAGAATCCAGAAATCCCTGATCTTTCACCATCTGGGCATTGATATCATCATGGAATTATGCCATGCAAACTGCTGCCATTTTCTGAACATAGGGATCTTCATCCTTCCAGCACTTGAGGGGGGAAGGGTTCACAAATATTCTGTAATCTTGTCCACTGGATGCACCCCATGGTCCTACCTGCCAAGGCCCAAATCTCCTAGGACTGGGATCTCCACAATCCTTCACAAATCAGTTGACAGCCATGATGGCCATGTCTGACTAGCTCTTGGCATAGTTCATCAAGTAGAGATATACAAGTTTTTTCAGTTCCAAGATGTCAGTTCACTACATCTAGAAAGAGAGAGCTAACATCCTTCCCCACTGTTACAGCAGCAATCACTTTCTTCACAGCCTTCTTCCTCCTTTCTTTTTTGAGTTCAGCTTTTAATTCAAAGATTTCATCCTTTTTATTAGTTGTAAAAGTATTTGGAGTTATGATTTTGGATCTTTAGTGTACACCGGAGGCTAGGGCAGGGGTGGTATTGTCACCTTTTATTTTTTTGAGACAGGTCCAGCTAAGTTGCTGAAGCTGTCTCCAAACTTTTGATCCTTCTGCCTCAGCCTCCTGAATGGCTGGAATTACATGTACCATTGTGTGGGGCTGGAGTGATCTTAACTTTCTGCCAAAATACTGATTATGAAAGAACTACCAGAATTTCTCTAGAAATTAATTTCTTAAATTGATCAAAGGAAATGTAAGAAGCAGCTATATTCTAGATATCTCCAAAGAGATACATACAACTGCAATAAAGACAAATATCAAGAGAAATGCTCTGAGAACTTTGCATAAAAAGATATAATACTCTTAGTAATAAAAACACTGTTTAGGTGACTGTTTACAAAGACGTTAAGTTCAAATGGTCAAGAAATTCTGGCAAAAGAGTAAGGCATTATGGAGAAGTAATTCTTGATTAACATTATAGCCAGTGGTAGATGGCTACAGATTTGTGGTAGATTTGTACCACAGTAATGATACAAATAAATATGCCACTTAAAAGTAAATAAAAATTGGAAATTTAATAGTTATGGAAAACTACAAGAAGAAATTTTATAACTGGCAGTAGTGAGAAATGAAAACAACGAAGTTTATGTGCTTGTTTTGACAAGGATGAGGAATTTAAAATGGTAAATATTAAATGAGGAATTGTCACAGAAGAAAATATTCCAATTTCCTATACTAATATAATAGCTTCTATGTATAAGATTTACTAAATACAGCTATAATTTATATGTAAATATTTAAAATTAACAGCTCTTTATCTATGATATAAAATACCTCTTTTGATATTAATTGGGTTTCCTAAAACAACGCAAGTAGGAATATTATATGTTATACATGACATTGTTTTCCCTCTATAAAGCAAATGTCCTTTATGGCAATTTCTGTAAATCAGATCCTGTTAAGAAAGGGTATCTTTCTTGAGTTACAACAAAACAATGACTGAAAAATATCTTAAGTTTTATATAAAATGACTCATTATCTTGAATTGACAATCCATTTCTAGCATAAGTTGCTCTGCCAGAGAAAGAGCAGTCCTAGAAGAAACACTTTTTTTCATAGGACCAACAGTTCTTCAAGCAGAATTGTGCAGATAAGGCATGGTGTCATATTACACTGTCTTGGACAGGTGGCCTTTTTTTAACACAAACTGATTCTGAAAAACTCACCTAAGATCATTAGTGTAAAATGGTAAACAATCACAAACAATTTCCTAAGTAAACTGTACTTTATAGAACACTGTACTTGCCTAGACCATTAGAGTACATGTCTTCTGCTTCTATGTTTATTTCCAGAACTTACCACTCCTCAGTCCATTCTCCATTTAAAACATAAATCAGATCGTCATTAACTTCCAACGACTTCCCACCATAATTACTAAGTTCCTACTTTTTTTCCTTCCATTTTCTATTACTCCCTCCTCAATAAAGAACATTATTCTTATTTCTAAGTTTTCAAATATATCAAATCTGTCTTAAGGCCTTTGCATTTATTATTCCCTCTGGCTCTGAGATCTTCACTAACTGGCTCTATTTCATGATTCAGGACTCAACTCAAATATCACATCATCAAAGGTGATTTCCTAATTACTTAATTCCAGAAAGGCAGGTCTCTCACAGTCATTCTCTATTGCCTCATATCACTCTTTTTGTTATTCTTACACCACCTAAAAGCAGAATTTATGCTGCTTTCTACTTTGTTTATTCTGCTTATTGTCACTATAACATAAGCTTCAAGAGAAGAGAATGTTTTGTACTACTATTTGTCTTTAGGGCCCAAGACAATACACATGGTCAACAAATATGACTGAGTAAGTATATTACTTTAACCAAAATTTTCTGAAACCATAGGCCTTTATCCCTGCCCTATTTTAAAGAGTATGTTCATATATATTTGTGGAAAAATAATGTTTGTAAGGTTTCATGAATAAGATTAAACTGTACTTTTCATAGTAATTAGTCACTTTGGTTCATGCAACTTTATTTGGTATCAGGAGCTGAGTCTGGCATTTTCCCTATTTTATAGCTGGGAGAACTGAAGTCAGAAAGTAAAATATAAGAATTAATAAACTGGGTTGGGGTTGTAGCTTAGTGGTAGAGTGCATGTCTTACACATGTGAGGCCCTGGGTTTGATCCTCAGCACCACATAAAAATAAATAAAATTAAAGATATTGTGTCCATATACAACTAAAAAAATATTTTAAAAAATAATTAATAAATTTTTGATAATGGAAAAACAAAACAAAAAACCCATTAAATCAAAGAAAATATAGAGAACAGCTTAAGTATCAAAGTGCTCACAGGACCATTAACAACTTCCTAGAATTTGTTAATTGTCTATTTGCACCCAGTACTTAGCACAGTGCCTGGCACACAGGAAATACTCAAAAATATTTGTTAAATGGATCATAGGGCCCTAATTATATAATCATAGTAAAATAGATGTAAACTAGACCCTATTTCTATTTTTTTAGGGAAGCAAAGTTTTACTTTCTGCATTAGATTCAGTCTTCCTATATAGCCTTGTAAGCAAAACCTTTTTCTCCTATAGAAGAAAATTCTCAATAAGAGTTGTTTTATTTTATCTGGTTTTATATAGCATGTTCTCTTTCTAATAGACAATGATCTCAAGTAAACATATTGGAACAGCTTTTTGCCATTTTCCAGAAGTATTACATATGGAACTGAAAACATTAGCACAATTATATACTATTCAGACTACACAATTTTATTTCTATTCCTGTATGTACATGAAAAATATCAAGCATCAATATCAAGATATGGAGCAAAAGCTGGGTGTGGTGGTGCATGCCTATAATCCCAGCAGCTCGGGAGGCTGAGGTAGGAAGCTTGTGAGTTCAAAGTCATCCTCAGCAATGGTAAGGTATTAAAATTAAAAAACTCAGTGAGACTCTGTCTCTAATAAAATACAAAAAAGGGCTGGGGATGTGGCTAAGTGGTTGAGTGCCCCTGAGTTCAATCCCTGAAGCCCCTTTCCCCTGCAAAAAAAATATGTGGAGCAAAGAAAATATTAGGCTGTCAGCTTAATAGAAATTATTCAGGTTTAAAAATCTATGCTGCACAATGTTCATTATCTATCTATATGAATTCCTTTCCAATGTTCTATGAGTTTTAAAGTCATTAAAAAAATAAAACATTTAAATCCTGCATAAATCAAGATAGTATCAACTTTGATAGGTCCAATTATATTCATCTTTTAAAGCAGTTTCAAATAAATCATATTAAAGAAATGTTGAAGTTAGTATAGTAATAACCAAGTCTTAGCATAGTCAATTTGCCATTGAAATTCAGCTCCATGTCTAGAGAAAAAAGTGACAGTAGAATACTAATGGACAAGTAAGCTGACAAGTGGTAATCATGAATAAGGTAATGAGAGAAAAAACTATGATAACAATGTTTCGAAGCTCCAATTTATTTGTTTTAAAATAAATCACCTCTAATGAGAGAAAATAAGAAGCTTTAATGTTAAAAGATTCATCTAAAATCCCAACTCATATAAAATGATATGTAATTTATTTTATTAAATTTTTTTGTAGTTGTAGATGGACAGTATGTCTTTATTTTATTTGTTTATTTTTATGTGGTGCTGAGGATTGAACTTAGTACCTCACAAATGCAAGGCAAGTGCTCTGCCACTGAACCGCAGCCCCAGTCCCTGATATGTATTTTAGATAGTACTATAGCAAAAAGGATTTCTAAATCTTCATTACTATTAATTATTAATGGAGTAAGATGTTCAGAGACAGTATTAAGGAAGTGCAACATAACAGAAATATCACAGATCCTAATTTCTATTCATTAAGATGATTTTCTTAGGCATATCATTTATTTTTCCGGGTTCTTAAGTTTCCTTATTTACAAACAAAACAAAACAAAACAAAATATTGCTACCTTCTAGAATTATACTTCATAGTGTTACTGTGAGGGATAAATGAGGATGAATATGAAAGCATCTTACAAAGTATAATTATAAACTTTATGCAAACACAAGTCATATTGTGAGGGGAAAGTTAAATTTACCTTTATATGTTCTAAAACAGCAGTAGCAACATTTGTATGAAGATCAATAAGTCTTTTCTTTTCAAGGAGTTCTGGCAGAGAACTACAAGTACCAAAAAGTGGAAAATTAACCATAAAATTTTCTAAGAAAATGTTATAGTCTCTAATAAAACCCATGCCTGTTTTTTTCTCCAAGGAAAATCAGAACACTGAAATAGTGACAAAAATGACATATTAAATTACCAACTGAATTTAATCTCCAGGCTAGAACACATACAGAATGCATTACTTTAATACAGCTGAAATGCTTCTCATTTAAAAATAATCTAGGTCCCAAATATTATTTCTACCATTTCACTTTCTGCTCCTAAAGTTTTGACTAAAATTAATGGAAATACACTTTTATCTATATTTCTAAAACATAGAATAATCCTCTTCCTCTTGACGGCATTCAAAGTAATAAAAATTCCTTAACCTTCAATTAAGAAAACTGGCTACAACAGTAAAATTAACAACAATTTGCCCTACTTTCTCGTTAATACCGTTTTCTTTTCTTAGTAAAATTATCCCCATCTCATATTTCTAATTGGTGAAAGAAGCAAATGTTTTGTTCTAAGTTGGAACTGAAATCAGCTTAAACATGTTAAAAGCATAATTTAGTTCTTTTAGCTTACAGGTGTATTTGCTTTTACCTACTATTTCCTGTTATTAAAAATGTTAATCATTTATAACCTCCCAAATAAATTTAATAACAGAAAGACACTGAAGAGGATATACTGCATACCTAACCGCTGATGTTAGCTTAGCAGTATTGTCAGAAAGCATACTTATGGCTCCTTCATCTTCCCCTTCTAGACCCTGGGAAGGGGAAAAAAAATAAAGTTTTAGTAAAACTATTAAAAATCTCCAGGCTCAAGCATAAAAATCAACACATTCCTAAGATTACTGACAAACAATAAAATTTAGGTTACCTAGGATAACTATTCTTCTCTTCTAGGATAACACAGAAGCACATGTGTTTCTGACAGTCACAGAAAATTTCTAGTCACCACCAGTTTAATAAATGGTTGACTAAGTAAATTTATGGTCAGCAAGGAAGCATGTCCAGAGAAATAAATTATGGATCAGCAAGAAAGCAAGTCTATAGAGACTTGCCAGCAATCACACAGTACACACAGTATAAAGAGTGTAGTTGAAATCTGAAGCTGGATTGAAGTATGGTAGATTGAGGAATACTGAAGATATGTCTCTAAAGTCACATTGTATATATTTTTCATATCATAACTTCATATTATTCTTTAAACAACTTGCTCTCTACCAACTGAGCTATATCCCCAGCTCCTTTTTAAACAAATTTTGATCTCAATATTAGGTTTCTTTTTGAAAAAGACTGCTTAAATAAATTGAAAATAATTTCCTGTTATTAAAGCAATAAATTGCCTTGAACTTTAGAGAAAAAAAAAAGCAAACCTCTTTATCCTTTTAGATGCCCTTCCTCTTCCCTATAATACTTAGAAAGCAAAGAAGATCTTACCATAATGCTTTTAAGACGTTTGACCTCATCTTCTTGTGCTCTATAATATTCTAGTTCTTGCTGAACGGATTCTGCAACTTCTGGGAATGGACTAAAACAATATGCACAAGAGAAACTATGACACTGAAAGACTGATTTTTGTGTGGATTCTGAAATATATACAATGGATATTTAGTATTATTTTAAATGGACTCATATGTATTTGAATATATTTTATATATAACATGGTCAGAGAATGTTCAACACAAATAAAACTATATATGTAATCTTTATGATAAATGGGGCACTTAGGTGCATAACCTATAATCTCAGGGACTTGAGAGACTCAGCAGGATGATAGAAAATTTAGAGGTCAGACTGGGAGACTTAGAGAAACAAACCCTGCCTCAGAATAAAGAAAAACACAAAACAAAGAAGGGGGGGGGAATGTAAGTAGTTCAGTGGTATAACAGCACCGTAGAAAACCTTGTACTATAAAATGTATATCATAATACTTATAAATCTAAACAAATATAAAATTTACTTCTATTCTTTTCAATAGTGAGATTGCATTTTCCCTTCACCTATACTCTATTAGAACAAAAATAAACGCCTTTGTAACTCAGTACTTTTAATATCCTTATTGGTAAAAATAGTACTTGAATCATAGTTTTGGTGGACCTAAAGCCTGTTATTGTCCTCCAGGGAAGTGCTGTTCAGCAATAATTTACATAGACTTCAAAACACATGTTGAGGATAAAATGTAAAAAGAGTATTTTTCATCTATAGCTTTAAGGAAGGCAAGAGCCTTTTCTCCTTTAAGAAAAGGTTATATCTTATTAGCAATGAAATAAAAACCTTGCCTCCCCTCCTTAACCCTGACAACTGAAATATCTCACTAATGATCAGCACATTTTGTCCAATGGAGACTGGCAGAAAAGATGAGTCTGGAAAAGATTCAGAACATAGTCCAATTTTACCTGACAACCATAGGCACTTACCCAGCTCCAGTGGTCTTTGGCAAAAAACAGCATTAAGGCCTTAGCACTCTAGTGTAGAGTTAGAAGTTTTTGATCTAATTATAATGAAAACTACTTTTAGGAAAGCTCTTACCCTTTCCCATTTGTAAAATGTACTGGGTGAAATCCATGATCCTCAAAATCTCTCATATTTTCAGATCTCAGAGATAATGAAGAATAGTAACTGCTTACATTTATTGAGTGTTTACTGTGTATCAAATGCTATGTTAAGTACTTATCTCTGTTATTTTATTTAATCATAACCAGTTTGTTGGGTGGTTATCATTAATAGTTAAGACAAGGCACTTTGGGATCTGTCAGAACTGAGTTCTACCCTAGACTTTACAAATTTCTTTATATTCACTATCTCAATCTTCTTAAAAATCTTCTGAGATATTGGAGCAAAAGGTAGAATTATCATCTCTCTATTTTACTGATAAGAAAATAAAGCTCAGAGAGGTTAAGTCATATATTTAACTCTATGGCATCTCCCAGTGTCTTTGTGTTCACATTTTTATTGCAGTACAATTTTCAGGGCAAAAGGGCTATTGTTACTTGAAAACATCAAGTTCCTACTATTCAAATCATCTTTTAATTTGTTCCTAAACATATCATGTAAAAAATATTCAAAATCTCCCTATTTGAATTAAGGGATCTTTTCTCTTAAGCTCTTCTCTATTAGGAAATGTCAACTTCAAAATATTTTGTATCCTCCACAAAAATGCCTCTCTAATGAAATGTAATGTTTTGTACTTTAGCATTCTTGAAGGAATATAAACTATGAAATTTCAAAGGAAAGAAATTATTTAAAGTAAAACACCTAAAACTGCCATAGCCAGAAAGACAATTTCTTTTCTCTGAAGATTTCTATTATAGCAATATGATTTTCCAGTTGTGTTTTTTTTTTTGTTTTTGGGATACTTGGAATTGAACCTAGGGGTGCTTAACCTCTGAGCCACATCCCTAGGCTTTCTTCTTTTTTAGTTTTTAATTTTAATTTTTTTTTTGGTACTGGGGATTAAACTTATGGGCACTTGACCAATGAACCACATCTCAGCCCTATTTTGTATTTTATTTAGAGACAGGGTCTTGATTAGTTGCTTAGTGCCTCGCTTTTGTTGAGGCTAGCTTTGAACTCATGATCTTCCTGCCTCAGCCTCCCAATCTGCTGGGATTATAGGTGTGGGCTACCACACCAAACTTGTAGTTGTTTTTTTACAAAGCTGTAAATGTTTAAACCACACACACACACACACACACACACACAGCCACTGCATGTTGAACCACATCTACATCTCTTCAAATGTAAATATAAAACAAGGCCCAAAAGAATAGCTATATTGAGGCTGTAGATAGATGTATATTTACATAGATATATTAAAAACTAAAAATAACAAATAATATATTTACATAATTGTTGACAAATAGCATTCTTCTATTAATCTGAGGAATGTTCAAAATCATATGGGATAAGCTTAGTGAAAAGAGAAATAGTCCCTACAAAACAAAAAACAGGAATGGAGAAGAATCAAGGACATTAATTATAGCTTCTGCTCATTATGTGAATGAACCATTATGACCCTTTGGATATTTTTCTCAAATTCAACTGGCTAGATGACATCTTAATTTCTCTTTAAGTGGTGAATCTTTTACTTATTGATATTTACCTTCCTTTATGTTTCTGCCAAAATTTATCAACTGGAGTTAAATCATAAGATTTCTTGTTTTTTCTCTTTGGTCTAGCACCAGCTGGAGAGTTTTCCACTCCTGTAGATTCTTCCAAATTCACTCTGTTTAAGTGGAAATCCTAGGGAAAAGTAATACTGTTTTAAATAACTATTTTCTGAGTTTAACAGCCATAACATTTCCCACAACAAGGAAAATAAAACAGATTCTTGCTGCCCTTGCTAATATTTACAAGGATAAAATACAGATCTAAAATTTAAAAGACATCCTTCCAAACTTTTGTTATATTCAAATGCACTTTTCATTATGAATTTTAATGGAAGTAGTAGATACATGAGATTAAATTCAAACATAAAGAGAAAAATCATGTTAAGGTTCTATGTATCCTTCTAAAAATATGCATTTGGATAGCTCTTAGGTTTACTTTAAAATGGGATTATAACATACATATATAATTTGCCCCTTTTTTCCCATTTAATATATTTTAAAGCTCTGTAGGTATAGCTACTTTATCTTTACCATGGCTACACAAATTAGTCCAATGATTGGCTCTATCAATTTACTTGAACAGGCCTCTTGATGCTTGGTTGTTTCCAGTAAAAAACCTTCTTAACAATAATTTTAAAACTCTTGTGGAATCTTAGTATTCTGATGTTTCTTGACTGATTAAATTTAAAAATTAAGGTAGAATGTATAATAATAATAAGAAAATAATAGTATTCTGGGCTGGGGTTGTGGTTTAGCAGTAGCAGTAGAGCACTCGCCCAGCACATGCAAGGCCCTGGGTTCGATCCTCAGCACCACATAAAAATAAATAAAAAAGGTATTATGTCCAATACAACTAAAAATATATAAATATTAAAAAATAATAATAATAGCATTCCCTTTCACATATATTCTAACAGCCAGTCAGACCAGTAGTTGTTAAGGTTTTCTGCTTGGGACTAATTTCACTTAATGAGTGGCTTGATTTTTTTCCCCCCTTTCTCAAAAAACAAACATAAAGTAGACAAAAATAAAAGTAATTATTTCTCTATTCCTTCATCCTCTTCTTAATTCCCTTCCTGCAGTATTTTATGGGTCAACTCTGTTCAAGAATGTGAGTTAAAGAGATAAAACATGGCTATAAACAAGTGAGTAAAAGAATAATACGCAATAAAGAAACTATGTGGAGAAATGTGATATAATTATCTTAGTTCTAAGGTATTATATATATTAATGATTATTCTAAGTCTTGGCAACTTAAATATATTGAACACAATTTAATCTCCTCTAATAAAATAAGGTTCAATACTGACTCTAGATACTTTGAGTATACTCTGAAACTTTCTCAAATCTTTTACAACAGCTTATTTCCTCCAAGCTTTCCCCTTTGACATAAAAAAGAATGAAATATGTGGATGTCTAACTGCCACAGTGAAGTAACACATCTATTTTCTATCAAATAAATTATAAGAACAATGAGGCAGCCTTTGCATATATGTGTGAAATCCATTAAGGAGAAAAATCTCTAAAGATTAGGTACCTTTTATGTGTAAGGCACTATTCTCAGCACTTTGTATAAGTTTTCTGATCCTCACAATAAGCCTCAGAAAGAAAAAAATTTCCATTTCAAAAATGAAAAAAACAAAAACCTAAAGCATAGAGGAAGAAATTTATTTCCCAGGTTATGCAGAAATATGTGGGAAAAACACGATTAAAACCTAGGTAGAGTGATTTTAGAGGGCTGCTTTATTAGAAAGAGCAACACTACTTGGAATCAGATTCCTTCACTAGAAATCCTTGCAGGGTAGAATCTGGGTAATCTTAGGTGGTATAAATTGGCTTTTAAAGACTAGAGAGAGTTGCAAAAAAATGGTTGGGATGACAAAAAAAAAAAAAGAGTATATCATGTTATATTTCAACCTGTTATTATTGTCTTTCCTATAGATTTTTCATGTTATCAGAGGTCAAGAACATCAGTGATCTTTTAAAATTTCTCTCAGTTTCCCATCCCTCTGTCCAATCTTTAATTTGCATAGCAAATTAACCAATACAGGAAGAAAGTAAAAATAGCACAATTGTGGGAAAATACTTTAAACAATATGAAAAATAAATAGATATTACAGTACATCTACAAAGAAGCCCAGCTTTTAAAAAAATATGTAAGGAAACAAAAGATACAAAAGGGAAACATATTTAAATGGTTAAGCTATACTAAGAATTTCTAGTAGGAAATTGAAGTACAATTTCCATGGTGATGACACAGTTCATTCAACATAGAAGTAACTAGTTAGTAAAATTATTGCTCTAAAAATAGGAGAGCATATTATTATATAAGTATTGACCGAATACTTAAAAACACAAAATAATGAAGGAATAAAAGATGTTAAGAGTTCTAAGAAATAACATAATAGCAAGAACATTTCCACTGTTTGCATAATAACAAGGCAAAAAAGGAAAAGTAATTTCCAACTTCAAAATTGGGAAACTAGTACATCTTGTGCTGTATTCAATCACGTTAACACAACT
Source organism: Ictidomys tridecemlineatus (assembly GCF_052094955.1). Classification (NCBI taxonomy): domain Eukaryota; kingdom Metazoa; phylum Chordata; class Mammalia; order Rodentia; family Sciuridae; genus Ictidomys; species Ictidomys tridecemlineatus. The sequence goes on from NC_135481.1 coordinate 83,533,878, forward strand.
GAACAATTATGCACAAATAAGATAGCAGAATTGGTTGGAATGGAAGAATCTAATCTGTTCCTTCTGATAGCACCATCTTTTCAACTTAAAAGACTGAACAATATTGCCTAAAATCCCAGATAAAAATAAATTCCATCAGAGCCAAGTATGGTGGCAAATGCCTGTAATCCCAGCAGCTTGGTAGGCTGAAGTAAGAGAATTGCAAGGTCAAAGCCAGCCTCAACAACCTAGTGAGGCCCTAAGCAACTCAGTGAGATCCTGTCTTTAAATAAAATATAAAAAAGGGCTGGGGATATGGCTCAGTGCCCTTAGGTTCAATGCCTGATATATACATATATATATATATATATTAAAAAAAGGAAAAAAATCCCACCAGGAAATGCTAAAAATATCTAGAAGTCTTTAACAGTCTTGTTTCTTTTCACGAGTTAAAGCAGATATAGGTAGAGCAACAGATGGCTAATGTTTGGATATCAGAGGTGACACCTATTAATACAGAGCTGAGACTTATTACACATGTGAAAAAATGCAAAGTAAAATACAAATTTTTATTTTGGCAAGAATTTACTACCCCTTAAACTCCAAAAACTATTATAGCCATGAATAAACAGCTAAGTAATTCAACAGATGTAGTTTGGAGCCATAAATCAAATATCAGCATAAAACAAACATCCAGGTGACATCAGCTCATACCAAGGAGACCCTTTAATTTGAACTATCAAAATAAGCAATGAGAGAAGAATAAAACACAGTTCAGGGAAAAACATATAACTGGGAAAGGAAACCACAAAGCAGCTGTACCATCTCCTAAGGCTCTGGCTCCTAACTTACTCTAAGCAAGGAAATGCATCTTCAATCATTTGAAGATGAATACCTATGTTATCTTGTCCCTGCAGATTAACCTCAGGAGAACTCCAAAAAGGAATGTGACTTTCTGGAGAAAATTTTTGCCTTAAGAGTCAGTTTGGAGACTAGGGATAACATCAGTATGAGAAGAGATGATAAAGAAAAAGTGTGATGACTTATGTACATTTTCTCCAGAAGAGGCAAATACTTTCCCTTCTAAATCAGTTATTTACTTCAGACTTAAGATATGAGAGCTAAACAGAAACTAGGAGTTTCATTGCCTCTTGTCAAAGGCAATTAAAAAACAAGATATGATTCAATAGATTAATACATCAGGGTTTCAATCTAAAGGCACTGCATGTTAACTATTTCAAATGTTTTCTTTTGTGTGTGTGTATGCACACATGCATGCGAGAAGGAGAGACAGAGGGAGAGAAATTAAAGCATTATGTGAAAAATTAATGTTTCAAAGCTCTTCCCTAAAGCTAATAACCATGAAGGGAAATTTTAGTTCCTAAGCAAAAAGTAGTCTAAATTTATTTCTACTGTCCCTGAATGCTTCAGAACCAGTTCTAGGTCAATAGTAGTGATTATGCCTTAAAAAACCTAATTTAGAGGAAGTTCTTAGAAACTGAAATTCTATTTCTTACTGAGAAAGCAATTAGATACAACTATTAAGCAATCTCCTACTTCAGTGAGCATGGATAACTGCGCTCAATGAGAAGAGTCCAGAAGCTTTGAGAACCACAAGTTACACATTATTCGCCATCTATCACTCCACAACAGATACATTCATTTTAAATACAGTGGGCTTTCAGGTAAAATTGTATAAATCTGTAATTCTACTAACACTGTTCTTGAGAGACTGAAGAAACAACATTCTTGATGATGAGGCATGAGCTTTAAATTGTATTGTTTCTAATTTACATAACAGTTATGGTTTCTTTGGCTCATACAAATCAGTCTGTCAAATAAAACTCAAGTAAAACAAGATTAAAATATACTCATTAAGATAAAACAGGATGAGTTCTACACTGATGCTTTTAAATTGTGTATAAGAATCAATGGTCATTACTGTATTTTTATAAATAAAGTTATAACAAAATGGGTTCTTTCCTAAAGAATGGGATAGGGGCTGGGATTGTAGCTCAGCGGTAGAGCGCTCGCCTAGCGTGTGCAGGGGTCCTGGGTTCAATCCTCAGCACCACATAAAAATAAATGAATGGAATAAAGGTATTATGTCCAACTACAACTAAAAAAAAATAAATATTAAAAAAAAGAATGGGAAAGACCATAAAGTACTATTTTTCTCACCACTGAAAATGCCTAAAGCAAAGACATTCCAGTAGAGATTAACAATCCTAGTAATCCAGATTGTTATTTAAACCCTATTTGCCATTTAAAGGAACCAGGGCTTTTGGGGAAATGGCCTAGTCCAAGTCTGGAGAGAAAATGAAAGTGATGAGTCAGAAAAATTTTAACACCTGAACAAGTAAGCAAACAAAGACTAAAGGGTCATGCCAAGATGACACTGAAGCTAGGATGAGCCAAAGATGAGACAATTTGTATATCAAAATGAATGACTACAATAGTTAAGTATATATTTCAGATATAAAAATTCCCTAGTTCATAAAATAATATTAAAAAAAAAATCAACCACCTTACTGACTGCTTTTAAAGACTGTTAGGGTATTAACTCATTCTAAAAGTTAACAAATAACAAATCAAGCATTCTTTCTGTAATCCTAGCAACTTGGGAGGCTGAAGAATGAAGATCTCAAGTTCCAAGCCAGTCAAAGCAACTTAGTAAGACCCTGTCCAAAATAGAAAAATAAAAAGGGCTGTGAGCTCTGCGCAATAGTGCACGGAATCCCAGTGGCTGCGGGGTGGGGTGGGGCTGAAGCAGGAGGATCTTGAGTTCAAAGTAAGCCTCAGCAAAAGTAAGGTGCTAAGCAACTCTGTGAGATCCTGTCTCTAAATAAAATACAAAATAGGGTTGGGGATGTGGTTCACTGATTGAATGCCTCTGAGTTTAATCCCTGGTAATACCAACCCCTCAACAAAAAAAAGGCGGGAAATGTGGCTCAGCAGATAAGCACCTGGGGGTTTAATCCCCAGTACCAATAAGTAAGAAAGTAAGTAAGTAAATAGTACATACTTTTCTCACTTAGATAAAACATTTAATCCAAGCTATATGGAGATATAATGAAATGATCCCGTTTAAAAATATAAATGCAATCAAAGATATCTTCTGGCCTTTTACCCAGCCTACATCCCTTCTGTATAAACTGCCTATCCACAAATACTTTTAGGTAAATATTTAAAACTAGGCCACCACAGTAGCTGCCCATGAGGTTTTATAGTAATAAAAATTAGTAGATCAAAAGAACATCAACCATGGACCCAAAGCATCAACCTATACTATGGCATTACAATTACACATCTTTAAGAGAACGGGTGTTGATTTTCTGATAATCTTTTAAAAATAAATATTTATTTGGAAACAAATTCCTGTTGTATTGAGTGGCAAAAATATATATTTTATTAAACTACCTATATATTTTAGTATAAATTCTGATTTAATGTTTCAAATAGCAAGAGTCAGCAGAAGACAAAAAGATAAAAAGAAATCGCAAGCTTTGAAAAGACAAAGATACTAAGATGAAATATCCACCCCTCTGAGGGTAATTAGCACTCTTTGCAGCTAACAATCAAATCCACCCCTCCCACAACCAAGATATAGTAAAAAAGAAATCACTATTTTCTAATTGTTAATTTTACTTTTTATGTCCTGTTAAGGAAAGGGGCATTGCAAAGCTTTTCATCAGAAGGGTGTACTTCCTATTTTAAGTGAAAACAATCATCTTTCTTTGATTATTCTCATTGGTACACAGAGGAAAGATGTCTAAATTTTCGATGTTGATTTTGGGGTCTAATATATAAATAATTATCAATGGTCCAGATTTCTATACAAAGATATATATTTTTAAAGATCTTTATTTTTTAGTCATAGTCAAATACACTATAATTAATTAATTAATTTTTATGTGGTGCTGAGGATCGAACCCAGGGCCTCTCCTGTGCTAGGTGAGCGCTCTACCACTGACCACAACCCCAACCCCTCTAGACAAAGATATCTGATAAATAAAGCAAACTGCAACATTTAAGTTAACATTTTCAATCTAGAACTTCTATTCCATCCTGTGGAGGCAAAGGGTATAATTATTAGGAATTTTAAGAGCACTGAAGAAACTTTAAAAAGTAGTGGTTTTTAAACAACATGGTTATTGTTCACATATAGAAAGTGCTTTAAAATTAATGAATAGAATTAGGTCACTGTAAGTTGTGCATTTATTATAACCAAACTCTTCAAAGACTGACAACTTTTTACTATGTGAAGATTAAAACAAAAACAATCCTTGTTGTCTTCTTTCATCATTTTTTATTTATAGAAAAAAATTTTGATTTTAAAGACTAGGAAATAAAAATTAGTATATTGGCCAATTTAAAACCTCTTAATAATACTCCTCATTATTCTCATTTCATTCTGGAATAGTGAAACCTCATCAAGGACCTGAATTAGTTAGCAGTGTTCTGTATTGGGAATCTCTGCCCTAAGTTACGTATCTCAGTTTTCTCTTCTGATAGAAGACTCAGCATATTTCTTTACACTGAAATTATTTGTACCTGTGTCTCATCTCCTGTACTCACAGTATCTTATGTTTTAACTTCCTCCATGAAGGAAGTCAAGAAGGTGTCAGGAACCTTTCAAGTTCAGGAATTTGAAATGATTCCTAAATATCTCAGTGATCTGGATAATTTCTATTTCACAACCATCAAGAGTGAAGAAGTGGCCTCTAATCTGTACGCTCTCACTAAGACCCTCACCTCTTGCTCCTACTCAATAGTCACAGCTCCACAAACCAGTATGGTTGGAGACCATTAATACTTTCTCACTAAGCCTATTAACTCCTTAGCCCCTGACACCCTCATATCTCATCTCCCATTCTCACCCAACTCTTGAAATTCTTTTGTTATAACGTCTGAAACTCACACTCAGTCACCAACAAAACCTCTCATTTTGAACACCCCCTGCCAACTTACGTACCTTTTTTGCTCTAAGTGAATACCAAATAGCTAGTTAGCCCTTTTAGACTTTTGAGAAGATACTTTTCTGTTGTTTGTTTTTAAACCTCTTATACAGCTCATATCACTGGTCTTAGAACTGGATTAGATATTTTCCTTGCTACTCCAATATCCTTTACTTACTCTCTTCTCTAAAACAACTCTAGTTTTGAAACTCTGATTATCAGCCTGTAATAGTGGTTCTCAATCAGGGACAAAATTGTTCCTTCTAGGAAACCCCATCCCCAGGAATGTTTAGCAATATGTGAAGACACTTTAGTTCACAACTTAGGGAATGCTATTGGCGCTATTATAGAGGATTGAGGCCAGGGTTGATGCTAAACATTCTACAATGTATGGGATAGCCCCCACAACAAAGAATGATCAGGTCCAAAACCAAGGTTGAGAAATCCTGGTCTACATTACTCACCACTGCCACCTGCAGTACATTTGCATCTCCTGCATCATTAACTTTTAAAAAAATTGTAAATCATTTTTTATTGGCTCTTTTAAGTTGTACATAGATATTAGGATTCATTTTAACGTAATTATAAAAGCATGGGATATAATTTGCTTTAATTCAGTTCCTCTTTGATTATTCTCATTGGTACACAAATGTCTTTCAGTTAAAAACCTTTTCTAAACTCAAATTAACCATCCAGCAATCACTGCCTTTCTCAGCTGTCCTATACAGGGGGAAAAAAAAAATCTTTAAAGGTTTAAAATGTTTCTCCTTCCAATCTCTTTTTAAGTCACTTTGGTCATTGTTTTGCCCTGCACTGTGGGATACCCAAGTCACCAAATGACCCTAACACTGCTGCACGCAATGGTGACTTCTTAGCCATCAGATCTTATACCCCCTTCCATTTCTTTTCCATCCAATAAACATTTTTCCATTTGCAAGGGTCAAATTTGAAGTCAACTTTGAGGTCTTTCTTTTAGATTTCACATTAAACTCACTGACAATTCTATACTTTATAGTCATCAAATAATCATATCCTTACCATCTCCATCTTTAAGATGTCTTGTGTTATACAGTCTCCTGTGTCCTATTTAACCTTATTTCTTACTTTAGTGCAGCTACCTACCTGCCTTCCCATCTTTCAAACGTATCTGGAGCCCTTCTGCCTAGATTGTTCTTTTCCTAAATAACTGTATAATCATTTAGCCCTTACCTCCTTTTAGATCTTTTTCAAATATCATTTACTCAGAGAGATCTTCCCTATTTAAAAATTTAAATCCTATTCACCATCATCTACTTTATTCTCCTCCAAAGCTCTTTCCACCTTCTGAAATGTTTATTTTACTTCTTATCTCTTACTAGAATGTAAGCTCCAGAAAGAGGAATACTTGTGTCTTTGTTATTGCTGTAATCAGGATCTAAAATGTCTGTTAAAGGTAGGCACTCAATTATAGGTTAAACTGAATCAGTCTTACTCAACCTCTTACTTTACATACTACCACCAGCTTCTACGTCTTATTTGGGGTTTAATTTGGTAGTTCTCCTGATTCTTTCCACCCTCTCTACTGAGTTGGTGTTTCTTTGGCATTCTAGAGTCATGGCATAGGATTCTAGGACCAAGAATTATGTAGAATGGCCAATTTCTGCCAGTAATTTTAAAGCTGATTTACTGAAACAAACCCTTTAGAGCAATATCTAGATTTCAAAGAAATGAACTGTTAAGCCAAATCATCTATTACATATCTTTCATTTCCTGTTTATGTGGCATTCCAGGCAATCTTTTAAAAATGATACTGTTATATACTATAATCCATAAAGGCCTGGGCTAGGAGTTAGTAAACTAGAGTGCTGATAATAGAGTCAATGATTTGGGTTCAAATTCTTAAACTTCTTTTGATTTTCTATCAAATGGAGACTATTCTCATTCTATTACAGTGTCTTGAAATTATATGTGTATATATTTTCTTTCCTTCTACTGCCTTTGAAGATAGAGGCTGTGTTTTATTTATCTGTGTACATCACATGCTAAACACAATATTTAATTGATGAACATAAGTATAGATAAATATAATTTTTTTTATTTTAAGCATAAAATTAGATATAGGGAATTATTTCAGAAAACATAGTATTACATATTTATTTATTTATTTTAAAGAGAGAGAGAGAGAGAGAGAGAGAGAGAGAGAGAGAGAGAGAGAGAGAGAGAATTTTTTAATATTTATTTTTTAGTTTTCAGCGGACACAACATCTTTGTTTGTATGTGGTGCTGAGGATCGAACCCGGGTCGCACGCATGCCAACTGAGTGTGCTACCGCTTGAGCCACATCCCCAGCCCCAGTATTACATATTTAAAAAGTTATTTATTTTAGCATAAAATGAGGTTTAACTGACTCCTACCGAAATGAGAGAAATTACAGTTTTTTTCCTTAGGAAAGCTCATCTTTTAATTTTGATAAAACTTACTGAGTATGAAAAATTAACAACTAAAAACATAGTTGTTCATTTTCCTTTATTATTTTTTCCCGTCACTGTCAACAATACCATGAATTTATCCTATAATAAAGATCATAAATTTGGAATTTTAAACTTTAATTCTTCACTCTTTAGCATCAACATCATTAATTTTATTTTTTCATATTTTTCAGCTTTATCCTTCACAACTTTGTTTCTGTAGCCATATCAACTCAAACATTACCACATTTCAGTAATGGGTGCTACATTTAGCCTCTTACCAGTACATCATGCACCAGTGCTTGATATGTCCAAGTATGGTGTAATGGAGTTGCCAAATCTATGTTTCTGTCAACAAGGACTAATAAAGGCCTTTGGAAGCTGTAAATATATTAAAAAAATCATATAAATCTTGATGGCAATGTATACATCTAAAATTTTCTAATTCTTTATGTAGTGTATGCCATTTTGATAAAAACAATATTTTGAACTCCATAATACTCTGCTTTAAAATATTTTTTGAATATATTCAGTCAATTATGGTAATGATTTGGATTACTTAGAACCTATGCATAATGTTAGACTGTATTACTCAAGGAAATTTCTTCAAGGACATAATCCGTACAAATACTTTTACAAAATAATTTTTTGTAGTTAAAATAAGTTGCTGGTCTTCTCAGATATAAGTTTCACATTTTTCAAAAAAGGGCAAAAAGGAATAAATATTATCAGATTCAGGAAAAAAAATGAAAAAGAGTATAGAATATTATAAATTTACACAGATGTTTGACAGTTTAACAAGTTATGAATTACAACTTTTTTTTTTTTATAAATACAAATCCAAAATAGTGGACTCTAGAAAAGAGTCTCAAAAACCCATATCCCATTATAATATACTAAATCAAAAAAGTTAAGCCACAATGGTATCTAATTATATAAGTACTCACTTAACAGACAAGGCATACACACTTTATATTACAATTTAGATGAGGAACAGACTAAAAGAAAACAGAGGCACAAAGTCATTTGGTTACCAGATGTCTATAGAAGTTTTAGAGATACTGTTCAGAGGGGTATTGTTATCAGAAAGAAGTACACTCCAGGTTTCAAAAGTCACTGTTATCTGAGTATATTAAGTATACACATTTCCTTTTGCAAGATAAATCTGATCATTTTACTAACTCATTACACCTTTCTGGGCATAGGTCAGTGGACTTACGCCTACTGTACTGACTGGGCAGTCACAGTGGCACCCTCATCTCTTGCTATTACTGATTACTCCAGAGATAGGTTGAAGGCAAGGGAGGATGGTATACAGCAGGGTTTCTTAACCTGCTGTATACCATCCTCCCTACATAAGCACTACTGACATTATGAAGGTTTGTCTTTTAGGAATTTTAGCATTGCATGTCACTAAATTCCAGTAGCATTTACCTAGTTGTGACTACCAGACATGTTTCTGCACAAAATGTCTGTGGGATACAAAAGGTGCCCTGATTGAGAATCACTAGCTTATGGGTAGATTCAAGTATATTTAACAACAGTCCAACAAGTTGCTGATTAAAATAAAATAAAACACATCTAACAAATTAAGAAACAAGACAAATATATTGTGGTATGAATAAATTTTTTAAAAAAATAGTGCCTTGATGTTAGTTTCTAAGACTTATGCCCCAGCTATATGAAAAGGCAATTATTAAGTAAGGATAATATAATGTCTACTTCTGGTTACAAAAATCAGGTAAAAATGTGATGTTTCTGCTCTGCTTAATGAGAAAAATTTTGAAGAATATTTAGGACCAGCAATTAAATCAGAGAACAATTTAAAATAATGTGGGAATAAAGATGGCCCAAGCAATTGAAACACAATGTTAGAGTGAACTATGAATTATAGCAGCAGTATATAAGACTATAGAAACCATCAAAATTGGGTCGAAATAAAATATATGAACATTTATCATGAAATTGTATTGCTAATGGGCAGTCATTTCACTGGACTTCTCTTCCTCATCCCACTAGCTCATTAGTTCACCAAAGTAGGAGTAAGAATTAATTTTCCAAAAATATTATCTCTTCTTTATAAGTAATTCTCAGCATTCTGGACATAGCGGTGCATGCCTGTAATCCTAGAGATATTTGGTACTGAAGCAAGAGCAAGTTCAAGGCTTGTTTGGGCAATGTAGCAAGCCCTAGTCCCAAAATTTAAATGAAAAAGGGCTGAGATGTAGCTTAGTGATAGAGCATCCATGGGCCACTACCACAAAAACAAAACAAAACAATTTTTTGTTGTTTTGAGCAGGTTTCTTTACTACATTTCAACATTCTCCATTACTACTAATAATCAAAATGTACTATAATACAACACTAATAATTAAGCAGTGACTTTAGCATTACTAACATATGCTAGAAATGTTAACAATGACAGAAATACTTTGCAAACATAAGCTATTAGTATTGCAATGTAAAAACAGAAATTTAATAATAAAAGTAGAAACAAATAAGTATTTAAAATTTCTCACTTTTTAAATTACCTTGTGGTTTAATAATTGAAATGGCTCTGAACTTCAAGGTCATATAAAACAGAAAAATTCTCTTAGATGATAAGATGTAATAGAAATTTCTATCAAAAGAAGATAGTTTGAATAAAAAATTCCATTTTTATAAATAAGAACTATCTGAGTCAAAATTCTGATCCTGATTAAAAAGAAACAAATTCCTACTATAAGGATAAGGGTACTCTATTATACAAGAAAAATAACAAAACTTCTACATGTTTTATTTTCAGTCCTGTAAGTATTTAACTAACATAATACCTGAATTGGCCAGCTCCAAGTGTGTCACCCGTAAAAAGACTGTTTCTGGCATCTCTTAGATTTTCTCGAAGTTTCTTATCTAGTTTCTGAAAAATCAAAATGTAAATTAACTCAAAACTCTCTTTTAACTTTATGTAGGGAAATTTACTTTATTCTTAAGTCTCATAACCAAGAAGTTTAGAATTTCTTTATAAAATAGCAATTCTAAAATTTAAATATTTTAGCTTAACTTATAACTTTTGCTTGAAAAATATCAACATCTTTTTTACAGTGACTCAGGTCATTTCATGAATATGCACTTTTCACAAATTTTACTTTCAGTACAGGAAACACTTTGCAATAATGACCTACCCTCTCTTCCTAAGCATGGCTCTGTTGTTCCAAGGAAGATGTCTACACAAAGAAAATGCTCATTTGGGTTGGTGGGAATGGAAAGAGTAGTGTAGGGTGCGACAGGCCCAAGAAATAAAGAATATAAAGGAAATCAGCCCTCCATTAGTCAGTGATTCATTTGGGATAATATTACTTCCAAAATGTTAATGTGTTTTCCTATCTTACCATAACACTTGACTTTTTCCTTTTCAGAAATTCTTTATCTTTTTTTTCCCTTAATCTTTAAATGAAATTTGTGAAATGTTCAACTTATACTGAATATTTTACTCTGAGAATGGGATAGCTTTAAAATGTACTTCATTATTTTAAAAATGGTCAGGTTTCATAATAATTACTGCTCAGTGAAGTTAAATATTAAATGATTTGGGAGAAAAATAAGTGTAAAATACTGCTTGGAGATACAAAGCTGAATGAGGAATTTATATTTTAGTAAAAAAAGAAATAGGCTGGAGTAGTACATTAGAGTAAATAATTTGTCACATAGAAGTACAAAATGATTACTTTTTTTAATCTTTTGTGGAATCCAAATATAATAAAACAAAAGTATGTCACTGGTACTTAATATATAACCTATAATAATCAAATGCTTAATATTAACAAAACCACATGAGGTACTTATGGGGAAACAATTCACACAGTATTATTTATATCCAAGTACTATTTGCATAAACTCACCACAGCCACCATTTCTGCTGCTGTTCCTCTTGAACATCTGATGATAGGAACAGCACCTATTTTAACAATAAATGTTAGTGATGATCTTGGCTCACAATTAAAATGGATGTTTATAAAATACATCATCAAAACATACATAAAAAGAAAAACATTTGAAAATGGTTAAAATGGTAAATTTATGTTTTATATATATATATATTTTGCCAAAATAAAAAACTACAACAACAAAAACAACAAAACCCAAACAAAACAAAAAACATAATATATAATAAATAGATGTATATAATTTCAGGCTACATAAAAGGATTTATAATCTTGAGTAAAAGTAATGTTTCAGAAATGAATCTTCTCATTAATAAAGAAAACACGGACTCATGAAAAAAACATTTTTTAAGTAACCTAATCAGTGTCACTGATTCCCTCCCACCCCCCCAATAGATTGACTAAATCAACATTTTGACCTCTTGCAGGTAGTTTCAAAGAATAAGTTTACTCTTAAAGACTTCAGTTTAATTTGACCCCAAAGAATTAAAAGACCTTAGCCAATTTTGCAGTTTGGAATTGCAATTTTTTATTTTACCAATTAACAACAGAGGATCTTTTTTAACAGAGAATTTTCTTCTTAAAAAACACTAATTTAAAATAGAAAATATATTCTTCATGTGTAATGTTCTTAAAATTGGGCCACCTCAGCTGATTACCAAATCAACTCATTGGACTTCTTAATTTCTCTTGTCCTTTATTATTGCAATACATGTTAGTAAAGGCTGAAATATTAAAGTAGCAGACAAAATCATTGCATTGGAAATCTACTGAAACAAACTAAAAACACTGTAATGATCACATGTTGAAGCTGTGTCACTTTAGACTCTACAGGAACACACACCTTGTCAACTGTTAATGTAGAAACATGGAATATTAGCAAGATTTTGAAAATGATGTTTTCTTCTTATGGCCTAGGTTATATAGGTTTAAATTATATTATAAATATGGAAAGTTAACTCTCTTAATTTTAGCCACCACCCCAAATAGTCATCATTAAGAACTTGAAATAGACTCCTTTAGGTTGTTTTCTACATATACTCTAATAAGCCTGTGTATGTATGCACATGTATAAAAAACAAAAATATTAAAGATACTGTTCTGAAAAATTACCCCCCCACACCTTAATTAAGTATTAATATTCTTCTAGGTCAGAGCAGTAGTAATTTCAATTTCTCCTTTGAAGGAGAAAAGTCACTTTTGGGCACTCCATATATAATAAAGGTGGCCTTTATTATCTAACACGTCAGTGGCCTTAATACATCTCTTTTCTAATCTATCCTTACTTTAAAAACATAGTTATCACCAAGCAAAAATAAGCATCACCAAACAAAAATAAGCTTTATTCCCACAATAACCCTAGCAATAGGCAGAAATTTGGAGATAGTATAGGCTTGCAAAATAGAAAGATAATTATCTGTTTAATGACTAGTTATACATAGGTATTGTCTTTAAAAAACAACAACAAAAAAAACTCAACTCATTTGAGGGCATTGAGAGCTCAGACAGAAAGTGGATAGAAATTAAATTCTTCAAAGAAGTGAATCACTTGAGATGCAATACATGTTTGGCCAGCTTTTGTCCTGAGGGTACTTTACATGGCACACAGAAAAAAGACTAAGCAGAAAACAGGAGATTATTGAGGTGACAAACCAAAGATCTGAGTTCAGAGCTGGAAGTTAAAGGAGGGAGCCCTAATTTTGCAAACAAATTTTCAAACATTTGTCTAAATCCTACACTATACATGATATCTCTTCTTTAATTTTCTCATTTGTAAAACTTTCAGTTTTATAAATGATACTGTCAGTATTATTTTATTTGTTGTAGTATCTATAAAATTAAAACTGTAATCAGGGTTATAAACAGATCTATTAATAACAATAAAGCATAGAGTTTTTTAAACATAATGAAGCTTAACAGTAATTTTAGATGATCCAAATAAATATTTAAAAATTTTAGAACATAGGTGGATTAGTATTACAAGCAAATTTAATGTTTTCTAGAGGCTTTGGCATTTCCCTTAATAGTTATCAAGCACATTTCTCTTAGAAGTATGTTTGAGTGGGGAAGGGGGCGTGGAAGTAGGAAAGATGGTGAAATGAGATGGACATCATTACCCTAGATACGTGTATGATTGCACAAATGGTGTGACCCCACTTTGGGTAAAACCAGAAACGTCAAAAATTGTGCTCCATTTGTGTACAATGAACTGAAGAGTATTTTGCTTTTGTGTATTACTGATTAGAATAATTTAAAAAACGATAGGATTAAAATTTTCTTTTAGAACAAAGTAATCTAAATACTTAGCAAATACCTTGTGGATAATTTTTTCCTGTATCTGCATCTTTTTTAACATATTTACATTAATTTTCACTATATATGTCTTCATTAGCATATCACAAATTTTTGTAGTTTCCATTTACTTGTATCTAGGTCTATTTCTTTCCCCTGCATTACAGTTTTTAAAATTTCATTTAGTGAAATTCTATTAAAGTAAAAAAAAAGTATGTTTGAAATTTTTTGTAATAAAATATGAAAAGAAAATTAGCAGGTACATTTGTGAAGTTACTACCAACAATTTAAATAATATATTAAAAAGTCACAATTACCATGCTATCTAAGGTGACAACTCAAAACATCTGTTGAATACCAATTCAAGAGGCATAACAATATTAAGTTATCAGAAGAATTATGTTTTTATATAATGTATCCTAACTGGAGAGCCTCTAGAGATTCAGATAGATCATAGAATGGTGCTGTTGACTAAAACGAGTTGTTAAACAATTCATTTCCATTGAAGAAATAGCCAGAAAGATTTGAAAACTTACCCAATGTAACAAAAAAGCAAAAGAGGCTGTCAACAATAGTGTCCATAACAGTTTCCATTTCTGTGTCTGTGATATCTGGCCTATTAATGGCTACAATGACACAGGAAAAGAAGAAAAAAAAAAGACCAAAACTTATGCCTTATCTTTATTAAATCCTTAAATTAATTAAAATGCAGTTTGATATCACTTGTAACACTCAAGTAAAATTTTTTGCTATAAACTTTAAGGTATTGTGATTGATTGAACCCAGGGTTTCAAGCATGCTAAGTAAGCATCTTACACTGAACTATAACCCCAGCCCTATAAACATTTTTTAAGTAAATAAGTATATATTAAACATTACACTACCTCAAAAAAAACCCAAAAAACAAAAAACAACAAAACACATAAAATCCTACCTTACTATTAGAATAGTAGTAAAAACAAATCCTTTCACTATATAAACTGTACAGAATTTTTGCCAGACCTAATAAAATTAATACTGTGCTCCATGATTTTATTCATAAACACTAGATGGCTTCCAGAAATTATATATCCTGTTAATCAATTACTATCATAAAAGAATAATGCTGGTAAAACCAACACCACATATCATTTTCTTTGTATTTTAGTAAGTTAAATGTATTTCTTTTCTAATCTACAAGACTGAACATAAACAGTTTCCAACTTTTTGTTGGTATAATCATCACCCTGGGAATACAAAGGAAGAAAAAGATTCTTTGAAAGCTTTTAAAAGTTAAAGATTCTGGGGCTGGGGTTGTTGCTCAGTGGTAGAGCACTTGCCTAGCATGTGTGAGGCACTGGGTTCAATTCTCAGCACCGCATGTAAATAAATACACACAATAAAAGGTATAAAAAAACTTCAAGTTTTTACCCTTTTCCTACATGCATTCAATTCAACAGCTGTGAGGTAATTCTAAGAAAACTAATTTTGATAAGCACCTTAGAGGGTTATGATGCAAACAGAACTTGGGGCGATACTCCAGGGAAAATTGTTGCAAAGAATGTCCCTGACAGTCAAAGACCTTGACTTACTTTCAGTTATCTCCTTCTCACAATATTTAGACCCTTTGTCTGACAAAGTACTAGTGGAAAGACTGACTAAACTAAATATTATCTACACGGTATTTTATTTTGGTACCAGGGATTGAACCCACGGGCATTTAACCACCGAGCTACATCCTAGCCCTTTTTTTGTATTTTATTTAGGGACAAGGTCTCACTGAGTTGTTGTCTCGCTAAGTTGCTGAGGCTGCCTTTTAATTTGTGATCCTCCTGCCATAGCCTTCTGAGCTACTTAGATTACAAGCATGTACTACCGTGCCTGGCTACACAGTATTTTAAATTTTCCAATACTCTGAACATAAAAACAAATATAACATTTGATATAACTTGTGGTTAACATTAGAAGAAAGCTGAACCCACTGGATATATGAAAGTATCTAAACAAAGTGAGGTCTACCTAGAGAACATAAAAATAATGAAGAATTCAATCAGGCATACAGAATCCAGTAGAAGAAAATGTGCTGTTACTAAGATGCTGCAGAATGATATCTATTCAACTAAGATGAAAGATGTGACCTAAGGATACAATGTGAAATTTATGATTTCAGAAAACATGAATTATGGTTTATTCAGTCAAACACCTGGTACAGTTAGAGACTGCATTCAGCCCTCTGATCTTAAACCCTGGCTTCACATCAATAAATGAGAAATAATCTTAAAAATCACAAATACTTTAATCCAACTTGAGATAACAAGCTACTTTGTCTGAGATAATATTTCTCTTCTCAGTCTCAGTTCCAGAGGACAAATTTGTCTCCTTTATTAGATAAATAACTCACAAATCCATAGAATTTAAAAAGATCAAAAATCAAATCCATGTTATTAATATGTTTAGGAATATCTGTTTAAAATTTTGTTTAAAGCACTTAACAATGCTTGAGAGAATCTGGCATACAATTATTCACTGGTTAAAAGAACTATCTTTGGAGCAAGACTGCCTGCTATTTCCTGACCCAAAAGTAAAGGTGCTTTTTTTTTGCTTTTTTTTTTTTTAATAAATAGCTATTCCTCATTTTTCTCCTATGGAAAATGGAAATAATACCTACCTCACAAACTTATTCTGAGGAGTAAACAGGCTTATATTATAAAGTAGCTAACACAATGACTGGCATAAAACAAGTAATTTCTACTACTATTATCATTGAGAGTCTGGGTGATTAGCTATATGATTAAATTAGTAATTAATCCATTAGTTCCATTAGCTCATTCATGAAACACTTAAAAAACTTAAGCAACAAATAAACCATTTATGATAACTTTGAAATAATTATGTTTTCAGAGTTTTTTTTTGAGAAAACAGGTGAATATTAGTAATAACTAATAATATTATTGTTAATAAATTATATAACAAGCTCTAGATTATGGTTTCCAACTCATTTTAATAACCCTTTGTAATTTTTTTTGAAATACTGGCAGAATTAAAAACCTATGTTATACTGAAACTTGTGATCTTTTTAAAAAAGTTGACAGGTATAGGAAAATTTAAATTTATTAATATTTGAATGCTTAATGAATTTTAGATTACAAATTTAGTTTTTTTTTTAAAGAACTAATTAAATATTTGGGCAAGTTTAGCTTGATCATTTTATAAATTTGCCTTGTCTGGTATGTGAATTATTTAAAAAAAAGAAAATACAGTGAACCTATTGATATAATGCAAAATGTTTAAGGTAACTTAAAAAACTAAGTTTTCTGATTATTAGGAGACTTTAATCTGTTCAATTTAACTAATCAAGGAAAAAGTAAAGGTGCCTATTTTTATAACTTAAACGTTTAAGAAATATTAGGTTTTAAACATGTTAAATAAGTTGCTAATTAATTTACAAACCAATTAATTGTAAGGGTACTTTTGTGAATAACAACCACTATAAAAAAAGAGAAATTATCTCACACTGATAATTCAGCAAATACATTCTTTTAGAGATTTTGTTTAATTTGAAAAGATAGCATATTACCGATCTTAACAAAACCAAAAGATTCATACTCTATTTCCTTAGAGAGCTTATCATGTGAGCTAGTATTTTATAAGTATAGAAAAATGAAGTGTCTTATTCTAAGGTAAGGACTAGGCAATTAACTTTATCCTGAATTAAAATAGTTCTTACTTGGTATGAATAAAGCATTCATATGATTACTATGGGAGCACATAAAAGGTCAGAGAATTGGTACTTCACTAACTTTACAAAACAAGTTTATTAGATGTTTATATATGAGAGAATTTAGTCTGACTTGTTTTCTCTATGTGCTTTAAAAATTTAAAAAAAAATTTTTTAATAGCTCACTGTTGTAAATAAATCTGGTTTTAGAGTACATTATATACATGTTCACTTATTTTTTGTATATACTGTACTGTTCACTTTGTTAACAATGAATTGCAATATTCTTATTTTTACATACCACGATATGAAATAAGCTCCTTGTTTTGATTACACAACACAAACATATCATCTTCCAAGGTAATAAAATTGAGATACTGATCAAAAACCTAAAAACAAAAGAAAAGGTTTATGTATCTATTTTATAATATAGCCATATTTAAAGAAAGTTTAATCTGATTTAATCTAATAATGGCAAAAGTGGAAACCATCATAATTACATTCACTAAATAAAAAACTGTGCAAAGATTGTCTAATTGGGTAAAGAGGAGGTTAAGAATATTAAAAAAAACAACAAAAACAAGCTTTAGGACAATAAGTATAAGGGAGGAGAGTAACATTTTCAGAAATCAAAATTTTAGCAGAAAAATATAAATTGTGCTTATGATGGGAATGAATATTAATTTTGAAAAAAATCACAATTTTAATTTTTATGTTCATTATAATCATACTTTCCTAAGAAAGTCACAGTAATTGTTTTTATACCACAAATTTAAAAAATATAGTGGAAAATTTATACCAGGTCTTTGGAGGTGCAAATAAAGAGAAAAATTAATAAAACTATTTGAAATATATTAAATTTAGTTAAGACAATTGAAAACTCTTCCTATTTTTTAATGAGAAATTTCAAGCAAGAATATTAAGAAGTCTCAAGAACTAATAAGAATTTGTTTTGAACAACCAATAAAAAAAAAAAGAAGTAGTGAAAAAAAAAAAAGAACTAATAAGAAGCAGTAGTGGACTATCTAAATCTAAGAATAAAAAATCTATTAGTGGGGGAAAAATGTATACTTAAGACTTTTATGGCCTAAATAGTGCCCTAAAATTTTCACATCTTCTTCAAATTCAAGAAGGATAGGGTGTAACAGGGCCCAAAGCAGGAATATATTGCACAAATTCACTTATAACTGAAAGCTGAACCTGATAAAAAGTCACTATGGTATAGAATTGCTGGCCTGTTGTGAATTCCTTTTTTCTTGTAATATAATACATAGCCTCTTTGGAGCATCTTGCTTAAGAGAGAAAAGATCTGGTGATAATATGGTAACTACCATGATTAGAAAAAACAATGTCAATACAGTTCTTAACCATGTTAATACAATTAACATAACATAATTCATTACCACACAATTTCAAACTATTTTCAAATTAAGCTAAAAACTATACAAAGCAAAAATTGATGTTTTTTTTATTTCAGTCTTTCATATTCACTGAAAAGTAGATTCCTTTAGTTTGCTTTATTTTACCTAGTTTAAGATAAGACACCTATGTCAATTAACAGCTTTCAAAACACTGCTACATTTTATATTAACAAAATGTTATCAATCGACCCAAATCTTTTACCTTGGCTACTTGAGTTACTGCACTAGCTGCTAATGCTGCATTTGCAATATCTTCCAGTTTACTTCTCGAAATAGCAGAAATAAAATTTAAATAATATGATTCGTAGAGCTGATTCCGAAGATCCTACAAACACCAAAAATATTTCATTCTTATAGGGCAGTATAAAGGATGACCATGAATAAAACAGGATAAGAAACCTATTTAAAAGATAAAATATATAAGTGACAATCAAGAAAATTATATCCCAAGCCGGTTTAAATGGTACATAGCAGCTCAGAAAACTGAGGCATGAGACTCCCAAGTTCAAGGCTAGCCTCATAAACTTAGCAAGACTGTCTAAAAATAAAAAAGGGTCACCTTGGTTTCAATCTCTAACAACACACACACACACACACACACACACACACACACACACACACACATATACACACACACCCCAAGGGAACAAAGTTATGAAGAAGTATTAGGCATTTGGTTACTAAAGGTATCTTAATAAAGTTATATTTATTATTAACAAAATCCTATTAATAACAAAATACAAAATTGCTCTGAAATAGCTTACCTATATTTTTCTTTTCTTTTTTGGGGTACCAGGGATTGAACCCAGAGATGCTTAACCACTGAGCCACATCTCCAGCTCTTTTTCATTTTATTTAGAGACAGGGTCTCACTGAGTTGCTTGGGGCCTCACTGAGTTGCTTAGAGCCTTGCTAAGTTGCTGAGGCTAGTTTTGAACTTGCGAGACTCCTTCCTCAACCTTGTGAGCCAATGGGATTATAAGCATGTGCCACTGTGCCTGGCTTATCCATGTTTTCTTAAAATACCCAACATAATAAATATCTAAAAATATCTAACATAATAAAATGTTTGCTATATTTGGCAGATACTACCTTCTATTGCTCTGGTCATGGGATGACACATGTTTTTCACTACACAAAGATACATTATACTCTAATTACCAATTCATTAAAAAATAGAATTAAGTTATATAAATTCTTAAATCAAATTTACTTATCTTCTTAAACTCTAGATATAGATATCTAAATAACTACATTTCCTCAAATCTAAGATGTTATCAACTGTAATAGGTACCATCAAGAAAGAATGCTGTGGGTGTGGTGGCCCATGCCTATAATCCCAGTTGCTCAGGAGGCTGAGGTGGGAGGATGGTGAGTTTAAATCCAGCCTTAGCTATTCAGTGAGGCCCTAAAGAATTATACAAATAAATGCGGACATAAAAGTGTATGTGTGCATGTACATATGTATTTTCTAGCTTTGTACTCTGAGAGGACCTAAGAATACTGACACTCTACTTACAATGAGCAGGTCAGCTCAGGTCTTGATTTCTGAATACCATTCTCTACAGAAAGCAACCAAGGTTCCTAAAACTATTAGCTGAATTCAGGGCTGGGCAGAGAAATTAGGAAGTGGTTAAAGAGTAACAGACACGTTTCAAAAGGACACAGAAGTTTAGCAAGGTTGAGGGATATAAGATAAATACAAAACTCAACTGGATTTTCATATAATTTCAAACATCAATAAAAATGGAATTAAGACAACAATTGTATTCATATGAAGAAATAAATAAGAGAAACATAAAAATTATATTCTAAACACTACATAGTACTATTAAAAAAAAGTAATGAAGATCTAAATGGAAAGATATTCCATGTCCAGAGATCAAAAATCTTAATATTGGTAGGACTGTAATACTTTCAATTGATCTACAGATTCATTGCAATCCATATTGGAACCTGGCTGACTTTGTTGTAAAACCAATTAGCTAATCTTAAAATTCATTTGAAAATTCAAGGATTCTAAAAAGTAGAAACAATCCTGAAAAGGAAATACAAAAAGGACTCAATTTCTTATTTCAACATTGCCACCAAGCAATGCAAATTTTCTTGGTCCAGGGACAAGGAAAGATGTAGAGATGAAAGGCACAGAACTAAGAGTCCAGAAATAAATCTACTGTCAATTGATTTTTCACAAGCCTGTCAAAATCATTCATCAAGGAAAGAATAGTTTCCTCAACAAATGATGCTGGGCCAACTGGATGACCACAAGCAACTGAATGAAGTTGGGCACCCACCAAACACTATATACAAAATTAATTCCACATGGATTAAAGACCTAAATGCAAGAGCTCAAACTATAAAATTTGGAAAAGAAACAGAAATTTGGAATAGCTTCTTAAACATGACAACAAAAGCACAAGCAGTTAAAGAAAAAACAAACAACCAAACAGACATAAGCTAGCCTTCAAAATTAAAAAAAAATGAGTACCAAAGGATACTATCAAGAGAGTGAAAACAATCCACAGAATAGGTAAAAATATTTACAAACCATACATGTGGTAAGAATCTACTATCCAGAACATATAAAGTTGCCTAACAACTTAATGATTAAAAAGACAACCCAATTAAAAAATGAGTAAAAAATATGAATAGACATTTCTCCAAAAATACACAAATGGGAAGCATGTTAAAAGATGCTTAAAAGGTGCATGTCTATAATCCCATTTACTTGAGAAGCTGAGTCAGGAGGGTTCAAAGCCAGCCTCAGCAACTGAGCAAGACCCTGTCTCTAAATAAAACACAAAAAGGGCTAAGGATATGGCTCAGTGGTTAAGTATCCCTGGGTTCAATCCCTGGCACCCTATTAAAAAAAAAAAAAAAAGATGCTTCATATCACGCATTTCAGGAATGTAAATTACAACTGTAATGAGACATCTCTTCAGATCTTTAAAGATAATTATAATAAAAATGTCAGTAAGTGTTGGCAAACCTCTGGATAAGTTGTAATCCTAATGCTGCTAGTGATAATTTAAAATGTGCTACCACTTTGGAAAATAGTCCATCATTTTCTCAAAGCTAACTATAGAATTATCATTTGAATCAACAATTTCATTTCCATATGTTTATGGAAACAAGAAAAATGAAAACATGTCCACACATAATCTTGTGCATAAATGTTTACAATAGTATATTATCTACAATAGCCAAAATATGGAAACAACTAAAATGCCCATTAACTAGAAAACAGGTAACAAAATTTGGCATATCCACACAATAGAATACTATTTGGCCATCAAAAGGAATGAAGTACTGACACATGCTACAATATGGATAAACCCTGAAAACATTAAGAGAAAGAAGCCAGATCACATATTATGATTCCATTTATATGCAATGGACAGAATATACATTATTTATAGAAACAGATGTAGCTTAGGGTCAGGAGCAGATGAAGGTTGGGGTTAGAGATGTAAGAGAGTAGTTTCTTTTTTTCTTTGTAAAATATTTTTAGTTGTATACGAACACAATACCTTTATCTTATTTATTTATTTTATGTGGTGCTGAGGATCGAACCCAGTGCCCGTAAGTGCTGAGCAAGTGCTCTACCACTGGGCTACAACCCTATCCCCCAAAGTTTCTTTTTGAGGTGATAAAAATTGACTGTGGTGAGGCTTATACAACTCTGTGAATATACTAAAAGCCACTGAATTTTACAATTTAAGTGGGCAAATTATATGGCATGTTTGTAAATTACATTTTAATAAAGCTGCCAGGCGCAGTGAAGCACACCTATAATCCCAGCGGCTCAGAAGGCTGAGGCAGGAGGATCATCGGTTTAAAGACAGCCTCAGCAACTTAGTGATGTGCTCAGCAACTTAGTGTATCTCAGTGGTTAAGTGCCCATGAGTTCAATTCTGGGTACCAAAAAACAAAACAAAACAAAGCAAAACAAAACAAAATCCTGTTATTTAAAAAAGGAAGAATGAAGAGATCGAAGTAATTTATCTTTAAAAAATGACACAGTTGGGTTGGTACAGGGTAAAAGAGGTACCTGGGTATCGTGGGTATCCATAAAGTTACAAAACACAAAAATATGTACCTTCACTAAAAATTTATATAACAAATTGATTCAATAGTTTAGAACATGGACATAAGTTGTGACTTCTGGCAAACACTGTTAGTATCTAATATCTATTTTTTGCCTTTTCCTTGCTAAAAGAATCCAAATTTTCTTTGGGGGTGTCGATACATTCATCTAAATATTAATGTAGCATCTCTTGAAACTAATTCCACTCAGACTTAAATATGCCTTTTGGAGTTTTGGGAAGGTTTAGCTTTCCTGATCTATATGAACAGACAGGTTGGCACAGTTCATTTATCATTTCTTCTTGCTGTGAACACAGATGTGATGTCTGCAGCTGCAACTGCCACCTTACATCGATGAAGCAACAAGCAAGATGAAAAAAAAAACCCTAATAAACTAAAAGAGATAAAAAGAGTGGGGTATTTGATTACATTACATTAATTCTACATGAGGTTAGATTTCCTATTCTCAATGTTCCTACTATGTGAGTAAACCAAAATTCTTTTTTATTTTTTAATTTTTTGTTCTGGGGATTTAATTCAGGGGCTTTTTACCATTGAGCCACATCCTAAGCCCTTTCTACTTTTTTATTTTGAGACAGGGTCTCATGAAGTTGTTTAGGGCCTCACTAAATTACTGAGGCTGGCCCCAAACTTGCAATCCTCCTGCCTCAGCCTCTTAAGTCATTGGTATTATAAACGTGAGCCACCATGCCTGGCTTAAAACTCGTGTGTGTGTGTGTGTGTGTGTGTGTGTATATGTGTACCAGGGATTAAATTCAGGGGCACTTGACCAGAGCCACATCATCAGTCCTATTTTATATTTTATTTAGAGACGAGCTCTCACTGAGTTGCTTAGTACCTTGGTTTTATAGAGGCTGGCTTTGAACTTACTATCCTCCTGCCTCAGCCTCCTGAGCTTTGGGATTATAGGTGTATGTTACCATGCCCAGCTCAAAACTCTATTTTTAAAGGTAATAGACTTTGTTTTTTTTTTTTTTTAAAGGCTAGACTCAGCCTCTACTGATAGAATGTTTCTTCAGTTACAGTCTCACAAAAAAAGAAAAAAAAATCTCTTGAGCTATTTAAAATTCAAAGACAGCCTAAAAAATCAAAGTGGAAAGAAAGCTGGGTAAAGAAATATCTGATTCTCTACATTAGACATCCAAGACAGTTTTTGAATAATGTCTGGTTCAATATTCAAGTGTCAGGTAAAATAAGAACGCATATTACCTGGCACATTCTATCAATATTTTCTTCAGTTGGCATTACAAAGTATACTGCAGGAACATCTGGAATAGGATCTCGATCAGAGTGCAGAAGCCTAGAAGACATAAAATACATAAAACTCACTTATTTCTTCGTCATTTATTTAAAAAGATAGTTTAGAACACTATTTCTCAAACTATTAGCTCGCCAGCTCAAGTTCTTGGTGCTCTTAATCAGTTAGTTAACCTAACTTTATTCTTTTTTTTTTTTTTTAAAGAGAGAGTGAGAGAGGAGAGAGAGAGAGAGAATTTTTAAAAATATTTATTTCTTAGTTCTCGGCAGACACAACATCTTTGTCGGTATGTGGTGCTGAGGATCGAACCCGAGCCGCAGGCATGCCAGAGAAGCGCTCTACCTCCTGAGCCACATTCCCAGCCCCAACCTAACTTTATTCTTAAGAAACAAACAAAAATGTTCAGGTAGTTAGTAGTATCAACATTATTTATAAGGAAGAGTCTAATTTCTCATTAGTTTTCATTTCATTCAACTTATTTTTAATATCTCTTATAGTCAGACATTCTTTTCTACTATCAATCTTCTTGAATGAAAACTAAAGCACATTCAAAATCAACTTATTCCCATTTTTCACAGAAATATAAGGCACAGGTTGTGAGTAGGAAGAAAAAGTATAGCTATACCCAAAAGGGAAAACAAAGCAGGTGGAATTCTTAGAAGCAATGCAAAAATTTAATCACACATGAAATCAATTATTTTTAAAATGAAAATGAATATTTCCTTAAAACTAATTTTTATTTTTAAAATGTGGCGCTGGGTAGTGAAACCTGGGCCTTTAAAATTTTTTTTTTTAATATATATATTTTTTAGTTGTAGTTGGACACACTATCTTTATTAATTTATTTTTATGAGGTGCTGAGGATTGAACCCAGGGTCTTTCACATACCAGGCAAACACTCTACCATTGAGCCACAAGCCCAGTCCCAAACCTGGGCCTTAAGCATGCTGACCACATATTTTACCACTGAGTTACACCCCAGCCCCAATTTACTTTTGCATATTTTCTGTGCTATAAAAGAATTCATGAGAGATCACCTGAGGAGCCCACAGATTATATACTAGAGAGTTTTCTCTTTTTTATCAGGGGAATATTTTTATTTAAATATCTTAGTCATAAAATTTCTTTATTCTTCATTGTAAGATTTTTACCATGCTTATATCAGGAAATATGACTAACATTGTATTTCTACACTATTCACCCCATTCTAGTCACCTTTCCTTAATCAAGAAGAGTGAAAATTCACATACCCCTAGTGGGTCTGCATTTAATAACTTCTTCTATTAGTCTAACTGCTGCTACTGATAGTGAGAATGAACATTTGATGGCAAGTATAGTTTGCTCTCTTTTTATGCCAGCTTCCCAATTATCTAACAGGCTATAATCACCATTTCATACTCAATAAACTTGTGGTTACTGTATCCTACATAGCAATCTAAACTAGCTTGCAGAGGAAAATTATTGTCATATTCTCCAGAAAACAGGGTAGAATAGTTAGAAGCAAGGCTCACAGGAGTTTGCCATGGTAGTTAATGCAATCTTTCCATGCTCTCATGGCAATAGCTCCCTGCTTCCTAGACTCTCAAACTGGCACCCCTTAAGGAAATACCTAGTTAAGCCTCACTCTAGAGTGTCACCCCTTAAAGAAATCCCTAGTTAGGCTTCACTTCTATTAGGCACTGTTATTGAGCTATTATGATTCAAAAAACAAATAGCACAGAATTAGGAGACAAGCAATCTGGCCATATTGCTCTGCTATTAAGTAGTTGCTCTATTGTGGACAATCACTTACATTTTCTAATAGTTTAAAAACTATTAAAATAAAGGAGTTAAATACTTAGTAAAGTATCAATAGGAAACTAGGCTTATTAATAATCCATCATTTCCAAGGATAACACAAGCTAAACTTCAGTTTAGTTCATGAGAATTAATATGTTACCAAAGCAACTTTGTTTGAAATCTAATAAAAAAATCAAAGGGGGAAAAAAAAACCTGTCAAATACTATATTTCATCAAATCCAAGGTGGTATCAATTTTAAAACATATTATGTATAACATTAAGAAAATGCTGCCAATTATGCAAGCCACCAATTATAATACAACTTCTAATCAAAGAAATACAAAAAATTGAAAAGTATATTTGGAACTGATGTATATGGCGTGGCAGTGCAGATCAATGGTAGAGTTCTTGCCTAGCACGCTCAAGGTTCTGAATTTGATCCCTAGCACTGCAAAAAAAAAGAAAGAAAGAAAGAAAGGAAGGAAGGAAGGAAGAAAAAGATACTTTTAACTTTAGATAAACATTCATTATATAATTTAAATAATTAAAATTATTAAGCCAGATTCTGACATGGGACTCACTGAAAATCTAAAACCATGTTTCCACTAAGATTATACTTCAATATATTATGAAACCATAAAGTGAAAATTGTTATAACTTCAAGAATAGAACAAAATGCAAATAGGTTAGAACACAATAAAACTGGATTCCTCAGTACACAATAGCATCAGTATATATTCAGGAACACAGCCTGTCTTCAAAGTTCTACTGGGCAAGTATTTAATGTAGCATAATTTGTTTTACTTTTATCAAACACATCAGAAGCAATATAATTTAAGTAAACTTAACAGTTAAGACAGCACAGTCTTCTATGATGATTAACAGTCATTACTTCAGGTTGTCAAATAAATTGTTCATATTAATGATAAACTAACTCATATAAAGTCCACTGACAACTAAAAAAAATGTTTTAAAAAGGGTACATTTAAATTAAAGAAACAGAACATTTATAGAACTGGAAGAGAGCTGCAGACTACTAGTTCTTTCCCTTCATGCAGATGGTCAACCAAATCTATGGGAGGACACAAGAGAAAATTTAAATTCTGAAACTGTATAACCTTGGAGTGAGGATTATTTTTTAACCTCAGAAAAAGAGAGGTGAATAAAAGAAGATATAGGGGGACTATTCCTATATTACACAGAATCTGTAAGTGAATATTATTTTTCTCTCTCAATGTTCCTGAATAATTTGATTTTAAGGTGATCAAAAAATATTTGATAATTTATTTGAAAATAAATGTTATTATTAGAAAATATATAAAACTCACAAATGAAGAGTGATTCCCATATCTCTTAATTCCTTCACAGATAACAGAGGAGAGATTATATCTTGTCCAAATCTGTCATAAACAAGAACCTTTAAAGAAAAAAAAAAAAACAAATGTTTTTAACAACATCATTATTAATGAATAATCAATAGGGAACCAATATTAAGATGATGTTGTAGTAAATGTTATATTTGTCTCAATTTAATATTTTCCAACATTATTTATCAAAACATCTACCCATGAAGTAATATTAAAAGCATTACTGCTTAGACTCAAATAAATCAATAATTATATAATTTTCTTATATTTTTTCTAACCTCCCCCCAACAATAACCTCTCCAAGAGACTATGAAATCTTATTTTAAGCTTTATAAAGGACTTACAACATAAGCAAACTTGCACACTCCTCTGCTTTTTTCTGGTTCACATAGATACTTTCTAAAAATGATAATGTAGTGGCCAAGGTGGCACATGCTTGTAATCCCAGCCAATCAGGAGGCTGAGGGAGGAGTATTAAAAGTCTGAGCCAGCTTGGGCAACTTAAAAATACCCTGTCTTGAAAATAAAAAAGGGATGGGGAATGTAGCTCAGTAGTATAGCACCCCTGGTTTTGATCTCTGTAATAAATAAAATAAAAACTCCAACAAACACCCAAAA
Organism: Ictidomys tridecemlineatus; assembly: GCF_052094955.1. NCBI lineage: Eukaryota > Metazoa > Chordata > Mammalia > Rodentia > Sciuridae > Ictidomys > Ictidomys tridecemlineatus. The sequence continues at coordinate 83,561,725 of NC_135481.1, forward strand.
CAAAAAACAAAACAAAAAGTAGAAATTAGCCACTTTTAAAACCAATATGTAACTAGTCCCACTGTCATAAAGAAAATTTGATAACTTAGGTGTCTCAGGTAAATAAAGCATTCACTTAAAAAATTAAGTCTCTAAAGAGTACTTGATAGACTTCCTCTATCAAATGCATTCCCCATTCTAAAAGTATTAAAACTGATACCTTTGAGGAATGATTAAAACTACAACTGGGTCTTTTAACTTAAAATTAAAAGAGAACTTCAACTGGTGTTTTCCACAACTACTTTAATAATTCTTCACAGAGAAAGAAATTGCTACTGAGAATGAAATGAGCTATTATAAAAACAGTTTTCTTAAATGCTAGGATTTTTTTTAGAGAAGTTCAAACTCTTTCTGCCATAGTTATAAGAGGTTGGATGTTGTGGATCTCAAAAGTCTTCTCTTTAAATCTCAATATGCATTAGTTTTCCCTTATTTGCAATTTTACTTTCTGCAGTTTTCATTCCTGCAGTCAAATGGGGTCAGAAAATATTAAGTGGAGCCAGGTGTGGTGGCACACACCTATAATTCCAGCATCTGGGGAAGCTGAGGCAGGATGACTGTGAGTTTATTTTGTAAATAAAATTTACAAAAAGGGCTGGGGATGTGACTCAGTGGTTAAGTGGCTCTGTTCAATCCCTGGTACCAAACAAACAAAAAAGTGGAAAATTCCAGGAAAACCCCCCACAATATGTAAGTTTTAAATTGTGTACTGTTCTAAGTAGCAAAATGACATTTCATGTATCCTGTTGTATCCTGCCCAACTCTCACAATGCTGCTGTTCTATACTGCTTAAGACATGAATCACCCCTTTGTCCAAATGCATCCATGTGGTATGTATTACCTGTTTAATAGTCACTTTTCAGCTGACTTGGTTATCAAATCTTGTCACAGTATCACAGTGCCTGTTTTCAAATAACCCTTATTTTACTTAATAATAGCCCCAAAGCTAAACAGTAATAGTGCTGGAAATGTTATTACAGTAGATTGGTATAACTGCTATTTTTACTAGTTATTGTTGTTAATCTTTCTGCACCCAATGTGTAAATTGAACTTTACCATATGTGTATATATATAGGAATAGAACATATATGTCTAGTCATTCTTGGGTACCCTTGGGGGATTGATTCCAGGATCCTCTACGGATACCAAAATCCTTGGGTGCTCAAGTACCCTACATAAAATGGCACAGTTTTGCATATAATCCACACAACACTCCTGTATACTTTAAAGCTACATAAACAGTTGCTATACTATTTTGTTTAGGGAATAATGAAAAAGAGTTTGTACACGTTTAGTATAGACAAAATCAAAAAAATTTTTTTTTGGATTTGTGGTTGACAGAATCTAATTGAATCCATGTACACAGAACCCACAGATATAGGGGACTAACTACATATGGTATGGTACTATTTGCAGTTTCAGGAATTCACTGGGCATCTCGGAACGTATCCCTGCAGATAAGGACGGTGGAGACTATATCTGTATTATTTATCTGGTGGTATAAAAGTGATGGGTAGGGAAAGTATCTTGACAAAACGGGTACCCAAGAAGTTTCTCCACCTATTTAACTCACAGACTCAATGTAGGCCTTATAAAGAAACAAGTATATAATCGTGTAAGAAGCAATAAGAAAAAGCCCACCAAAAAATAAAACAAAAAAAACCACCCCCCCACCCTCAAACAATAAACAAAGAAAGAAAATAAGGGCGATATTAGGGAATACTGAATCTTAAACTATGAATGCAATATGAATCATTTTAGCCCCACTGAGAGTTAAAGGACCTATAAAGACTCATTAGATCATTCATAACACCCATAATTCTAACCAAGTTGATTTGTTCTTAATTCTTACCAAGAGACAAATATAAATGATAATAAACTAATAAGTTTAAACCTAATCAATGACATTTTAATCTCTTTAAAGACTGTAGGTTGCTTTCTGGGTCCACTGAACAGTTTTAAAGCTCATAAATTAATAAATTGGCACTGTGGTTTATAAATAGACCACTTTCCAATGAGCTGGTTAAAATGGATCAGTCCCCCTGAATCTACCTAATTCTGAGAAAGCTTGTAAGAGCCAATGTATAGACTTGCAAAGCTAAGAAACAAAACACCAGCCAGAACTATCAGTGAGAACCCATCTAAGCAATCAGAAGGATGTTCTAGATAATTACTGTTTTTTTTGCCAGTCTCACTCCATAAAATGTTTATCAAAACAATTCATATTAAGATGCCACAAAATATTCATGAACTATAACTAAATTATAAATTCAGTATTAACAAAGAAATTTCAACCAATTACCATCAATAAGGGTTAAGAAAAAAAGCTCTTACCTTCCATACTGGTTCTCCTGTGCTGTTTTTAACATGTGGTACATTAAAATTCAACATACGCTTTAAAGCCACTGAAAATAAAAAGTTTTGTCAAATATACCATTTTTAAAGGACTTCATATTTTCTCTATATTATTATTAACTATCTAAAAACAAAATGCAGAACTGATTACAAGAGGCATTTATTTGTCCCAAATGAAATTGTTAAAAACTGTTGAGCAAAAAGTGTTTTTCCATTTCTCCTGACTATCCCACACTAAATTTTATGTAGATTTAAAAACAAATTTTTTAATCATGATCTTAACAGATAACTGGTGCTGTTGTCTATTTATTGCCTGGCTGAAAGCATAGATTAAGATCAGTCTTTCTAAAGGCAAAAAATTATCTATAGGTTATATGCAGCAGATCTATTTTTTGGTTACCCAAGAGTACATTTTTACAACCTATTTATCCTATCAGATTTTCTGAAAAGTTATGCTGCTTAAAATTCTATGTTGGAGGGAAAATGAGACTTTCCCATGGGTGTATTAGATAACTGATAATTCTGGCTAAGAAAATATGCAATTTCAATAACCACAGCAGTTATGGCCTATGTACAATTTTGTGTTTTTTTTTCCTGTTCATCTCTTCATGTAGACTTAAACATATTTTCTAAGGAAAATGAAAAATTTTTAATATACTTCTATATGAAACTGAGATAGTCAAATATTCAAGAAAATGTATTAAGTGATTTAATATTTCAAAGATTGGCAACATTAAATCTACTTGATTTTAAAAAGGGACCGGCATGGTGGTGGATACTTGTAATTCCAGTGGCTTGGGAGGCTGAGGCAGGAGTATCACAAGTTCAAAGCCAGCCTCAGCAATTTAGCGAGGCCTTGAGCAACTTAGTGAGACTATCTCAAAAAATAAAAAGGGCTATGGATGTGGCTCAGTGGTTAAGCATCCCTGGGTTCAATCCCCACTACCAAAAATAAATAAAAATTTAAAAAGCATTTGAGTCACTTTATTAAATAATACAGAAATACCCACACTCTGAACTCCTACCACAGAAAGAACTACATAATACTAAAATCACCCCAAAATCTATTTATATGCCCTACTTACTCACTAGGAAACTTCTATTAAATGCTTGTATATTGAGGTAGGTATAATGCTGTAACACCTTTATCACTGAAGAGATTTCACTTCAATAACATGCAGTTGTCCCTTGATAACTGTCCCACAGGAGACTGATGGATACCAAATCCTTGGAGGCCAAGTTCCTCATATAAAATGGGATAGTATTTGCTTATATCCTATGCAATCTTCCCATATACTTTAAGTCATGGCTTTATTATAATATCAAAGATAATGAAAATGCTATTATACTGTATTATTTAGGGAGTAATGCATGTGTTTAGTACAGACACGTTTGTTTAGAATATTTTTTTATTTGTAGTTTATTGACTATGTGGAAGCATAACTCAGAGATACAGTGGGCTGACCATGCTTAAATATTTGAGTGGGTTTATTCAAACATTTTCCAGTAGAATGTTTATTAGCACCTAATGACTAGTTAATAATACACATTACCAACAATTTATGCCTATCTCAAAGCCTCAGAGATATTATGGTATTACATAAAAATATACATAAATAAAAGAACACTTTTACATGTAAAATTAAAATATTACAAGAGGCAAAAGGATGTCCCTAGGTTAACTCTCCCATTGCTTTAGCAGAGCTCTTTTCCCCACCTCCAGGAAATAAAGAAAAAACACTACTCTGGCACTCACAGTCCTAGAGAAAGACACCTTGTTTGTAGAAAAAGCTGTTCACATTCTTGATATGTGACAACTAGGAAGAACTATATAGTCAGGCTGCCATGTGGATCTCAGGCATTTAGTGTTCTCTAGCGTTGGGCCTTAGTTAACTGAAAGAGGCCAGTGTGAGAAGATAGACAGTCTAACATTTGCTTTCTCAGCCCAGTCTAGGAAAATTTCTCCAACTGACTCTTTGCTAACTTGGTCAAAGATAGTTTGACACAGTGGATTTGTTAATGAAATACATGGCCAGAATACATTTCAAAGAGTTATAAGAATGTAATTTTAAGATCATCAGAGTTTAACTCCCCAAGACTTATATTACTTCATTTTAATTGAAATAATAAACTAGTTTTCTTTATTGGCTTTAAATATACTATTCATATTTTTAGACTTGGTTAATGTAGCTTCATCCTTACCTGGAATGTTGTCTTCACTCATTCACTGAATAAATGTCATCTATGTTTTCTATTCATTCATTCAATGTTTAGCGAGTGCTTACCATTTACCTGACACTGCCTTAGCAGTACTAGCACTAAACGGGTACTAGCACTAAACAAAACAAATCGAATAAAAATGACCAGTCCTCATGTAGCTTTCATTTCAGTTGGGGGACAAAAACTAGTAAAAACAAATAAGACACAAAGTATATGAGATCATAAGTCCTATGGAGAAAAATATCAATGGGAAAGGGAAAAAAGGAGATGGTTTATTTTTATTAACTCCTCAGAATATATAGCTTCACAAACTTCAAGACCATTGGTTAACAGGTATAAACATTCGTTTAGAGCTAACATGCATAAACCAAGTCGTCATCACAAAGTTTACAAAGAATAAGGAAACACTAAAACTATCTAACATGGAAAAACATTAAAACTCAAGGGAATATGAATCTTTACCAGATTTCAAAGCTATTTAAACATGCTCTACTGAAGATAAAATTATCATGTTTTAAAATACTAATCAAACAACTGAAATGGGAAAGCCATTAGTTAACTTGCTTTGCCATTCTTCTATCCCTTCCAGCAAGCTTAAGAAGGAAATCTGTATCACCAGGCATTTTTCTTTAGGTTCCCCTAAAAGGCTGGTCTGAGAGAGATGATGCACAAAGCCAATCTGAAAAGAAGCTCTAAACTTTGTAACTGGTGCAGGTGAAGGAAAAAATGGAGTTCTTTAAACTTTAAAACTAGAGTGACAAAACAGGGAGACGTGCAATACGCACAGATACAAACCTCGGGATCTCCTAAGTGGCAACAGAGGAAAAGAAAATTCCAGCTGCCAGATATTGTCTTGACAGCCTTCTGAGCCTCGGTAGTAAAAGGCAGACTGTAGTAATCGGCCCACTCCTAAGGCCCCTTCTCCGGTATCACAGGTGAGGGCCAAGTCCTAAAGCGAACTGCATCTCTTCACCAAAAACTCAAAGGGGAGGGGCTCTTGATGCACTAGGAGACTAAACTCCTGGAGATCGGTCTTTGAGTTACACGCACCACAACCAAATGAGGGCGACAAGCAGATGGAAAGGATGTCTCTGCGCAGGCACAAACCCACATAGAAGAAAATAAGTCTGTACCTGTCTGTCTCTCCCGAATACTGGCTGCCGCCACCGCTGCCGCCATTTTGACTCCCACCATCCACTGCCCAGCTGGCGAGCGGAGCCAGAAGATGACGTGGCGGTCCCTTCCGCCCCGGAAGCAGAGGTTGGAGGGGCGGGGCTTGGAACACACTCCGCCTTCCAACGCGACCGCTTCTCCTGGGCTCTGGGGACACAGTTTGGAGATCCTGTTGAAGTTAGAATTGCGGGTGTTGTTTCCTTTCTAGCTACACCCTCTCAAATGTAGAGTAGGAATTTAATCCCCTCGAGTAGGAATTTGTTGCTGTGTTAGGAAGCTAATGATACGGAACAGATATTTTGGTCCTTACATTTAAATGGTAACAATACTCAAGGTTTGTAAGAATCACAGAACTAAAGTACATGAAACTCCGGATTCCCCTTCCTTTTCTAGAAACACAGGACGTTTGGAGCGTTGCCCTTATATGGTAGATTTTTTCATCTCAATCTCTTATCTCTCAGTGCTCTAGTTTTATGGTGTTTTTTCCTGCATGAATACTGGAGTCAGGAAGGTGCCAAAAATGTCTTTAATTACAAATTCACAAAACATTACTGAAGTAGGGTGTGTATCTGTGGGGAGGGTTGGGTATTGTTGATGTTTGTATACTTGAAGTCATGCGATCACAACAGAGAACAGTCTGATAGTTTCCATAATCCATAGATTTTTATTGGATGTCAAAAATGGATACACAATTTCTCATGTTCAAGGTTCATTGCTGACATTTTGCTAGCTGTTGAATGTTTCTTTTGAAGTTGCATAAAATTCTGAAATAATAAATGATGCCTTAAAAGCTTAACTTTGAAACTAGTGTTTTCTTCAATGGTATTACAACTATTTTCAAAAAAATCTTTAATGAACTAGTGTCTTTTTTTAGACAAATGACAGTTCCTGCCTTATGGGTAAGTTTTACTGCATACTGCATTCTTCAGGGAATATAAAACATAGACCCAACTCCACTTACAAATGCAAATCTATCATGTAATAGTTTCAGTTCCATCAAAGACTCCTTTTGAGGAACTACATGAGTCATATTAACATAAAATACTGAAACAATGTTAAATTTATGTTCAGTAGGTGTATATTATGTGTATGGAAAAAAAAACTGTCCTGCGGGCAATAAATTTACAGAAAAATATACCCCAGAGAAGAACAGTAGCAGCAGATGAATAATACTTGAAGGGCTGAGATTATGGTATTTCTTTTGTATTATTAGAATCAAAGAATAAAATGCATTCTGTTATCACAGACTACCTCAGAACATTTCATGTATAGAGAGGCTCCTGGTTGTCAGCTGCTTATAGGATCTCTCAAATGTGGAGAGTACAGGATTTTGGATGTTACTCAGTTTTGTCAGAATCTTAACCTTGTGAAATTCCAGCAAGTTCTTTAATTTAGTTTATATAAGCACATTTAGTGGCACATTTATTCAGAAAACTTCATTGTCATGCTTTTTGATTACATCTGGCCACTTTTAAGATGGGGAGAAATAGGCTCACATATAAATAATCACCTAGCATAACACTTGGCATACAGTAGGTATTAGAGTATGTTTGGGAATTTGAAAAGGGTCAAAATCAGAACTTGAAAACTGGGTCTGTTCAAGGCAATCCAAATTTCCTTAAACTACAAGTCACACACATCCACTTCATCATTACATGTGTTCTTATGTTTTGTATTGCATTACTTTAAGCACAAAACTTTGCATTACTTGAAGCATAAAAAACTAACAGCTTACAGAAAAAGCAATAATAGAGTATGATAATCACTATATACAATAATTATGTTTATAAATAGAAAAATTTTATGATCAATGATCATTTTCTTATTATGATTGAATACTAAAGGCAAAGTCACTGAGAAAACTTATCCATATTTCCCGTTTACTTAGCATTTTAGTACTGAGTGCAGATTTGAATAGCTTTCTCCATATAATTAGGGAAAAATTATGCTTTAAACAGAAGTCAAAGTAAATTCTCAAGCTAGTAAACAAATGAAGACTTTTGCTTTACTAAAAAAAAATTTGTCATAATGTAGAAACTAAATATTACAAAGTATAAAATTATAATCTAAAACTTTTTGGTATTTTAAAGAATCCTTACCTTAAATTCTAAAAGAGTAAAATGACCAAGTACAAGAATAGTATTGTATAAAAGACCTGCAGATAAAGAACCCATACTAGAAACAATTTTAAAACTGTTTTAAAGAAATGAATATAAAACTAATCAAAACCATTAATAATAGGTGCATAATAGTCAATTTATGGTTTTCTTCAATATTAAGTAAAAGAAAACAAGCTTAAAATAATACACGCCATTTAGACAATTGAAACAGTAAATACATATACAAACTTTGTAGCATAATTCCTTTATAAAATTCGGCATCAGTTAAGAATTGTGCTATAAAACAAATAGGAACAGAATAACACAAACCATTTGACAAAGTAACACTGCAGAAAATAAATAACCAACAGGTTTCTCTGATATGCCTTGACTATACAGATTAACCTAAAAATCATAACAGGACATCCTTCAAACCAGAAAACATTTTACAATATATTTACATTTCACTTTAAGAGGCTAATATTCTGAATTATTAATTACACCATCTTATACTAAGGCCTTCTCTATACTTAAGTGTAAGGAGGAACTGAAATAGCAGTTTTAATTATTATTAACCAAGCATGTTGCTCCTAGTCCCTACCCCCACCCTCACAAAGCATGCGAGTATTGTATTAGTTTTAATTAGCATACAAGGAGAAATTAAAACTACAAACCAGAAAGTAGATCTAATTGTTTTTTTTGGGGGGGAGGATTATATTGATTTAATGGCTTTTAAATTTTTCTAAAAACTAGATGCATTAAGAAATAAAATACCTGATTTATCAACACATTTTGAATAAAAGCTCTATGGTGAGCTTGAGGTTTATATTAGATATTAAACTTTTAAAATAACTGACCCTTTAATTACTTTTGATAATCTAACAATTTAACACATGGCAAAGAAATGCCTTGTTTATTAATATTGTTAAATAATTAAAGTAAGTAATTTGCTAGGTCTGTTAGTACAATTTGAAAAATGAGGTAATAAAGGAAATTACGTTAGGATTGTTTTCATTTTCCTTTGGTTTTAAGAGATGTATTACCATAAGTCAATCTTGGTAATTTTCTTTAAAAATATTAATAATTTGAGTATTGGGGAGTCTCATCTTGGGAAGGATGAGATTGTGATCATAGCTAATACTTAATGTAGCAAGAAAATTGTGGTTAAAATATTTTACCTCTCATAATGCCTTACCTAGTATATAATGATTTACTTTAGCAGAAAACCAGGGCTTTATCTCATTTATTTCATAATAGATTGGGATCTGATAATAGATTAAGGACATCCAATTTCTCAATTTTTTTGGTAGGAACACAACTATGGGAACATAAGTATGAAACTATATATCTTCAAATTATTATTACATGATTTCTTGTTAATTTTAGTAGCATTAATATTGTTAAAAATAGACAAGACAGGAGTTTATAGATGAATATACAGAAACAATACTAATATGTATGGTGAGTTTAGAGTGGGGTTTTCATTCTGTTTGTATTTTTTTATTTATATTCTTTTTTACTTTATACATTGCTTATATAAAAAGGTATCTTTCTAGGGTAAAGAAGATAATTGTACAATGGTATGGAGCTGGTTTGCCTATAATACCACCTTAATAATGCCAAAAACCCATGTATAACACATTATAATACACAGAGATCATTCAGATACCTAAAGTGATTATGGATTAGACATACTGAATACCAGAGTTTTTTTTTTTTTTCCCAGAGGTCTATGATTAAAACCAAGACTTAGAAGATACTATTCTCTTAGGTATTTTCAGTTACATTGTATCCACCTCAGAAGTGTTTTTAAGCCTATGGAACATGCCCAGAATCCAGACAATTTTGTGCAATTCTGCTTTTTATATAACACCTCCTATTAGAAATAACCCAATTGCAGTGTGGGTAATTTTAACATAAATCAGTGATCTAGAAATATTTTAGCAATGGATTTAGTGCCATCTTTGAAAAGCATAAATATAATGTATAAACCCCAGAATCTAAGCCTGATTCCTAAAGCAGGATTTAATCAATTAGCTCTTCTATTTAATCCTTTAAAATAAAGAAAAATTTGAAAATGGCACCTGCCATGCTATTATACCTGAATCAAGTTTGTATAACCATTCTAAAAGTAATTACATTGAAGATTATGAAGCCTGTACATTAAGAAAACAGAAAAACATCACCAATTTTGACTAGAATGCCTTAATTGAAAAAACTTCTGTTTTGTTTAAATGGCCAAAACATTCCTTTATGTTTATATCATAAATTTTATTGGGTCAAGAAGGTGACAAGTTTGTTCAAAACTGATGATTAATAGATTTTTGAAACAAGAAAGTTTTTAATAGCAGCTTTTAAAGAAGCATCTCTTTGTTCAAAGAAACATTTTAATGTTCACTGTAATGAGAACTTTCTTCCTTTCCTAGTCTTAGAGTGTTTCTTATGGCGAAGTCCATATTTTCTTGAAACTCTTTATATGTACTGGTGATTGGAAGAGTTAAAGAGTTATTACATTTGTTTCCAATAGGAAAATCCATATGAAGACACTCAATTGAAGGAGTGGGTTTAAATCCTGCAGGTGGAATGGAACTGCAACCAGTTGCAAAAATAAGAATGTCTTCCAGTGTTGTTGCAGATTTGCCATCTGAAGTTTACCAATAAAAAAGAAAGAAAAAAAATCCAAGTTACATATTGATATTATCATAGTCTCTTCCTCAACTAGACTGAGAAAACTGAAAAGACTCCCCACATTCATCTTAGGCAAATTAAATCACTAAGTGTAGGAATAGGCAAATATTACATTCAATTAATAAATCTCAAAGGATTCATAAAGTAATACAACTACTCATGGTATATTTGACTTCTTTTCAATCATCACTGATTAACATACTATTTAAACAACTGCAGAGAAAAAACTAAATTGTGAAAAAACAAAAATACAGCTAATTGAACTCTGGTTGAAAGATAAAATTTTCTTTATAAAATGGATTTACATTGCTAAGCTCAGTGTTAAATATCATCAGCACAGCCCTGATCAGAGGATAAATTATAATTAAGTTGAACTTCAGATTGAAAAAGATAAAATAACTGATTAGCTTTAAGACTGTTTGACTATTATGTGCTGTGGCCATCATCTATATTTTAAAAGTTTTATAGGAGAAAATGCCTTTCACCTCAAATTATCTAGAGGTAAGCCTTTTCTTATCACTTTCAACACAGTAACATAAACTTGTCTTGAAATAAATGAAATAAGACTTATGAATATCAAGAAGTAAAATTCTGTAAGAAATAAAATGTTGAGACAAACATTCTGAGATAGTTAAATAAAAACAAAATATCCACATACCCTCAACGGTCTGTAAGTAACTGTTCCAAAACCCCAAAGCTTGTACATCAGGTAATGTGTGTACTGTAAAAAGATCTCTAAGGATCTTTGCAGAAAGATTCTCAGGTTTATGACAGAGGATGTTACAAAATGCTTCTGGGTAAGTCTGAATTTTTTCCAAAACACCAAGAGTTTTCAGACCCTGCTTAAAACTTGAGAGGAAAAATAACAAGCCAACATTGTTTAGTATTACCTTATTAGGGAATCAAAACATTTTTAGCAAACTTACTTTATAGATACACTATGTATACTTTAATGTCAATAACAAGCAAATACATTAATGAGTGTTTTCTATGACTATATTATTTGACTTTATAGTTTCAAAATTAACATTTTACTAAGAGAAAGAAGTAAATGTCCTAAGTATTTTATACTTCAGAGCTATTTGTTATAAAATTTAAAACGTATTACTACAAATAAATCAGAAGACATCAAAGTGGGAAAATATTTTAGTATACATGACAAAATATTAATTTCTCTAATATACAAAAAATACAATTCTTTTTTCTAAAAGATCAATAATCCAATAGGAAAATGTGCATGAAAAATATGTATAGTTATCAGAAGAAATGCAAATAACAAATGAATACTCAAATGCACATTCTCATTAATAAGCAAAGAACAGAGGTACCAGTTTTGTCTATCAGACTGACTTTCTGGATTCCCTAACCTTTTACTCAAATAATCTGCTTAGATTGGTTTATTTCTCCTTTTAGAACTTTCCACCACTTTATGGTGTTAAAGTTTGGATATGTGCTGTCCCCCAAAAGCTCTTATGTGAGACAATGCAGAAATTGTCAGGGTTGAAATGATTAATCGTAAGAACTATGCCGTAGTCCGGCTGGGCAAAATAACCGAGAGGTGACAAGCAACTTGAAGGTTGAAGCGGGAACTACTTTATTGCAAGTGAACTCAGTGAGAACTCAAAGTAGAGGGCACCCGAGATAGAGCCGCTTCTCTGACAGACAGCAGAGGTATATATACTTAACTAATTACACACAGCTTAACTTAATTAACATCATCTAGATACAGCAGTCAGCCAATAAGGAATCCTCATCAGCTTAATGGCTCCCTGGCGTTGCTTCACAAACCACTCCTCCTGGCAAAGTGCCAGGCGCTATCTAGATCTGATTTGCATCCCCAACAGAACTATAACCGAATTGGTGGATTAATCCACTTAAATGGATTAACTGGGTGATAACTATAGACAAGTAGGATGTGTCCAGAGGAAGTTGATGACTGGGGGTGTACCTTGTGGTTTATATTCTGTCCCTTTCTCTGCTTCGTAGCTATCATGTCCTAAGCAGCTTTCCTCCTCCACACCCTGTGTAATGATATTCTGCCTCACACTGGGTCCAAAACTATGGAACTAGATGACAACAAACCTCTGAAACTGTAAGTCAAAATAAATTTTCCCCCTTCTTAGGTCTTTTGGTCACAGCAATGCAAAAGCTGAATAAATGTTTTTCTGTTACTTGCTTTTTTCAGAGTAATTTTCACTTATTTGTGAAACCATTTCTGCCACTTTAATTAGGGCAGTTTGTACTATCTTTTAAAAATACTTTTTTACTCCTTGCCAATTTCTGTATTTACTGATTTTCTAAACCACCAATTCACCCTATTTTAATGTCACAGTAACTCTTAGTTTTAAAATTATTGCTCCCTTAAGGTTTTAACAAACATTTTGAAATCTAATCTTCCTGAGGAATACAAAAAACCTTATGTTTATAACTCTACTCACTCTCATACTACTTATGCTATTTAAAAATTATTTTAGTTCCTACTTGTATTGTAATCCCTCAAATTAGACATTAATTTTCTGTACAACCAGTGTTTATTTTTATCGGTTTCTTTATTCACCACTCTTCCCCCTTGAAAACCTCTCTGTTAGAATCCTCCTTCCCATTTATATCCAGTAACCTTGCTTAACTCTAAATAGAATATCTTGTTTTATACAGATAATTACATAGCCTAAAAAGGTAATGATTTTATTTTTTCTAAACTTTAATAATATTCATTTGTTTAATTTGTTGCTCTGCTCACACCTCCAACATGTTATTAAAAGAAGGGACTAGTTGTGTGTATCCTAGACTTGTTTTAGTCTTAAGGGGAGGATATACCTAAAATATTTTGCCATTAGGGATGTTTGCTGAATATGTATAAGATACTCTTTTATCAACAGAGACATTTTAATTTCTTATTATATGAGATTAACATTATTCATTCTCTTCCTAAATTGCTAATTTAAAACTAACTATAAATGTTTAGATGTGTCAAATGCTTTCTTGTGTCTCTGACTATAAAAGGATCTTAGCTTTTTTTCTCCTTTAATCTATTAGCGTGGTACACAATGAATTTTTCAATTTTGCACTTAACTTGCTTCCTAATGTAAATCTTCCTCAGAATTGATATTTTTATTCACTGCTATTATAGGACTTCAGTAATTATTTGCATGCTTAAAATAAACTCTTTGAGATCTGTTTCAAATTTCTTAACAGAACCTATAAATTTAGCAATTTCTTGCATCTTATTAGTTTAGTGTTACATATTCTGGAACTACATAGTTAGGTGCAAACAGATTCAAGACTGTTTAATCTTTCTAAAGAACTGAGGATCTTTTAAGATCAGGTTTTATTTATTTATTTTTTAAAGATCAGAGACTTTTATCTTTTTTTGTTGTTTAACAAATTTAAGGTTCTTAGTCTTGTAATACAAAAGTGTAAGCAATGAGATTAAATAGGTTTTCTTGATTTTTCCCCTGCCCCATCCCCTCTTCAAACTATTTGGAAGATATATACAGTCTATCTGTATAATTTTAGAGCTTTTCCTTAAAAGATTTATACTTGATTTAATAAAGTTTAAAGCCAATTAATACATCCATAGTACTACCTCAACAATACAAGCTCTTTAAAACAAGAACTCCACTAACTTCCCTTATCATTTTACATAGTACTCTTTTTCTAAAATTTCAATTATTTGAAACTTTTCTTGCCAAAAAAGTAGTAGTCTTTTTAATGGTTGCTTGTTTTTATTTACCCAGTTTCTGCCCTCAACCCCACTCCTTTTCACTTCTTTGTTCATTGCTGTTTTGTTTATCTTAAACTTCTGGTTACAATTTCATTCTTCCTGAAGTATATAATTTACTAATCCTTTAAGAAGTAAACTTTGTCCAGAAATATTCTTCAATATATACATATTTTTAGTTGTTGATGGACCTTTATTTATTTACTTATATGCAGTGCTGACGAACCCAGTGCCTCATATGTGCGAGGCAAGCACTATACCACTGAACTACAACCACAACACTACTTTTATTTTCTTGACCCTTGAATAATGCAGACTACTTTCATGAAGTTATAACTTTGGCTGTTTCTGCTTTCAATATAATAAATGTTCATTTTTACAAACGTCTTTGCACATGCTGCTGTTCCATCACAAAGTAATCTACTTTGGCTCATTAAGCCTTGTGAGTCTGAAGAATTTTTCAAGCAGTATTTTCTGTAATCTGTCCCTATATTAGTTAAGTGGATGCTCTTACTCTAATACTGATTTCTTATTTCAATCTTCCTTTCTTTGTTCTAATCAAACCTTCCTATTCCTCTTCAGTTACACTTTCTCTTCAACTGCCTGGCATTTAATATAACTATCAAGTTTTCATTTCCATGATCATTTGTTGGTCTTCCCTATCTTCCTGTGGCTTTTTAAAAAATTCCATTTTTTTATTTAAAGTGCTTTTTAGTGTCTCTGTATACAGTTTTAAAAAAATATATAACAATCGGGCTGGGGTTGAGGCTCAGTGGTAGAACACTTTCCCAGCATGTGTGAGGCCCTGGGTTTGATCCTCAGCACCACATTAAAAATAAATAAATAAAATAAAGGTATTCTGTCCAAATACAAGCATCAACATTTTACCATTTCAAGTAAAATACAGAACACTTCCCTCCCTTTAAATCCCTTTACCCTTCCATGTTTATGATGTAATGTCTTAAATATTTCCTCTACATACACTGTGAATCACATTAAGTAATGTTACAATTATTTCCTCGATAATCAAACATGACTTAGAAAACACAGGAGGAGAAACATGTTTTTATTCTTTTCACTAAAAAGAATGTTCAAGACTCAATCTTGAATTACTTGCTTTGTTTCAAAAACTTGTATAGCCATTTTCTAAAGGGTATATCTGCTGGTGACAAATTTTCTTAAGTTTTCCTTCACATAGATTGTTTAGATTTCCCCTTCACTCTTGCTGTGTCATTCCTTGGGTCCTTCCTAGTAGAAACAGACAGTTCGCTCTCCACCTTTCAAAGTTTTCTTTTGCTTGTTTTAATATAACATTTGGAGTTTTTGAACAGTAGATATCAGGAGAAATAGAAAGATGTCTACATGTTATTCAGAAGCAGAAGTCCACAAACATTTTAATATAGAAATACTATTTGATTAATTTTATATTTTGTTCCAATTCTTTTAAAAAAATCTTTTTGGGCTGTGGCTGGGGCTCAACGGCAGAGCGCTTGCCTCGCATGTGTGAGGTCGTGGGTTCGATCCTCAGCACCACATAAAAATAAGTAAATAAAATGAAGGTATAACTTAAAAAAAAAAATCTTTACAATCATTGCAAAAATACTTCGTTCTCTTGCCCAAATCTTTTACTGTGCTATTTCTCCCAATTCTTGCTTTTCAGCCAGACGTAAGTTTTGCCATTTTTTACTGGGAACTCCAATTTGTGAGGACTGCTTTACCTTTAAGCATTCCCATTAGACTTGAGCTATAGAAATTTCCCTACACTGCTGCTATATATTGCTTATACAAGCTATTATGAATCCTAAAACCAATTACTTTGTTAATTCTTCTTTAGACTGGGGACCACATAGAAAGTCCAAAAACAAGCTTGAGGCAAGTGGAGGGTTTTTGTTTCTTTCCATGACAGCTAAGGCACTTTAGCATTTGGTTTCTTTGTTCTTTCTTACATCTTTGGGGCTACTTTCTTATAAGTCAAAACATACTTTGCTATATAACTTTGTATGTTTTATATAAAAGGAGGGATTGATTTTCAACTTCTTTTTTCTTGCCTCTTCATTTTGATCTTCCTAACGGCTACTTATCATTATGGTTTTAATTTTAAAACTCTTACATACAGAAGCCTTTCTTGACCTCTAGACTACTTATATCTCTAAAAACAAAACAAAACAAAAAGATAAATGACAATGATTCTACTCTATTTTAGAGAAAAATCCATTTGTAGATAAATAAACTGGGGGGGGGCACATACCTCACTAAGAGATGCACTTCAAATAAAATTTTACTAATTATAACCAAATCTAAAATATACTAGGATTTTATATACTAACCTTATATATGACTTATATATAATTTATAATCATAATTATAAGTAATAATTCTGTTTCTAAGAAAATTTTACTATTCAAGTCACACCAGAGAACATTTAGAAAATGTTTACTGTATGATAGTAGTATTTTAAGCTGCAATATTAAAAATATATTGAAAATCACATCTTTTGCAACTATTTAAGATTATAATGGTATTATTATGGTGTACAAGAGTGCTAGGGAACATCCCAAAAGTCTATCAACAGGAAACTGGTTGAAAAAACCATATATTCAAACAATGGAATTCTGAGTACCCCTAAAAAGAAATGAGTAATATGTCTATTCATGTACTATCACAGAAATGAACTCCAAATACACTATCAAGTGAAAAATTAGTAGAAGAAAGGGTGGATGGCATGTTACTATTTATCTAATAAAAGGAATACACATACATACATATCCTCACATATTATCTGCTATTTTTAAAAAGAAAAACAAACAATGTAAGGAGAAATCATTAAAAAAAAAGAAAAAAAAAGCCAAAAGATTACTTCATAAGGGGATGGAAGGTGAATGTGTTTAGGATGAAAGCTACACTTCTTTGAATACACAGTGCATCACAAAAGTATATTTTTATATGCTTTTACTATTTACTTGACTTCAGAACCATGCAAATACTTTATATAACTATTAAGTAAAAATTTCATAAAAAATAATCACAAAAATATTAAAAACGAAAAGTATATCCAACTAATAGTGCAACACAGGGAATAAGTATTCCATATAACTCAAAAACAAATTGTACAGTTCTAGAAAAAAAAGGACAGTAAGTTAAATTTGTTTTAGTAATATTATGTTATTGGTAAAAATGTTAGTATTGTTATTTTGAGACAAATGTTTAGGAAATGAGGAATAAGTGAAGAACTATACTTTAATTCCCTGGTGTCCTTAAAACTGGGATTCTTAACATGGGATATAGAAAAACTTAAGTCATGTAATAATGAATTTGAAGTATCAGTATGAATCCATGATGTATTTTTATCTTTCAAACCCTTCTCCAAAAAACAAAAAAACAAAAAAACCAGCCAGACATGATTGTGCATGCCTGTGATCTCAGCAAATTGGGAGGATTGCAAGTTTGAGGCCAGGCTCAGAAATTTGGCAAGACCCTGTCTTTAAAAAGAAAAAGAAAAAGAAAACAAGGACTAGTGGTGTAGTTCAGTGGTAAATGGCAAAGAACCCCTGAGTTCATTCCCAGTATTCAAAACAAGCAAAACAAAAAATAAACACAAACACAAAACAAAACCAACCACAAAAAGCAAAAACAAAGGAAACAATAGTATAGCAACAACAACGACAACAAAACCCTCACAAACCAAAGCAAAACAACTTCAATAAAACCACTGAAAAGGGGTCTGGGTGTGGTGATGCATGCCTGTAATCCTAGAGGCTTGGGAGGCTGAGGCAGGAGGATCCCAAGTCCAAAGCCAGCCTCAGCAATTTAACAAGGCCCTAAGCAACTCAGTGAGATCCTGTCTCTAATAAAATACAAAATAGGGCTGGGGATGTGGCTCAGTGGCCAAGTGCCCCAGAGTTCAATCCCTTGTACCCACCTTGACTGCCCCCCTGCAAAAAACAAAACCACTGAAAAGGCTTAGATACAGAAACCATCCTGGAAAAATAAGCATCCCTAGCATCCATCTACATTGTTTTGTGTGTGTGTGTTTGTGGTGCTGGGGATTGACCTCAGGCCCTTGTGCATGGGAGGCAAGCACTCTACCAACTGAGCTATATCCTCAGCCCCACACTGGTTTTTGAAATAACATTTTCCATTAAAAGAAACAATGCTTCCTTAGGCCAGAATGTACAAAATGGATCTGAATATTTTCATCACACAATATAGAAAGAAAGCTATCAAAGTCTATTAAGGGTCACATCAAAAGAAACAAAAAGTTAAAAAGGTCAAAAATAAGATAATACAAAACTTCAGTAAAGATAAATAATAATCATTTTAAACACATCACATATATTTAAATCCATAGGTGATACTGAACTTTTAAAAAATGAATGATCACTTCTGAGATAATATTGTGTATGGTGAATAATATTGTATATTGACTGAAAATAATACTGAAGTCAATAATAGGAATAAGAATATAGAATAGGACATTGATGAACAAGATTAGCCATAGGTAGATAACTTTTAATATTAGACGGTGATCACAAGGCTACTTCCATATATATTTGAAAATTTTCATTATTAAAAAAATGACTGTGAGGGGAGACATAAGTTGTCAGACATATTTTTAGGGTTATTGGGACAAAATTTTGAAGACCAATGTTCTAAACTGAAGAAGAGCAAGAATCAGATCTACCTTGTTACATGGTTAGGACCTATGTTAAATAAATATTGAGCACCTAGCAGACTGAGGTGCTCAATATTTATTAAAAGAATGAGATAGACAGAATAGTAAGCATATGTAGTAAAAGTTTTCAAAGTAATTTTCTTTAGAAAAATAATTATAAATTGAAGTAATGATTACTTCTCCTAAGCATAATACATTTAATTAATTCTGTATAGATTGATCAGAAAAGGGCTGGGGGATACAGCTCAGTGGTAAGAGTGTTCACCTGTATGTACAGGTCGCTGGATTCAATCCCCAGCATTGCCCAAAAAATGAAGTAGAATAATCAAAGAATAATGATCATCATTGAGAGGTTAATTTTAAGGCATTATTTTAAAATAACCTTTTTTCTGAAAATAAACAAATGTATCTCATTATAAGATAATGAACCACTTTGAACATAATTTGGGAAAATCTTAACATAAAAGCTGCTTACCTTTCAAAGGGTGCTTGGACTCTCTTAATTACATGGTAGAAAAGTATGTCTTTTACCAACATATACTTATCACTTAATGTCGTTAAAAGTCTAAGACATCCAATAAGCTCTAGGTAGTTGTAGCATTCATTTACTACTGAGTTTAAGTCAGTCATATTTGTTGCAGTATTTATCTGTAATGAAGGAGAAAATATACCTACTTTACCCATTTATTTGTGAGTGATACTTACATTTCAAATGACACATTATTTTATACTCAATTTTTTAAAAAGATATTTTATTAGTTATTGATGAAACTTTATTTTACTTTATTTTACTTATAAGCAGTGCTGAGAATTGATCCTAGTGCCTCACCCATGCTAGGCAAGTACTCTACCACTGAGCCACAACCCCAGCCCCTTTATACTTAATTTTTGAGTACATCAAGGGTAGAGTGGAATATACTAAAAAATATTTTCTAGAATCAATGTTTGAAATCTGGTTTAACAAATATTGTATATTTCTGCCTTCAAGATCTAGATTATAATGCCAGTTTAATACAGGAAATTGTTTATATAAAAATCAATGAAATAGAGAATTTTATAGCTCTAGAGGGGCAAAAGAGATGACATGAGGAAATTTCACAAAAGAGAAAAACTATTGGCTGAAACCTAAAAGATGCATAAAATTTACCAAAAAAAAAAAAAAAAAATTTCAGTATTAAAAAATACTTGGGGCTGGAGTTGTGGATCAGTGGTAGAGTGCTTGTCTAGCATGCATGAAGGCACTGGGTTCGATCCTCAGCACCACATAAAAATAAAATAAAGGGTTAAAAAAGAAACAAAGAAATACTTAACTATTTATGTGCCAGATACTTGCATATAGATAGATTAGCTGTTAAAAAAAAAAAAGATACAGTAGGGTTGGAGTTGTAGCTCAGAGGTAAAGTGCTGGCCTAGCATGCGTGAGGCACTGGGTTCAATTCTCAGCACCACATATAAATAAGTAAATAAAGGTCTATCAACAACATAAAAATATTTTAAAAAATATAGTAGGAGAAAGATAAAAACAGAGGCAATCAATAATCCATTCATAGAAAATTTCTTTCCAAAACATTCTTCTTCCAGAGATTAATGATTCCCTCATTCTTTTCAAATCTCTGCTGAAATCTCTTTAAGTTTTTTTCTCATTACATTCATCAAAATATTACCTGTATTCTCTGTCAAAATTCATAGTTTAGTATATGTTGCTCCATTCCCCCAAATCCCACTTTGAGTTTTAGCTGGATACCCAGCCAGACTTTCTCTGGAGCTAATGAGTAAGGTCTATCTAATGGGATATGAGTCAAAACAATGTGTCAACTTCTCTGCTCTCTGGTACTTTCAACAAGTTGAAGATAATGTTCTAAGTAAACAAAATGAAAAGAAGGAACCCAATACTACCCTATATGATTTTGAGTACTGAAACTGTACTTTAAAATAGGGGCCTTGTCTGTCAAGGGCCAGACAGTATTTTCTGCTTTGTGAACTATATGGTGTCTGTTGCAAATACTCATCTCTGCCACTGTAATGTGAAAGCAGACAGATACATATCAAAGGGGTGTGGTTTTGTTCCAATAAGCAGACATAGTCTAGAGGACATTATCTAGACAAGATTTAAGAAGGAAATAAACATCTACCTTTATTTGGACCACCATCTTTTGGGGCTTATTTGTTAAAGAAGCTTAGCTTAAACCCTAACTTTAATATACAACAACTTTTATTTATCCAACTCCTTTTATTCTGCTATATTTATCTTCATAATATATATTTACTTTATGGTGGTATTTTTTGTATTATGGTGGTATTCCTTCCTGTAAGAAGACAGAAACTTGGTTCATTATTCTGTCTTCAGTGATAACACACTACACTGTGTGTTATCTTGCTGACTGTGTATACTTGCTGACTAAATGAAGGAAAAAAACACTGGGTAGGAAGTGAAGAAAGCAGAGTATATAAAGCCATGAAATGCTTTATTGTGAGTTTAAACTTTGTTTAAAAAAGTCTAGGAGGGGGGATCTTAACCCATTAAATCCTGAGTTTTCAATTCTGTGAACATTTCAATGAAATGGACATAGGTGCCTTAAAATAGGTTGGAAATCATAATCTGGAGATTATATATTAACATCATTATACTGTGATCATATTCTTGTTACTATAATTATATTTCTTATTACATAATTATATATTATATACTGTATTTAAGTTTTTATAGGTATGCCATATCTATGACAATGGGACAAAATGGGTTAAACATGCGGCCTAGTGTGCTAGCAAGCCCCAGATCATATCTTCATATAAAATATGGGGATTAAAAATACAGGCTATGAATCATTCAGAAAGGTTATGAGAGAGAAATCACTCTTCAGAGAATAAGAATAAGGACTGTTAAGACAACACTGAAAAATTCTTAAGTGTCGGGGGAGGGGGGGGTAAGAGAAGAAGCATTAAGGAAGATAGTAGTAACCAAAAGTAGGAAGTAGTACAAAATTAAAGAAAACAGTAGGGAGGAATTTTAAGAAAGTACTGATTATAAAAGTCAGGGAAGATAATGCCTCTAATTGCAATCATTCGGTAGGCTGAGAAGAAGAATCACAAGTTCAGGGCTAACCTTGGCATTTCAGTAAGACCCTGTGTAAATTAAAAAATAAAAAGCAGTGGAGGCATAGCTTAGTGGTACAGTACCCCTGGGTTCAATCCACAGTACCACAAAAAGAAGATGGAAGAAGACCCTCATTGTTATACACAATTACATATATGATGGTGTGAGGGGGAAGAAAAAAAAAAGAGAAATGTGTCACAGTAGATTGGGTAGAGAGAGGTGATGGGAGGGGAGGGGTGGATAGGAAGAGCAGCAGAAACAACAGACACTAGTATTGCTGTAGGTATAAATGTGGCTGTATAACCAATGTGATCCTGCAATCTGTACTCATGGAGAAAAAAAAAAAGAAAAAACAACAACAAAGATGAAGAATTAGAAAAGAAAGGGTTCAATATTGAGGATTTAGATCACTGAATAGAAGTTATGAATAAGCTAACTCAGGAGACTGGTGGTAGGAACAAAAGAATGATTTTAAGAAGTGAAGATATGTAGAAATTGGAAAATAGAGAAAATGAAGTTAAAGAAACTGCTTCTGATAAAGAAAGAAGACAAAAAGAAAAATGAAATTGGAGTTAATTCAAAATATGATTTTAGGATGAACAGTCTTAGGTCAAATAAATAGACCTGTTAAACCTCAACAGATAGCAACTCATACTTCCATGGTGTTTACTTTGTGGTTCAGAAACCAAGACTTTACAAGATTAACATGCCCAGGTCATACAGTAGTTAAATGGCCTAATACTCAAACCAAAATCTCACTTATATATTATGATAAATGAGTTTATACATATGTTGAGTGTAGTAAAGTGCACAATGAATGGTGGGAAGCATTGAGACCACCCCCCTACTTGTTCCATGTGGAAGAAATTAATCCTGGTCTTTCTTTCCTTCTATGACTTACTTTCTCTCCTTCTATTACTTCCCCATAGAAAGAAAGGTAAACATTCCCACTGGAGAAGCAAATCCTTCCTTTCCTCAAAACTACTTGCCTCCAAGATGGTGCACTTTCATCTGTTCTTTAGTAGGCAAATTAGGAACCTGCCACACATTAGCTCTGCCCTGGACAGATCCATCTAGTCATTTTGACCACAAATCTAAGACACATTATCCAACTAGTTTTATGAATATTAAACTTGACAGTTTCACCTCCACCTATCTGAATTTTACATTTATCACTGGTTTGTGAACTCTGCTGGTAAACGCAATATTGTATGTTAACAACATGTAACTACTCCAATAGAGTACTACTGCAAGCCATTCATTCATATTAAAATATATTAAAATAGAATAAAATCTATATTTTAATAAACAGGTACATTTCTTACCCTTACTATAATTTGTGCTACATCAAAGTCTGAAACATCATCTAAAATTGGTTGGGTATTTTCTGGTCCATAAACAAGGCAGTTAAACAGGGTTTTAGAAAAGAAACCAGGTGAAGGACCACCATGAACCAAAGAAATGGCAAGCATTTTTCCAGCTTCATAGTAAAGATTCTCTTTCAGAGCTGTAAATACAGATGAAAATTCATTGAACATATTTATTTATTATTATAACCATCATTTTAAATGAATATATATATATAATTAAAAATAATCCCCAAATCTAAACATTAGACAAATGTAAAACAGTAATCATTCAACCTGGTACACAGGCCTTACTAAAATATGTAAAAAAAAAAAAAAATTTCTGAATATAAAGTAATAGTCTATCATAGGGGGAAAAAGACAAATAGAGAAAGTCTTCTAAAAAACTAAAATACTTATAATCCCACCATAATAATCACAGTACATTCTTTTGTGTAGTTTTTATCTGCATATAAACCTATACATAAACAATTTGAATTCTGCTTTTTTCCTCTTACTATTTTATATGATTTTCCTTATGCTATTCAAAATTACTCAATTTTAATTGGATGCATTAAGACTAACTTAGAGATGTACTACAAGGCAAGCCATTTCCCTATTATGGCTATTCTGGTTGAGTGACATTTTTTATTATATAAAACAATGTCATAAATAACATCTATTTACATATATTTGATTAGGATAAATTCTAACATCTGGTATTACTGGGTCAAAGGACATGAATATTTTTAAGTTCTTAATGTATGTCATTAAATTATCTGCCAAAACTACAGACTTTTTATTCCCAATAGTATATGCTACTTTACCATACCCTTACAGCTTTAAAGGTTTTCAAAATTGTTGGTGTTATACCACTGAACTACATCCTCAGCCCTTTTTATTTATTTTTGAATTTTTAGACATGGTCACTAAGTTGCCCTGGCTGGCCTTGATCTCAGATCCTCCTGCCACGGCTTCCAAGGTAGGTGGGATTACAGGAGTATATCACCACCACTTGTGGATGTGTACCAACTCGAATCCAGATTCTGTGACTTAAATTCATGCATTCTCCATGTAACAAAGTTTGAATTTACATTACTGATTATTTGAGAGTCTCCCCAACCCATCCTAATGGGGAATTAAACTCTCTATATAAACTATTGTAAAAATGTTTGTGGCAATGATGAAGTTCTATGGAAAATACAGAAGGAAATTATTTTTTTATTAATTGTTTTTTTAAAAATATATGACAGTGGAATGCATAACATATTACACATATGTAACATATGTAACATATAGAGCACAATTTTTCATATCTCTGGTTATATATAAAGTATATTCACACCAATTCATGTATTAATACATGTACTTTGGATAATGATGTTCATCACATTCCACCATCATTTCTAACCCCTACCCTCCTCCCTTCCCTTCCCACCCCTCTGCCCTATCTAGAGTTTGTCTACTCTACAGGAAGAAATTCAAATGGAAGGGAACAACTCTTCTCATTGTTTTTAAATTTCTTATTGTAGTAAGTCCTCACCAAAAAGAAAAGTATATACATAATTGTGTAAAAAGAAAATTCTTGGAAACAAAAAGCACATCAAAAAACGTAATATGTGGTCCAGAAAACTGCATTTAAATACAAATTCTATGCTGTAAAGAAATACGTCAAGTGCAAATTATAAGAGTTCAAATAATCATATATTCCATCTGACTACTATATTCAAATGAAATTCAAGTGAATGTATTCAAAGTTACACTCATTTATAAATTCATTTTAAGGATATTGCTATAAAGTATAGATATTCTTAAATCATGTTTCATCATAAGACTTACCTTTTCTTTTACTTGGGGTCCTGGGAATCAAACCCAGGGTCTTGTGCTTGCTAGACAAGTGCTCAATCATTGAGCTGTGTATCCCTAGCCCCAACAACATTTTTCACTCTTATCTCTTTCCTGTGATCATATTGGTAGTTTATTATTTTAAATTATAGTCAGATCACAATTAATGAATATTAATTCTAACTAGCATTTCACTTCTTATATCTGCTATATAAAATATGTATAAGAATAAATAAAATAATTACCTTGAGAATTTAGAGACAAGTTCTTTGATAAGGACCCTTCAAACAATGATGAGTTCTCAAGATGTTGCATCAAAAGACTCAAAAATTCCTGCTTTGATCCAGGAAGCTCTCTTGCAAACTTATCATTTTCATTAACAAATGTTATTTCAATTGCGTATGAAGGATTAAACTTTTGATTCCTGAATACATCTAAGGCACTATTCCATATATTGGCTTTGTTGATAAATAATCTTTTAGGTTTTTTTTTAATTTGGAATCCTAACTCTATCAGAATAGTCGAAATATCTCTTCTAAACTTGCTGCCTTGCCTATAAAAACATGAATTTAAACAAAGAGATAAGTATTTCAAAGTGTTTTATGTAAAACAGGAGTTATATTGACAATAAAACAAAAGAAAAATTTTAAATGGAAATTCTTTACTGAATGTGACCCAAAACCATAATAATGGCTGCTACTAGAACCAAAAACAGTTATTTGATAATCTTAGGTTTTAAATTATTGATTCCTCACCCCCATCTTCAACTAAATTAAAATAATTTATAAGAATGTTGTTAGATCATTATCTCAAATTTGACCAATCCAGCAGATTCAGGTTTTAGAGCTCAACTCTTACTTCCTGGTTAATGGCTAAAAGCAACTTAACTGTACCTTGTTTCATACTTGCTATATCTTAAAAAAAAAGAAAATGTAAGTTCTGCATATGTATGAGAAAACTATGGCTTTGAGAGATTACACAATGTATTTTAAACCATAAAGTTATAATCAATAATAAAGCTAATATTACAGAATTCACAATCCATTAAATGGTACCTTTTAGTCTAGACCAGTCATTCTCAAAGTGTGGTCCTTGATCACCTGGGAACTTGTTAGAAATGCAAATTATTGAGTCCCATAGCACATCTACACAATCATAATCTCTACTATTTTAACAATCCAGGTGAATTATATAAACCAGTTTAACCATTTTTTGCCTCAGTTGCTCCACTTGTAATTGGAATTAATGTATTCTATGCCCAAAAGTCACTTTTCTATATCTAAGTATAAAATTTTCCCATACCAAGAAATTTAATGTGCCATTGTGGTCCAGGCATTGCTTTTTCACTACCCCCCCCAAAGAATCCACTACTCATTAGTCCAAGTTGAAGAAAAATCAAAATTACACCTTCTTATAGTAGTTTGATTCCTTGCTCCCACCTGGATCAGTGATAATGTTGATGCTATTCTTCTAGAATATGACTGCAAGTGAAAGCAGGAGCAAGGAGTCAAGCTTCCCTGTTGTAACATATTTAGAAACCAGATATTAAAATTATTTAAAAATAATATGAACATCTTTTTACATGAAAAATATAACAAATGAGATAGCTGTTACAGTTGCAATAACAAAAGTGGAATTTTTAAACCAGT
This sequence comes from Ictidomys tridecemlineatus, assembly GCF_052094955.1. Taxonomy (NCBI): domain Eukaryota; kingdom Metazoa; phylum Chordata; class Mammalia; order Rodentia; family Sciuridae; genus Ictidomys; species Ictidomys tridecemlineatus. The sequence continues at coordinate 83,588,626 of NC_135481.1, forward strand.
AATTCCTCAGTTTGGCAAATCCCTAATATTGTATCCATCTGGCAAATTGAATTATCAAATATTTTCATCAAGCTTAGCTACAAATGTTACTTTTCTACTTTCTTCCTGTTGGGTAAACCAAAGCTCTAAAAACTTTTGCCAAATTAACATAAATTTAAAAATCATTACTACAATTTAACAAATATCTGATGCAATATAAATTTGCCATTTAGTGGACATAGGAATTAATACAATAATACTTATAGGTATGTCTTAAACCTTCTAAAGGAAAGAGCTGACATTTAGACTTCTAGCATTGACAATGAATATATTAAGGAAACAATGATTACAGTATCCAATAAGCCAGCTCATGTTAAATAAGATTCCACCCTTTTCACAGAGTTACATTGTATGTTTCATATTTTAACTTCCTATTTTTATAATCAAATAACATTATAAGGACATTTTCCAGAACAGTGTTTTTCAAACTATCTTGAAAATGATCTATAATAAAAAATGTTTTACAATATGATTCAATATACAATAAATAAATGATTTCATACACATTCTTTCTACATGTAATATAATTTGACATATTTTGCATTCTATTCCATCCCATCCTATCCCATTTCATTTTTTTTTAAGATGATGGCTGCGTGTATTTCTTGATCAAATATTGGGTTCTGCAGTTTGAAAAATACTCTTCTAGACTATCATATGATCAGCTAACATCCTAAGTGTATATGCACTTCCTTTAATTTCTTTTTCCAAAAAGATTTTTATATTTTTCTCAAATTCAAAATACACACCTCAGCAGGTCTTTACGCTGAGCTCCAGGTGACTGTCTGGGTAACTTAGGTGATGACTCTTCCAACAAACAATCAGTAATTGCCACATTATTAGAGTTGGATAATGCATGTTTTTTTGCTTTTTGGAAATCTACAGATTTAAATTCCAATGTTAGCTTAAAAGAAATATAGGTGAAAATTTTCTAATAACATGCATTTAAACATTTTTATTCAAAATTACAAACTGTTACCTGAATTGTAGATAATACTTCTACATTCCAAACACTCCCAATTTTGTTCCCATGATCGTAGTGAGGAACAGGCTAAATGTGTTCCACTAGAACCACAACACTGACAGCGTTTTATTTCCCATTTGCTGAGGACATAAAGAAAAGCAGATGCATATGTTTTGATATTATCTTAATCTAGTTCCAACCACCAGCAGGTCTGCCCTCTGCCATACAGATACTAACCCTTTTATGAAAGAGGGAAAAACAGATTATCTTGCTTTGATACTATATTACTTTTTTCTAAAATATATTTTAAAATTTCATTTATTATGTTTGTAATCACCTTCTCTAAATATCCCCTGAACTTAAAACCCTAAGCTAGTATGAACATATATACATACAGGCACATGCACAAAGAATAGAAACATTAGAAAGGCTGTATAACTGAGGAAAAAAAGCATTTCCTCTTATATTTGATGACTTTGCTCACAAGAAGATTACTGTATCAGTATGTCTGATAAGGAAAAAACATTCAGTACATTTCAAGGTAAATATCTCCTAAAACTTGCTCAGATACTTCAGGTCTTGTGGAGCACAACAGGGTTTAGACTTTCTACCTGGCTTATATTCATATTCTCTCTCATCTTCTCCCTACCACTCCATGTTTCCCCACTATGCCATGTGACATGTGGCAGTTCATATTCATATTTACTTGTGGGTATGGGTGTGAACTGTGGTGTGAGGCTCCTTCCTCTTTGTATGGATAATAGTGTACAGAAACAGATATAAGCTTCTTGAGTGTGTGTAAATGTGGGTGGCAAGATGGGTAGCTAAATATACTCCCACTTCTGCTGTAGGTTTGGTCATAGCATCCCTCTCTGTGGGTTGGTGTGCAGGTGTGTATGCATGTGTCTCTCCTTCTTCCTCAAATGAGGAAGGTCTGACTCACTGATGAGTAGGAAGATGACAACTAACATGAATACATATTTCATTCAACAGGTCAACTTCTTACTGTTTATATGAAGAGCTTAATACAATTTTAGAAGACAGAACTATTGCTACCTTCATTGTCAAGAAGAGGAAATTTAAGCATAGAGGGATAAATAACTTGCCCAATCAAGGTCACACTGGTTAAGCCTCAGTCAGGTTTCCAACCCAGTTTACCTGGCTTCAGACCAATATTCTTATCTATTATACCAAGCTGATTTTTCATCAATACTGCCTTCCTTTCACTGGGATAAGAGGGATTAAGTTTAAAATGCAAGAGTTCAGTCAGCAGATATCTGTGTCCAAGGAGAAAAAGCAACATGTGATAACAATCTCAAAAAGATGCTGCTAAAAAGAAAAAGGATTGTGCTTTATAGCTACATGCAGAAAATGACATGCAGAAAACATATTGTACCAAGCACAATGAAGGAAATCTGTAGCCTTGAGGTGGAATCAGGAGTAGGAAGAATTGCTTAGGGTAAACTTTCCAATGTTGGTCAGACCTCAGCTAATTCTTCACAAATAAATAGTAGCTGATCCAGCCAAATCACTTTCCATGAGAAATAAGGCTCTACTCTACACTTCACTATGTTAAGGAAGACTATGTAACAGGAATAATAATGTACTAAAATTTCCTACATAAATTTCAATAAAACTCGATTTGTTGACATTTATCCTCACATAAAGAGACTCTTGATCTCTAGTGAAATACACAAGACACAAAATGATTGCTAAAAATAAAAGCAGCTATGTATTGACATTACAAAAGAGTAATCAATAAATTTCAAATGCCAAACCCATTTTATAATGACCCAAAAGAAACAGATTAATCTATCTAAATTACCCTCTAGAGTACTACTGTTCAACAGAAGCACAATGTAACCCAAGTATATAATTTAAAATTTTCTAGTAGCCTCATTTAAAAATGTAATTCAAAATAAGTAAAATTACTTCAAATGTTTTATTTGCAAAATACTATCATTTTCTTTAACATATTAATCAATACAAACTTAAATATAATTTTAAGTTTTTCTGTTCATATGATTATAGGTTGATTTGTGCCAACCCCTAAAATTCGTACTTTCAGGTAAGTTTTAACCCCCACTACCTCAGAATATGATTATATTTGAAGAAAAGGGCTATAAAGAGGTAATCAGAGTAAAATGAAGTCTGTAGTTAGGTACTAAAACAATGACAAATGCCATCATAAAAAAATGATTAGGACACAGCCAACAGAGAGATAACCATGAGAGGACACAGCTAGAAGAAAGTCATTTGTAAGCCATGGCCTCTGAAGAAGCCCAAACCTGTAATCACCTTGATCTTGTACTTCTAACTTTCAAAATTTTGAGAAAACAAATATCTGTTGTTTAAGTCACCCTGTCAGTCTGTGGTCTTTTGTTATGGCAGTCCTAGTGAACTAAATCTTTAGAGTGTATTTTAAACTTAAAGCATCCTCTCAATTTAGAACAGTAATATTTCAAAGGCTCAATAGCCACATATGGCTAATATCTAGTGTATGGAATGTTGTTTATCTAGGAAAAGGACCTTCATGAAAATATACCAGAGAAACAGGTTAGCTGTACTAAAAAAATTCCTCCATACGCAGATGTAAACATACTTTATCTCAAGTTAAAACATCAAACTCCCTAAAAGAGCAAAACTGTTTCACTAGCTTTCTCAGCTAAAGGTTTAAAGGAACCACTAAGCACAATTCAATTTCCAGAAATACCTATCGGGTGCATTATAGTCTCGCCCTTCTTTGCAACGACATCTTCGAACATCACAGTGCTCATAGTGCTGCAGAAGGTCTTGATAAGCATTTTCCTCTAATTCCCAAGATGCATCCCTATAAATGAAGCAAGATATAAAATATACTTTGACCTAAATGTTATATAAAAGGATTGGTAATAAATCTAAAAACCTTTCTCATACTTAGTAACAAGGATAAAAACCTGTTGTTTTTAGGATATCCTTTTTTCAGTATATAAATCCATCATGTCATTTAACCTATAATTAATCTCACAGTAAATTTTCAAACACTTAAGTGAAAAATTAAGCAGAAATTTTCTAAAACTTACATTTTTCTAATATTTCACTTCCCAATTTTAGTTTCAGGTTTACTATAATTACTTCTGGATTCATCTTTAAGCATTAAGAAAATTCTTCTCATTCATTTTAAAACCATTTTGATTCTCTTAGATAATTTATAAATACTGTTTCGAAGATGATTTGTGTATAAATTGATCAATCGGACAGTTGGAATACTAAAATGAGACTAAAAATTAGTAAATGACACATTTATGTCAAAGTCTCTTATAAGAAATAGCAATCTGAGAAGTAAGCTTTATATCTTGCCATTGGAAATGGCTACCCGTCCATGATCACTTAGTCAAACATAAATGATTATATCTAATGTTATTAAATCCTAAAGTTAAAACATTTAGAATAACTTTTTTGGGGGGTCAAAAAACTAACTATTACTTACTTTTCAGGAATGTGAATTCCCATTCTTAACATCTCTTCCTGAAAGGTGTCAGTATTACTGCATATTGTACATCTGAAGAAAAACACTCCTGCATTTATTGCTTGAACCTATAGTGGAAAATGGAAAATCCATTTTTAACAATTTAAGCCTGTTACCAGTTTATGAATTACATAATAGAATATGTGCTATTTTTCATTTTATATGTTATGAAAACATTTTCTATAACTAGTGGTTCTCAAAACTTATAAACTAAGCTATCCCATGGCTAAAATTTGGAGAGTCCCCGATTCCCAGGTCTAACGAATAGATGGTTCAGCTTTATATTCATCACCAATATTTTTCTCAATTTTTGTAGCCTAATGCATTTTCAGTTCCTAAATACTGTGTTGTTGTCCACACTGTGGGAAAACCAGTGAAAATCTTTAGCTACTTCATCCAGAAAGAAAGTTTAATTACATGTTATTCATAAATCATTACTGATTCTGTTTTTTTACTTATACCTCTTGAATTTTCTTCCCCAAATGGGGAAAGTATAAAACCTGTTACCAATGCTATAGCAAACACAAATAAAGAAGTCACATGGTATATTCAGAAGGAAACAGGAAGCTATAAGCCTATTAGGAAGAGTAGTCAGTCCCTAATAAAAAACCAGTCACACACATTCATTAAAAACAAAAATGTTAACTCATACTTTATAGATGAAAATACTATATTGTGAATCAAAAATAGAGACATAAAATGACTAAACTTCAAGGAGTTTTAGCAAGTACACAATACAGGTATACAACCATAATATTGTGTACAAGTGCTGATTTCTTAAAAACTTCATGGACAGAAAAATGAAAAAGTACCTAGTCTACAATGACAAAAGTATTACAGGGATAGTGAGGCCACAGCTGTTTTGAAGAATAGAGGTTTACTAGGAAAATAGGATAATAGATAGTCCAAGGATAGGGAATGGCATATATCAAGCCTCTGTGAAAAGACAGAGAACAAGTGATTAGGAAACTACAATTAATAATATATTTAGGGATTACATTCTGGTGAAGCTGAACTAAGTAATGAAGCCAGATGGGTAAATATAAACCAGAAGCAGAACAGTTAGTGTGAAGGAAAAAAGTAAGAGGAGCTCAGGTTCAGAGAACTAATAAATGGTACACTCAACATTGAACACATGAGAGGGAAGCAACAAGTTACCAAAATCTATGAACCTAAAGGAGCTTTAAGCAATTGCAGATACATCCTGAGATCTTACTAAATATAAGATATTTTATAAGAAAGTATTTGGAAGGGAGGGAAAAAAAATTCGATGACAGAGATATCCAAACTAATCAAGAATAGTGACAATTCCTAGCTACTAGAAGGCTATACATATAAGGCCGGGGGTGGGGGTGGTGGTGGGGTGGGAAGAGTGTGAGTTCTTATCAATGCCTTTGATTCTAACCTTTAATCTTTTCTCACAAAATTCCTACGTATAGCACTTGTTAGTGGTTTCAAATAATGATATTTGTTTAACAACATACAGCTATCTAGGCTATATTTCAATTGAGATTCTGGCACCAAAACGAAAAAGCCACTGGAGGTCTTTTAGAGAAAGTGACTCTAGAATTAGTCCTTAGTATGCGCTAATCAAGTAACAATGGCTTATTGATATTTATATCACAGACAAGTGTCTGTGAGGCTGTGATTATAAATTAATTTGCATAAAATAGCTCTACTTTTTTGTTAGGAATAGTATTTCTACTTTTCAATGACAATTAAAACTCAGTATTTTCAGTTTCACAATACCCCTACAAATACCAGGTCAAGTCGTAGACCCTCTCTCTGCTTCATTATTAACACATAAGTGAGGCAAATCTTATTTGTTTTGAATAATAACAGAAAATTAACAAGACACATTTGTTGGCAATTACATTTATTCAAATATAAACTGTTAAATTAGGAAAAATTACCTTTTAAAAATTCTCACATGTGAACCTCTTCCTCAATAGCTAAGGATAATACTTTATGATGTTGTTTATTAACTGCAGTCCCTGGGATGATTTTATGCACACTTTTTGCAACAATTACCAGAATTTCTAATATTTCCCTAATAAAATAGGCTCTGATGCAACTTTTTTTTTTGGGGGGGGGGGCTCAACCACTGAGCACATTCCCAACCCTATTCTGTATTTTATTTAGAGACAGGATTCTCACTGAATTGCTTAGTGCCTCATGGTTGCTGAGGCTGGCTTTGAACTCGAAATCCTCCTGCTTCAGCCATCTGAGCCGCTGGGATTACAGGCATGTACCACTGTACCTGGCTCTTATTTTCTTTGAATGATCTTTAAGTATAAAAGTTCAAGGACCATACAAAAAAAGTAAAAAGTATGAAATAGAAAATAGTCATCCAAGATCTACTAAAGTCCTTTGACTATGTTAGGACTTTTAAGATTTCATTGAAATATAAATAAATTTATACATCCTAATTGTAAGGAAAAAAAAAAGTTAAAACCAGACCTAGCTGGGTGGGGTGGTGCATACCTATCTTAGCTACTCGGGAGGCGAACTGCCTAGCATGTGCTAGGTCCTAGTTTCAACCCCAAGTACTACCAAAAAAAAAAAAAAAAAAAAAGGATTAAACTTAAATAAATCCTTTGTTATTTGGCATTGCATTATGTCTAACAGGTAGAACTTTCACACATGTATACTACATATTTAATATTATTAATAGTTGGGATCTTATTAAAATATTCATGAGTTTTCCTAAGCAAAGAAATAGTAAATTATGTTTAATGTTGTATGTGTGTGGGTGTTTGCAGTGCTGGACAAGGAACCTTGTGCAAGTGCTGTACCACTAAGCTACATCCCTAGCTCCAATGTCCAGTGTTTTATGATACTGTTTATTTGAAAAATAGTCAATGTGTTTGATGTACAAACTGACTTTCAAAGAATCAATATTTTCAATTCACCAACAGTAATCACTTTCCTGTCAAGGAGTTATGATAAAGAGTTTATTATAGTTAAAAAAAAAATTAAGTCCTCAGTATTACTTACTAGTAGCCAATTCCTGGTTTTCTAGCTTGAACATTTAAATGGAACTTAGGAATTAAAATTTGTGTTTTATTCATTGTGAAATACAAACTCCTTAGGTAAAAACAAAATTTTATAAGCAAAAATATATTAAAAGGTGGCATCTAAAGTATTTATTAAATGCTCACTGTACCCATAAATAGGAAAAATTTCATATGTATAATATGCTAGAAATTGAATGCTTTAGTTACTTTAAGAAGTACCAAGTAGGGATGGTTAGTTATGTGGCTCAGCAGTAGAAGTGTACTTGCCCAACGTCCACAAAGCATTGAGTTCAATCCCAAACATCTGCACGTTCCAATTCTAATTTAAAATTAAAATCAGCAAACAATAAAATTTTATATCATTCAGAGAAAGCTTATAAAACATATCTTACCTGTAAACAGTCTCTGTGAAACCAAGCATTCTTACAACAAGGACTTCGTAGTATGTTATAAGTAGGAACAGGCTCAATATATTCCAAACAAATGGTGCATGGTAAGGAATCTCTGTAATTATTGGATGCCATTATTTGAACAGGTCGATGTTTCCAACAAAATGACCTAAAATGTAAATATTTAAGAATAATATCTCATGAATTTTAAGACCCAACAATTTAAGAGAAAATTTGCTTGCATCTCTCTCATAAATAATCTGCAACAGACTAGAGCCTTGCAGTATAAAATTTGTCTCTATGACCTTTCAAAACAAAAATTTTTGGTGGTGAGATCTCATACAAAATTTCAGTAAAAAATGTTGTACTGAGAATTCTATGTAATATTACATATAAATAACGTATACTTTTGTCTCAACAAATAAGTATACATACTGTTAAACCCAACACTGTATACAATTAAAGGAGGCAGGAACTTACACTTAAAATATTTTAATCATATGAATTATGTAAATAATAATAACCTATTACTAATCTATTTCCACTTGTATTTTCTAAAATGTTGTTTTCTTACATAGTAACAGCCATTACATAGGTCAAAATATGAAGACTTAAAAAGAAATACCTAATTCCAAAATTTATAAAATATAAACGCTTGAAGTTATTCAGGAAGCAAATATTTTCAGGGGCATCCCAGGGCACAATATTTATTTTTTTGGACTCAACAAAATTTATATGCCTTCAATTTACTACTTCTTCTTTTTAAAAGAATTATCTTCTATACCACCTTTATTCCATTTATTTACTTTTATGTGGTGCTGAGAATCAAACCCAGGACCTCACATGTGCTAGGCAAGCACTTTACCACTGAGCTATAGTCCCAGCCCTTCAATTTACTTCTTGAGAAATATATATGGCCCTGTGAAAGAAAGTTGGACTACTAATTCTAAACACTGACATCAAAATCTAGAAAAATGTAAGGTAGAAATTTTTACTGAATATAAATAAATCTGAAGTTCAATATTATTTCCTAGAGTTGAAAGTTGCAGGTGACTATTGATCATCAGGCCCATTCTAAACATTGCTATTTTCAAGACTTAGCAGACAAAAATAATGCCATACGAGGGTGATATAGCTTATAAATATCTTTCATACACACCCAAACATATACAGCATGTACATATAAACTCAGTATGTACATTATGTACATGTAAAATTACAAAGTAATTTTAAGGGAATTATATTGTGATATTCATTTTCAACTATTCTTTAACATTCACATTTCATGTTTAACAGTTAAGTAACTCACGCAAAGTTGCCAGTAAACTGGAAAATACATTCTCTCTGAAGTCCACATGGGAAATGATAACTTCTTTTACATCGAGGTGCAACACATCCAATTGAAGCACCATTTTTCTTACAAACACAGCATTTCTAGAAGAAAACATGAAAACAGAGCCACAATATAAAAAAAAAAATTGAGTACTATAATATGATCAAGGTATTAGTGAATATTTCCTATGGGGAAATTGAAAATTATTTTCATCATAATGGTTGTAATGATAGTATATTTAAAAAATTTTTCTGAAATAATCTAAAGATATCAAAGACTCACTGCTATAAGGAAGAAGTCCCCTTTCCTTCCCACTTACTAAAACATTTTAAACTTACAGGTATTTGCCACCAAGCCTGGCTTAAAGTCATAAATTTCTAGTTCAGAAATTGATAGAAAAGACTTTGCAAGTATTGACAATTTTTATGGTATATAGTGTAATGAGTTAAATACTATAAACATAATAGGTACACATGAAAGTTGCAATAAAATCTTAATGGAAATTATAAAAATTTAAAAATTCCGAGAATAGGAAAATAATAATAAAGTTGAATTTGTAAAATACTAGCTAAAATTACTCTGTTCTAACCAAAATGAAGAAGCATTAGATACCTCTAGTGGGATGAACAGTGTTCTCCAAAAGGATGTTTAAGCTCCTATAATTTCAATCTTCTCATTCATTCTCTATCATTACTTCTACTCAGACCATAGGGAGACCTACAGTCCCTTTCCTTACATTTAGCAAGGTAGCAATCATATAGAAGATTCACAAATAATTTAATGGACAAGGGGTTAAAATTTAGAAAGCCTATCTTGGAGAATAGAAGGGGACACTCACTGAACATAAACATACAATGTCATATCAGGGTCACAAGAGTTATGGAGATCATAAATTATTTCATAGTTGTATAAATTTTAACCTCCACTCATTTCAACCTCTGCAATTGAGCTATAAGAAATAAAAAAAAAAATAAATGGTTGTCGTGATTCAGAATTAAATGTTTGTAGATCAGCAGGGATAGAACTATGGTCATATGCTGATTTAAGAGTGAGTAAAATAATGGGTAGGTTGAATAAGAAAGAGAAATCTGTATTGTCATATGAATTATTCAGGGTCAGTTAAATTCTCATTTGCAAAAATACCAATTGTTTATTAAAACTTACTATATTCAACAAAAATATACATTGAAACAAAATTAAAGTCGTTAAGTTTTTTTTTTCCCTCTCTCCCTTTATATCCTTTTAGTGGTACTGGTGACTGAATCCAAGATGTCCAACTGAATGACATCCCTAAGTTAAGACTGACCTACTTGCAATCCTCCTCTCTCAGCTTCCAGAGTACCTTGGATAAGAAGGGTGCGCCACCATGCCCAGATTAAAAAGTCATAAAGTTCTAGTGTAATGAGTAAAATAATTTACTTACCAGTTTAGATGCTCTATTCACTTCCTTCCTGATGTCTTCTATTAGAAAACCATAAACTCCCTCTTCTTCTTTACCTCTCTGCCAAATTCCACTTGACATCAACTATGAACATATTCAATGAGAAAATAAATTCCAAAAAACTAATTTGGATTAAAATCTATAATTTATTCTAATAAAAATGGACATAAATGACTCAAATTTCAAATATATACTCAAAATAACTATTTTTCCTGGCCAAAGTAAGAAGTTATTCACATCCTTTGATTTGGAAGACACTATATTAATAGTTCATATACCCAAACTGAACTCTAAAAGTATTTCAGGAACAACAACAACAAAAAAGATGGTAGGAAGGGAATGTATGAATATAGGTGAATGGAAAGGAAAGTGTGGGGGGGGAGAACACCTAAAATTTAGTTTTAGAAAAAAGGAGTGGTAAATACAAAATACTGTAAATGAAATAATACATTGAAATCCATGGAGCCAATACAGATTATCAGTGCTATTTCAGGCTGACTTTAAACCTACTGGAATTCTGAATCATAAAAGGCATAGTTGTAGGGAAATCTATTGAATCAATCATTGATAACAAATGTTTCTCTTTTTAAAAATCTCATTTTAACTTCAAAGTTTAAATATGTTAAGGAAGCATGAATCAAAAAAAAGCATGGACTGGAAATATGAAATCCTGGCCTACAAACCAGGCTCTGTGCCTAACCTCCTGGAACCTCTAGGCAAGGAATTTAAAGTTGCTACCTTAACCATGTCTCTAAGTCTCTTTTGGTTCTAACATTCTATTTCCACTTGTAACATTACAATATTTCCCTGTTCAGAATGAAACAGAATCTTAAAAGGGTTAAACTTGGGGTCAATACTTCTTTTGAAGTATTATATTCATTTATAAGACAGACTCTAAGATAAATTTTGATATGATCAACTTAATTAAATAATTAAAAATGCTTCAGCAGAGCAAGTTTATAATTAGAAGTTTTCATCAATATAATGTTCTAAAAAATGTAAGTTTGTTTTCATTAATATAGTGTTCTGAAAAAAAAGTGATACATACTAAGATCTAGATATGAGCATATTTAGAATGCCAACTTCATGTTCTCTGAAGACACCGTATAAGGTGATTAGACCAGTGTTCAAGTATATTTAACAGACAGAGTACCTGAGACAGAAAAAACCTTAGTATTTAGAGGAGCACAAAAGAATACTTTAGATGGTTTTCCAAAGAAGCAGTTGAAGAATTTAGCCCAGATGGCGGTATGTTTAAAAATATGTCCATAAATAACTATTAATACTCCTTCCTTCAAGAGATGGAGCTTAATTCCTGTTCCTATGAGTATAGGGTATGACTTAATAATCACTTCTAACAAATACAATAAAGCAAAAGGGATAGAGACAGGTGATTGTGAAGACTAGGTAATATGACTGCATCTGGTTTGAGCCTCTCATCCCTTGCTTTGGGGAGGAACCAAATAACATACTGTGAATAGCCCTACTGAGACGCATAGGATGGTAAGGAGTTGGGGCCTCTTGTCAACAGCTAGGAGGAACTGTGGTCACAGGCACATGAGCCACTGTAGGTAGATTCTCTAGCTTAGTAAAATCTTCAGATGTAACTTGGCTGACATGATGATAAGTATCTCATGAGAGACTGTGAGTCAGAACTATCCAACTCAGCAGATATTAGATTCCTGACCCTCAGAAACTGTGATAATAAATGTTGGGGGAAAAAATGTTGGTTTAATCTGCTAAATTTCAGAATAATTTGTTAAATGATGATAGATAACTTACCTATTTATCAAATTCTAAGATATGTACAAATACAACCTTGGCATGCTAAGATATTAATGGCACCACTACCTTAAGGAAGAGATTCAGTGTGATGAGAAGTTGGCAGAGAGAAGAGGAAAAAGATCAGTTTTACTTTCTTTTGAGTGATCTAGTATACATTAACCTGTTTCCTTTTCCACTTTTGTTATACCTTTAGCCAGAACTTTTCCTTCTGGAATCTGTGAAATAAAATACTTTCCCTCTAATTCCCTGAACCCTCTTTTGAGACTTGTCACTAGTAAGTAAGGAAATAAGTGATAAAAAGAACCCTTCCCTTTACAGACCTAATCATTTTTTCCTTTTTTTCCCCTCCCAGTTAGACAAACAGGTAATGATAGATCTTTATATATACAACATAATTTCAGAGCCATAGAATTTGATATATTAAAAAGTACCATCTTAACACATAGAAACAATTTGTCCAGTTCTCAGAAATCAGTGTCAGAATCTAATTCTCATCAAATTTATAGAATTTAATTATAAATTGTACTCACCAAACAATAGTAATGTACAGTGAGATTCCACTTCTCATTTGTTTTCTTTTCACCATATTTATTAGGACAGTCATCATTTTTTCGACAGAAAACACAAGCTAATAATAAAAAAAGTAAACAGACAAAATATATTTTAACATTTCAAAATGATTCATAGAATTGGTGTTTCTCTCAGTTGATGTGTTAAATTCTTTTTATTTTAAATATTTATTTATTTTTGTTGTTGTTGTTGGACACAATACCTTTTTATTTTTATGTGGTGCTGAGGATCGAACCCAGGGCCTCGCACATGCTAGGTGAGTGCTCTACTGCTGAGCCACAAACCCAGCCCCTCCAGAACCTTGTTCCAAAATATATGTGATTTATGTGTTTTGAACTATATGGCAGCTCCCTGAGGGATGGGCTCAGATACTTATTTTTGTTTTTGCCTACCTCAGAACTTTTATAAGGTTAAAACAAAAATGCTAGCTGCAATAGCCAAGGACAGAAGATAATAGCTCTAAAGTAGCTGACAGACCAAAATGTCTAGGGAAAAAAAAAAAAAGGAGAGAGAGAGAGACTAGAAAAAAAAAAGTAAATATGGGTTAAATAAGGGATTTTTAAAAATTCCTATATATACAGGAGAATGCATGTGCATACCAATGGAGGTAATATAATTTCAAAAAAACATCAGAAACCCTAAACTTTTACCCTGGTTGATCTTTAGGTTCATACAAGCCTATATGAAAAACTGCAAGCTCTCAAATTGTAACCTAATTAATTTTATACCTTTAAGAACTAGAAAAAGAGGAGTAACTAAATCCAAAACGAAAGCAAGAAAGAATTAGAGAAAGAAAAAGGATTAAAACAGATATAAACAAAATAGGGAACAGAAAAACAATAGAATCAATAAATATAAAAGCTAGTTCTTTGAAAAGATCAACAAACTCCATAACTTTTAGCTAGACTGACAGAGAAAAGAGAAGAGTAAAAATTTACAACAAAACCAGTGATCAAATCAGTATAGAATAGAGATAGTAAATCAGTACAAAAGAATCCAGAAATAAACTCTTAACATCTATGAACAATTTATTTGTGATAAGGTTATCAAAGTTTAATGGGGAAAGAAATTTCCTCAGTAATTGGTGCTAAAACAATTGCACAGCCACATGTAAAATAATAAAGTTGAACCCCCACCTTATGCCATATCTAAAAATTGATTTCTCTATAGACCAAGGACCTAAACATAAGGGCCCAAAATACAAAACTCTTAGAAAAGATGGGGTAAATTTTCATAACCTTGGATTTGGCAATAGTTCCTTATAATTCACATGACATGAAAAGCAGAAGTAACAAAAGCCTAGATAAATTAGACTTCATCAAAATTTAAATTTCTGTGCTCTTATCAAGAGAGTGAAAAATCACTCTATAAAATGGGAGAACATATTTGGGAAACATTTGTTAAGGGAGTATCTAGAATGTGTAAGAAAAACTCTTACAACCCAATAACAAAAACACAAACAACCCAATTTAAAAATGGGCAAAGGATCTTATCCCTATTTCTCCAAAGAAGACACACAAATGATCACTAAACACATTAAACATGCTTTATATCACTAGGCAGTCAACAGACAAAACCACAATAAAATAACACCTAACACACATAAAGAAAGCTAAAATCAAAATGTCAGAAAGGTACCACATGACACAGCCATTCCATTCCTGGGTATACAAGCCAAGAACTGAACACAGATGTTCAAGTGAATACTTGTGCACAGCAGTACTTTTCACAATAGCCAAAGTAAAAACAAACCTTAACTACAGTATTTCCATACAATAGAATATTATTTTGCAATTAAAAGCAAAGAGGTTCTGATATAAGTAACATCACAGATAAGCTAATAAATGACATTAAGCAAAAGAAATCATGCATAAAAAGACATTATATGATTTCGTCTACATAATGGAATACATTATACAGAGAAAAAGCAGATTAGTGTTGCAGTCATGGAAAATGAGAAGTGACTACCTAATGAGTAGTCTCCTTTATAGGTGATCTAGATCATGGTGATGGTTTCACAGCCTTGTGAACAAACTAAAATGTACCCTTTGGCTGGGTGTGGTAGTGCACAGCTTGTAAACCCAGCGGCTTGGGAAGCTGAGGCAGGAGGATCTTGGGTTCAAAGCAAGCCTCAGCAACTTAGTGAGGCCAGAAGAAACTCAGTGAGACACTGTCTCTAAATAAAATGCAAAAAAAAAAAAAAAAAAAAGGGCTGGGGATGTGGCTCAGTGCTTGACTGCCCCTTGGTTCAATCCCCATTACAAAAATAAAATAAAATGTACCCTTCAAAATAGTTCAAATAATGTACACACACACACACACACACACACACACACACACACACAGAGAAAACTTGGAAAGTCAGAGAGATCTAAATTAAGACTTGGCTTCACACTCCCTGCTCCACCCCCACCCCACCACCATTATATATACTTATGGTATACAACATGATGTTTCAAAATATATATATTGTGGAATGGCTAATCATCATATACATTAGAGTTAACATACTTACTTACCATGTATTTGTAGTGAGAATCCTTGAACTCTACTTTCTTATTAACATTTGTGAGGTACTAGGTTCAATACCCAGCACCAGAGTGGGGGGAGGAAGATCAAATTAACCTAACTGAAATTTTGAATCACTTGACCAACATCTTTCCAATTGGTACCTTACCCACTAACCACTGCCCCTGGTAACTAACTTTCTACTCTGCTGTGTTGAGATCTATTTTTTCATATTCCACATCCAAGTGAGATCATGCAAAATATTGTCTTTCTGTGCCTGGCACATTTCACTACAGTACTTTATGACTCCATTTACTCATCTTAAAAATGAGGAAAACAGTCAGGTGTGATGGCGCATGCCTATAACTCCTGCATCTTGGGAGGCTGAAGCAACTTAGGCCCTAAGCAACTCAAGGAGATCCTGTCTCTAAATAAAAAATATAAACTAGGGCTGGGGATGTGGCTCAGTGGTTAAGTGCCTCTACATCCCATCAAAAAAGGACAACAATAGTATTTATCTCAAACTGTGTGAGGATAAAAAGGAACAATACACATAAATATAATTAAAAGGGCGTGGCACAAAGAAATGAATAAATGTCAGTACTATAATTACCAGTCTTTCTGTCTCATGTTTATCTTATATACCTTATGCAATTATTAAAATTCTATTAATATTACAATGAAACAAGTGGTAGTCTACTACCACTAGCTAAAGAGAAGAGGCTGAACATCTTAAGGTAGCAGATCCATACAAGATGGAGTTTGAATTAAAAACAAGGCATAACCTTCCATCTTCCCTAAATTCACACTAGACTATAACCTGACAAAGTAATAAACTTTTATTGTGTTAAACCATTAAGACTTCAGAGTTTACCTACTACAGCAGTTAGTGTTATTTACCTTGATAAATAAGTGTAATCAAGAATGGATGCATTGAAAAGTACTTTATTAACAGGCTATTCATAAAATAGATCCAGCAATTGAAAGAAACAGTACCAGCTAATATTTCATAATGTGAAATATCCTTACTATATGGCCCTCTGTAATTCTAGTTTAATATATCATAACTTAGAGCCCCTCAACATCTTTGCTCCCTTCCTCTCCATACAAAGAACCTGTTCACATTAACACCAGGCAAACTACCATTTGTTCATATCAGACACTTTACACACTAGTTAACTCTTCTATCCCTAATAGCTATACTTTTAGTTATAGTGTACAGGCTGCTATTAAGAGGAAGAGAAATACACAGAATTAGCAGAGACCATGTAGAAAGAACAGTCCTCATAAAGTAGCAGAGACCATAGAAGGGACCACAGTCCTTCTCACAAACTCTGTATTAAGGTGCATTTGCTATTGTGGATTTCCTTTGTTCCCATTTCTCTTGTCTTCTTTCTCCCAGTATGAAGGGCCTTGGATGCAATAGGTTTCAGACATGCTTTGTTGTTGTTGTTGTTGTTTTGATACCAGGGACTGAATTCAGGGGCACTTAACCACTGCCACATCCCCAGGCCTTTTTTGTATTTTATTTAGAGACAGGGTCTCACTGAGTTTCTTTAGGGCCTCACTAAGTTGCTGAGGCTCACTTTGAACTAGCAATCCTCCTGCCTCAGTCTCCCTAGCTGCTGGGATTACAGGTGTGCACCACTGCACCCAGCTCAGGAAAGTATTTTTATTAGAAAATCACTTTTGCATGTATTTGTACTTGCTGGTTTTTCAATGTTTAAAATTCAGTAAAATTGTTCTGACTTTATCATATTTATAATTAAGATTATCCTCTAAGATAGCAAATGATACTGGTTTCCATTATAATAACAGAATAAAGCTTCCTCCTTAAACGCATTCGTATAAGTAAAAAGTTAATCTTGGGAAAAATCAAGTTAGAAAAAGTACGGACGAATTTGCATTTGGCAAATGAATGAAGGTATTACACAAATTATTAAAATTTCACAACTATTAGCATAATTGATAGAAGACTGGAGGCAGAAGGAAAGAAGAGAGTTCAGGGAAGTTTAGGAACCAATTTCCCTATTCCAAATGAGGTGGTCCACAGAAAATCTCTAAAATTGATGGTTGAGAAACTTAAGTGTAATATTTTTAGAGGGAATTTTAAAAAATCTAAAAAACTGGACGAGGGAGAAATAGTGGCAGAAGAATATAGAGTAACAATTTAGATGCTTCATCTCTCATGGTTGTAAGCCAACAGATACTATATATAACAAATATAAAACATATACAGACTACAAATAAAATTTGGTGAAAAAAATTGTTCTCTAATAGATTTGTTTGTGAAAATGAATACTCTTAATAATATATTTTAGTACATGGCCATAGAAAGTATGCATGCATCAAAAAAATCATTCCTATTAATTGGGCAGTATTCTAAAAAGATTTACTGTAAAGGAAATGTTTTAAATATAGTTACTTACCAAGCGTTTGTGAGTCACCAGGTTTATTTTCATTCATTTTACTAGGAAAAATAAGAACATACACCCAACTTAATTTTTGAAGTCTCAAATTAATCATTTAAATTAAATTTAGTTATGATTATGAATGAGTCACAATCATTTCTTACTCTAGTATAGTACTTAATTTCTTCACCTTAGCCCAAATAAGAACACTAGTTATCAGCAAGGATGACAGAGTCTGAAGACTGTTTTTAATTGAAGGGAATATTTAGTTATCAAAACACTTATGATGACTATTGATATCTGGTGGAAAGAGGTCAGAACTACAGGACATTTTCCAGTACACCAAGAAGTCCTCTACAACAAATAGTCTAGATTTTCAAATAACCTAGAGGCTCTGCTATACATAAATAGCAAGTCTTTCTCCACTCCCTCCCCCCATTAGGACTAAATCAACATTTGTAGACTGTAATGTCCATATAAATTTGTTTCTGTTCAAAATTTTACCAAGAATTGTTCACTGTTTTGAAAAAGAAAATCACATCATCAGTTTGTATTTGATTAGTATATAAAACAATCCTTTTATTAAGTTTATATTTGTGGCTGTTGCATTCAAGGTATTCAATATAGAGTTGTGAGCATCTGACTGCCTCATTACATTCTATAGTAGTGTTCAACTGCTCAAATACTTAAAGAAATTGAACTATCTTTTATTAAGCAAATAAAACTAGTTACAATTACTGAAATACAACTTTTTCCCTAAAAGATCAAAGGCCTGAAGAAGACATTTTAATAACATTAGTTTGACTTTACCAGAGGCATATGAACAGCTTACTGAAATTTTATTATGAGATTCAAGTTTAATAAGGTATGCAAAAGTTCTTGAAATTTAAATGAAAAAGAATAAACTGTAATGCTACTAGGTAAATAAATCTCATTTTATAGTTGCAGAATCAATGCACAGAAAGATAAACATCTGTCAAAGTTTATAGAAAGTAGAAATAGACCAACCCATAACTGAGTAGCTAGAGGATAATGTCCTACTACTATGCATGAAAATAAACTGATATCATTCTCTTACAATTTAGACTTCAGATTTCATACTGACTATAAGAACTGTTCTGAATTTAAATATGAATTTCTTATACAATGCTTTTGTGCTTTCATAAACAGTTATAGTCCAACTCTTCAAATCATACTGATCCCAAGACTAATATTTTGTTTTTTCCTTTTAAAAATTAAACTTCTATGTTACCAAGATTGCTATTTCTTAAGAAAATCCACAATTATTAAAGAAGGGTTAAAGAAGTAACCCTTTGTCTCCTGGATGGATATATATATAAATATATATATATATACACATTTATATTTTGATATGCACTAATGATTTTCTATAGATGATGGTACTTCTGGTGTTTGTACATGCTCATACAATGACTACAGACTGCCCTAACTGGTCAAGTTATTGAGGATCACAATCTACTACTTAGCAATGAAAAGATGCATCAGATGAATTTCACAGCCATTATGCTGAGCAAATGAAACTACACACTATTTAAATACATTTGATTTCATTCATATAAAGTTCTAAGACAGGCAAAGCAATGCCATTATGAAAAATATCAGAACAATGCTTGTAGGTAGGAAAATGACTGGAATGGAAAATAAGGAAATTTTCTGAAATATTTTTTGTTAGGAAACCCTAAGCAACTTGGATGCAGAGAAGAAATCTTGCTTTCCAACAGATGTACAGAATTTTAGATCAGGGCTTTTGGAACACATCATTTTATATATTTCGAGGAGACAAGACTCTGGGTCCACTCTGTAGTCCACAGCTGATGCTGACTCCTTTAAACACAGCCCTGGCTTGCTCTGAGCCTATCAAAACACTGCTTCATTTATATATTTTTTAAAAAAATTTTTTTAGTTGTAGATGGGTGTAATACCTTTATTTATTTATTTATTTTTATATGGCGCTGCATTTACATATTCTTTTTATTTTTCATTTTTTTAGTTGCAAATAGGAGCAACATCTTTAATTAATTATTTGTTTGTTTATTTAATGTAGTGCTGAGGATTGAACCAGTGCCTCATACATACTAGGCTCTACCATTTAGCCACAATCCCAGCCCTCTGCTTCATTTATATTTCATCTAAATGTTAATGCTCCAAAACCCTGTAAGAATGCTTTTTCTCCCCCTTTTTTGTGAAAAGCCCTATGGCTCCTCTGGTCTGTAATTTCACTCCAAGAGTCAGTAAACCTAATTTTATCAACTATAGGTTTACCCATATGGTTTTAAGTTGATTTGGCTCAGGCAAGATAATAAAGCAAATGGCAGAAAATAATTGTTGAATCCAGAGAAAGAGTATATAGGAGTTCCTTATACTATTCTTAAGATTTTCTCTAAGTTTGAAATTATAACAAAATTAAGTTACTCAAAAGTTGGATTTTCTAAAGACATTCTATAATTCGTACTTTTGACCAGTTCACGTGAGCCTTCTTCCCAATTCCCAGCATCTGAAATAAACAGATGACTGCAGCCTCACAACCCAAAAGTAATTTTGTGGGGTACCTGAAGTCAAATTTTCTCTCTTCCTAGAACATTTTAATGAAGTTCTGGGAAGTCACTGTCAAAAGGTATTCCATATGTCTTCCATTGCTTACCTCTACTTGGTCAGTG
Source organism: Ictidomys tridecemlineatus (assembly GCF_052094955.1). Classification (NCBI taxonomy): domain Eukaryota; kingdom Metazoa; phylum Chordata; class Mammalia; order Rodentia; family Sciuridae; genus Ictidomys; species Ictidomys tridecemlineatus. The sequence goes on from NC_135481.1 coordinate 83,609,269, forward strand.
ATATAGACTGATACTGCCTTCAGTAGGTAAAGCCTGATATCCCTTGCCTTGACTGTGAATGCACTTAGTGCTTGGTAACTTCTTCCACCAAAGTCTATGGCACAAATGACAATGTGTGATATGTCATAAATGGCATTGTGACTTCCTCCTTGCTCTATGAATCATAACCTGTGAAGGAAGCTAGCTGCAGTTGTCACAGAGCTTTCAAAATGTTCAATTTAGGAAGAAGGCCCATTTAGGAAGGCCCATTTAGGAAGAAACAGAGACCGCCTGACCCTCAACATAAGATGAGTGAGGGACATCTTAGAAGCAAACCTTTCGCCACAATCAAGTGTTCAAATGATTGCAGCCTAACACCTGGAGATTCATTTCATGGGGTATCTGATGTCAAATTCACTCTCTTCCACCTGGTGTAATCATTTGAATAAACAAACATCAGATCTTGCCCATTCAACATTTCCTAAAGTTCTAATCCAACTGATAATAGTAAAGCTGAAATAAAGGTTATATGAGCATAAAAAAAAAACCCACAAAAAAACCATAATGTGGTAGAGTCACATGTTTGATGAAAGAATTATTTGACTTTTAATTTAGCATTTTAAAAATAAATATTCCTAAAGGAATGATCTGATTTAAATCATTAATTAGAAAGGTTCAACTTAATTACTTTATGTAAAGTACATAAAATATACCTAAAGCAAAAAATGTTTTTTAAAAATTTTTATTTGTTCTTTTTAGTTATACATGACAGTAGAATGTGTTTTGACATATTATACATACATGGAGTATAACCTCCCATTCTTGTGGTTGTAAATGGTGTGGAGTTACACTGATATATAAACATAGGAAAGTTATGTCTGACTCATTCTTTTGTCTTTCCTATTCCCACCCCCATTCCCTTCCCTACCCTACACCTTGTTATGCATTAGCATCCACATATCAGAGAGAACATTTGGCCTTGGTTTTCTGGGACTGGCTTATTTCACTTAGCATGATATTCTCCGTTCCATTCATTTACCAGCAAATGCCATAATTTCATTCTTCTTTATAGCTGAGTAATATTCCATTGTGTATATATACCACATTTTCTTTATCCAGTCATCTGTTAAATGCCACCTAGGTTGGTTCCATAGTTTAAATATCATGAATTGAGCTGCTATAAACATTGATGTGGCTGCGTCACTGTAGCATGGTGATTTTAGGTCCTTTGGGTATAAACTGAGGAGTGGGATAACTGGGTCAAATGGTGGTGCTATTCCAAGTTTTCTGAGGAATCCCCATACTGCTTTCCATTGTGGCTGCACCAATTTGCAATCTCACCAGCAATGTATGAGCATACCCTTTTCCCCACACTCTTGCCAACATTTGTTACTTGTATTCTTGATAATTGCCATTCTTACTGGAGTGAGATGAAATATCAGTGTAGTTTTAATTTACATTTCTCTAATAGCTAGAGATGTTAAACATTTTTTCATATATTTGTTAACTGTATTTCTTTTCTGTGAAGTGTCTGTTCAGTTTCTTTTCCCATTATTGACTGGGTTATTTATTTTTGGGGGGTTAAGTTTGCAAAAAATATTTATGAAAAGGTCAAAGTCAGAGGTCTTGTACTATGATCCATGACTTCCAATAGAGTTATATCAATCAAGACAAGACTATACAGGCAGATTATAATAGAACATAATTAAAAAGGCCAGAAATAGATCCAGACAATTACTTTCCAACAAAGATATCACAATAATTCAATTGTGGAAATCAGAGTTTATTCAATAAATAGTACTGGAATAATTGAATATTTGGAGGAAAAATAAACACTGATTCTACATACTGAATGTAATTAAAAAATGAAACACACACACACAAAAAAAATTCTAAAAAAAGAAAAAGAGAAATACCTTTATGATCCCGTGTTTGGCAATGATTCCTTATCTAAGATAGACATACTGTGAACCATAAAAATAATAAAATTGATGAACTAAATGTCAAAATTAAAATTTCCGAATCAAAAGATACTGGCATGAAAATACAAAAGCAAGACACTTGGGAAGAAAACATTTGCAAAAAATGATAATAATACAACTCAATAAAAAGACATCACAATTAAGAAATAAAATGGACAAAAGATTGAACAGACACTTAAATATTAGTATCTTCTGCTTATCAAGGAACAGTGTTAAGAGAATGAGACAAGCTTCAGACTGAAAGTATCTGCAAATCATAATCTGAAAAAGGACTTCTATATATATTTTTGGAAAAAACTGTCAAAACTCAGTAATAAGGGCCATTAAAAAATGGCAGAGCCAGGAGCTCTGGTTGGGAGAGGTCTATATCTCCTCAGAAACATAAAAACTTGGCAAAAACTGTCTTAATTAAAAATGTCTCAGAGAATACCAATAAGTGACAGAAATGACAGAAAGGAAACAAACAGAAATTCTGCAGCTGAAAAGTAAAATATTTGAAATGGAAAATGTACTAGAGGCATTCAATAGCACATTTGATAAGTTTACTGAGATTATTTAGCCTGGTGAGCAAAAAGAAAAATGTACAGAACTTAAGACACGGTGAGATACTATCACAGTATGCTTACTGGAACATATACCTAATGGAAGTCCAAGAATAGGAGAGAGAAGCAGGCAGAATATTTGAAGAAATAATTTCCCCAAACTTCCCTAGATTTAATGTAAGACCTCAATCTACACATTTTCAAGAAGCTCAAGGATCTCTTGTCAGGACAAACTCAAGGTGATCCACAACTAGACACAATAAAGACAAAGGGACAAAAGTAAACACAAAGGGAGAATCTTGATAGTAGCAAGAGGGATATGACTGATCATACAAAAGAATCCTTAATAAGATCATTTGCTAATTTCTCATGAGAAACCAGGGGTTCCAGGAAGTAGTGGGATGAAATATGCCAAGAAATGAAAAACAAAGAAAGAAAACTGAGCTATATATAAAGAATTCTATATACAGCAAAACTGTGCTTCACAAATAGAGATCAGTTCATACACTCTTATGGGAGGCAGGTGAGCAAACAAGTATTTCATATAAACAGTGTGATAAATTCTATACAGATAGTGGTTGGCTTCATAGAGGAGATGACATTGTAATTTGATTGTAAAAGATAAATACATTGAGCAGGTATGATAGGAAAGCCATTCTAAGCAGAGTATGTGCAAAGGTATACTGGTGTACTTGATCATAGATGTTTGAAGAATGTTAGGAATTCCTTCTGGCAATTTAGTGGATTCCACCATGTGGTTGAACTATATGAATCTTCTTGGATTGGATAATTAGATAATAATACAATGCCTTCCATCTCCTGGACATTTTCCGCCTGGGCTTGACTATTCCTCAGTAGGCAAGGTCTCATTCCAATCCTAGCTCCCCTCCTACTGACCAAGTCAGGCTCTATGCAACCAGTTCTGTCAACATTTCCACCTATGGTCAGGGCTTAAGCAACAAAAAGATGTTCAGTCACAGCTCTAAGAGGACCAAGTCCTTTCTTTCCTAAAAAATGAGCACCTAATAAGAAAATTTATCTGCTACTTCATTTGACCCATAGCAATTAAACCGTGAAGATTCTGAATAGGAACCAGGCAAAGGAACAAGGGGAGAAAGAATCCAAGACTTAGTTCACACACATTCCTGGCTGTCCCTGTAACAGTGAACAGCCCACTTCCTCTTTTGAGCTTCAAATTCCTTAGTGGCAAAATGGGGATTCTACCACTTACCTGTTAGGACTCTTATATGCAAAGTGGAAGATAGAGTTAATGGAAAGAGGAAGAGTGGAAGGAATTCAGCAAGTATCTAAGGTTTCTAACTTCAAGGTTTCCAGATCTCTTATTGTTAATCGTGGTTTTTCAGGGGAAGAGATGGGGTAGGAATTCTCTTTATAAATTTTGGTATAGTTTGAAATGTTTTACAATGAACATGATTTATTTTGTAATCAAATATATTTGGAATGGATCTTATATATCAATAAAAAGGTTTTTAAAAAGCTTGCATTGTGTGGAAAGTCATCTAGGAGGTAGATACAAGTGATTGTTTCTGCAGAGGATCAGAAGATCCAGGGTCTGAGGTGGGAGGGAGACCTTTTCCTTGTGTATTTTTTTGAACTCATGATTCTCCTGTCTCAGCCTCCTGAGCCATTGAGTATACTACTGTTTCAATGAAAATTACTTCAAAAAATTTTTTTATTCTTCATACACTATAAAAACTAAGTGGATAGTAATCAAACAAAGTTGTTATAAAATTAAGATATTAATTGTATTTTCATTAATTTGTATTATTAATTGTAACCCTCAATATAACCACTAAACACATAACTAAAAAAATGCAGAAAAGGTAATGAGAAAGAAATTAAAATGATACTATAAAAATCAATTAAACAAAAGAAGGCAATAACGGAGGAACTGAGAAACAAAGGGATATGAAATACAGAAAACAAATCGAAAATAGCAGAAATTTCTCCTTATTGGTAATTACTTTAATAAAAAACTTACTCTCCAACTAAAAGGTGGCAATTGACGAAATGAAAAAAAAAAAAAAGATTCATCCTTATATTCTATTAGAATCCCAGTTTAGATTCAAAGACATAAATGGTTGAAAGTTTGTTGAGAGCCACAGCCGAAGGGGTTCCAGCAAACTTCCAGCTGCCGGCTGATGATTGGCTCACAGCGGCCCCAGCAATATCTAGCTGATTGGCTCCTCTGCGGTGATGCTCATTGGGCTGTTTCCCTGCCCTTTCAGACCACGGAGCTGCTCATTGGGGGACTTTTTTGGCACCGCCCACACGACCCAGCCAATCGGCCTCAAGAGCAGGAGGATTGTGGGAGGTGGGGAGGCTTGTGTTTGTGTGAGAGGCTTGTGGGAAGCTGGTGATGGCAGTTGGGCTCTGAGGGTTTTTCCTGAGGAGCTGTTTTGTTTGGAGTGTGTGGTTCTAAAAATAAAGTTAGTTTCTTTTGACAAGTGGCTCCTGAATTGTGCCCAGCCAGACTGCGGCAAAAGTTAAAGTTTGGAAATAAGTATTCCAGTTTGGAAATAAGTATTCCTAATAAATAGAACCCAAATATGAACTTAGGTGGTTCTACTGAGACAAAATAAATTATAAATCAAAGACTGTTGCAAGACCCAAAGAAAGACATTAAAAATTGATTAAAAGTTCAATCCATCAAAAAGATATAACAATATAAACAAACCCTCACCTAAGAACTCCAAAATATATGAGGTAAAAATTGACAGAAATGGAGAAATAATTTTAGACTTAACAAACAGATACATAGAACATTCATTCCATTCAACAACAGAATACAACACATTCTTCTCAAATGCACATGAACATTCACCATGGATAGACCATATGTCAGACCACAAAAGAAATTTCAATAAGTTTTAAAAGACTGAAATCACACATAGTATTTTCTTCAACCACATGGAATAACACTGGAAATCAGTAACAGAAGGGAAACAAATTTGGAGATTAAATAACACAATCTTAATTAGACAAAAGGTCAAAGAAGAAATCACAAGGGAAATTAAAAACAGACAAAATGAAATAAAAACACAGTATATTCAAATTTAATGTCTGCAGCAAAAAAACAAGACTCGGGGAAATTTATAACTGTACATGCCTACATTAAAAAAGAAGATCTGAGATGGGCACAGAGGCACACATCTGTAATCCCAGTGATTTGGGAGGCTGAGAAAGGATAATAGCAAGCTCAAGGTCAGTCTGGGTAGCTAAGCAAAAATCTGTCTGAAAATTAAAAATAAAGGGGTTGGGGATGTGGCTCAGTGGTAAGGTGCCCCTGGGTTCAATCTCCAGTACTAGGGGCGGAGGGGGGAAGACCCAAAACAATAAACCTAACTTTGTAACTGAAGGACCCAGAAAAAGAGCAAACTAAGCCCAAAGTTAGAAGGAAGGCAATAATAAGGATTAGAGTTTATATAATATAATAAAGACTAGGAAAAAAAATGAAAAAAAAGTTATTTGAATAGTTCTTCAAATGGACAAAACTTTAGCTATACTGACCAAGGTGGGGGGTGGGACTTAAATTACTAAAATCAGAACTGAAAGGGAGACATTGCTACAGACCTAACAGAAGTAAAAAGGATAATAAGGGACTACAATGAATAGCTGTAATGCTAAGTTAAATAATTAGCAAGTTAAATAAGTCAGATAAGCTAACAAAACTGACTCAAAAAGAAACTTTCAACAAACCTACACCAGAGAGTAACACCAATCTTTTTCAAACCCTTCTAAAAAAAAAAAAAAAAAAAAAAGAAGAGTAAAGAATATGTCCTAACTCATTTTATAAAGTTAGTAATATCTTGATACAAAGTCAAATAAATATATAAAACTATTGACTAATGTCCCTTATGGATAAAGATGCAAAAATCCTTAACAAAATACTAGTAAATTCAATCCTTACTAAAAAGAATTATCAATCGTGATCAACTGGGATTTATCTCAGGAATGCAAAGGCAGTTAAACATATAAAAATCAATCAGTGTAATATACTGTATCAACAGGTTAAAAAAGTCAAATGTTCATCTCAATTTTCTGGTGATACGGAAATGGCATTTGAGAAAATCCAATACTCTCTCATGATAAAAACACTCAACATTTTAGGAACAGAAGGAAACTTCCTCAGCATGATAAAGGTTATCTATGGGGAAAAACAACTAACATATTGAATGGTGAAAGACTGAAAGCTTTCCACCTAAGATCTGGAACAATATGAAGATATGAACTCTCACTGCTTCTTATTAACATACTAGAAATTCTAGCCAGAATAAGGCTTTTGAAATAAGATACACCCAAATTGAAAGCAAGAACTAACTATTCAGAGAAGATATCTTTTTAAAAAATATTTATTTTTAGTTGTAGTTAGACACAATATCTCTAGTTCACTTGTTTATTTTTATGTGGTACTGAGGATTGAACCCAGGGCCTCATGCGTGCTAGGCTAGCGTTCTACCGCTGAGCCCCAGCCCCAGCCCCAATATGATCTTATGTATAGAAAAATTCTAAAGAATTAAAAAAACCCTGTTAATTGCTGATAAACACAGCAAAGTAACAGAATACAAGATCAATATACAAAAATCAGTTGTCTTTCTATATAGTAGAATGAACAATCCAGAAAGGAAATTAAAAAATTTAATTTACAACAGCATAAAAAACTACTTAGTAATAAATTTAACTAAGGAGGTACAAGTAAGACTTGTGCACTAAAAACTATAAACAGTGCTGAAAGAAATTAAAGAATCCTAAATAAATAAAAAGATTCTGTATTCATGGGTTGGAAGACTTTATATTAAGATGAAAATATTCCTCAAAGCAATCTATAGATTCAGTTTAATTCCAATTAATTCACAATGACCTTTTTGCAGGAATGGTATAACAAGTCCTAAAATGTACGGGGAATCGTAAAGAACCCTAAATAGACAAAACAACCCCTACCCCCAAAAGTTGAAATAGTCACACTTTCCAATTTCAAAACTTACTATAAATGGTGTTGGCATAAAGACAAGACATAAATCAGTGGAAAAAATGAGCCTAGCAATAAACCTATACATTTATTGTCACTTGATTTTTAATAAAGATTCCAAGACCATTCAAAAGTGAAAGACTACTCTTTTCAACAAATGGTGTAGACAACTGAAAAGCCACATAAAAAGAAATGAAGTCAGATTCCTACCTCATACTATATACAAAAAAATTAACTCAAAATGGATCAAAGATTTAAATGTAAAAACCCAAACTATAATATATAGAGCAAATCTCTGTGACCTTGGACTTGGCAACAGTTTCTGATATGACATTAAAAGCACAAACAAAAAGAAAATAAATTAGATTTCATCAAAAATTAAAACTTCTGTGCATCAAAGAATACTATCCAGAGAATGAAAAGACAGTTCATAGAATGGGATAAAATATTTGGAAATCATATATCTAGTAAGAGCCTAGTATCTAGAATATCACAATTCAACAACAAAAAGATAGGTAACCCAATTTAAAAGTGAACAAAACATCTGAATAACTTCTCCAAAGAAAATATTCAAATGGTCAACAGGCACATGAAATAATGTTCATCATTACAGGCTTATGCAAATCAAAACCACAATGAGATACCACTTCATGCATACTAGGATTGCTATTTATTGGGGTGGGGGGGTTGGGGAATTGAACCCAGAGGTGCTTAACCACCAAGTCACATCCCCAGGCCTTCCCCCCGACCCCAGGCCTTTTTAATATTTTTTATTTAGAAACAGGGTCTTGCTAAGTTGCTGAACTCAAGATCCTCCAGCCTCAGTCTCCTGAACCACTGGGATAAAATGTGTGTGCCACCGAGTCGGGCAAAGTGGAACAGGGAGCCATGGAGCAAGCCTGTAATCCCAATGGCTCAGGAGGTTGAGGCAGGAGGATAGCCAGCTCAAAGCCAGACTCAGCAATTTAGCAAGGCCCTAAGCAACGTAGTGAGACCCTGTCTCAAAATAAAAAACAAAATGGGCTGGGGATGTGGCTCAGTGGTTTAAAGATCCTGGGTTCAATCTCTGGTGTCAAAAAAAGTGTGTGTGTGTGTGGGGAGAAACGAAAGAAAAGGAAAATAACAAGTGTTGGCAAGGATAAGGAAAAATTGGAACCCTCATACATTGCTGGTAGAAATGTAAAATTACACAGCCACTGGGGAATACAGTATGGCAGTTTGTCAACATGTTAAATATAACTGTCATTTCACTCAGAAATTCTACCAAGTATATATCTCAAAGAACTGAACAGGTATTCAAAGAAAAACTTGTACACAAATGTTCATAGCAGCACTATTTAAATCATTATTAAACAATCACCAGACTAGTGGTGGCAATGCCTGTAATCCTAGCAGCTCAGGAGGCTGAGGCATGAGAATCATGAATTCAAAGCCAGCCTCAGCAACTTTGCGAAGCCCTAAGCAACTCAGCAAGACTCTGTCTCTAAACAAAATATTAAAAAAGGATGGAATGTGGCTCGGTGGTTAATGCCCCTGGATCATTCCCTGGTACCAAATAAAAAAAAATAATCCAATTGTCCATTAAATGATGAATGGACATAAAATGCAGTATATCTACACAATGTAATATTATTTGGCAAAAAAAAGGAATGAAGTATAGTTATCCCTTAGTAAGTGTGAGGGACTGTTTCTAATATCTCCCTCCAACTCTTTCTCACAGACAACAAAATTCTTAGATGCTCAAGTGTTAAATACAATGTGCCGAAGTCTGGCTTGGCACAATTCAGGAGCCACTTGTCAAAAGAAACTAACTTTATTTTTAGAACTACAAACGCCAAACAAAACAGCTCCTCAGGGAAAAAACCCTCAGAGCCCAACTGCCACCACCGGCTTCCACAAGCCTCTCACCCCCACACCAGCCTCTCAACCTCCCACAATCCTCCTGCCCTTGAGGCTGATTGGCTGGGTTGCGTGGGCAGAGCCAAAGAAGTCCCCCAATGAGCAGCTCCGTGGAGGAGCCAATCAGCTAGATGTTGCTGGGGCCGCTGTGAGCCAACCATCAGCTGGCAGTCTGAAGGGCAGGGAAACAGCCCAGTGAACATCACTGCAGAGGAGCCAATCAGCTAGATGTTGCTGGGGCTGCTGTGAGCCAATCATCAGCCGGCAGCTGGAAGTTTGCTGGCAGCTGGATCATCAGCCAGCAGCTGGAAGTTTGCTGGGGCCCCTTTGGCTGTGGCTCTCAACATCTCCCCCTCTCTGTTTAAACAACAAGCATGTGGCTTAGGGACCGTGCCTGCCTTAGGTTGTCCAATACTACATATGGTCCTTACCCATCTTCAGATGAGCTGACCTCAGGGCGTCAGCCTCCTGTCTTAGGTTGGTACTTGTTGGAAAAATTGTACCACCGATGACATCATCAGCAAAAATACCCCAATACTACCACAAGTTGATGCACTAACAGATAGTTCACAATGCATACAAGTGACACATAGTCTAGGCAAGTTCTGCAAGCAGTTCAGTGATGGCTATTGCAGAAGCTGTAGATTAGTTTTATCTTTGTCTTCACTGGCACTAGGATGAAGATAGGAATTCTGGCAATAATGGTTAAAGAAAAAATTGTGTAGATTATCTGCATATAGCCTACCAGAACCTCCAGTATCCTAGATTATTTATAATGCCTAATATAATGTAAATACTAATACTTGTTATACTGCACTGTTTGGGGAATGACAAGGGAAAAAGTCTACATGTTCAGCACAGACACATTTTTTTCCTAAATATTTTCAATCTATGGTTGGTTGAATTTGAGTATGCAAAACCCATATATTACTAGAAGGGAATCTCAAAAACATTAAGTGGAAGCAGACATTAAAGGTCACACATTGTATAATATCATGTATAGAAAATATCCAGGCTAGGTAAATCTGTAGAGACAGAAAGCAGATTTGTGGTTTCTAGGGATTGGAGGAATGAGGAAGTAGGCACTGACTGCTTAATATAGTATATGGTGTTTTCTTTTGGGATGATGGAAGTAATTTTGAACTAGATAGAAGCAATAGTTTTACAACACTATGAATACACTAAATGTCACTAAATTATAATTTAAAATGGTTAATTTTATGTAAATTTTCCCTAAAAAAGAATCAAATGTATACCTACTTTTTGTCAAATGTACATATGATATGGCTAAGAAAAATGATGGTGTAGTTTTCTTTGTGCACAAATGTCCATTGTAGGTTTATCTATAATGGCTAAAAACTATAAGCAACCTGAATAATCATCAATGGATGGATAAAAAAAAATTGTGGTATATATGCAATGAAATATACTCACTAAAACTCAATGAACTCTTAAATGGGTGAACTTTATTGCTTATAAATGAAATTACCAGATGGATTTATTAAGGATATCTGTTTAAATTAAAAGAAAATTAACAGTTAAATTTTATCTTAACTTATCAATCTAGTCTTCAGGAAACAAATTTCCCCTGTGTCTCTGCATATTGGCTTCCTATGCCCAGTGCTGATATTTCTTTATGATTCCAATGTCAACCAATACATAAAAAGAACTTCCCAGCTTGGCCAAAATTCAAGAAGAAATCATGTGAGTGGTCTGGTCTACACTGTAAACATGCAGCTGGATTCAAATACCTGTTTTGCTTTGGCTAGAGCAGAGGTGTTAGTTGAGAGCATATTAATATTATATGCTCCTTAAACTAACCCCATCTACTGGTGTTTAGAATGATGACCCTAAAATATTGGGTAGCTTGGAAATCAAGTAACTGTCTTAACTGTTCAAACTGAAAAAGAGAAGCAACCTTTTCTGTCTTTTAATTTCCTAACGCTCTGAATTAAGTTCTTTTCTCATTATATTTAACATATATCATTCTAATAATTAAAAAAAAGTCACCAAGAAATCAAATATAAGAAAATACAATGTAATATTACCAAATATTTTGACACCTCAGTTTCCTCTTAATTTGGGGATAACAATAAAATGGTTGTGAGGATTAAGTGAGAAATATATATATAAAGCATTTAGAATTCCACAAATATTAGTAAATATTGCTCTTGATTTTTCTCATTTGAAATGTCTTTTGAGATTAAGATATCAATACTTATTATTTCATATTTGTGAGGTTTACAAACCATATATCACTAAAATCTCTAAGGAACTACACAGAATTATATTCTATCAGATAAAAAGCAAAGCTTTTTATTTTTTAACTTTTCCAGATTAACATAAGACATGATGTGCTTAATTGTTAAAATTACACAAGCATTGACTGAACATACACAATTCAGAGTATAAATACATTCAATGTTCTGTACTACACAATGCAAACATAATGATGACGAGGACAAGAACTATCATCTAATGCTATGTTTATAACCAAATTGAACTGAGGAAGAAGTACTCTGCTGGATATGGGTAAAATCTTAAGTGTAAATGAAAAGTTCAGAGGCAAAGTATACATAAAAATGGTAAAAGAATAGATCTGGAGACTCATAGTAGTAAGGATGGAACATCAGCAGGTCAGAAAGAGTGTAGAAAAATATGAAATCGATGCTTGGAAATAGAGTGGAACCGGACTATGCAGGGCTGTGTTAAAAAAAAAAAAAAAAAGAGGGCTGGGGTTGTGGCTCAGCAGTAGAGCGCTCGCCTCACATGCGCGAGATCCTGGGTTCAATCCTCAGCACCACATAAAAATAAATACAATGAAGATATTGTGTCCAACTTACAACTAAAAAATAAATATTAAAAAAAGAAAAAGGCTGAGATTTTGAATTATACATGGTAGACAATGAAAAGTTATTAGAGATTTTTATGGAGCAACATTTGGAAGGAGAGTGCAAAGAGGTAAGAAGTATTTATTTAAAAGACAATTTTTTTCAGTTAATCTAGTTTTTGATCCTATTTCAAACATCTTATTAGTTGTGTGAGAACAAATTACTGAATCTCTTAACCTGTTTTCTTATCTATAAACAGTAGCTACTTCATTGATATTGTAAAGATTAATGATACTTTATGTAATATGGTTTGTACAATGTTTTGCAACTCAATATAACAAGAGACATAATGGATTATTAACTATGTGCCACACACTAAAATCTTTACATGTATTTGTGGGAGACCAACCTTACACGTGACTGGGTCACACTCCCTGGGTGGGTGCTGAGGCTCTCAGTCGCAGAAATGTGGCACCCTTCTTGGGTGCAAGGGTTGGTGTCTCATGCATGGGGTGTGTTTTGCTACAGCCCCATGGGTGAAGCTATGCTCACCTGTTCCTTTGTAATATAACCCCTTGCCCTATTTAGGATAGAATCTTCCATGGAAGTGCCTTGTGTGTATCTCCTCCTCTTATTGTGCCCTTGGGTGTGGCCTACCCAGGTGTCAGTTAACCTGCTGACAGTGGACATCATGAAGATACTCAGCCTCCTGAAACCTAACCCCTTGCCTTCTGTGCTCTTGCTGTCTCTCTTTCTGTGGACCCTTAAGGTCAGAAAAGCCTTCACAGCCACCCCAAAGAAAAAGGTATTTGTGTCTCTTGTGTGGTTATTTCGTGCAGCCCAGTTAGCCCAGTTTAACTAGAGTAACCCCTGAGCCTTTTAGTCACGAAAACAGAAACCCAGCATGTATTAACTCATTTAATTCTCACAATAATCCTACAAGGTAGTTATTAGCCTCATTAAACAGCTGAAGAAATTGAAATACAGAGAGTCTTACACAGTTTGCTTAGGGGGTCATATGGCTATCACATGGTAAAAGATGGGATTCAAACCAAGGCAATCCAGTTCCAGTTCAATGCCCTTAACCAGTACAGTACCTTGCTTCTCTAAGAACAAGTGAGTGTTTTTAAAACTCTGGTAGAATGTTCTAACCTTTCAGTTAAATATGCAGATTATTCATCCCATCCTCCACAACTACTGATCTAGAATCTCTGACATTTGAAGTTTAGGAATCAGCATTTACCTAACCCTCAAAGTAGTGTATACACAATATAAAGTATGAAACTCACTGATTTAGGTGGATAAAATGAAAATTCAATGAAGAGTCCAAGAAGCGAAATGTAACAAATTAGAATGTAGAAATGAATCCTTAAGAGAGATTAGCCTTTGCTAGTGGCATATATGAAATGAGCAGAATGTCTATATGCAATACTTAGCAAAGGAAAGCCAAGGTCTTTGATGCAGTCTCATAAAAAATGTTTAAAACACTGCCTATTTAAATCTTTTCTTTCCCCTCCCCCTAACAGTGAAAACAAAAATTCATTGGCAGGGATGGGGGAGTGGTGAAGACACTCCCATTCCCACTGTCTTGACAAGGTCACAGTGAGGATAAGTGCTGGCAAAGCCACACTGGTGGGAAACCGAAACCATGAGACCCTTTTTTGTGTAATTGGACTTTTTACTTTCATGCTCATATTCCTTACAGGAAGCATGAATATGCTTATTGATAAACCAAATTAAATTTCAGATGGCTAGAACATAACAGGTAGTTCATGCCTTGAACTACTTCTCAGCATATTAAGGACAAAATAGAAGGCTGTTCTACTATCTCAGTACATTTAGGACAAAACTGACAATTAACAATCATTCTCCGAAAGGTCATGAGAATTTTAGGCACCACACTGAATATCAACTAAGAACCCAGGCCCATATCTCTGGGCCTCTAGAAAGCCTAATTATTATGCTTATTGCACAAAGCCCACCATATGTAGTTTTATTTGATTACGGGAAAGTTATGTTATACACTTAGGAAACCTAAGGCAAATAAAGATACATTCCCCCTTTTCTATAAATCCTCTTTACTTCATATAGGGACTTATGATAAGCATAGTTAATATTGGTGGTAAGTGGACTGATGTTCAGAACTTGCCTTTCAGTGAGAGAGATTACAAAGATATAAGAACTAGTGTACCTTGACTAAGAAAAAAAGAAACTCTTTGAGAAAGTAGCTCAACCAGTTTTTTGAATAAATGTAGGAATTAATTAAAGTAGCTTTATAAGACACATTTTTAGAAAAATGTTAGAAATATTATTTTATTTAGATTCTTAAGTTTAGAATTCTTAAATTTTTAGCTGTATGGGTCCTTAAGATGCTTTGAGAATAGTTTATAGACTTTAGGATATTTTAAGTATAAGATTTAAGGGGACTTCTTTAAATGAGGATCTTATATTAGAAATAAATACAAGTGTACTTTAAACTTAAAGATTAATGATAGGTTGGGAGACTTAGAGTCTGGTTACATAGTTTGGCATCTGTCAATAAGAAAATATAGTACATCTTGGGAAAATCTGAAAAAATGCAAATTAGTGACACATTTTATTAATGATTTTGTACTCATAATGATTGTTAAGGAAATATCACATCCTGGGAAAATGTAAATTGATGACACATTTTTCTATACCCATATGATTGCAAAGGGAATGTCACATCTCGGGGAAAATCTGGAAATTGTAAAAATCAATGATGTATTCTATTAATAATTCTGCATTCATAATGATGAGAAAAATTGTAATAAAAGATGACCCAGAGAAAGCTGCATTACAGCTCTCTCTCTCTCTCTCTCTGGAGATTGCTCCAAGAAAACGATTCCTGTCTCATGCCTTGCGCCAATGCCACTCATCCTTCAGGACCCCTTGGACCCCGCTGGGGCAGGACCCCGGCAGGAAAGGAGGAGGAGTCAGCACTGGATGAAGCAATGTTTTTATTCTTAAATATTAAGTCCTACTTTAAAAAAAGATATTTATACATTTATATGGTACAATACCCTGATGCTAAAACCTTATAAGGAACTTAATATCCTTTCCTGTAAAGCCCACAAAATTAGTCTGATAGTTTTTAATAAGGCAGGATATAAAACCTACAAACATTTAAAGTATAGTTTACATTTACCATCCACCTTTAAACTATTCAAAAAGGTATGACTTTATTTGGGCGGGTGAGAGTTTAGTTCATTAGAAATGAGCAAAAAAAAGAAAAGAAAATTCGAACAAAACCCGATTCTTGAAGCATTTGAGTTCTTCCCAAATGACCCCGTATTAACTCAGTTGGCCAATGAATAAAGAGGGTGAAAAGGCAGGGAGGTGGAACTAAACCTTATCCCTATTGTTAGGAAACTAAGACCCAGCGAATCATCTCGGTTACTCTGACCAACTTAAAAGAGCAAGAGTCTCGGATTTTTGCGGTACACGAAAAATGTCAACCGTGAAAGAAAAATATCCGGGTTTCAAATACAAAGGAGACTCGGGTTTCAGTTTAAATCCCCACCAGGCATTTCGAAGACTGTCACTTCCCTGCGGTCCAGGGTAATACAGAACGCTGGAGTACCCTCTTAAGGGGAACTCGGAGCCACAGAGCATCTCTTCGTTTTAAAGCTGCCCCCGACCTTCCATCTTTAATAAAGGGTAGTTCTTTTACCTGTGGTATCGCTTTCGCTATGACATTCACGTCCTGAGAAAGCTGCAGAATTGATGGAAACGCTAAATTGCGATTACGAAAGAGTCACCCAGACAGCGTATAAACAAGTCTTGATGTCAGGGGCCGGCCAGGCCTCCAAATCCTCAATGTTAAGGGTTGGCTGGGTGTGCGCAACCGTCGGGAGCCTTGGCCAGGGTGACTCTCCCCACCCCGCGCCCCGACTTCTCGTGGTCTGCACACCTGGTCCTTGCAGACACCCGCAAAGGTACTCCAAAGCCCCCGCTACGCAGTCGGCCTCCCGACCCAGCTCTCCCATCCGATGGCCCCGCTTCTCTCCCTGGAATACTCAGTTCTTCCCGTTCCCCATCTACTCACAGAGGCTCGCGGAGCATAAGTTCCAGGGTGGCCGCGTCACTTTTCCCTTCTCGCGCAGCACTACTGCAAGCCACCAGCGACCAGCCCCCTCCAACGGCCCGTAGGATTCAAATTCTCTCACTTCCGCCCGCAACCCGGAAGGAGCGGTCGGCCCCGCCCCCAAGGGCCGAACCCGCGGGGCGCGGGCTGTGGGGTAGGGGCTCTTGCACCCCGGCTGTGTTGCTGGGTGCTGGTTCCGGTAGCCTTTCCGTTTACGGCTTGTTGTT
This sequence comes from Ictidomys tridecemlineatus, assembly GCF_052094955.1. Classification (NCBI taxonomy): domain Eukaryota; kingdom Metazoa; phylum Chordata; class Mammalia; order Rodentia; family Sciuridae; genus Ictidomys; species Ictidomys tridecemlineatus. The sequence continues at coordinate 83,625,827 of NC_135481.1, forward strand.
GGCTTTTTCCAGTCTCTCTTCTTTTCAGGTTCTCAGAGAGGGCCGGGCGGTTGCTTCTGCCTGGTGACTCTTGAGCTGCTTGTTTCTAAAATGGGTGCAAACGTGCTAAAGTTTCTTCATCTTCAAGGAATAGGGAAAATGGGAGCCCTACTGCGCCGGGAGGTTTTTACCCCGCCCCTCGCCCTGGCATAAACAGGAGCAGCGACAGCCAGAGGAAAAAGGCAAACCTCCACGTACTCTGCACAGGTTTCCTTCGCCCTCCGGAACCGCGCCCGACAGCACCTCTAAACGCTTTCCATCCACCTCTTGAGGAAGACAAAAGGACAAGTTTGCCAGTCACCCCTCACCCGGCCACAAATTGAAAATAAGAGGTCAGAGCGGTTCCCGGTTCCAAACAAAATATTTGAGAATAAATATTAGAAAGCAATAACTGTCCTCACCCCTTATAAAGGATCATTTTGCAAGACTATTATGTACCGTTCTGTAAGGTTCTTGGGACAGCAGTGTCTTATTTTTTAAACAAAGAACTGCATATTTTTTGATCCTAAAGGTCTTAAGCTTCTGAAGGGCTACGTCTGGGAGCTTTAAGAAACTAAAGAAAGAATTGAACATGCCTTTAGGGGGCGGGGTGGGAGAAAGAAACTTAACTCTAACCTTTGGGGTCCTGATTGATGGTGCCACCAGAGGGATGGTACTCACAGTTAATGGCGTTGATTTACCTAAACTGATGAGTTCAGACTGAGCCATGGCAGCAACATTTCTGTCTCTGTCAAAAATCCAATTTGAAAGATTTGCTAGATTTTTAGGAATTTATCTTACAGATAATCTGACACAAGGAAGTATAAAGGTATTTATTGTATTGTTTTTAGCAATGGAAAGTAAATAATCTGTGTCCACCAATAAGGAAATGGTTAAAGAAATAGTTAAGTAAGTTATATGTTAGGATTTGGCATACATTGCAGGCACTAAAAGTAACGATGAGTAGCTATTCAAATACTGGAAAAAGCGAGTTTTAGAATGACTACAGTATCCTATAAATATATATCAGCATAAAAAATTTCAGGATAGATGCATAAAAAGTGTGAACAATTATTTACAGGAGTGGCAAATAGGGGTGGTAAGAGATGGAGCTTTTTTACTTTTCACTTTATAACCAGTCGAATGTTTTACTTTTGCAATTTTGTTTTAAAATAAGATTGTTAGAAATTGAGTTTATTCTGGATACAGAATTTGATTTAATAAATGTATAAATTATAATGTTTGGATAGTCTGCGTTCATTTATCAATTCCTTCAAGATTGGACCACACATTTCATCATTCATGACATGTTGTATTATTCAATGTTCCACATTTCTAATATGTCCCCATTAAACATATAACTTCTTGAAGTTGCTCAAAGACAAACTAAATCTTATTTTCCTGTCTTTCATAATTCTTGGTACCTTCCCACCATTAAAGTTTCATAGTTCACAGGAATTAAATTCTCAAGTTGACCTGCAAGTAAAGTTAAATATTCTTAAATTGCCCTTGAAAAGTCCCAACAAAAATCACAAAATATTATATATTATATTGTATGTAATGACAATTATATAATTATTGTCTTTATATAACTATAGGCAAGATTCTAAAAATCATTGTTTCCTGTGTTCAATCCTTCCCTAGGACCTTTAATGAATTCTTCAGTCTCTTCCACTAAAATGTTGATAAAGTTACCATCACCCAGCCAGCCTAGCTATCAGTCAGGCTGAGTTTAATTTCTTACCAACATTGAAGGACCCTATGTAGAGTCAATCATGTATATTTTAAAAAATATATTTTTAGTTATAGATGGACCTTTATTTTGTTTATTTAGTTTTATGTGGTGCTGGGGATTGAACCCAGGGCCTCACACACACTAGGCAAGTGCTCTACCACTGAGCTACAACCCCAGCCTTCATTTGTATATATTTTCCCCCTAAGATTATCCAGGCTTAATTGTATAAATTGCCTATAACACGCATGCATTGAGTAGCATTTCCAGTTATTTACACTATTTAAGCTTTTCTTTCTTCCCATCAGAGTTTAGTATAGGTAATTATAATAAGTAATGCTACAACATTTCATGAACAAAATAAAATCTTCAGTAAATATCCACTGACTAACTAAAGAGCTGGAGGAAACAGACTTACTTTTTATTTTTATTTTTTGGTACTGAGGATTAAACCCAGGGACATTTTAGCCCTGAGCTACATCCCCATTCGTAAGTTTTGATTTGCTTAGGGCCTCATAAGTTGCTGAGGCTGATCTCAAATTTGCTATCCTCCTGCCTCAGCCTCCCAAGTTGCTGGGATTATTTATGGGTGTGTTCCACTGGGCCTGGCCAGACTTACACATTTTTCTTAAAAAAAAAAATGTATATATATATATATATATATATATATATATATATATATATATAGATGGACACAATATCTTCATTTATTTATTTTTATGTGGTGCTGAGGATTAAACCCAGGGCCTCACATGGGCTAGGCAAGCACTCTACAGCCCCAGCCCCCAGACTTACACATTTTTTAAAGAAAATATTTGTATTGGACATACTAACAAATCTGGCCATCATCTGATAGCTGATAACATTTTTAAATTAAGTAAAAAGGAATTATATAAGTATTTCATCTAATAAAAGCTGCAAAACTAAAGAAGAAAAAGAATACAAAGATTTGATTTAGTTTCTCATAACACCTCAATAATCTGAACAAGCTGAGAACTGAATCCATAGACAATTTCAATCATAGCTAATTTAACTTCTCTCTTCCTTGTATTCCTCTTTTCATTCACTTCACATGTAGCAGAAAGCAAGACAAAAACATTTGTGGACCAACAGCCATCAGCTTAACATGCAAGAGCCAATACAAAATGCTTTAGCAGAAGAGCTCCAACAGTTTACCTTGAAAGATTCTTAGCATAACCAACATAAGTGACAAAAACAGTAAAAATTCCTAGAAAGAAATTTAAAGAATAATATAGGGCCTGACATTTTAAAAAATGTAATGGAGAATATAAGTGATTGTAATGTTCATAAAAAATAATTAGAATTGTTAAGATAGTTTAGGGGGGGAAAAAAAGATTCATGAATGCTGAGGACAGATATTTTGTCTTTCCACAAAGCTAAAGTAAAACTTGCCACAAAGCTAATACAAAGGTTAGTAGTCACACACAAACGATTGCACAAGCAAACCAACCAACAAAAGTCAAACAGATCAGACAAAAAAGTATTAGCCTAAAAAGACAAATACAAGGAGTGGGGTCATACTAGGAAATCTGAGACAGGAGGATTGTAAATTTAAGGTCAGACTGAAAATAAAATTAATAAAAAGAACTGGTAGATGTAGTTCAGTAGTAGAGCAGTTGCCTAGCATGTGTGAAACCCTAGGTTAAATTCCCAGTATATCACACACACACACACACACACACACACACACACACACACAGACACGACAAATACATAGAGAATCTAGAATTAACTATATAGGGAATATTAATAATACTAAAAGCTTGGTCCATGTCTCCTTTGACAATTCAATAATAAGGACAAGGTTTTGAGAAAAAGGAAAAAGAAATTTGATTGATTGGCTAGCTAATGAGAAACACAGGGGACTACTGTTCCAGAGGCTGTGATTCTTTCTTCTGAAGAGAAGAGAGAACTTCGGGGCTGGGATCCAAATATTGTCAGGAGATATAAAGTGTCCTTGAGAAAGTCATTGCTCCAGCTTTGGAGTTTCTTTATTCTTGTGGGCAGTGATATTCTTTTGAGGAGTGAAGGACACAATAGCTTAGCATGGAGTGGAAAAAATGTTAGTCTTGTTTCTCCTGTTGTTGTGTGTGGGCCGCAGGAAGAAAAGAGGAAAAACAAAACAAAAATGTCAATTTAAAAATAAGCTACATGTGGGTGAGCGATAAGGTTTATAGTCAAAAGTACAAAGTGGACTCCTGTTACTACATTAATATAAAGGTGGCATTTCAGTTTCAGGAACAGGATAGTTTCATTTATAAATTGATCAATGCTGAAAATAATTGGCTGTTCACATGGAAAACACAAACTTAAGCTTCTACTTTGTACCATATACCAAAATAAAATTCTAGAACAGTAACAAATAATGTATGTGCATATATGTATATATCCATATACTTATATATGTAATATATATGAGATATACGAAAGAGAGAGACAAAAGAGAAAGGGGGGGAAGAGAGAGAGAGAGAGAGACACCAACTGAGAGAGTGTAGTGGCACCCTTTCCTACACACACATACAAATCTTAACTAAGCTTCTCCAGAAATCTTCACCATAATTGATTTTAAGATTATAAGCAACAAAAGAGTCTCTACAAAAAAGTTCAATGTAGTTAAACTTCCTATTTTTATGTTGCCCTGTTTTACTTGGCCACTGGCCAGGAAGAAATCAACACTCCAGGTGCTGGACACCCCCTTACTAGTTTTTCACAAACATGCATCCATTATAGTATTTTGTAGAAATGTGTAAACAAGGGTCTCTGGCCTTGAGCTGAGCTTCAAGATGTCTGAGATGTCTACATTTCTAAGATAAGAGAAGTTACCAATTGGGCTTCATGATAACAGCTGGCAGGGGGAGGAAAGAAAGGGGAGAAGAAGCCTCCCCTTCTCAGGTAGTGTCCTTGAAGGGTTAACTTGCCCAGAACAGTGAAAGAAAAAAACTACTTTAATGTGAACTTCTGCAGACCGTGAGTTTCTGAGCCTCACCCCTTACATGCTGGGTATAAAATTCTGAAACTATCTGAACATGGGGTTCAGGGGATTGATTGAGTACAACAAAAGCTGTGCCCTCTGAACCTGGCTGCAGCCAAATAAAACTGTTTCCTGCTATCTTTGGTGCCTTGCCTCATTTGTCCCTACAACATAAGAAGTCTGTTCTACCCTTAAGTCCCAGTTAATCTTCTATTTTCTCTCTCTTTCATCTCTCTCTCTCTCTCTCTCTCTCTCTCTCTCTCTCTCTCTCTCTCTCTCTCTCTCCCCCTCCCTCCCTCCCTCCCTCCCTCCCTCTCTCTCTCATTGTAGGGACAAATGAGGGCAAGGCACCAAAGATCGCAGGAAACAGTTTTATTTGGTGCAGCCAGATTCAGAGGGCACAGCTTTTGCTGTAATGTTAATTAACTAGTAAGGGGGTGTCCAGCACCTGGAGTGTTGATTTCTTCCTGGCCAGTGGCCAAGTAAAATAGGGCAACAGGAAAACAGGAAGTTTATCTACATTGAACTTTTTTATAGAGACTCTTTTGCTGACAGTCCTAAACTCCGCTATGGTGAAGATTTCTATGGAGAAGCCCAGTGAAGAATTTCTGTGGAGAAAGAGGGTGTCATTACACTTAAGGCAGGAATCCTAGAAGCCATAAAACTAAAGTTAGAGTTTAAAATATCTGTATGAAAAAAGTCATCATATAATATAAAGAGATTCTGTGAGAAAATATTTATAAAAATTAGGATACTAGATCAACAACTCTAATGTAAAAAATTCTTGAAATTCTTTTTTTCACAAAGCAGTAAAATGGGTAGAAGAAATGAACAAGTAATTCATTGAAAAGAAAATGGAAGAAGACAATAAGCAAAAATATACTGAGTCTCACTACCTCACTTTTGGAAATACAAATTAAACTACCAAATGCCAATTTTCCTCTCTTGGATCAACAGAAGTTAAAGCAATGCATAACATCCAACACTGGGAAGTTGTGGTATAAAATGTACCCTTAGTCACAAGAGCATACGTTGCTACAATTCTTTTGGAAAGCAAATTCTACCAAATTTTCTCAACTTTGGAATTCACCTACAGAGATAAATATGCTAGTGCTTTTTGAAAACAGTACTTGTAGTGGCTCCTGACTAAAAACAAATATCAAGAGGGACATGACTGAATGAATAAATTAGAATATATCATACTATTTGACCATATCCCTCTCTGTGCTTATTCTCCTTGTCTGTTTCTTAGTTCTTCTGATTCTCAAATATTGGAATTCTTTGGCATATCCCTAATGATGGCATGAATGCTATGTATGAAGTTTTCATCCCATAATTTAAAAAAATTGGACTAATCACCTTTTGCATGTAAGTTATAAAGAGAATATTGTACAAAATAAGTATATGATCATTTGTTAGTGTATGACTTCATGATTAATATGTATTTGTCAAACATTTAGCAGTGCTAAATTCTGAATGGAGTTTTATTCATGTGTTCACCAAAATGTTCCTTACTGTAGTTTGCCAGACCAATCTTTTTATTTCTAGTTCTGAACTTAAATTAAAATATATTTTAGGAAAAGTAGGTTGTTTGCTACCAAACAGGGATCTTTTCCTCATTGTCTCATCCCCTTGAATGTTTTGATCTACAATTGTAATCTAACTGTGGTTAGGTGTCTTTTAAGTAAAACATACCACCTCCTGGCAGCAGGAAGCACCACCCAAAATAGCGAATTTCAGGTCTTTTCTTTCAGGGTTGTTTGGATAATGAGTAGGTATATTAACAGCAGTGATTTGGAATGATACTATTCCTGCTGAGTAACTGTGTGGTTTTAGCAAGAAGGTCTGAAAGTTTCCTTGAGGCCCGACATGAGACACGGTATTCTAATGCAGGTCAAAAGTATGACTGTTTATGTTCACATTATCCTTCTTCAGGTTGGTGTTTCAAAATAAATGGTTGTCTGAATGCTTTTTTAATTGCAGTCTTTGTCCTGAAGTGTTTACATAGAAATCAGAGCCTCTTTACAATTAAGATAACTCCAAATGCAAGAGTACACACTGGTAATATCACCCAGTAGTGAGCAAGATGCTTGAACTGAGTCTTAAACATTCTTGGATATAGTTGCTGGCAATCAAAAGTGTTCTCAGTTTATTTTGTGTATTATAATTTTTAAATTTCCTCTCAGAATACTAGAGGAAAAGGAGTTGATAAAATGACTCAATTATAAGCAGTTCAATTCTCACCTGTGTCTTGATAGGGGCGGAAGAAAACATCAAATTCTTATAAGGGTCTTGGCCATCAAATTGCCACTTAGGAAGCAAGCACTTGCTTAATGCTTAATTTCAACCCTAGGGCATTCTCGAGGAAAAAATCTTCAGCAAGACCTAGAAGTGCAATGTCTAGAGTCTGGACTTTTTAAAGCTAGACAGGCTGAAGTTTATACACTAGCTCTATTATTTCCAAGCTAAGTTGGAAGAGCTTTGAGCTTTACCAGTCATTTGTAAAACGTAAATAATAGTAACTACCTTTTTGATTCTTGTGAATGCTAAATGAGAAAACATTCAAAATGGTAATCATGATTGGACAAATGGGAAAATCATAAGGCTGATGTTCCCTTTCTTTGCCTTTTAGTGGTAGGTGAATTTCAAGCCCAACATTCTTAGGTTGGCAATCCACTGAGTCACAAAAGACTCTTTCCTCTAGGTGGATCTTAGCTTCTTGCTCTTCTTCTTTTCATAGCATGATAAATTCCTCAGTCACCTGTTCCCTACTTTTCATCTTGGAAGCTAATCTGAAAAATTAACCCATGTCAATATAAAGATCTAATAGATTAGCTCTAATAAGTTATAACTGTAGCTGAACTGTATAGTGAGAATTTATGGGGTAGTCACATGTGATATTTGCTATCTAATCCCCCCTCTATGTTTTCATTATTATTAGTTTGTTTTTGCAAGTCCATTATTTCAAAGGTGACTCTTCTTTGGTATTTGTACTTCAATATTTTGCCAGTGATCATAATGGGGCAGCGAGGGTTCTTGTATATGAGGCTAACTAATAAAAGACTTTTGGGGGAAAAAAAAAAGATAACTATTTTTTTTACCGTGGGGGGGCCATGCTGGGGATTGAACCCAGGGCCTTGTGCATGTGAGGCAAGTACTCTATCAACTGAGCTATATTTCCAGCCCAAGAGAGTTAATTTTTATTCAATTCTTTATATCTTTAAAAATACTGTGAAAAAAGTATTTAAACGTAGATTTTAAATGCTGATAAAATAGATGATGAAACTAGGATTAAGTATTGTTAAGTAATGTGCCCAAGGCCACAGTAAACAGAATTGTTTATTTTAACTCCAGCTTGTTTGGATGTGAAACCTATTCTTTTTCCATTACAATATTTCAATTCACATACTCTGTATATGAGTAGCTATAAGAGACCTAATATTATCCTAAAACAATTAATTATTAGCATAGTTTATTTCTTATGGAAGATTTGTTTACTCATCTGTAGATTTGTAGGATGTTAATTTGATACAGGATCTAAAATATTACCTTGTTTTAGTAGAGGCTTTACTAATATTACTACAGAGAAGATTCTAGAACTAGACTAGAGGTTGAATTAGATTGTCGGTTCTCAAAATGTGGTTCATGAGGTGCTATAGTTTAGATCTGGAATGTCTTCAATAGGCCCATACATTAAAGGCTTGGTTCTATTAGGGCTTCATGTTATTGAAAGATGGTGGAACCTTTGAGGTGGGGCCTAACAGGAGGTCTTTGAGTTATTGGGGGCATGCCCTTAAAGCAAATTGTGAAACCCTGGTCTGTTCCCCTCCTCTATCTCTTGATCCTGGCCATCAGGTGAGTGGGTATGCTCTGGCACACACTCCCACCATGATGTGCCACCGCAAACCCAAAGCAACAGGGGCAACTGATCATGAACTGAAACCTTTAAAACTGTGAACCAAAATAAAACTTTTTCTTCATAAGTTGATTATCTCAAGTACTTGTTACTGTAATGGATTTTCTAGCCATTTTCATTATTATAATACTAAGACTTTTTACCTTTCTTACTTATGTTCTCCCACAAGTGTACAGTGGGGCTTTCTGGAGACTATGTGAGATATGATATTGCAACAGATTAAATGCAGAAACTCATATGAAAATCCAGTGGTTTTCTAATAATAAGACAATAAGAGATTTGCATAAATGCCACTCTTCTCACTGAATTATTTTTGTTTTGGAAAATAAAAATATTATGTTAACATGTACTATGTATACTTATTTTAACAGAATTAAATATACATGTTAAAACTTTCTTAGCTTTAATATTTAATATGGTAAATAATAATAAACGTGAGTCATATAAAATCTTTTTTTATTTGTTCTTTTTATATATACATGGCAGTAGAGTGTATTACACATACATGGAGTATAACTTATTCTAACTAGGATCTTATTCTGTGGTTGTTTATGATGGGGAGTTTCACTGGTGATGTATTCATATATGAACATAGGAAAGTTATGTCCAATTCATTCTACTGTCCTTCCTAATCCCATCTCCCCTCCTTTCCCTTCATTCCCTTTTGTCTAATCACTGAATTTCCATTATTCCTTTCCCTGCTTATTGTGTGTTAGCATCCACATATCAGAGAACATTTGGCAGCCTTTGTGTTTTCAGGACTGGCTTATTTCACTTAGCATTATAGTCTCCAGTTCCATCTGTTTACCATCCAAAGTCATAAAGTCATTCGTTTTTATGGCTGACTAATATTCCATTGTGTATATACACCATATTTTCTTTGTCCATTCATCTGTTGAAGGGCACCTAGGTTGTTTCTGTAGCTTAGCTATTGTGAATTGAGCTGCTTTAAACATTGATATAACTGTGTCACTGTAGTATGCTGATTTTAAGTCCTTTGGGTATATATTGAGGACTAGGATAATTGGATCAAGAGGTACTTCCATTCCAGATTATCTGAGGAATTTCCATACTGCTTTCCAGAGTGGTTTCCCCAATTTGCAGTTCCATTACATAAGATCTTTTGGTGGTCTTCAGTTTTTAAGAGCATAAAGAAATCCAAAAAGTTCAAGGGCTATAGAACTAAGTAATAACTAAAAAGTAGTTTTAGGCTTTTGATTTTTAAGTGCCAGTAGACCTAAGCAACAAACAAACAAAAAGACAGAAAATCCTTCCAAAATTTTGGGCGCCAGCACTTCTAATTTTGCCAATGGTATACATCTGCTAGGAGTACATTAACAAAACACAACTGGATGCTTTAAACAACAGAAGGTATTATCTCATTGTTTAGCAGGCTAGAAAACTGAGAGCAAGTTGTTAGCAGAGTTAGCTCCCTCTGAGGACTGTGGGGAAGTACTTGTTCTATGACTTTCTGAGCTTTTGGTTGTTTGCCATCAATCTTTGGCATTCCTTGACTTGTGGATTATCACCCTTACCTATGACTTTATCTTCAAATGGCATTTTCCCCATATGCATGTCTCTGTCAAAATTTTCTTTTTATAAGGATACCTGCAATATTGGACTAGGATTCATCCTTGTGACTTCATTTTAACTTGATAACCAAATAAAGTTGCATTCCAAGATATTGAGGGTTAGGACCCCAAAATATCTTTTTTGAGGGGGAATGCAATTCAATTCATAGCATCAAGTAGAAAAGAAGGACTGGGAATGTGGCTCAGTGGTAGAGCTTCTTGTCTGTACACTTCTGAATAATTTTATTTAGCATACAGAAAATCCTGACCCTAGATTCAAATCCCTAGCATTCCTAAAAAAAAAAAAAGAAAGAAAAAAAACTTCTGTCATTATCATGAACATCATCTTATAAAATATAAAATATTTTCCCACCAAAAAGCTGAAAGAGACTAATTAAGAAGATCATACTTTAAAATGCTTATATTTTAAGAAAAATTCAATATGGCAAAATCACATCATGCAAAGAAATTATATTCAAAGATCAACCAAGAAGGTTAAGGTTAAGTATAGTAAACATTACTCTAAAAAATTCCCTTAAATTCCCATATATAGCAATATGAGTATATAAGTGAATAATGTATACTGTAGTCAAAGTATAATTCTATAATGGAATCATTAAAATTAATAATTCAGAAGTTTCTTTATTGAAACACTCCAAATATATGAAGATTCCATTCTGGCTCTTTTCTCCATCCTTGTTGTTTTCTTGTGTAGACAATTTCATTAACTCTTCTAACATTTTCAGCTTTCATTCTTTCACCTGACAAATACTTACTTAGCTCTTGATATTGCCAGGCTTGTTCTAGGCACTGGAATTCTGAGATAAACAGGAAAATTTTAAAAATTTTAAAAGTTTTTTGTACCAGGGATTTAAATCTGGGGCACTTAACCACTGAGCCAAAGCCCCAGACCTTTTAATTTTTTATTTTGTTTTTACCTTTTTTTTTTTTTTTAATGTGGCGCTGAGGATCAAACCCAGTGCCTCACGAATGCTAGGCAAGCACTCTACTTCTGAGCCACAACCCCAGCTCAGACCTTTTTATTTTTTACTTTGATAGAGGGCCTCACTGAATTACTGAGGCTAGCTTTGAACTTGTGATCTTCCTGCCTCAGCCTCTGAGCCACTAGGATTATAGACATGTGCCATTGTTAGGGTCCGGAGGAAGAGACTGTCTTATGCAACAGCAGGAGGGTTTATTTGGAGACCAGCATGCTGGGGCTCAGAGCTCACTTTAGCAAAGAGAGATAGAGCAAAGAGCCCTGAGAACAGCTTAAGCAGAGCTTATATACTTTCCTTGGAGAGGGCAGGAGGGAAGTTCATTGACGGGTCAGGGCGAGTGGGCGGTTTGCCTGCAACCAGGTGAGGGAATACATTCTGCAGTTTGGCAGTTGGGGACAGCACATTCTGGGAACAAGATTAGCAAACAGTTCTCAAGATTATTATCCTTTCACCATTGTGCCTGGTGAACAAGGAAGGTTTGACCTCTTCTTACAGAGCATACAAAACAGTGGAAGAGAAAGATGACAATCAAATGAACTATATCAAGGTGCCCCCAAAATACTGTCAAGTAACTTGTTGTAAAGATAAAATTGTGTTTATCCTTACCATAATAAGGGAGAGGACTTGACTGAGTCTTTGTATCATTTCCAAAAGGGAAGAGCTCAGGGTTTAGATTTGAATTAAGAGGGATATTTCAATGAGGGTGGGAGAATTGATTAGGATTGGGTAAGGATTATAATCTCTTTAAGACTGTGAACACATCAAGGTGTAGATTTCCAGGCAAATGTATAAAAAATATCTGGAGGACTAACAGTTATTTAATCCTGTCTTAAAATTGTGAAGCATTTGATTTCACTTAAGTGAGGTTTTTAAAGAACATTTCTGAAACAAAATTAAAGTTGTTTGTCACTTTTGTTTTCCAGGGCAAGAGATTCCTGAAATTGTGAAATCAAGTTGAAGAAGACATGGGGAAAATGATTTTTAGTGAAGACAGCAAAATAGTATAGTCTTATTAGTGTGGTCAGCAAGCAGGCCTATTCCTAGCATTTTCTCCTTATGGTCATTATTACCCTAAACTGAAGGATTCACATCTGGGCACATATCAGTTTCCACCTTCCACTCTATTTGTACGTCATGATGATGAATCAGGTTTTGGGGTGTCGTTTTGGCTCTCCTATTTCCATAGATATCAGGGGTCATGGTGTTTTTTGGTCATCGATGATGTTTTTTTTTAATTGCATTTTAGCAAGATTTGCTAAATCATTTGATGACATAGTATCTATGCAGCAGCATTGAACACATGAGGGAGAACACATCTGAACACTACCTCACAGAAAAATGCTGGCAGAAGGATCATGATCAGATTTTGAAGTTTATTTCTCATCCAGAATCAAGAGTGTCAATATTAAATCAACTGAATAGATTCATTCCCAATCTGAAGGCACCAAAGATTTGTCTGTTTGCTTCTTAAACCATTTAAGTAATATTAAAAATTCTAGAGATGTCTGCAAGCATGTAATCACAATATTCTTTCCTTAAAAGAGCATATGTTACCCTTTAAGAGGCCAATATTTCATCTCTGTGGCTCTGTTCTAAAACACTGCCTGTCCAATTTTATGAACCTCCCAGGCAAAAAGTTCAATAGCCCAGATGGCATTGTCTAACACTTCCACTACTCTCTGAGACACAACATTTAAAATTACACTAAAATTAGGGGCCTTTTATAAAGCATGTATTGGAAAGAATGTAGAACAGAAAGCAGTCATTAATTTCCCTTGAGTAGTGAGTATTTGGATCTCAAATCTAGTCCAGTTTTTCTTCTCATTTAATTAAGTTATATAAAGATTTCTTTTTCTAAGAGGGGTAACTTATTTTCTAAAGTGAACCCAGGTAAAGTCTGGCATCATTTTATCAAGGTAACAAGCCTCTGTCCAGTTTGTAAATGGTAGTCAGTAGGCTTTTATACCACAAATCCAGTCCCAGTCATTGAGGACCACCCAGTGATGTGTTTTCTGCTAAAATATTCCCTCAGGAGTTGTCAAATAGTGTGGTAACATTTTGGCTTCACTCATCATCTGGAGAGGCTGGGATAGTGGTGTTTCCTACTTGCAAGATCTGTAGCAGTGAGACAGCCTCCAGATGCACACTATGTGCTCCCTAGAGATCTTCAAAGTTCTGTCTCTATAAATTCTTAATTACAAAAGCCAGCCTTTATGAAAGGGCCCTGAGGATAGTTTCAGCAAAGATAGGAAACTCCATTTCTGCCATAGGGATGATACAATTGGATATTTTAAATTTATGCTCTCTGGCCTGTGATGTTGTTTACCATCTGATGGTAAAATAAATGATTCACCTAATGATTGAGTCCAATTACATAGGAAGCCAACTAATTCATTTCAAGAAACTGGTGGCAAGAAAAAAATGGGTGTCTCTCAAAGGAAAATGTATACAAATTCCAAGAGTCAAACTGGATGCTTCAGCCAATTCATGAGTAGTTTACAACCAGGTATTGGATTTATGCCAACTAATTAAAAATGCAAAACTTTATATTAAGAACAAGTCTTTGAAGAAAAAAAAGGTTTAAGTAGGAGAGGAAGAAGTAAAATTATTTGTAAATGACATGATTGTCTATGTAGAAATCCTGAAACAAATCTATCAACAAGAAACAGGAACTAACATATAAGTTTAATGAGGTTTCAGGATATAAGATCAATATGCAAAAAATTGTATATATGTTAACAATAGACAATTTGAAATTGTAATTTGTAAAATACTATTCACTATAGAAATAAAAATAAGATACATTAGGGATAAATGTAATGAAATTGTGCAAGAATTGTACACTGAAAACTATAAAACATGGCTGAGAGAAATGAAAAAAAAACTAAATAAATGGAAAGATATGCTATGAAGATCAATAATGTTAAGATACCAGCTCTCCCCAATATGATTAATAGATTCAATAAGATTTCCACTAAAATCCCAGAAGTTTTTTGTTATAGAAAGTAACGAGGTTTTCTAAGATTCATAGATATGTAAATAATCTACAATATCCAAAACATTGTAAAAAAGAAATGTAAAGTTGGAAGACTAATTAAAGAGTGTGGAACTGGTTGTAAGATGGACAAACAGAACAATAGAACAGAATAAGTCCAGAATTAGACCTACCTATACATGAACAACTAATTTTTGACAATGGTGGAAAGCAATTCAGTAGAGTAAGGACAGTATTTTCAGTGAACTACACTGGAACAATTTATATCCAGGTGTAAGAAAATGAACTTGGGGGCTGGCGATGTGGCTCAAGCAGTAGTGCGCTTGCCTGGCATGTGTGGGGCGCTGGGTTCAGTCCTCAGCACCACATAAAAATAAAATAAAGATGTTGTGTCCACTGAAAACTAAAAAATAAATTAAAAAAAGAAAAAAAAAAGAAAATGAACTTTATCCATACCTTCAACTACATACAAAATTTAACTCAAAATGGAGCAGACCTAGATGCCAAACACAAAGCAATAAGAATTTGTAGAGAAAAGAAAAGACAAAAATCTTTATAACCAGGTAGAGATTTCATAGACACAATACCACAAACCATAGTAGAAATATTTAATAAATTAAACTTTATAAGATTAAAAATGTTTGCTATTCAAAGGACACTGTTTAGAAATCTAAGTGGTGAAATGAAAATGACTTTCATTTATAAGTATTTTTTCCCAAATAAGTTGGGAAAAAATACTTATAAATCAAAAACTTGTAACCAGAATACACTAAAAACACTAAAAAAAGTCAATAATAAGAAAGTCCTATTAATAAATGGGCAAACAATTTTAAGAAACACTTCACCAAAGAAGAGATATACATGGCAAATAAGCAGATGAAAAAGATCACTGGTTATTGGGGAAATGCACATTAAAACCAATGAGGTTCTACTTACCTATGAGAATTACTAAAATTCAGGAGGAAAATTCTTCAAAGAGGGCAAAGTAGGAAGCACCAGAAATCCGTCTATCCACCTAGATGACAATTTGTTTGATGTAACCGTTTTGGAATTCTGGAATCTATTGACAACTTGCAACTTCCAGGGGAAGTCTTCGAGGATAAATTGCAGTTTTTTGTGGTCAATTGCAGCTCTTAGTGGAGTAGTAGCTACCCATTCCCTCTCCTTTAGCCCTGTGTTGGGTAGTTGTGCCTGTGTTCCTGGAGCAGCTTGGACACAGCTTGAAGGAACCAGGATGGGCAGAAAGGATCTCCAAATACTGGGGATCCGTACTTTGAGAGATTGCTGTATCTTATCACAGAGGTAGACAAAAAGGTGGTGGCCATTATGATTGCATCACCCTTCATCATTGTAGACCCCTCTCCCTCTGGCTAAAGTGGTATCCAGGAGACATAAAGGGCCAGTGCTTTCCCACCTTTATTTAACTCCTTTTGCCTTTTTAGGAGCCACATATTGAAGAAGAGGACATTTAAAAGAAACCACATTTATGGGGGAAACTAGAAAGTCATCATGCATGCACAGGTGAAGGCACAGGCTCAGCAAATAACCAAGAAGACTTTAAATTTATACCTCAGGCTGATCCTTGGCACAGAGACAGCATGCAGCAATCAAAAACTAAAAACAAGAACAATCAAACCCTAGCCAAGAGGGAGAATCCAGTTTCCAAACTACTACATTATTAAATTCAAATGTCCAATTTTCCACACAAACACAAGTCACAAGGTGAAAGGCCAAGGTTCGTCGTCGGAGATTAAAATGCACACACACAGATAGCAGTGACAAAGATGAAGCACTTTACTGCAAGCTGGTTCTAGCTTATATACAAAGTGAGAGTCTGTTATCTTAAACCAGGAAGCTTCCAGGGCCAATCATAGTAAAGGTCAGGTCATCACCTATGGTGCACGCTCATCGGCCCTGCATAAGATTTATGGGGGGCACGAACTGTCCACGAGCTCGGAAGACAGGAGGACCAATTAGAAAATTTTCAAAACTTGTTATCCGCCCACTGGCAACTTGCCCAATGCCATGTTGCATTAGGAGCTCCTTATCTGAAAGGCCCGGGGAGTTCTAGCCGCCCACTGGCAATTTTCCTGCCGCCATGTCTGAAAGGCCCAGGGAAGTTCTCAGGGAGACTCCCAACACACGGCATGCACAGAAGCAGAAAACTCTGGCCCATACAAAGGAAAAAAATTAAGCTAATACACTATCCCTGCAAAATACATTACGGTAGATCTACTAGACAAACATAGACCCCAAAACAGCATCTTTAGATCAAAGAATTAAGACATAGAGAATTATGAAAATGATGTAGGAAGAAAATGGAAATACCAATAAAGAAATAGAAAGCCTAAAAAGAAACCAAAAAAGAAATTACATACTACCAAAATATACAAATAACTAACATGAAAAAAAAATTACTAGAAGGACTCAAAGGCAGATTTGAGCAGGTGGAGGGGAAAAATTAGTGAACTTGGAAATAAGACAATGAAAATAACAGATTCTGAGGAATAGGAAGGGAAAAAACTAGAGAAAAGTGAACTGAGTCCAAGGAACCTGTGGGATACCATCAAGTAGACAATACACACATTATAGCAGTCTCAGAGGAAAGAAAGAGAATATTTGAAGAAATAATGGCTGAAAAGTTCCCCAAGTTGATGGAAGACAGCAATATAAATGTTCAAGAAATCAACATATGAAGAACTCAAGGTACATTTTAATTAAAAAAAGCTGAAAGACAAAAACAAAAGAAAATAATTTTGAAAGCAGAAAAAGTGACTTGTCATATACAAGGAATTGTCATTAAGATTCACTGCACATATCTTTCTTAAGATACACTTTGGAGGCTAGAGGATGGTGGGCCAATATTTTCAAAATACTAAAGAAAGAAAAAATTGTCAAAGCAAAACTATATTCCCATATTGAAGAATAAATTAAAACATTCCCAAATAAACAAAAACTTAATTGAATTCATTTCTACCAGACCTGTTCTGCAAGAAATGCTTAGAGGAAGTCCTGCCAGTTAAAATGAAAGGATACTAGATAGTAAATTGAAGCTTCATGAAGGACTAATAGTCTCAGTAAGGCAAATACATGCACAATTACAAAAGCTAGACAGCCTTTTTCCCCTCCGTATTTGTGGATTTCACAATTGTGGATTTAACCAACTGTGGGCAAAAATTACATAAGTACTGAAAATGTACAGATATATTTTTCTGTCATTATTCCCTAAATACTGCATAGCAAATATTTATATAGTGTAAAATTATTGTATTAGGTATAACAAGTAATCTAGAAATGACTTAAAGTATATGAGAAGATGTGCATGGGTTATATTAAAATGCTATACCATTTTATTGAAAGGACTTGAGCATCTGCAGATTTGGGAATTTGTGCAGAGGATCTGGAACCAATCTCCCACAGATACCCAGAAATGATTTTCTATTATTATAACAATGATGTATTATTCCACTTTTTGTTTTCTATATGATTTCAGAGGTTTTTATGTTAAAAATTGTTATTCTAAAAGTGTTATTATTATTAAAATTATATATTAATGATAAATAATCATTAAAATTATTATTCTAAAAGTTATTATTTTAGTGTTATTGTGACCTTCATTTGTAACTCCACACTATATTCTCTACATTAATTGATACATTAATGTATTAAAAACTTTTTAGTTCATGTTTTTGGAAACACAAATAAAGAGGTCATTTTTTGACATTGATTGAAAGGGTTGTTGACAGAGCTGCTAAAAGTACAGAGTATATAACCTAGTTGGTAGAAAGCTGAGGATATAACTCAGTTGGTAGAATGCTTTTGCATTGAGTGCATAAGGCCCTGGGTTCAATCTCCAGCACCAAACACACACACACACACACACACACACACACACACACGTGGAGAATATTTTGTATATTATTGGAGTTAAACTGGTATGATTTCAAGTTACAGGCTTATGACTTTAGAGTGCTAAATGTAATTCTCATAGTAACCATGAGAAAATTGTTGAAGTATATACACAAAAAAGCATAAGGGAAAAAAAGGTAAACATTTTACTACAAAATCAACTAAACACACAAAAGAAGATGGTAATGCAGGAAATAAGGTATAAAAAAGCAATAAGGTATATGAAAAACAAATAGCCAAGTGACAGAAGTAAATCCTACCATATCAGTAATTATTTATAAATGGATTAAACTCTCCAGGAAAAAGAGATTGGCAGAATGGATAAAACCAAACCAAAACAATCTAAGTCAGACAGTACATCTAACTACACTCTACCTACAATAGACTAAATTTTAGAGTCAAAGACAAAAATAGATTGAAAATAAGAGGGTAGAAAATGATATTCTATGTAAATAGTAATCAAAAGCAGGGAGATGGCTATAATAATATCAAAATCACTGAAATTAAAGAGTAATCGTATCAAGTGTTAGCAAGAATACAGAGGAACTAGAACTCATACACTGTGGAAATTTAAAATGATACATCCACTTTAGAAAACAGAAACCTACCTACTATATGACCCAGTTATTATAACAGAGACTTGTATACAAAAGTCCATAGTGACTGTGTATACAATAACCAAACCCTGGAAAAGTTCATTAACGGATAAATGTATGACAAAATATGGTATAGTTATATAATACAGCATAGCAATAAAAAGACATACTTTATACACACTATTATTTTAAGAATGGACCTAGAAATAATTATGCTTAATTAAAGCCAGAAAAATAATACATTCTATATTAATTATGAAAAATTTCAGAAAATGCAACCTATGGAGATAAAAGAAAGCTAGGTGATTGCCTGGAGATGAGGTATGAATGGGTGAGAGATTATAAAGGGGCATGAGGAAATTTGGGGGAGTCATGTATATGTTCACTGTTTGATTGAATATGGTGATGATTTCCTGGGTGTTTGTTTCAACACTTATCTGACTCCTGAGTTGCTGGGATTAGAGATGTGTACCATGAGCCAGGGTCCCTTCATAGGTTCTTTTTTTTTTATTAGTTGCTCAAGACAATACAATGATCTTGACATATCATACATTTGATTCAAATAGGGTATGAATTCTCGTTTTTCCACGGGTACAGATTGCAGGATCACTTTGGTTATACATCCATGTGTATACATACAGCAATCCTAAAGGTGCTAAAAGCATGTAATGGAGAAAGAATAGCATCTTCAACAAATGGTGCTGGGAGAACTGGAAATCCATATGCAACAAAATGAAATTGAATCCCTTTCTCTCATCATGCACAAAAGTTAACTCAAAATGGACCAAGGTGCTAGGAATCAAACCAGAGACTCTGCGTCTAATAGAAGAAAAAGTTGGCCCTAAACTCCAACTCGTGGGGTCGGGCTCCAAATTCCTTAATAGGACACCTATAGCACAAGAGTTAAAATCAAGAATCAACAAATGGGATGTATTCAAACTAAAAAGTTTTTTTCTCAGCAAGAGAAATAATAAGTGAGGTAAACAGGGAGCCTACATTCTGGGAACAAATTTTTACACTTCAGATTGAGCTCTAATCTCCAAAGTATACAAAGAACTCAAAAAGTTAAACAACAAAAAAACAAAAAATCCAATCAACAAATGGGCCAAGGATCTAAACAGACACTTCACAGAAGAGGATATACAATCAATCAACAATTACACGGAAAAAATGCTCACCATCTCTAGCAATCAGAGAAATGCAAATTAAAACCACTTTAAGATACCATCTCACACCAGTAAGAATGGCAGCCATTATGAAGTCAAACAATAACAAGTGCTGGCGAGGATGTGGGGAAAAAGGTACACTTGTACATTGCTGCTGGGACTGCAAATTGGTGCAGCCAATTTGGAGGGCAGTATGGAGATTCCTTGGAAAGCTGGGAATGGAACCACCATTTGACCCAGCTATTCCCCTTCTCGGACTATACCCAAAAGACCTAAAAAGAGCATACTACAGGGACACAGCTACATCAATGTTCATAGCAGCACAATTCACAATAGCTGGATTGTGGAACCAACCTAGATGCCCTTCAATAGATGAATGGATAAAAAAATGTGGCATTTATACACAATGGAATATTACTCAGCACTAAAAAATAACAAAATCATGGCATTTGCAGGGAAATGGATGGCATTAGAGCAGATTATGCTAAGCAAAGTTAGCCAATCCCTAAACAACAAATGCTGAATGTCTTCTCTGATATAAGAGGTGACTCAAAACAGAGTAGGGAGGAAGAGCATGAGAAGAAGATTACCACGAAACAAGGAAGAGAAGTGGAAGGGAATGGGAGGTAGAAGGGGGATTGCACAGAAGATGGAAGGAGACCTTCATGGGTCTCCACAAAATACATATACGATAGTGTGAGGGGGAGGGAAGAAAAAAAATACAACCTTCATAGGTTCTTGTTGGGAACTGCAAGATCATTGAATGCTGCCTTGCTGAAAGTTTCAATAGAACAATTTGTTGATGAGACTAGGCTGATTTCTTTTTATATTTTATTTTTTAGTTTTTAGGTGGACACAATATTTTTATTTTTTTATTTTTATGTGGTGCTGAGAATCAAACCCAGTGCTTCACGCATGCTAGGTGAGCACACTACCATTTGCGCCACATCCCCAGTCCATATTTTCATATATATATATATATTTAGTTATAGTTAGGCACAATACCTTTATTTTATTTATTCATTTTTATGTGGTGCTGAGAATCAAACCCAGCTGAATTTAATCTTACTGTGGAAGGAGAGATTATCATCCTGATAAATGATAATTGTTTTAATAGTTTTTGAAAGTGGGGAGGACAAACATAGGATATTTATTCAGTTTAGGAGAATGGTTTAAGGTAATTCTTTCAGAAGAAGTTTTAATTAGGATTAGATGAAGATTGAGATCACATAGTTTATGATTGGTGGGCCCATCAAGGAAAGAATTTTGAAACAATCCCTTGAAGTCTTTGGGAGTAAGTAGTCATTTGATAATATTTATTAGAAAGATAAAAACTTTTGGCGTTCACTTAAATGAGTTTTTCAGGGGATTCTTTAAATTTTTTTTTAGTTATAGATGGACACAATACCTTTATTTTATCTATTTATGTGGTGCTGAGGATCAAACCCAGTGCCCCATGTATGCGAGGCAAGCACTCTACCACTGAGTCAGAACCCCAGTACCCTCAGGAGATTCTTGAACCAAAAATAAATTTTTTTTTGTAGTATAAAGGTAGGCATATTGATCAAGGGAGTCAAGTTAGAGTTGAGAGATACCTTTACATTTATGTTCATATGATTTTTTTATTAAGGTAAAATTCACAAAGCATAAAATTAACTACTTTAAAGTACGTAAAGTGGCATTTAATGTATTCACAATATTATACAACTATTACTTCTCTCTAGTTCCAAGAGATTTTCCTCACTCAAAAGAAAATCTCAAATCCGTCAAGCATTTACTCCTATTCATCCATCCCTTTATCCACTGGAAATCACAAGGCAACTATTTGTTTTATAGATTTTCCTATTCAGAATGTTTCATATAAATGAAGTCATACACATGTGATTTTTTGTGTTTGACCTCTTTTATCTAGCATAATGTTTTTAAGGTTCACAACAGTGCTTCATTTTTTTAAATCACTGAATAATGTTCTTTTCTGCAGACACATTGCATTTTGTTTAATCTTTCTTCAGTTAATGGACACTTGGGTTGTTTCTACCTCTTGACTGTCATGAATAGTGTTGCTATAGACATTCATATTCAAATTTTTGTTTGGATGCCTGTCCATTACTGTGACAAAATACCTAAGAAAATTAAAAGGAGAAAAATTTTATTTTGGCTCATAGTTTCAGAGGCTTCAGTGTCATGGTTGCTTGTTCCTGTTACTTGGTGCCTGTGGTGGCATGGTATATCATGGTGGGAGCACGAGACAGAGGAGACTTGTTCACTTCGTGGTGTCAGGAAACAAAGAGAAAACTAAGAAGGAGCTGGGATGCCAGTATCCCCTTCAAGGGCACGATCCCAGTGACCTAACAGCCTTCCATTAAGTCCCACCTCCCAGAAAGTTCTACCACCTCTCAGTAGTACCACAAGTTGTTAACACATGGGCTTTGGGGAACACTTGTCCAAACTATAGCACCCTTTACAATTCTTTTGGATATATGTCTAGGAGTTCCATTGCTTCATCAAATGTTGATGATGTGTTTAGATTATTAAGAAACAGGCAAACTGCCACAGTAGCTGTCCCATTTTAACTTCCCACCAGTAATGCATGACGGTTCTCACTAACATTGTGCTCTCCCCTCCCTTCCTATCTACCTACCTCTTTTTTCCCTTCCTTCCTCCCTCTCTTCCTTCCTCCTTTCTCTTTTCCTTTCTATCTCAATGTATATGAAATGGTATTTCATTATGACTAAGTATGTTATTTTTTCAAGTGTTATCTACTATTTGTGTGTGTGTGTATATATATATATATATATTTTCATTTATTTATTTATAATGGGAATTCAACGCAGGGGTGCTTTACTACTGAGTTATATCCCTAGGGCTTCACTAAGTTGCTGAGGATGGCCTTGAACTTGCAATTCTCTGAGTCCTTCTACCTCGTGAATTGCTGGGATCAGTGGAATGCACCACTGAATCCGGCACATTCATACATCTTTAGGGAACTATTTATTCAAGTAATTGACTTTTTTTCTGTTATGTTTTGTTTCTGTCTTTCTCCTGTTGCGTTCTAAGAGTTCTTTATAGGGCTGGGGATGTGGCTCAAGTGGTAGCGCGCTCACCTGGCATGCGTGCGGCGCGGGTTCGATCCTCAGCACCACATACAAACAAAGATGTTGTGTCCGCCAATAACTAAAAAAAAAAAATATCAAAATTCTCTCTCTCTCTCTCTCTCTCTCTCTCTCTCCTCTCTTTAAAAAGAAAAGAGTTCTTTATATATTCTGATTACTAGACTATAAGATTTGAAGTCCCATTTATTTTTTTCCATTGCTTGTGTTTTTGCTGTCATTTCTAAGAATACATTTCCAAACACAAGGTCATGAAGATTAATTCCCTTTTTTTAAATAAAAGTTTTACAGTTAATTATTATATTTAAGTCTTAAATTTATCGATTTTGAGTAACTTTTTGTAGATAGCATGAAGTAGGGATCCAATTTTATTATTCGCATGTGGCTATCCATTTGTCCAGTACCATTTGTTGGAGAGAAAATTTTATTTCTGTGTTGAATTGTTTTGGCACTCACTGAAATCAATTCATTATATATATTGGGGATTTCTGGACTCTGTTGTTTCGATTGACCTCTATGTCTATGCTTATGCGAGTACCATACTGTTTAATTACTATAGCTAGCTTTGTAATAAATTTGGAAATGGGGAATGTGAGTCTTTAGCTTTTTCCTTCTTTATCAAGGTAACTTTGACTGCTAAGGCACACACACACATATAATTATAATTATATGTATATAATTATAATTTTATATATATACACATATATATACATGTATATATATATATATATATCCCTTGTACCAAATATATATATGTTTGGTACTAGGGTTAGAACCCAGGGCTTTTAACCACTGACCCACATCCTAAGCCATTTTTTTTTGGAGACAGGGTTTTGCTAAGTTGCTGAGGCTGGCTTTGAACTCGCGATCCTCCTGCCTTAGCAGCCTGAGCTGCTGGTATTAGAGGAGTGCACCACTGCACCTCTCATGGGTCAATTGATTCTTGAAAAAGATGCCAGAACAACTCAATGGGAGAAAAATAGTCTTTTTAATAATTGGTCCTAGGGTTCTGCCCACCTTGGGCTTCCTGAGCGGTCCCGCAAGGCAGGGCCAGCTGGGGCAGGATGGAGGCATGCGGCCAATGGTGGCTGGTCAGCGAGCTGGAGGCCCAGCAGGCCAGGACCAACAGGCTGCGGAAACACTCCTACTGGCTGGACCTCTGGCTCTTTGTGCTCTTGGACGTGGTGCTGTTTCTTTTTGTGTACCTCTTGCCCTGATGGGTTTGCTGACATCCCAAGATCACTGGATTCTGGAGTGAATTCTGAAAATGAACTACAGTCTTCTTGAACAAAGAAGATGGGATTTTGCTACTGCAGAATTTCAAGTCTCCAAGGGACCTTCCTTTCTTTTTACATAAGTTATCTAACTCATTTGGGGAACTACTAAATGAATAGTGATTTCATTCATAGCCAAGTTCCTAAAACTAAATGCAGTGTTTCACATTTAAACTTTTTCAAACACCTAATGTCTTTATAGGGGCTGGTGTAGAAGTGAAATTTGTACTTCAAAGCTTAGCATAGTCACCGGGAATACCATAATGTCTGTACTGTTGTAAGGGTTGGTCTGGGTTTAATTCAGTCACATACTGTGGTGTATAACTAGGTGAGGTGAGGTAGTTGTAAATTCCAAAGTTTTTCAGAAGTGAGAAAAGGACTAGTGTTCTGAGATTGTGTAGAGGCTGTCACTAACACAAGCTGTACAGAAAAGAGAGTCCACAATCTTTTGGCTCTACAGATGCTTAGTTTTTAAATGGAATGCTTTTTCTGCATCTATTGAGATGATCATATGGTTTTTATCTTTAAGTCTATCTATGTGATGAATTACATTTATTGATTTCCATATGTTGAATCAACCTCTCATCCCTGGGATGAACCCCAGTTGATTGTGGTGTACTATCTTTATGATATATTTTTGTATTTGATTTGCCAGACTTTTATTGAGAATTTTTATATCTATGTTCATTAGATATATTGGTCTGAAGTTTTCTTTCTTTAATGTGTCTTTGCCTGGTTTTGGAATCAGTGTGATATTGGCCTCATAGAATGAGTTTGGAAGTGTTCCTTCTTTTTCTATTTCATGAAATAAATTGAAGAGTATTGGTATCAGTTCTTCTTTAAAGGTCTTTAGAACTCAGCTTTGTATCCATCTAGTCCTGGGCTTTCTAGATGGCTAGGCTTCTGATGGTGTCTTCTATTTCATTGCTTGCAATTGATCTATTTAACTTGTGTATATTATCCTGATTCATTTTGGGCATATCATATGACTCTAGAAATTCATCAATGCTTTTGATATTTTCTACTTTATTGGAGTACAAATTTTCAAAATAATTTCTAATTATTTTCTGTATTTCTGTAGTGTCTGTCGTGATATTTCCTTTTTTCATCACAGATATTAGTAACTTGAGTTTTCTCTCTCCTTCTCTTCGTTAGCATGGCTAAGGGTTTATCAGTTTTATTTATTTTTTCAAAGATCAAGCTTTTTGTTTTGCCATTTTTTTCTATTGTTTCTTTTGTTTCAAATTCATTGATTTCAGCTCTGAATTTAATTATTTCCTGTCTTCTACTGCTTGTGGTGTTGATTTGTTCTTCTTTTTCTAGGGCTTTCAGAAGTAATGTTAAGTCATTTATTTGTTGAATTTTTCTTCTTTGAAGGAATGAACTCCATGCAATGAACTTTCCTCTTAGTACTGCCTTCATAGTGTCCCAGAGATTTCAATATGTTGTATCAGTGTTCTCATTTACCTCTAAGAATTTTTTAATCTCCTCTTTGGTGTCTTTTGCAACCCATTGTTCATTCAATAGCATATTATTTAGTCTGCAGGTGTTGGAGTAGCTTCTATTTTTTTTATTTTATCATTGATTTCTAATTTCATTTCATTGTAATCTGATAGAATGCAGGATAGTATCTCTACTTTTTGTATTTGCTAAGTGTTGCTTTGTGGCATAATATGTGGTTCTTTTAGAGAAGGATCCATGTGTTGCTGAGATGAAAGTGTACTCACTCATTGATGGATGAAATATTCTGTTAAGTCTGTTATTGATTGTATTATTGAGTTCTCTAGTTTCTTTGTTTAGCTTTTATTTGGAAGATCATCTATACAGTGGTGAAAGAGATGTGTTAAAGTCACCTAGAATTATTGTGTTGTGGTCTATTTGACTCTTGAAGTCATATTGTTGGGTTTCTTTTTTTTTTAAATCCAATCTGCCAGTCTATGTCTTTTGATTGGTGAGTTTAGGCCATTAACATTCAGGGTTATTATTGAGATATGATTTGTTTTCCTGATCATTTTTATTTATTTTTGGTATTTAATTTGACTTGTTTTCTCCTTTGATTGGTTTTTCCTTTAGTGTAATATCTCCCTTTGCTAATTTTCATTGTTGTTTTACATTTCCTCCTCATGGAATATTTTGCTGAGGATGTTCTATAGTGTAGGCTTTCTTGTTGTAAATTCTTTTAGCTTTTGTTTGCTATGGAAGGATTTTATTTTGTCATCAAATATAAAGCTTAATTTTGCTGGATATAGGATTCTTGATTGGCATCCATATTCTTTCAGAGCATGGTATATGTGGTTCCAGGATCTTCTATCTTTGACAGTCTGGAAAAATCTGCAAATATCCTAATTGGCTTCCCCCTATATGTAAGCTGATTCCTTTCTCTTGTGGCTTTAAAAATTCTCTCCTTATTCTGTATGCTAGACATTTTCATTATAATGTGACTTGGTGTGGATCTATTGTGATTTTGTACATTTGGTGTTCTGTAGACCTCTTGTATTTGATTTTTCCAATTCATTCTTCATATTTGGAAAATTTTCTGATATCATTTCATTGAATTGAATAGATTGTTCAATCCTTTGTTTTGTAACTCTATGCCTTCCTCTATCTTAATAATTCTTAAATTTTGTCTTTTTATGTTATCCCATAATTTTTGAAGGTTCCTACCATCTTCACTCTGTGGTCAACATTCTTTTCAATATTGCATATTTTCTCTTTATTGTCTGAGGTTCTATCTTCCTGATGATCTAATCTGTTGGTGGTACTTTCTATTGAGTTTTAATTAAGTTTATTCTTTCTTTCATTTCAAGGATTTCTGTTTTTCTTTGTCAGAACCTCTATCTCTTTATTGAAGTAATCTTTTGCTTTCTATATTTGCCCATGTAACTCTTTATCAAAATGATCTTTTGCTGACTGTATTTGCTCTCTTATACCATCCTTTAGTTCACAGAACATTTTAATTATGTACATCCTGAACTTCTCTGTAATTTCTTCTGTTGTGTTGCCCATGGATTCTAATAATGTAGGATCTTGGTTTGTTTGGAGCACTACTTCTTTGATTTTCATGTTGTTCGTGTGTCTTCCCTTCTAGCATTTCGGATCCAAGGCATTACAGTTTTTATCCTATAGGCTTATAGTATCCCTCCAGGGTTTTAATAGCTCTCCTTTAAGAGAGAGTACAATATTAACAGATCGCAATACAAAAAATATACAACCTTAAACCAAAAAGCTGCTATTAAACATTTATGGTTTTGTCACAATATACAGAAATGGTGAGTTCAATTATTATCTACAATATGAACGGTAGGTTTTTAAGAGGGTCTATAGTTTCTGATGGTGGACAAAGAACCAGGGGTTAGGTGTAGAATGAGAAGTTGAGGGAGTAGGATGTGAGGATATAGAGTTATTAGATCTTAGAAAATTTGAAAGAGGAATCTAAAGAAGTTGGTTAGTAGCAGGAGAAGAGACAGAAAGTGATTTTTGGGGAGACACATAAGTGGGAGACAATAGAGTACAACAAACAAACAAACATAAATATTATGAAAAATAAAAAATGTAAAAATAGGAGATAAAAAAAATATAACTGTGATATACTATTCAGACATCCCAGTCCTCAGTAACCTAATTCATGGAAAGTACTTGGTTTCACAAATATCAGAGATGTGAGGGAAGGAGAAAAGAGAAAGAGAAAAAAATCTTGAAGGAAGATACAAGGATTGTTTTTGTTGGAGATCAGTATCTTTCTTGCTTCCTTTCTTGTCCACTAGGTGGGGTTGTCTATTGTTTGCTGGTATTCCCGCCCTCAGGATGGTGAAGGTTATTAGTGTTGGGAGTCGCCCCTGCTCCAAAGATTAACTTCCCCATCCCCCAAGATCTTGCTGTCCAAAGGTGAGCCCTGCTGGCTCACATGATCCTTACCCACCAATCAGACTAGCCCTGCTGGCTCACATGATCCTTACCCACCAATCAGAAAGCACTCCAGCCAATTGTCAAACCGTTCAATCATTAAACTGTCATAACTGTCAAACTGCCCCAGGCTCTATAAATATGCAGAGCTGTTCCTCAATAAACGGGCATTTTCTCTGACGGCAAGCCTTGATCGTTCTTTCAATTAGGATGGGAGGGTTGGTCTTGAAGGCAGTCCTGGAGGTGGGGTGTAGCACTTGCCAGTTCCTGATGGAAGACTGTACCCCTAGGATCTCCTTTGGGGGCCATCTGTATGATGTGGGCTCCTGTCACCTATAAACCTCACAATTCCTGGTCTCTGAACTGTATCTCACTCACCCCCTCCCTTTATACTTCCCAATCAGGAATGTTTCTTTCCAGAGGTCTTGTGGGCTGTGCTCTGGAGGCTGTGCACCTGTCACAGAGAGCTGTTTTGTATTGGGCAGTTCAGGACCACATTTTGCGAGCTATGGACTGGTTGTAAGAGAACTGTGCCAGGTTAGCAGCTGCCAGGAGGAGGAGGGAGTTGCAGACTAAAGGTGCTTGATATTGCTCCTAAGCTCCAGCTGGTGTTCCAAGCTGGGAGTTGCCCCAACTAAAGATGGCAATGAAGGTGTCACAAGATGGGGGCAGCTGATTTCAATGATGGGATGACAGGTTGGGTGGGGTCGGGAGGTGGTGGTGGGTAGCGTGTTGTGTTCAGAGATGCAGCTTCATGGTTTGCAGTGTTGTGTCTGGCAGCTGTCTCTAGACCCTGTGCAGTGTCCCCAGGTACAGTCTACCATGTGTTGGGGACTATAGCACTGGTTGCAGTGTCCCAAGATGGAGGTGACCAGGGTAGCCACACATTGGTAGATGGGGAGTGGCAGCTGGAGGTCCTGCATGTGGGCAGCATCTGGGTGTCCTGAATGGGAGTGGTGAATGGAATTCCTGCATGGGTGGGTGGCCAGGAGTCCTGTGCTGATGCTGAGGCCTGGAGACCTGTGAGGGCACAGTGGCTGTGATTCCTGTGCTCTAATCACTTGCAGAGAAAAAGTACTCCCACTACTTGAATCCCAGGTCATGAACACAGAATGCAGCCTCCCTCTAGCCCACCATCTTGGATCCAAGCTTCTTTTAAAAATTGTTTACAACCTCTGTCTTTTTGGGTGAGAGTTTTCTGGAAAATGAACTATGTCAATGAAGATAGAGGAATAGTGAAGTTTTGACAGCAGATTAGTGAAGTCATATTTATGTATACAGTAACTTTAATGGTGTATGTGGTTTCAGTTTTTGAAACAAGTATATTTAGTTTCCATCATAAACATAGCAGATAATGATTGCTGATGAAATAATTAAATGGTATGTGATAGAATGAATCGATGGCTATTCCAGATTAAGCATTTGGAGATGACTTTTATAAAAAGGTGATATGGAGCCTTCAATATGAATGATTAAGAGGAGCTAGCTTTGTTAATAAGGAGGTGGGACTGGGTAGAGAAATGGGAAGAGCATTTCAGCAAAGAAACAAGCTGGTGCAGATGGGATCTCTTTTGTTAGTCAACATCAGAGACCCTTGTCTAACTTCTCAATATCCACCTAGCTCTCTAGCCATTAGAACAACATATTTCTCTACTTTGTTAGTGCTAAGGAAACTTAAACTTTTAGTCTTTTATCAATTTTAACTTAAAAAAAATCTTTGAGATATAATTCACATACCATAAAATTCACTGGTGTTTGGTGTTTAATTCAATGATGGTTTATTTACAGACTTGTAAATCACAAAGATCAAATTGCAGAATATTTTGTTAGAGTTAAAATAAACCTTGCAAATAATGTGGCTACTCTTTTTGCAGCCCCCCCTTTTTTTCCTTCCTTTTCTCTCTCACCAATCAATAATGAGTGAAAATGTCTTCACTCTTTTACATTAACTCACTAGCCAGTAGTTGCCAACAATTATTTAACAGCATCTTTGACATTTGATTGAGAGTGTTTGATTCTCTGACTTACTCATTCTTTCTTTGTGACTTTCCCTCTTTCCTTCACTTCTGAACTTGTTCTCTGGTTGGCAGCATCATTTTTAATTGTATTGGGAAAAATTTAAAGTGCTTTGCAGCATCAACGCAAGTTTTACTACTTTTAGGGTTCATGTAAGTCTCTTAAGAATAAAATATTTGGGTCCTGAAAGGTTAGAAGCACATGATTGATACCAAACAAAGATAAGAGACTAAAACGGATGCAGATATACTCGATCCCTTCAAGGATCCCACCTACCTCCTCAGGATACCCACGTTTGCCTGAAAATTGGTTGAGTGTCCAATTCAATGCATTATATGAACACCTTCCTTTATTAACTGAATACCAGCAAGGTCCTTTGCTATTGAAGAATGGGGTCCTTTTAGGGAAGTTTCTCCTCCTCTAGGGACCTCCTATAGTCCCTCTAGGTGTGGTGACTCAGAAGGAAAAGCTCTGTTGGTATCAGAGAAAGTCAGAATAGTGGGGCAGCCTCTCTTGATTGTAATTCACTCAGTAAATATTTATATGAGGCATTCCAGACTCTGACTGTGTTATGACTTTATGACAGTGAAATTTTAGATGAACAATGCACTGTAAAGAATTATAATTTGGTAGGTTTTGCAATAAATATTCATGAAATTTATTGTTTATAATATTCTTAAATAAAAGTTTCACTATGTTTCCATCTATTCAAGTAAATTAATGTCAATAGCCCTTGTCAATGTTTTTACACTGAAACCAAGCTCCTTAAAAAACTATTACATATTCCACTAAATAAATTCCATACTTCTTCATTTGCCTTTTGAAAATAGTAAAGTCAGCAGGAAGGGAGCCCTTGCCAGCATCTATTCAGGTTCCCTCCTGTTATTCTTCTCTTGCCTCCAATCAACCCTTGCTAACGCTTGCTAATGTTTTGTTCAGAGAGAAGATATAAATAAAAATTTTCATCGTGGAAGAAATAATAGGCTTATTTCAATAAAAATTCTGATTAGAAGCCAAATACTACACATTGTATTTCTCCAGTCTCTAAATTTTAAATATATATAAATTTATATTTTAACAGATTTTGCTAGACAGCTAATATATCAGATCTTCTTTAATAATTTCTAATCAACTATACATTAGAAATGATTTTCTTATTTTTACTCTAATGTACTCACAAGCAACTTTTAAACACATTTATTAAACATCTACATCAGCTAAATATTAGAGGGATATGAAGGGGTACACATTACTGGTTTAGAGAATGCCAGACTCTTCTCTTCATCTGGGGGATCACTTTTTTCATCTCAATAGAGATTTTGGAGAAAAATCCTCATGTTAGCAAACATTTACCTCACCTTGTCCTTTCTGCATATAAATTCCTTGTGGAATGTGGCAAGAGGTGGAGCTGTGGCATAATGGGAATACAGTGTTTGGGATCCTGGAGTCTCACCATCTCTCAATCTATCTTAAAAGGCATGACTACAATAAGTTATGTCCCTTGAGCTCAAAAAGCACAAGTGTTTCTGCCATATTGCTAACTGAAATGCTTTAAATTGGGGGATAACTGTTAGATAAGACATTATAATCATCAACCTTGACAAATACAATTTAATTTACACATTTTTAAATGTGTAAATTAAATTTACAGGATTTTAAAGTGATTGAAGAAGAAGTTTCTAAAATGAATGTAAGAAAAGGCACTTGTTGGGTAAATAGATAAATATAAATGCTTATTGCTATTTTTTTAAAAAAAATTTTAGTTGTAGTTGGACTCAATACTTTTATTTATTTATTTATTTATTTATTTTTATGTGGTGCTGAGGATCGAACCCAGCGCTTCACACATGCGAGGCAAGCACTCAGCTGCTGAACCACACCACAGCCCCAATGCTTATTGCTATTTTATTTGTGCTACAGAATATGTATCATTTATGTTTATGAGTTTTTTTACACTGCCAGCCTATCATCAGAAAACCCAGTCATGACCATTACCATGGTTTGGATAAATGTCCTCCAAAGGCCAATGTGTTGAAGACCATGTCCCCAGCTCATGGTGCTATTGGGAGATAGTGGAATCTTCAGGAGGCAGGGCCTAGTGAGAGGTCTTTATTTAAATAATATCCAAGTTATTATCTTTTTTGTAAAATCCACTTCTTTAGTAGTTTTACTAAGGTGTAACTTACATACAATAAACTGCACATAACTTGTATACACCTGTGGAACCATCACCACAATTACAACATGAATATATCTATTATCCCCCAATTTTCCTCTTTTGAAAATTTCAGATAAATTTTGTAATCCATCTCTCCTGTTTCTGTGTTCTAATGCCCTACTCTGTCTCAAGGCAACAACTAATCTACTTCCTGTTATTATAGAGTTATTTACATTTTCTGGAATTTTGTAAGAACAGAATCATAAAATATGTACTCCTTTCTGTGTAGTTTCTTTTACTCAGCATATTTATTTGGAGAGGCATCCACACTGTTTTGTATATTATGTTGTTTATCTTGATAGAGTAGTTCATTGTTTCCAGATTTGGGCTATTACAAATGAAGCTGCTATGACAGTTATGTGTATGCAACAAATCTGAACATATGATTTCAAGTAAATGCCTTGGAATACAAAGGTTGGATCACATTGTAAGAGTATGCTTAACTTTTTAATAAACTTTTTAATATTCTACTGAATGGTTTTCCAAAATGGTTGTACCATTTTACACTTCATCAGCAAATCATAAAGGTTCCAGTACTTCCATTCTTGTCAGCAAACACTCAGTATGATTAACCTATTTATTATTAGCTATTGTAATAGGTGTGTAGTAGAATGACAGTTTCATTAACTTCAGTCTTTTTAATTTTCATTCATTTTAAAAGATGTTTAGTGGCATCTTATTGTGCTTTTAAATTTTCCTTCTCTAATAACTAATGATATTGAGCATCTTTCCATGTGTGTACTTTCTTTAGTGACACATCGGTTTAAATTTTTCATCTGTTTTTATACAAGTGTTTATTTTCTCATTACAGAATTTTAGAGTTCTCATATTACAATCTTTATAAGATGTATAATTTTCACTTTTTCTAAACATTCTAACACTTCATATCAGAGTTATGCTGGCCTCTTACAACCAGATATATGAAAAATTGTGCTTATATGTGTAATAAGAATTGTAATGCATTTGCTGTCATTTATTTTTTTAAAAAATCAATTAAAAAAAAGAAAGAAAATGGTACTGGAATATTTCAGTATTTTGTGGAAGAGTTTTTGTAGAATTGGTATTCAAGTTTGATGATTGGTGGAATCCACTAGTAATATTGACTAGGTTTTGAGTTTTGTTTCTGGGAAGGTTTTAAAGCAATTGAATTTATAGTTTAAAGCCACTTAAAGCAGTACATATGGAGAAATTTATAAAACTAACAACTATGTAATAAAAAAAGAACGACCTTTGATGGCCTGCTTCTACCTTACAATTTTTTTTTAAAGAACAGAAAATAAACACAAAGTAAGAAAAAAAAACAAATAAGAAAGGAATTGAAATTAATTAATTGGAAAACAAGAGCAATAGAGAAAATCAATAAA
Organism: Ictidomys tridecemlineatus; assembly: GCF_052094955.1. NCBI lineage: Eukaryota > Metazoa > Chordata > Mammalia > Rodentia > Sciuridae > Ictidomys > Ictidomys tridecemlineatus. The sequence goes on from NC_135481.1 coordinate 83,659,608, forward strand.
ACCAAAAAATGATTATTTGGGAAGATTAATCAAATTGACAAACTTCTAACAAAACTAGCAAATAAAAAAGAAAGAGTTTACATATTACCAATATCAGGTATATCTTTAGGTTATATCACTAAAGATACTACAGAAAGGTAAAGAGATATGAATAACTTTCTGAAGTAAATTTGACAATTTAGACAAAACAGACAAGACTTGAAGAAATTACCAAACTCATTCAAGAAGAGAAAAACTAAATATCCTTTCAGACTTTATTGCCAGTAGATCTGCACTATAGGTAATGTTAAAGACACTTCTTCAAGTAGAAAGAAAGTGAACATGATACTAGAGGAAATTTACAGCTATGGAAAGAAATGAAGAGTACTGGAAATGGGTAAGTAGTGTTAAAGTGATCACAGTATTATAAGTTGTTTCTAGGAACTGTCCATTGTTTGTGTCTCTGAACTTTTAACTATAGTACAAGGTTTTAAATATCCATGAACAATATTTATGATAGATAAAATATATAGAAAATCATTCACATTAAACCTGCTGAAGTATTGCCAATTAATTTTTCTACATCTGAGTTTTTTCACACTATATCTTTTATATATGTGGTATTTTTCATCTCATTCATGAAATGTAGTCAATGTTTCCTATTAAAATCTCTATAACTCCTTGTGCTTCTGTAAACAGAAACATAAATCATGTGGCTAAAATAGTACATGAATACTCTGGTGACAATTAGAATGAGTATATATGGCTTAAAATATATATTTCTTGGCTCTCCTCTTTAAAAGTATTCATTAATTCATGTAACTAAGAGTAATTATTGAGTGCCAGGTATTGTACTAAGCCCTGAAGACAGAGCAACAAAGTCCTTTTATGGTTCTTACATTCTAATGGAGACACAAAATAAACAAGTAAACAAATACTTATATAATATGCCAGATGATAGCAAGCTATGAAGAAAAACAACAAAGCAAAATAATAGAGAGTAGGGGAGATTTTATTTTGTATTGAGAAGTTGTTGGAACTATGAATGAATAAGCTGAGGGAAATCCTGACACAGAAATGTGCTTGGCAAGTTCTAGGAACCGGAAGGGTGTCAACTGATTGAAGTAAGAGGAATGTGGGACAGAGTTGAAGGAAATGAGGTAGGTGGGAGGCTGGATTGTAGACCTTTTGGCTATGAGAATGATTGGAATTATGTTTTGTGTAAAATGGAAAGTTACTGAAGAATTTGGGGCAGGAAAAGGGCATTATAAGACTAATATTTTAAGCAGATTCCTTTAGCTGCTGTGTGGAGATTAGAGTACATGCATGGTGGTCAAGAGAGGAAGTAGAAATATTTGTAACAGATAAATATCATAACATAGAAAAGCTTTAGACCAACTTTATGCATCTTGTACTTTGCTGATAAAAGAATCCAAGTGTAAATTTAAGGAGCAACTGAATCAATGCTGTTTTGGGGCATTCTGGTGATTGTGAGTCTCCAGAATGGACTTTGTATCCAATTGGTGACTTATCTGAGGAGCTGCTTTTAGCATTTCTGTTGTATTCATTGTAGTGTTGTTCCAGTTATCCATTGCTATATAATAAATATCTCTGAAATTTAATGGCATAAAATAATGACATTAGTTTTGTTTATAAATCTGTCATTCTGGCAGAGTTTGCCATTTCAGCTCCTCTTTGCTGCACTTGGCATCAACTGAGAGGGCTAGAATCATCTGATGGGGGTCACCTACATCAGGCAGTGAATAACATTGTCAGCTGGGGCCTCAGCTGGGGCTATGGTCAGAATGCTTAAGTACATATAGCATCATGGCTTCCTCCCTGCATGGTGGCTTGGTTGGATTCCAAGAGTGAGCCAGGTGGAAGCAATATCAACTTCCCTAACCCAGGTTTGAAAGACATGCAGCATCTCTTTTGCAGCCTTCTATTCAATAAAATTAAGTTTTTATGGCTACCCCATATTTAAAAGGAGAAGTAGTTGTCACCTTTTAATAAAAAGAACATCAAATACCACTATGAGGTGAATTGAATTGGCAGAGTAGATGGCCTTAGTAATATCTTTAGGCTTAGAAAAAACAAACCTTTACTTGGCTTCAAAAGAACACACAAGTTTTGAAGAAAAACATGTAAAATAAAATGAAGGTTTCTTTGAAAAAAGACAGCATCAACTGAACTTGATAATTTATTTCTCCAACAAACAGTTGAAGGCTTGCTATGCTTCAGGAACCATAAACTCAAGTTCATGAGGATTTCCAAGTCTAATGCAGAAAAAGAGACAAGAAGTTCTCAGGTCTTCAATAGAGTGGACCACATCTCATCCATGTATTCTTGATACCTAGTACTATTCCTGAAATACAATAGACACTCAATAAATGTTGGGTAAATTAAATATAACATTGTTATATTAAGTTATATACAAAAATGCGAGGAAGTACATAGGAGAGAGAAGCAAACAGCAGTAGGTCATGAAAAGCTTCACAGAAGATGAAGCATTTAAATTAGGTCTTGAATGATTGGGAATTTGAAGTCAAGTCATCAGAAATATCATGCGCAAAGGATAGAAAAATGAAAGACCATGTTGGTTAAGACAACAGCAACTTCAGGTGACTTTGGGTAAAATGCGTACTTGAAAGAGTAGGCACTCAATAAATATTGCTCGCTACCTTAATGAAGGAAGAGAATTGGAATAATCAGCCTAGAAAAGTTAAGTTTATGTTAGTAGTGAATCTTATGCCATTTAAAGAATGCTAGAATATATCCTTTATGTGGTGTTGAACGATGCCATGTTTTTATACAGGAAAATGTAATTAGAGGTGAATTTAAGACACAGAACTCTTGTAACAACAATAAAAATACATTGAGGTTGAAAAAGATTGAACTCTGATAGCCCGGACCAATTTGGAAGCTACTGCGATGGCTTCCAAACAATTGAAATAGGGAGGAGAAAGCAGAAACAAGTGCTAGTCTAATCAAACCATTGAGAATGGAAGTGTGTGTGTGTGTATGTGTGCGTGTGTGTGTGTGTGTATGTGTGTGTGTGTGTGTGTGTGTGTGGTTGTAGCTCCAGTTTTCCTAGGACCTACAATCCAGGTTGAAAGGAAAGGGAGAAAAGCAAGAGACGGGCAAATGAGAAATGAAGGACAGAGACCAGGCAGAGATTCACGTGAAAGTTTATTTGTCAAAGCTGACAAATAAAGGCCATCTCTCTATAGGAGAGAGAGATCCAAGATGTTCGGGTGTTCAGCTTTTGTGGGGTAGGGGTTTGGACTTGTAGTTGTGGCGCTATGGGTTAGGCTGGGGATACTTGCATCAGAGCTAGGGGGGTGGGAATAGTATGGGATTGTCTTAGGTCAATGGCACCATGGGGCTTTCCAGAGCAAAGGGGTCGTATCCTTCTGGGATTGACTTAGGGTTATAGCATCATGGGGTAGGTCACTAATGGAGGTGGGGGGAGTTCTGGTAAAAGAAGGTACAGGAAAGTGAAACTTATTTCATAAGATGGTGGTTTACATTTAAGATGGCTGCTCAGATGTTAAATCAATACCCTAAACAGGTCATATAATAATATTTAAATAAAAGACTTGAAATTGGACCTCATCCAATTAGCCTCATATTGTTTCTTCCTGGTTCAAGGATATTTCTATGCTGTTTCATGTGTTCTAACAAATGGCAGTGATTACCTACTTCTGTAGAGTAATGTTTTCTGTTTTCCCTCAATATAGTGAACTGGTTCTCTAGTTGAGCAAGACCTCTTTAAGACAGCTTTTGCTTCTGTTTCATCTCTTGATTTTTTACATTCCTTTTGTGGACCTCAGATACCTATGGCAATACTGAGACAACTCTGAAACTCCTGATATTTGCATGCCTATTCTTCCCCTCTAGTCCCGGAAATGCCACCATGATGATATAAGAAAATACATTCCCTAGCACTTGTGTGGTGGCCATGGAAGCATGTCTTTTAGGTCTCCATTCAAGAGAATCTGTTGCTGGGAGCATAGTTGATTGACAGCCTCTAGCTGCTGTATCTTTAGATCCACTATGGCATTTATGCTAAGGTTATGCTTCCTAAAGGTTTTTCTTAGTGAATGACTGAGCATGGCACTAGAGCTGGTTTCTTTCTGCCCAGCACAGGACTTCTCTAATGGCAGCCCTTTCTCAGTGAAACTCCTCTAACTTGGCCAAGATTTTCTTAGAACAAGTGTATAGTTTGAAAAATCTTCCTGTATTGTGTTCTGAAGGCTCTACCTGCCTATTTCTGTTCTCTTCCTCTTAATCATTTATAGGTGTTTTTCCCAATACATTTCTCATATGTCTAAATATTGTTTGGGTATTTGGTTTTTGGAAGACTTGAATTGACACAAGAACAGAAATCAGTTACTAATATTTTAGAAATAACATTTTATAATGTTTTGAGACTCTTACCATGTACCAGGCAAGTTTCAAGTACTATGTAAGTGCTGACTTGATCCCACAATAATCCCAGCAGCCATGTTCCCCACTTTACAAATGAAGAGACATGGAGGTTAATAACATTATAGGTATAAACTGGCTGCTTTGTGATTCCAACCTGTGGTCTTAATCACTATGCTGTTAGTATAGTGGTGGAATAAAAAAAAGTCTCACCTGAATATTACTAGCTTGGTGCTTACAGATTTGGGGAAAGAAATCCTACTATCTGTGTTGTCTTTTCCAAAAAATTCAGGTTGGCAGTTTACATAGGCACTTTTTAGAAGCAAACTCAAATCTTTCTGAAGAAACTCACTTTAAATTCAGCCCTTAAATAAATCTCATATACAAAGTTCCAATAAGCATGAATTTGTAATAAAAATATCATAAAACACACAAAAATATGTATTTTAAAAATGAAAGTCATAATTTTAAATGGGAATAAATGGAGCTAATACATTCCTATGTAAAAATTAAACACAATCAATAGTTTGACAATAAGAAATAAAAATCAAAGTAAGAATTATAGACAATTTTTCATAAAAATTTCATTTTCAACAAATGGAAACACTTATTACTTTTGTTTTTTGTGAAAATATCAATATGGAATGGTAATGAGAAGCAATAGAAGTGATAAAATTCAATGCTTAGAAATTTTCAGAAAATATACCCTTTAGTGGTATTTTAATAATCATTTAATAAAATTTATTCTTAAGAATAAGTCATAGGCTGTGGTTGTGGCTCATAGGTAGAGCACTACCCTAGCATGTGTGAGGCGCTGGGTTAGATCTTCAGCACCACAGAAAAATACTACCTAAAAAAAAAAATGTCTACCTAAAAAAAAAAAAAAAAAAGAAAAAATCTAAAATAAAATAATAAATATTTTTTAAAAAAGAATAAGTCATAATTTTGTATTTATATTTGTGGAAGCTTTGAGAATGATGGCTGTAAAAAATCAAATACTCATGAGTCTGGTGTAACTAATTAATGAAATGCTCTTTGCAAACAAAGTAAATTCAGAAGAATTCATGTCGCAGTTCTAACACCAAGATAAACATTTGCACCAGAGCAATCTGATTTCAGATGTTGCATCAAATACCAAGTTGAACATTTCACACTGTATTTATAGACCTTCAAAGAGACTAAATTATGCATGATTTATTGTAACTTTGAGGTGGCACCCCTCATGTAGTGTTAGCAGCAATACTTATTGTGGGACACATATAAGTATTAAAATAAAATTATAAATTTGAGAGACTGTTTGTTTTAAGGCCAAGATCCTCATATTTTCTAGCAAATAAGAATCAAAGCACTGTACATTAAGCAATCAAATAATGGTAAATGAAAATATTCTCATGATAATTTCTTCCAGAGTTTCTCACTACAAAGATACTTGTTTTCTCCAGGCTAAATTGACAAATACTCTGGTACAATTGAAAGCATGAGTTTTTTTCTTATTTTTTTCTCCCTTTTTTGGGCCTGATTTCTGCAGATGCCTTCTGTTTAGGGCTTCAGCTGAAAACAGCAACACAGGCCCAGATTTCATCCTGAGACTATGGATGCTCTAACATTAGATCCCAAAGCCATACCACCAACAGTGACTAGTTCTAAAAATGATGGAGCCATTCCTGTCCATGTGGCAAAAACGTGGGAAGAAGGGGCTTTTCTGCTAGGAAAATGAAGACTTGCCTGAGGAGTTTCAGAGAAGACAAGACCAGCAGCCTGTCTGGCAGCCCTAGGCCACCCAAATCAGGGTATCACATGGGGTGAGGGGCAGGGAGAGAGGGAAAGAAAATGGAATGAATGAATGAATGAATGGATGATCAGGGCTGTGAGAACTGCCTGATACTGTTGTGGTTGGTGTTCCTTGCTCTTCAGAAGGCTTGGAAGTTTTCTCGAGGGAGCCCATTGTCAATGCAGACCTTTGTGCTAGGAATGCAGAAAACAAAGAAAGTAGAAGAGAAAGTTGAAGATTCTACAGATACTAAATAAATGGGATTTCCAGGAAAAACTTTATAAGTGGAGACACCAAAAGAGCAATTTGTAAAGTTCCAAAGAAAATGGGAGCATTTAAAGTATTCTCTGAGAGAGGCAGTGTGGCAGTGTGCATGAATGATGGATTCTCCATCTGCTTCCATTTTCCCTCGGATATGGGATTCTAGGATCACAGTTGAACTCCTCATGGAATCCTTCACCCAAAAGAAATCTGAGTCCATGGATGAGGCCCCAAGGCTCTTGAGACAGGAAATGAAGGGCACCCAAGGGGAAATGAAACCAAGAAGACTGCTTTCCTCTCTTCTGTTTTCTCTGCCATACCTTATGGCTGGTTAGAATCATGTGTTCTAGATTTTAGTATTTCCTGATTTGGTGGCATTGGGTTTTGTTTGGAAATCAAACAAGTAATTGATGCTTACATTGTAAAGTGCTGTATCGGTAGTTGCACTGATTTTGGAATCTAATTGTGTTTTGTATTTGTGTGTGTATGTGTTAGTGTGAGGCTTGCACTCATTTTTATTATCATATTGAACCTTTGGCATTTAGGAAAATTAAATACATGAAATTTTGGGGGTCAGAGAAACTTGATTTTGTAGGTATTGAAGTTGTGATGTTAACTTCAGTAGAAGAGGAGGGGACTTATTTTAGCATTGTCAGTTATTTAAACCTATCATTCCCCCCTCACCCACTGTTTCCCAAATATGGGTCACTTTCTGCAGTATTATTAATAGTATCTTTATGGTGAGGAGTTCTTCTTGCACAGTTTCTTGGATTTTTTTTTAAAATCTGTGATTGTTTATTCTTAAATGCCTGAAGATAAATGTGCAATATGATATTTCCATAATATTTTCCATTGGAATAATAATGTGGCATTAAGTGTCATACGGATGGGGTTCAGAACACATTACCCCAAATTATGGCACATTGGTATTTGAGAAAAGGACAGAAACTCAAAGGTCTCCCCCCCTTCCGTTTCTTCTCCCTTGAAGCAGATAATAAAATCTGTGTTCCAAAGATCTCCTCTCTGTACCTGGAGGAAAAGAACATAGGCAGACAGACACTAAGAAGAATCTGAACAAACAGGCCTTGTTAAATCTCCTTAGTTTATTACCTTTGGATCATACCCTCTTGGTTTAATCATACTTCTGTCTATTCTTTATTAACATCAGTATAAAAATGCACAAGTTTTCCTGTTTCTTTGGGTGTTCATTTCTTAAGTCTCCTCATCTCATATAAAACTTAATTTTTTTAAGAGAGAGAGAATTTTTAATATTTATTCATTTATTTTTTGTTTTTTCAACAGACACAACATCTTTGTATGTGGTGCTGAGGATCGAACCTGGGCCACACGCATGCCAGGCGAGCGTGATACTGCTTGAGCCACATCCCCAGCCCTTAAATTTGTATATTTTTTTCTGTTGTTAATCTGTTTTTTGTTATGGGGACCTTAGTCATGAATTTGCAATAAATGAGGAAAAGATGTTACTTTTGTTGGTCCTCTATTATACCAAGTAGCTTATTTCTGATAGTTTTAGGAAAACAGTTTGGGAAACACCAACCTATGAAAAGGGGTTTGGCCATTGGTTCATACACTGGAGTTTTAGGTAAAATCTTCATAGTAATAAAGAAGGCACATTTACCTGGCTTTGGGCTCTGTGCCTGTATCTCTTGCGTATTTTGTAATGGTAGAGATTAGAGAGGGTAAGGACAGGTTGGAGGGAGGGAAAGGAAGGGAAAGAAAAGCTAAGCTATAAAAGGGCAAGATGTAGGCATTTAAAAATCTTGCATTCTGGCCAAATACTTTTACAGTTTCACTTTTCACACAGCTTTTTGAGTCAGAAAGATCTAGGTTGATATCAACGCTGTACTAGCTATCAACAAGATGACAATGTGAATGTTGCCTTCCTTTTAAACTTTATTTTCCTGCTGTATAAAATTAGGGGAATATAACTAACTCATTCAATTATTTTAAGAATAACCAATGACCTATCTGAAACATGATAAGCAATTAGGAGGTATTTTTTTTTAATTTCTATTTCTTTAAAAACATTTTTTGTAGTTGTAGATGGACAGCATGTCTTTATTTTTATTTGTTTATTTTTATGTGGTGCTGAGGATGGATCCCAGTGCCTCACAAAGGAGAGGCAAGTTCTCTACCACTGAGCTACAACCCCAGCCCCAACCGGGAGGAATTTGTTGAACAAACGTACCTAGTTTTGTGATAACTATATAGTCTTCAACAAATGGAAACACTTATGATTGCTGCCATCATTATGAGCTCTGAATCCCAAATATCAAGGAAGACAGAAACAGAAAGCACATCAGTGTTAAATACACACACACACACACACACACACACACACACACACACACTCATTGAGCCTAAATTTTGGACACACTTATGGAGATTTTTCAAAGTTTTCAACACATCAATGCCAGAGAAACCTTTCCAAAGCTCAATATGCCAGTTTGCTCTTTAAAACATTCGATATTTGTTCATTAAAACAGCAATGAACCCCATCAATAATCTGATGACAATTATGGACATCTTCCTAGAAAATTACATATATGATCATATACAGATTTCCCCTACTATTTTAAGAAATTTTTGGACACCAAAGTCCATTATAAACTATGTATGGCTCATGGATATAGACCAGCATTTTAAAATCTTGACATTTAAGAACCTTTATGACAATTGTATCTATGATAGCTATAATAACTTTACATTCCACCCTACCCTTACTCTTATCATGCACAGAACTATCTTTGTGGGAAAGGATTTACCTGTAATCTTCCCCAAATGCCTGAGCCAGATGCATCTTGTCTCCCAATCTTGTCTGACACTGTTGCTCCTCCCTGCGATGCGTCCTTAGCATTCCCTGGTATCTAATTCCCATACCCTCTTTAAAGGTCATTTCAATTTCACATACTCTCTGAATCCTCTCCAATCAACTCTGACCAACAAAACCCCACACTCTCCTCTGTGTCCTCTTAAGGGAACTCTTCTGTAGACATCTTCCTTCACCCATCAGAAGGTTTATGGCTGACATCTCTATGACAAAACCAACTAAAACAAAACCCTGATAAATAAGAGGATAACAACACATTTATTTAATGATAGTTTTAACTGATGTAGAAGCCTTCAGAAATGAAGACCCAACAAATGAGGAAAATGTTTATTTTTATGCTTAGGTTTAATGGATGGTTGTGTAGGAAAGGGGAAGATTTAGCAAGGCCTATTCATCCAGATTCTGCTTTGTAACAAGTTGGGGTGTCTCATTCCTTCCTTCAAGGTATAGAGTAGTATACCTCTCACGTGATCTTCAAGAGAGGACAGAAACTCTTGTTTCTGGGCTTCCATTTCCTTCGGCTTAAATACTCAATATTTCAATGTGCAGTATTTGGTGGGCATTGTATTCTGAGTCTTGGAATTGCCTTTATCACTCCTTATAATTTTGATAATTAACGTGTTCTCTTTCATTAGACTTTTATACATACATGTCCTCCGTAACTAGATTGTAAACTCCACAATGACAAGGGCTGTATTTTATGCATTCTGACTTAGGAGTGAAATACTATAGGTCATACATAATGCCATGTTTCTTCAGATTATAGTGAAATCTTCCAGAAAATTACCAAAATTTAGCTTAATTTTCCACATAAGTACATGGAAAATCACTGACACAAGCATGGATGTAAAAACAAAAGGACACTTTTTTAAAAAAAGTTTAAGGGTCCTGGAATTTTGGGCAAACCACAACCAATTACCACTAGATGGAGGTAGTGATTTTCTTAGTCAGAGAATTTGAAGCTTTTCATTTGAAGAATCACAAATGCTTGCTCAGGCATTGATGGTTATTGTTAACAATTTACCATATTATCAGAATCTTCAAGAAGTTTGAAAAGGTATATCCTCTTTCTCACGCTCCCACCACTAAAAAAGGCAAAAAACAAACAAACAAACAAAAAAAACCCAGCAGATAAAATTAGTGTGTAATGAAACAGGCTAAATCAATGGTTGAAATGTACTTTCAGAAGCAGGGAAAACTTTCATATAATTTAATTACACATTAGCATAATTGATGTCATTTTATAATAAAATAAGCTCAACGTGCTGATGTTTATAGGCTTATAGGCCTGTATAGACTTCATTATCTTTCTGAGCTCTTTTTCTGAATTTATTGCTGTTATTACATGTTTATACCATGACAGCATTTCAGATATCAAGTATGAAAACTTTGCCATTGACTTTTTGTTTTGAGAAGTCCTGCTTCGTGTTCCTTTAAAATGGTAAATTTGAAACTGAGGGGGGGGGAACCTATGTAAGTATGAAAATCACTTTTTACTAAGGGCAAAATTGATATCACTGCAATTGGTTAGAAAGTGAAACCCTTCACCTTTCTACCTTTCTTTCTTCCTTTTTCCTGGGTAAATGTTGTTACTTTTCTATAACTGTTAGCAGAAATGTTAGAATTATCATAAATGAGCTTTTGCGCATGCTGTTATTTCATCTTCTGTAAAAAAATTTCAATCATATTCTTAATGTTTCTGTTTCCAAGCCAACTGTTTAATGCTCAAGGCTTTATTTCAGATTGCAGCTCAGACTATTCATTTATGCTAACAGTAGAGCTTGAACAATACTGTAAATTAAAGAAAATGTAATTTTGGGATTTGTCTTATAATTTACCATTTTCAAAAAGCACTCTCTGGAGAAATTAATAGCTTAAATATTACTGGAATAATGAGGATCAAGTTTGAGGAAAATATAGCTTGAAAGTCTATTACTGAAAATGATGGAAATAGGCATTTTTGTATTGCTATCTGAGCAAATATAATACCATACCATTTATCTCTAATTATCCCTAAGAAAAAGAACAAGAAGCACTGAAAAACAAAGAGTAAAGATTTAAATGGATCTGTTATTCTCCTGGTTTTCCTCGCCTACTATTTCTGTTATTGTAAATATTAACAAAAATCAGCAAATAGAACTAGAAAGTAAAAACAGAAGGCTGATACATTCTTTGGGTCAACAAAGAACTTCTATGCAGCACATCAAAAAATCTTAGGCCTATTATTCTGGGAAAATATCCTCACAGATAATCCAAATGTTCATTTTCAAATCCATTCATGTTCAATGAAGTGTGTGATTTTTCTATTCAAGTTAGAGAAAGCCAGATTGAGAATTTATCTAAATTCAGCTAATTATATTTGGTCAAGCATTGTCCTTGGCACAAATATTCTCCAGATATAAAATTTTTGTTCTTTTAATAAGCTGTGGTTATAGGGAATATTGGCTGCAAAAATAGAAATTTTAATTACCCTGGGATGCAGTGCTATGACTAGACCTTTATATTTTGTTGTTTCTTCCTGTCCAAATAAATGGTTGGGTTATGCAACAAATGTATCCTATAGAGGTAAAACAGGGACAAACAACATGGAATAGTTCTGTGAGATTAATTTGTATCTGAGTTTAGCTTTATAAAGTTTAGAGCTTTGTTTCCTTCTGTACAGTAGTTGGCTTCTGACAGCCACTTACAATGTATGTCTTATGCCACCATCATCATTTGGGCTAGGTGCTTCACCACGACCTTATTAATTTTTAAATTCTAGTACAAGGAATTGACACGTTATCTTGATGCTTTTATATCTGTGATATTGGAACTTTGATTCCTCACTTACCACTGCCTTCCCCAAGTTGTGAGAAAGATTTTCTCTCCTTTATAAGTGCAGGAATCTGAGACAGAAAAGAAGGAGGCAGGATCTTTACACCTCCTCTTGTCAGTCTGGATGATTCATTAAGCTTGGGAGGCTGCATGCCTTCCTATCGATACAATGACATAATCATTACCTGTAAGTTAAATCACTTCACACACCCACTGGCAAAAAATGTAACAATAAAGCTATTTTTATGATTTTCTTCTCAAAGTAATTATATATAGTTGAAAAACTAAACTACACTCAAACTAATGTAACTTCAAACATTACCTTTCCCCTTATGAAACTTCTTACCTTGCACTATACTGAATTTAAAAAAAAAAGGAAAGAAAAATTAGTTATAGTGAAGAGACAAAATATATTTCTCAGATATTTAGTTCAGAAAAATTAACAATTGGAAACAAAAACAATAAAAGGAAGCTGGTAGTATTTGTACACTGTCAGATAATAGTTTCTTGAGAAGCACCCATTGAAACAATGTTAAATATATAAACTTCTTTCAAAATTACTTGAAAAAGATCCAGATTTCCAAGAATAAATATGCTCTTAAAGGGATCATTTTTCTATAATAAATGCAAGCATCAATAAAATTTCCATGAATTAAGGGAAACGAGGATGACTTTCTGGTTTTATAATTAGCTAGCTTTTAAAATTAGTGTGCCTAACTTCTGGGCATCCAAAAGATTTAGTGATAGAAGAGGAAGCCATGTGACCTCAAAGGGCATGGGTTTGAATCCAACACAGGTTGTCACAGAAAGTTGATACCATTTGACAACTGCTTTGTGAAATGAGCTGGTCTCAGTCCAGTGGACAGATGTCCATATCACAAAATGCTCTAATTGGCAGTCTCAGCAGAGGAGCCAAGAATCTAATGGGCCTGGAATCTGAACCCTCTTCTCACTCTCTTGAGGGGTAGACAGAGGTACACTCATAAAGGAAGCTCAGAATTGCTGGTGGCAATCATAAATGCATCTTATGGATAAACAGAGGACTTTGTGTTTCAAAGCTGTCAGTCTAATTTTTCAATATATTTAAGTGCTTTTAATAAAAACTTTCCAAGTTGATGCAAATGTTTATTACTTTCATTGTAAATTTATTATCACAAGCTTATGTGTTATTCAAGAAAAAAAAAACAGTAATTAAAGTGGTAAAAACAGAATTATTTAGGACTTAGTCCAGTATGGGGAAAAAAGACTTTAGAACAGAACTAGGCTCAATTCTGAATACGGCACGGATGAATGAGGAATTATAGCCAAGAAACAGGGTGGGAGCTGGTAGAATGGAAAATTACTAAGAGGAAAGAAACATCAGGGATATGGGGGAATTTGGGTTGAACCAACTTGATAGGATTCTTACTGAAGGCAGGTGGAGGTAATCCCATATTATGTGGGGGTGGCTGGTGGAATAGTAATTTGTTCAGATATCTAGGGTGATGAGATATCAAAGGTGGGGAATTTTTACTAAATTGACCTAGCAGGATTTTCCCCTAAAACCAAGGAATACAAAGACTGACATGAAAGTCCAAATGCTGAGGCCTGGTTGAGAACAGAGTTTAGAGGAGCCTGACTAGGGTTTAGCCAAGGAGGGAGTCCTTATGGAAATAGGACTGCATATCTCATGTGAAATGTGAAATGTGGCTGGTGGTAAAGACTATCACGAGTGAGCTAAAAACATTACACATGCCATGGAAAAAAATTTCGCAAGTAAAATTCAGTAAATACTTAATCTATGAATATTTTGCCGGTGACTCAAAATGGGCCCAATCTGCTGTAGCTTTCTGTGTGCCATAGAAGTGGCCAACCCCAAATCTGGAAATCAAATAGACTGAATCATTGGACATATCCTTCTAGAACTAATGACACAGCAATAGTTATAATAAGGGGTTTTATGCTGGATAATGACAAATGACTGCCTATCTCTAAGAGTATAAGTAGCTATGAGAAAATCTACTGTCCCTACATGCCTAAAATTCCAGGATGAAAGCATTATCTTTTAGCTTTGGTTTTGATTTCTCTGAGAGAGATCGTCTTTCCAGACCGTGGCTCTCAGAACACTACTAGTCCTATAGGTGTTCTGTTAAAAAATAAACAAGGAGACAGGTATGGTGTCACATGTCCGTAATCCCAGTATCTTGGGAGGCTGAGGCAGAAGGATCTCAAGTTCAGCGGCAGCTCAGTAAAAGCAAGGTGCTAAGCAACTCAGTGAGACCCCGTCTCTAAATAAAATACAAAATAGGGCTGGGAATGTGGCTCAGTGGCCGTGTACCCCTGAGTTTAATCCTTGGTACCCACAAACAAACAAACAGAGAAAAACAAAAATAAAAACAAGCACAACTCTTCCAACTCTCCAAACCACTAAATACCTCCAAACCACTAAAAAACAGGAAAAACAAAAATACAAACAAGCACAACTCTTCCAACCCTCCAAACCACTAAATACCTGAGATGTTGTGTCTGTGGGGGAGGGTGATTCCATGGTCACATGACTTTGGGAAAATTTGGTTAGATGATATTTAATAGATTTATTTATGCAAAATTCAGGGCTTTTGCCATACAAATGAGTGTGTTGACTCTCAAAGAAGAATATCTATCATTTCATATAACACCTATTAACATTGTAAAAAACTTGTATTTCAAGAAATACAAATTGAAAAATGCTCTTCTTAATCAAAGTTATTGTACCCAAATATTCAGTTATTTCTCGATAGGAGGATTTTCAAAGGAAAGGCAGAACATAAGCAGAATATTTTACCCAGAATTACAGTCTAATTGTTTTCCCCCCACAATTTTGCTGACATCAAAACACTGTTATAAAATAAGCCTTCTTCAGAATGTAAAATGACTTGCTCTTTGAGAAGTTCAGTAAATTCTCGGTAGTGTGCTGTTTTTGGTAAACTATTCTCAGTAAATCTTGGGGATGGTATAATATCCTGCTATCAATTTTCTTTGAAACATTAATTAGATAAGAAAGCAAGGTTCAAGTTCTTTAGTGCCTTTTCTCTTTAAATTTGCTGTGTTTCCTTCTCTTTCTGAGAGTGTCATGCCAGGCGAGGCAGTAAGAAAATTTTGGAACTATACAATTATACAAGAGTACAGAGAAGTGTAACCCCAATGGTGAGTTAAAGTGAAACTAGGTTGCCTTGATTGACTTACTATACCTGCAAGGCTAAGGCCTGTGGTTCTCAGCCTTGGCTATAAGGTAGTTTTTTTTTTTTTTTTTTTTTTTTTAATAAAACAACAACAAAATCCCCCACTGGTGCCTGGGTCTTATCCTCAGAGGTTTGAGTTTAATTGATTTAGGGATCAATTAAAGCATTGAGATTTCTTAAATCTCCCAGGAAGTTTTGCATGCAGCTTACACTGTGAACCACTGCCTGAGAAGGACATAGATATCACAAGTCTTGCCCATGTTGTTATACACTTCTGATGACACCTCTAACATGCCCAACTAGCTTTAGATCTGTTATTTTTTGAAAGTGTGTTTTAGTTGTTAATGGACCTTTATTTTTTATTTATTTATACATGGTGCTAAGAATCAAACCCAGTGCTTCACACATGCTTGGTAAGTGGCTCTACCACTAAGCCAAAACCCCAGCCCCTAGATCTGTTATTTAAGTTTTTTTCCCCCCTTTCAGTACTGGTGATTGAAACTAGAATACATCCACTGAACTCTGAGCTACATCTCCAGATCTTTTGATTTTTATTTTGAGTCAGGGTCTTAGTAGTTTTCCCAGGCTGGTATTGAACTTGTGATCCTCCTGCCTTAGTCTCTGAGTTGCTAAGCATACAGGTGTGTACCACTGCACCTCATGGCTACTTATAAGTTGGTCAGAGCTGGGGGGTATAGCTTAGTGGTAGAGTGTTTGCCTAGCATGTGCAAGGCCCTGGGTTTGAGCCCCAACTTTGCAAAAAGATAATAAATAAATAAAAATAAAAGTTAATTAGGATATTCAAGAGGGATCTAATCAGTGCTAGAACCACTTGATGGTCCAAGCTTTGGCATACAGGCCACGCTCTATTCACCATCACAGGCATACTTGCATCAAGAAGCAGGGAGCGAATGAAAGAAAAACCTTTGGCTAAAAGTCACTGAACTTTTCTCATTTTCAAAAGATAAAATATCTTTAATATATTATCATTTGATATGCAAAATGTACCTAGACTATAACAACCAGGAAACTATCAAAGATATCAAAGCAAAAACCCTCTCCTAATTTGGAAGCCAATATATTTTTATTTGTGAGAGTGCTTGAGAATACTTCTATTATCTATGTGCCAATTCACACTATGCTATAATGTAAAGATTCAGGGACAGAGAATTATCATATATATGTATGTTATGAAATAACTAACAGTAATATGTGTGTAGTAGGGAAGAAATACACTGAAATGGTATCAAGCCAGAACTAGTCTGAAACTAATCATCACCTGTGGAAAATGGGATTGAGTTCCTACTGATCCCAATCAAAGTGGAATTTCTTTCCTATCAGGTATAATACAATAGAGACAATTACAATTTTTCCTCTGTTGATAGGAATTTTTTGAGATAGAATTCATTTCATGTTCCTATGTTTGTAGTGCACAAACCTGTCATGGTACTATTATTCTTTCTATAGAGACTATTGTAAAATCATTGCTATATGAAGAAGATTCAAAGAATATAGAGCCAAGAAATGTAGGAGGAAAGTATTACAGAGCTGCATCAGGCAGTTCACAAAATTATTATATTTTTTCTGGTATTTGAGATTTTTATAGCATTTTTCAGCTTTCAAAATTTTTCAAGGGGTTGGAATTGTGGCTCAGTGGTAGAGGGCTTGCCTAGCACGTTCGAGACCCTGGGTTTGGTATTCAGCACCACATAAAAATAAAAAATAAAATAAGTTATTGTGTCCAACTACAACTAAAAAATAAATACTAAAAATTTCAATGTTTTGCTTTTATTAAAAACAAGTATTTGCTTTCATACTTAAATTTATATTATTTTAATTAAATATGGCAACTCCAGATTATATAAGCTTTAAGTATCACAAAACCTGGATCCATTCTTGATATATTGCTTATTAAATGAGTTAAAGGAGTATTCTCTTGTATGTTTCCAGTATGTTCATCTGGTATACATTAGGCAAAAACAAAATAGAAAATAATTCTCTCTGTCTCCTTCTTTTCCTCCCTTCTTCCCTCCCTCTCCAATTTAAGGGAAATCTCTAGTTGATGAAAATTAACATTAAAAGAAGAACTCAAACTATTATTATTTGCCGATGACATGATTCTGTATTTAGAAGATCAAAAACATTCCACCAGAAACTTGTAGAGCTAATAAACTGTTTCAGGAAAGTATCAAGGCATAAAATCAACCCCCATAATGCATAAATAATATGCATTTCTATACATCAGTGATAAATCCTCTGAAAGAGAAATTAGAAAAACTACACCATTTGCTATAGCCCCCAAACAACAACAACAAACAACTTGGGATCAATCTAACAAAAGAGGTTAAAACCTCTACAATGAAAACTATAGAACACTAAAGAAAGTAATTGAAGAAGACCTTAGAAGATGGAAAGATCTCCCATGTTCTTGGATAGGAATTAATATTATCAAAATGGCCATACTACTAAAAGCACTATACAGATTTAATGCTATTTCCATTAAAATCCCAATGCCATTCTTCATAGAAATAGAAAAAATAGTTATGAAATTTATTTGGAAAAATAAGACTCAGAATAGCCAAAGCAATACTTAATAAGAAGAGTGAAGCAGGAGGCATCACAATACCAGAACTTAAACTATACTATAGAACTATAGTAACAAAATCAGCATGGTATTGGCACCAAAATAGACCTTAAACTGATAGTACAGAATAGAAGACACAGACAAACTCATATAAATAAAGTTATCTCATACTAGACAAAGGCATCAAAAACATACATTGGAGAAAAGATAGTCTTTTCAACAAGGGGTGCTGGGAAAACTGGAAATCCATATATAGCAAAATGCAACTGAACCCTTATCTCTCACCCTGCACAAAACTCAACTCGAAGTGGATCAAGGACCTAAGAATTAGACCAAAGACCCTGTGCCTACTAGAAGAAAAAGTAGGCCCAAATCTCTATCATGTCAGCTTAGGAACTGAATTTCTCAACAAGAGTCCTAAAGTGCAAGAAGTAGAATCAAGAATCAATAAAAGGGATGGTATCACACTAAAAAGTTTCTTCATAGGAAAGGAAACCATCAAGAATGTGAAGAGAGTGCCTACAGAATGGGAGACAATCTTTACCACATGCACCTCAGAAAGAGCACTAATCTCCAGGATACATAAAGAACTCAAAAACTTAACACCAAAAACCCAAATAACTCAATCAATAAATTTGCACAAGAACCGAACAGACACTTCACAGAAAAGAAATACAAATGATCAACAAATATATGAAAAAATGTTTAACATCTCTAGCAATTAGATTACTAATTAAAATTACTCTGAGATTTTATATCCAGGCAGAATGGCAGTTATCAAGAATACAAGTAACAAATGTTGGCAAGAGTTTGGGAAAAAGGGTATATTCATGCATTGCTGGTGGGATTGTAAATTGATATAACCACTCTGGAAAGCAGTATGGAGATTCCTTAGCAAACTTGGAATGGAACTACCCTTTGAACCAGTTATCCCACTCCTTGGCATACACCCAAAGGACTCAAAATCAGTATAGTATAGTGACATGGTCACATCAATGTTTATAGCAATTTAATTCACAATAGTTAAACTATGAAACTAACCTAGGTGCCCTTCAACAGATAAATGGACAAAGACAATGTGGTATTTATACACAATGGAATATTACTCAGCCATTAAGAAAAAATGAAATTATGGCATTTGCCAGTAATTGGATGGAAACAGAGACTATCATGTTAATTGGAATAAACCAATCCCTACAAAACAAAGCTTGAATATTCTCTCTGATATACAGATGCTAACACACAATAAGGATGATGGGTAGGAAAGAATAGAAGTTCACTGGATTTGAGAAAGGAGAATGAAGGGAAGGGAGAGGGATAGTATAGGACAGATAGTAGAATGAATCAGACATGACTTTTCTATATTCATATATGGATATACCACCAGTGTAACTCCACATCATGTCTCACTACAAGAATGGAAAGCTATACCCATGTATGTATAGTATATCAAATATATTCTATTGTCATATATAACTAAAAAGAACAAATAAAAAATTTTAAAAATAATGAGTTGAAGTCCTATTCCCAACATGATGGAATTAGGAGGAGTGGGCGTTTGTGAGGAGACAGATCATGAGGAATGTATGCTCATTAAAGGGATTAAGCTCTAATAAAGGAGACCCAAGAGAACTACCTTGTCCCTTTTTCCACTTGAGGACCCAGCAATAAGTCAGCATCTATGTATCAGAAAATGGGCCTCACCAGACACTAAATCTGCTAGTTCTTTGATCTTAGACTCTGCAGACTCTAGCAACATGAGAAATAAATTTCTGTTGTATAAAATCCATTTAACCTCAGGTATTTTGTTATAGCAGTCCAAATGGACTTAGACGTTGGCTGATGACATTATATTCTGCTGTGCCCCTCCCCTGACTCAAGCAATGGCAAAACCCTACTGAGGTGGATGGCACAAGTATGTTTCTGGGAATGGGCTGGTTTGTTTTTGTATTCCTTTAATAAGTATAGTTGTGACTTCTCATATGACCATTAAGTATGAAGGAAAAAACATGACTTTCCCAATTAATGCAACTACTTCTAAAGGATAGATCTGTTTGCTCTAAATGCAATGATTCAGCTGTGTAAATTGTTAATGTTTAATGAAAAAACCTCCTGTAGGAAAAACAGTCAAGGAAGTTTTTGAGAAGTTAAATTAAAATCTAGAGAAGAAGAATTAATGTTAAGAAGACAGATTAGTACTTGGTACTGGGCAACTTGTTCTTGTTCCTGTGCACAATGTTTTGTGCTCTTACTCTTGTTTGAATAAAATTAATAGCCTCTCTTTTCAAGTTAACCACTTGCCATAATCATGGCGCTGATTCTAGTCAGTAAGTCAAGAAAGAATAGTCAAGGTATAGGCCAATAGTCTGGGACATTTCTAACTACTATTAAAAACTTACTAAGCAGAAACAGCTCAAAGCAAAATGTGAACTGAAAGGAAAAATGCTTGCTTATGCATAAGCCAAGATACATTCTTCTTATCTAATTGTAGCTATGATTTTGTTTCTTTGAATAATGATTCCTGTTTTGTAACCACAAAGTACTGTGAGCCTGCCAAAATGAAAAGTATATATGATCAACTTCACAAGTAAAGATTGGGATTCAGCACCTTCACTTTGGTGTCTGTGTTGTTTCTCCACCCCCTTTCGCTGACTCCTCACCATCAGTTTGTCTCCTGAGACCCCCTGTTAGAGCTGGACTCCGACAATATTCTTCTAGGTAATAAAATAAAATAGTGAAGGACTAATGAAGTGGTATAACATGTATCCTTAGGTATTAGTAAAAGACTGTTAATTTGATGAGAATTTTAAAAACTAACAACTTGTTGAATGCTAAATTACAAATCATCTTTTTAGGAATCAACAATGATAAAGTTTCCATAAGAATCTATTGTCCCCAGAGCCCAAAATACTAAAAATGCCTGTCATAATTGGCATAGACTAGGAAACAGAAAAAAAAAACACAACAAAACTTACCTCCTAATAGAAGTACAGCAAATCCATATCTGGAAGGTTGTGTGCATACCTTGTTTTTGTATCTCAAAAAAGACAGTTATAATCTAGATAGTGACAACTAACTAAGCAGAGTAACTAACTTAAGATTTGAAAAAGGGACTGGAGTGGTAATGTTTGCCTAGCATGTATGAGGTCCTGGGTTTGATCCTCAGCATAACATAAAAATAAATAAATAAAATAAAGGTATTGTGTCCATTTACAACTAAAACTTTTTTAAAAAGAAAACAATGTAATATTAAAAAAAAGACTTGGAAGGAAAAGCAAAACTAATTTTTTCTGGAAAAATGAAAATCTAGAGAGGGTAACAATAAACTTTGCAAAATAATAAGAGGTATGAATAAAATAATCTGAATTTAATTAATTATAATCATGATACATTAATCTAATGACTAATTTTCTGGGGCTTTCTTTCATTTTGAGCTTTATCCTGTTTTTATACTATACACACTCCCCTTTGACATAATCTAAAATAAAATGTTCTATTAAAAAATTGTTCATTGCACTTAGTGAGTTTAAAATACTTACTGTATTATAGCAACTGAATAAGATGCACTATAAACATGACCTTGTCAAGTTTTTGGATGACTGACCTCCTGCTTCTTTATTTTTTTCATTGGTGTTGGTGGTAACATGATCTCTCTCGTCACCCGTACTATAAACCTTGGCATTGTACTAAGTTACCCCTATGGCTAGAAAATTCAGTTGGTCACCAAATCCTTCCATGGAATTTTTTTTCTGGAATTATCCTTTGCATGTTCATGCTCACTGCTCTAATTCAAGCTCTTATTATCATTTGGACTACTGCAGTAGGTTCCCAGCAATCTTGTTGCTTTGGAATAATGGAATCCAGGAGTTGGCAAACACTATGGCTCATGGACTAAATCCAGTTGCTGTTTTCTGTAAATAAGGTGTTTTTTGGAACTATATACAATATACATATATAAAATATATATGTAATATGTAATATATGTAATATACTGTATATATTATATATATGTTAGTTGTAGATGGACACAATGCCTTTAATTTATTTATTTATTTTTATGTGGTGCTGAGGATTGAATCCAGTGCCTCAGGTGCTAGGTGAACACTCTACCACTGAGCCACAACCCCAGCCCTCTAAATAAAGTTTTAATGGAACACAGCCATGACTATTCATTTACATATTACTTATGGCTGTTTTCATGCCTCAACAGAGAGGTGAGTAGTTGTAAGCCCCAAATATATTATGCGAGATATCTATCTATCTATCTATATGTATTTAATAGACAAAGTTTTGCTAGGCTCTTACATAATCTATTATCTATGCAATCAGAGTGATATTTCAAAAACTTAAATCTAATTGTGTTATTATTGTTTAAAATATGGCACCAATTTCTCATCTTCTATCACAGGATAAAGTTCAGATACTTTTGTACTAAGTATAATTGCCAAGGCTCTTGACTACTTTTCTAATTTCATTTCACCCCTTGCTTACTGCATCTGTTACAATAAAGTACCTCCATATATCGTGATATTTCTCCTCAAGCCCTTGCTTTTTGTAAATATAGTCATCTTTCCAGGTTATACACAACAGTTGATGTTTATGTAGACATTCTAGATTTCTCCAAAAGTTAAGTATTTCCTTCCTATAAATTTATCATTTCTTCCTCTTTGTTACCATTAATACTCATTTTAATTTGTTGACATTTTAAACTTGGTCTTTGCTTATAGATTATAAGACCTGGAGGAGCTGGACAGTATCTTATTTATTCTAGTGTCCCTTCTCCTTGCATACATTTGTATATAAGAAACACTTTTGAGACAGTTGCTGAATAAATGAACTTTATAGCTCAATGTTCTGTGAATGAAATCTCATATGACCCCTGGAGAAGTGAACTTTTTGCCATAAAGATGAAAAAACAGGGGCTAGGGTTGTGTTTCAGTGGTAGAGTGCTCACCTAGCACGTGTGAGGCACTGCGTTTGATCCTCAGCACCACATAAAAATAAATAATAAATAAAATAAAGGTATTGTGTCCAACTACAACTAAAAAAAATTTTTAAAAAAGATGAAAAAACACTATTGATTTCTCTTATGTCAAAATTTGCTGAGTCTGTAACTGTAAAACAGAAAATCACCTCTTCCTTATAAATTTATATAGTAGAAAAATGAAAATCAATTTTAGTTTTTTTAAATCAGAAGAATGAAAAGTTTCTAACATGAGAAAAACAAGAAAATTATTTTATAACTAAATATGATTATAGACATACTATTATTTGAATTAAATTATATTATTCAAAATTGAATTAAAGGAAAGTCTCAATTTGGTTTCATAACATCAAATGACTGATTTTTCATTTGCTAACAGAGTGAACCAACTATACAGAATAATGTTAGGACTTTTCATACAAAGGTACGATTAAAGGCTCTGAATCTAGATAATCAGCAGATGTAATGAATACACATATTAGAGCACATAAAGCAATATCACACAGTAAAAATTCATGCAACAGTCTAATATAATAACATAAACAAAAGAGCAGACTGTGAAAACAGATATTAGATTCAGGTTTTAGAAATAGTAGAGTAGTTTAGCCAGAACAGAAAACAGTTACATATGGGCAAATAGCCTTCATAGTGTCTAGTATATAATAAAAATACTGGATATACAAAGATGTAGAAAAATGTGATCCATAGGAGAAAAAACAGGTATTAAAATCTAGTGTCAAAATGATTCAGCTGCCACAATTAAAAAATAAAGACTTTAAGATTGCTATTTATAATACATTCAAAAGCTTAAAGAAAAAAACAAGGCATCAGATGGAAAATTTTAGCAAAGAACTAGAAACTTTTTTTAAAAAAAGAACCAAACAAAAATTCCAGAATAAAACATGTATTAAACTAAAATGAAATGTTATTAGATAGTAATAAAAGCAGATTAAAAGTGGCAGAAAAAGCATCAAGAGAATGGATCTAGAAATTATTATTTTGAAGGGCACCGAGGAAAAAATTTGGAGGAAAATGAAGAGTCTCAGATGCATGAGACAGAATCATGAGGTCTGAGAATATGCATAAATGGATTTCCAGAGGAGAAAGAACGAAGAACAAGAAAACACAACCACTTTGAAACATCATGACATAGTGGTTAAAAAGTTTTAAAAATTTAAAGACATAAGCTCATGGTTTCAAGAAATAACAACCCTGCAAAAGAATTAGCACAAGGAAAACTGCACCTCAGCACATCACAGTACAAATTTTAAATCAGAGAAAGCTTTGGAAACAGCCAGAGAAAAACATAATATATTCAAGGAAATAACAGTTGACATTCTTATTCCACTGCCTTTGCAACCAAAATGACTGAGGTCAGTTAACAATGGAACATCTTTAAAGCACTGAAAGAAAGAAAGGAAGAAAAAAGTCAGCCAGAATTCTAAAACTGGAGAAAATTCATCAAAATTGAAGGTAAAATAGTAACATTTGAAGAGAAACAAAAACAGATTTGTAGCTGTTCAGGCTGTAAATCAGAAATGCTAAAGAAAATTCTTTAGGTTGATGGGAAACAAAGACAACTGTAATTTGTATGTATAGGAATGGATGAAGAACATTAGAAATAATAAGTATAAATGTTTTATTTGAGTGAATATAAAAGATTATATAGGAGCTGGGGTTCAGTAGTTCAGTAGTATAATATATGCTTAGCATGTGTGAGATCATAAAGGCTGTATACGCATTTTCCCTTAATTTCTTTAAGAGACATTATTATTTAAATTTTTTTCGTTGTAGATGGACACAATATCTTTATTTATTTATTAGCAGGCACTGTACCACTGAGCTACAGCCCTAGCCCTTTAAGAGACATTATTAAAAACAGAAATTATAACCCTGCCTTCTATATTAATGGACTTTCACAACACTGACAGTATAAAGAGGGTAAATGGAACTATACTATTTTAAGATTCCCATATTTCACATGAAGTAGTATAATATCAAGTCTAAATAGATTGTGAAAAGTTAATAATATACTTATCCCTAGTTTAACCACTAGAGATGAAGAAGCATGGTGAAAAAACCAACAGAAGAATTAAAATGGAATCACTGAAAATATTTAACTCCAAAAAGGGCAGAACAACAGGAATAGAGAAAGAACAAAAAAAGAGAAGATGAATGGAAAACAAATAGCAAAATGGTAGTTCTAAATCCAAGCATGCAAATATGGATGGGTTTAGGTCTACTACTAGAAATACTATTGGTGAGGGCACTGGGGTTGTGGCTCAGTGGTAGAGCGCTTGCCTAGAATGTGCGAGGCACTGGGTTTGATCCTCAGTACCACATATAAATAAATAAAACAAAGGTTTGTTGACAACTAATAAACTATTTAAAAAATACTATTGGGTAAATAGTGCAATTAAAAAGCAGAAATTCAGACAGGTCAAGAAAAGAAAGACCCAATTGTCTGCAAGAGATATACATTTAAAAAAAAAGACAAATAAATTGAAAGGAAAGGAAAAGATGTACAAGAATACGTGCTATGCAAACAATAAGCATAATATTGTATATTAGGTAAAAATAATGGTGAAATTCAAAAAGGCAAAACTAATCTCTGGTGTTTGCTATTAGGATGGTGGTTTCATTGGGGAGAAACTGCTGGATAAGGGACCAGGGGACCTTTAAAGTGCTTAGCAGTGGTCTGTTTGTTGATCTAGGTGCAGATTATATGGGTGTGTTTACTTTGTTATTTATTCACTGAACTGGGCATTTAGGATTGCCTATGTGTACTTTTCCATAGGCATAAACTTCAATAAGCAAGTTATTTTAAAAAATGGCTAGGATCAGGCTATTTAAATTATTGAAAGATGCTGCACAATTAATTAATCATCTCACAAAGAGAAGTATATCAGTCCACAGAAAGTATATTTTAAGGCAAATATATAAAAGAAATGTTTGACTATAAAAATTTTGAAAACCTCCATAATTTAGAATCATGTATATTTAACCACAATTAAGGGTGACCTTATAGGATCTCTTGTAAATGTTTTGGTAGTTTATTTTAAAAAATAAAGGCAGTGCTATAATTAAGGAGATTTTTAATGCTTCTTTACATATCTTGAAATTTGTAATTTTTTTTATTATCATCCCTACTCTTGAAGGTCTCTCATCTTTCTATGTTCTTTTATAAAATATTTATAAAATTGTTTTGTTATGTTGCAGATAATATGCATAGTAAGAAAACTCATGTTTTTCTGTGCTCATTGCTTTTGTGGTATGACTCAGAATTGCTGACTCCCACTTCTAGGGTCATGTTTTGGTGTCAGAGATCCATAGTTATTCAGATAGTTAAGATGGAAAAAATTGTGCAATTATTTAATTAACTCATCTTAGTTGCCTTGTATTTTTCAAATATTTTCAATATACGAGGTTATGTGATGTTTGCCTTGATGATATCTTGCCAAAGCATATGCTCCTTCTTCAACCTCAGTGTCCTTGAGTTCACAAACATAGGGACACAGTTCTGTGTTTGTTTCCATCTTTCACTTAGAATTCATTGCTAAATCCTCTACTAATGCTTAGTCAATTTTTTGCTTTCCTCATGAATTCCAAATTATCCTTTTCTTCTAATTTGTAGTGATTCTAGTTTGAGAATATATTAAAATTTCTATGGTGTCTAAAAATACTGAAATACAACTAGATATTCTAAAATTCCACATAAAGGTTACTTTTGGTAAGTGCTAGTGCCATATACCACATTTAAAAAATTACTTATTTATTCTAATTTGTTACACATGATAGTAGAATACATTTCAATTAATAGTACACGTATAGAACACAATTTTTCATTTCTCTGGTTGTACACAAAATAGAGTCACACCATTCATGTCTTCATACATGTACTTAAGGTAATGATGTCCATCTCATTCCACCATCTTTCCTACCCCATGCTCCCTCCCTTCCCCTCTCTCCTCTTTGCCCTATTCCGAGTTCCTCCATTCCTCCCATGCCCCCACCACCCCCATTATGGATCAGCATTTACATATCAGAGAAAACATTTGGCCTTTGGATTTTTAGGATTGGCTAACTTCACTTACCATGATATTCTCCAACTCCATCCATTTACCTGCAAATGCCATGATTTTATTCTCTTTTAATGTTGAGTAATATTCCATTGTGTATATATACACCACAGTTTCTTTATTCATTCATCTATTGAAGGGCATCTAGGTTGGTTCTACAATTTAGCTATTGTGAGTTGTGCTGCTATAAACATTGATGTGGCTGTGTCCCTGTAGTATGCTGTTTTTAAGTCTTTGGGTATAAACTGAGGAGTGGGATAGCTGGGTCAAATGGTGGTTCCATTCCAAATTTTCCAAGGAATCTCCATACTGTTTTCCAGAGTGGCTGTACCAATTTGCAATCCCATCAACAATGTATGAGTGTGCCTTTTCCCCCACATCCTTGCTAACACTTATTGTTGTTTGTATTCTCCATATATCACATTAACAATGTGTATCACTAATGTTTAGAATTAACAATATCACCGAAATTTAGAATTTCAGGCTATTTTAGTACTTTTTTTTTTTTTACTTTTAATGATTTCCAACTTTCTATCCCAATTACTTTATAAAGAAAAAATATTTCTCAATAGTATCAGCAGTCAGTATGGTGTGTTGGAATTGGCTATTGGTATTGATTCAGGGGAACATATTATGTGCACCTTCCCAACTTCCTGCCAATAACCCAATGTTGGCAACCGGACATCAACCATGGTGGCAGCATTTATACCATGAAAACTGGAAACACTAAAAATTAAGGTTTTGGTGCTAAAAAGTATGCTTATGAGGACACCATAGTAACCAGTATCTCTGTACGACCTGAAAGAGTATTTCAGTTTGCAGTTCAAGAATTAACTAGAAATTCTGCAGAAACACAGGAGTGGAGACAGGGCTGCCTATGTACTTCATTCATTTTGGTAAAACCCAGTCTCACATGAGCTTGGCAAATGGATCACCAGAAATGAAAACATTAAATTGCTGTCTGGTTGGATAGTGAATTTTGGGGTAGTAAGAACAATTGTGGCTCTAAATTCTTGGTCTTGCAGTAAACAATGTCAAAAGGGCCTGAGAATTATTATATCCCTTATATAATAAGACATCTTACTGCTATATTGAAGGCTAAGCAGGAAATGTTAAGTTTATGGTTTAGCTGAATTTGTGACTTGGGCTGTGTGTAAGTGTGGTGAATCATAAGAATGTATGACAAGTTAATATCCTAATGTCTCCTTCTATGGATACTTTCCAGAGTCTAGAATGCTGGTTTTGGGAGGTTGTGATTTTATTTTTCCTAAAAGTAGACAGGAAATCACATGGCATTCTGATGGTTGCTTTTTGATTTCTATACCTATAAAACCTTATTTTGGTGGGCACATTTTTGTTAAGAATTATATTCACCTAAAAACAAATAAGCCAGGGAAATGCTATTTTCTTTTCAATCAGAGTTAGCAGGTCTTACTATAGTGCTTTTCTCACCATGGTATTGTCAGCGAATGAAGACTACTGCTGCTGATGCATTATTACTATTTGTAGCAACATTTAAAGACACGAATATAGAAATGTTGATACTTGATTTTAATGTGCTGATCAAAGCAATTGGAAATTGCTTAAGTGGACTGGTTTTAAAATTTCCTAAATGCAGAAGATTTCTAACTCAATAGCAAGCAAGAAAGGCACTAAAAACTAAAGATTAGAATGTTGTGCTTGAGATGGACATCATTACCCAAAGTACATGTATGAAGACACGAATTGGGTGTCAACATACTTTATATACAAACAGAGATATGAAAAATTATGGTATATATATATGTAAAAAGAATTGTAATGCATCCCGCTGTCATTTTTTAAATCAATTAAAACAAAAAGAATGTTGTGCTTGAAAGTGATTTTACTAGGAATTCAACTTGGTTCAATTAAACAGACATTTGTGAGACACTTTTTCTATGGTGGTTACTGTTTTAAAATAGAGATGATTAGGAGATATACACTTCTGGCTCTCTAGGAGGTCAAAGTATAGTTGAGGGGCTGCCAGTAAACAAACCAACCAACCAACCAACCAACAAACAAAAACCCCATCATTGTTAGAGAGCTACACAAATTTCAACACTAGATTCATGGTGTTTTATAAAGTATACCTAGTTGTGTAAGTATTCAGAACCCTGAAAAAGCTGGTTGCCTGGTTGTCTGCCATAGTCATATGATAATTAGTACACTTGAAAGTATTTTTACATAACAAAATAACCAGCCAATTCAGGAAAAACAATCCAGGCATACGGTACAATAAAAATGTTATTTAAATTGGCTGTTTTGCAAAATTCAAAGAAAACAATGAATTATTTTAATAAAATGTTTGTTAGAATTTGTTCGAGCACATAATTGCTTTTTCTGATTCTTTCCTGCCTGTTTGATAAAACGAGTAGTGTGAATCCAAGGATCTTCAGAATGTTGCCATGGTGGTGGAGAAGACAGGAAAATAGACATGCCATCCTGTTCAGGTAACAGCAAAATGAGTGTCCTGCAGATGTGAAGATATAGACTATTTTGGAATTATCTAGACAGGAAGAGCTTTGCTGCCACATTATTTTAGTTTGGGGAAGCTGATACTATAACGTTAGGAAAACTATTGGCATCGGGAGAATAATTCAGTATAATAATATAGCTAACCTGTTAACTGGAAAGAAAATGCTAGTTCAGGAAAGTTGGATCCATCTTTTGCTTTATATTTATTTAAAAAGGGTCCTTTAGTTGTTTTCCTTAGATGAAATTTTCAAAATAGTTCTTCCAAATTTATTTAAGAGTCTCGTATGATCAGTATAGTAATTAACAGCACTTATTCTCTTAGGTAGGCAACAGAATTAAAAAGAAAACAACAAAAATCTATTTCATAAAGGAACCAGAGACACAAAAGAAGAAATAACTTCATCAGACAAAGCACCATGTAAAAGTAAACTGTCATCTGTTTTGGCCAGAACCCTCAAGGGTGTGCATATTGTGAATTCTCTGATTAGACTGACAATTTTTAAAAGATGCTGAGATTCTCTTAAATAAATTAGTTCTGTTCCCCTTAAAAAATGAGAGAGATAAACCAGATGAACAGAGACGCTCCGATCTTACTGTAGATACTGCTTCCCTCTTCTATCTTCTTTTTCTATCTCAGTACTTTTAAATAGGGTGGGCAGGAATAAGCACTACAGGAAGTTCCAGAATTTTTCTCCCAGTTGTTCCCAGAATATTCTTGATTGTAAAAGCAAACAAAAGTTGTGTCCCAAGAGAGAAGGTGAGAACCAGAACAATCAACAAACCTGTGAGACTTACCCTAAAAACTAGGGAGTTGTCTTTGACACTTGAGTGAATAAATGTTGAGTCCTCATCCTGCAGCAGTATGTTCCCCCCACAGCAGAACATCAGTGACAACTAGGTCTATGGTGAAATGACCTACTCACTGCAAGAAAGTCATTTTGATACAATAGCCAAGAGGGTTTGGGGGTAGCATCTCTATACCATTTCAAATTTGAGAAGGTATCAGTTTCAACATCCATTTCAGAAAATCTTGCTGGCTTATTGCATAGGTGTGCTGTAGATGTAAAGATATAAATTAAGTTCCTTCTGAGTTCAATTAATTAGTTTTATAGGGAGAACTCAGAGTTTTATAAAAGGAAAGTCTGGTTTCTTGATGTTCAGTGCAGGTGATATTTATTAATAAGTAGACTGTGTAAAGAATATGTTTGTATGCATGCAAAGTGGTATTTTATTGAAGAACGCAAGGTAGGTTGTCATGGAGATTAAAAGCCTTGAAGTGCTATTCACTGGTGCTAGTTATGGTTGCTGGGCACTAAGATATTAGGTTCTGGCACCCTGAATCTTTCATTGTTATAAAAATAATTACACTTTTATCTTCACTGTAAGGGCTATTCAAGTAGGATAAATAAATACAGACACATGAACAAATCTAACTTAAAGGTAAATATAGCAACCCTATGACCCATCCTGGTGCAAAATTATGTAGCTGTAGTTACTATTCCATCAAAATGCTTGATTTTCATTGCAGGGCCATTGAAGCTGTTTATAAGATGAAATTACAAAATGCACAAAATCTGCACTTACATTAAAAAGCAAAAGAAGAATGAAAGCTATTGACCGTTAGTGTGGTCACTGGTAAATATAAAGGTTTCCTTTAGAAGCAGAGGAAACAAATGAAAAGCTTGTAATATGTTTTGCTAGCATTTTCTTGAAATACTGTATTTATATGAGATTTCCAACCTCACTTTGAGCTCTACGTAAAGCACAAAGTGATTTTTTTCTGGTGTTCTTTTCTCTTCAACGATTAGGTGAAATGATCTTGACAAGTTTACCTCAGTGAGAAACTATGTATTTTCTGTATAAAGAGAACACTTATGCCTGGCAGAATCAGTATGGACATTTTCTTAACCAATAAATCAATAGAAAGAGTTGCAATGTAGCCAACTACACAACATACACAATGTAACACTGACATTTGCAGCAGCAAGTAATGTGGTTTTCAAAACTGCCTTAAGTGATGATTAACTAGAATTTTATATATTTATATTTAAACTGACACTACAGAATTCTTTTAAGTCTTGACAGATATGTGGAATATTTAAATGTAGTAATTGCAGTTGCTAAACCTCCTGGGATTAACCTGCTGGAGAGATAGTGACATCTTATACCAAGAAAAAATGATTTGTACTGTGGGGGGGGGGAACTAAAAATGAAGCAATTCCATGTGTATTTTATATAACTCTTTGGAAAAGAAGTTTGTTATAACTCATGAATTGATAATGTTTTATAATAATCTACCACATGAACAATTGTATAATTTATATAATTGCAGGCATATAATAATTTAACCTTTAATATTGGTTTTTAGGCTTCATAATATAACACAGTTCACAAAAAGTAAAGCAGAATTAAGAGTAGATCAGCACTGGGTTACTGTTAATGGCAGAAATCTTGAATTTTTGTTTGAAGGTAGGCTCTGTATTAATTTATCTTCCAGTAGCAGGGAATGATGTAGCAGTACTTCTCAGTTCGTTTCAGGAAATACTTACATTCCTTTATGCTTCAAACATATGTTTTGGTAAATTTAATTGAAGTCAAGGAGCAGAAAGATTAATAAAGGGAGATAATGTTGATTGTTTTCATCATCATATTAAAACATTAAAGTAAGCTAATAGAACTCATATTACCTGTAGATAGAAGACACACTACTCATAGAAATCACTTCCTCTGATAGAACTTCTGGGAAAGTTCTTTGAGCTGCATCTATATAACATAACCAAAAAGCCTACAATTTGAGTTTCAAAATTAATTTTAAAGACTTAATAGGATATAAATCTCTGTGAAAGAAAGCAGAGGGAGAAGATAGCAGAATATAGAAAATAGCAGAATATAGAAAATAGCAGAGGGAGAAGGTATTTGGGTAGATACATCAGAATCTGAGTCCCTCTGTTATCAAACTATATCTTGAAAGCCTTAATGTATTTCCAAAATTGGCAAACTTACATCCATAAGGTAACAGGACAATCTGTTTTTAAGTCAGGGTGGATTGCAGTATATATTTAGTAGACATGTGCATTGCAGTTGCACACCCACCAGACAGGTTCTTGGATTGGGAACTACAAATTTAATTGTAACTATCTTACTAGCCAACTGACTGATTCACAACAATTTGTTCATCCCACTGGTAGAACAAAGCTGAGACATCATGCAATGCCAATTTCTTAAAGTGACTGTTGTTGCTACAGTTGGAGAAAAGGGGATATTTCTCCATTCAACAGCCTGAGACTCAGCTTTCCTAACCTCTGAGTTCCCTGAATTCTTACATGTAAGTAGCCAAAGGCCTCCCTTCCTGGAAAGAGCAATCCTGTCTTTCTGGAACTTACAGCTTAATGGGAGAAAAGCAGCCTGAATATGCCATTATAAGTGTGACAAGTTTTACAAAAGATAAGACCAAGATATATATATATATAACAAATATATACATCTATTATATATATATATATATATATATATAATTTTCAATTTTCATAAAATGAAAGAGCTGTCACCACTAAAATGACTCAAAAAACTGTGATATGTATATTGAACTCAGGGGCACTTGACCACTGAGCCACACACCCATCCTTATTTTGTATTTTATTTAGAGACAGGGTCTCATTGAGTTGCTGAGTGCCTCTCCATTGCTGAGGCTGGTTTTGAACTTGTGATTCTCCTGCCTCAGCCTCCCGAGCCACCATCAAAAATTAGCTTTATCTAATTACAGCCTCTTTTCATAGTTGTACACCTTTATTATAAATTACATATTTTCAGTTTAAACCTGGATGAGATTAGCATCTCTAATTCAACATACCCAAACAACCCAAATCCATCATTTGCCTATCCAAACATCTCTGTCTAAATTTCCTACTTGTTTTGGTGGCTCTGTCCTTTCCTTAGGCACAGCAGACCTCCAATTCATCTTTCATCCCTTCTTTTGTCTTCCACATCCATTTTGTTGCCAGGAATTAAAGATTATCTATCCCTGCACTTGAGAGGCATTGGACTTTCAAGTAAATAAAGCATCAGCGTTCATTCAATAGACATTCACGTGTTCAACAAGTATTTGAGTACCTATAATAGATTGTGCCCTGAGCTGGGAATATAGTAGTCAGCAAAACAGCAATTCTTATGCTTTCACATAATTTTATGGGTTATAAAAATATGAGGCAGCTATTAAATGAATAATCATATATATAAATGTTATCTACACATCTTTTATGCTCTGAAGGGAAAGTATAGGGTGCTATGGGTTGCCACACGAGAGGATGATGGGGTATCTGGTATACTTTGGGGCAGGGGGAGAAAACTTGTCTGAGATGGGAGTGATAATTAGGAGTTAAAGGAAGAGTGGGAGGAAAAGCATTCCAAGTAGAGAGAAGTCTTATGAGATTCTGATTCTGGAGAGTATGGAGCCTTTAAAGCTGGAGATTGTGCTAGGTATCATTAGTTTCTTTTAAGGAATTCAGATTTCATTTCAGGTGGGATGGGAAGCCACTGAAGTGTTTTAGTAAGGAGTGAAGACAGAAATATATTTGTGATATATATAAAAAGTAGAATGAAGAAAATTTGTGAAAGGTTATAAAGTAGAAGAGAGGCTAGATTTGGGACAAGGGCAACTGGAAGTAACATTTGGTGAAACATGGTGTGGAAAGCAGGAGAAGGAGTTCAGTGCTAGATATGTTAAATTTGAAGAAAATATTGGCTATTTAAGTGGCTGTTCAAGAGATAGGTATGCATGTGGACAAGTCCCTGCTATTAAGGACAGCACACACTTAATAGATGTTGACATGTGTATAATCACTACACAAAAAATGCATGTTGTTAATGATTATAGTTAATGCCACACTAAGTTGATGACACAAGAAAGCTCTCATTGAAAAAGTGACCAAAGAGAGCTTTAAAAGAATGATAGAATTTTGACAAATGCTTTTTGGTTGTCTACAGTTAAGAATGATACACTATAATGTTCTAAATTTAAAAGTTGGTGTTTACTGACTGGCATAGGATGTTAGGAGCCCTTTCTTTGAGGAATCCTCAAATGTCAGTATATATACTGACATTTTTTTTGGGGGGTGGTGGTCCTGGGCACTTCCTTCTAATTTTTTGCCTTAAGGGATACAAACTTGACTGCCAGTGTTTTTGGAGTCAAATGGGGGAAGGGAGCTCTGGGACTTACATAGACATTGAGCCAATTTCTTTGTTTTAATTATGGTACTTCTGCCCTTAGCAGTATTTGATGATCCAAAACCAGAGTTCTTAGGACAATCTCCCCTGAGAGTAATTTCTGCAGAGTGG
The DNA here is from genome assembly GCF_052094955.1 of Ictidomys tridecemlineatus. Lineage (NCBI taxonomy): Eukaryota > Metazoa > Chordata > Mammalia > Rodentia > Sciuridae > Ictidomys > Ictidomys tridecemlineatus. Next base: position 83,694,389 of record NC_135481.1, read on the forward strand.
GAGAGTGAACTTACTTTCTGGTTGTAGAGGGGGATTTGAGAATCTCACTGCGATTTATAGTTTCCTTTAACAAATTCTATAATCTACAGCTCTGTCCCAAGCCATCCTGATGCTCCAGGTACTTCTAATTCTGAAACCTCTCAGAAGTTCTGAAGGGAGCGTGAGAACTGACTTGCTCCTCCTCCAGGCTTAAATTTATGCTTTTTTGACTTCGTAAGTCAGTACCATCATCCATGCATCTGCTTTCCAGCTTCTAAACTAGTGGTAACTCTATTCTTTTTGTCTTTGCAGGCTATCTTCCTTTGCTATCATTCAGAAGGGACTCAAAATAAACTTGGGTTTAATTTGTCATGTATAATGGTAATGCAATTTCTAAAAAGTGCTTAGTGATAATGACTATAAGTAGCAGAAGACGATAGCTTAATGAAGTACATGATCTAATTTTCCTCCTATAATTTTATAATTCTTATTGTAAAGGCATACTCCATAAACTCAGACAATATTTTGAGCTTCAGTTATTTCACAATTGTTTTATTGTCATTAACACCATATGTAACTATAGGTATCTTTTTTTCTCTCTGAAGTCCATTTGCATTAGTCCATTCAATGAAAGCATATTTACACAAACCTGTTTTTTAGAGAATGGATTTACTATGGCTAACAGAACCAGCTGAAGGTTTAAAAACAAAAGGCACAAGTACAGAAATAGTCATTTAATTAACATTAGACTTGTGACCTCAATTGAAAAAAAATAATGAAATTGAGAATTGCGGTTGGTAATGTAGATTTAAGTATAACCACTCTGAGCCTGAGGATGATATTAGAATGACAGTATCAAGTTATGTAGGTGGTAGGATAATCCAAGAATGACTTTCATGATCCCGAGCTCATGGCAGGTGTAATGAAATAACTGAGACTGTGATATCTTTCTTCTCATTGCTTCTCTCATATTACCAAATGTTTTATTTAAACCATAGATCAAGTTTCTTCATATCCTTAAAAATTCAATCTTATACAAAAAGAATAAGACTTTGATAAATTTTCCTTTCTTATATTTTGTAGCCTGAACCTCTCACTAGTGAAGAAACACTCATCTGTCTATCCAACAATATATTCCTTCATTTTTTGTTTTTGAGCATTGATTCTGTTTGGCATATGGGAAGACACTGGCAGCTATAGTGGTGAGCAATAAGAAATGTTGTCAGGTAGCTTTTAATTAAGGGGAAGAGATATGCATTGACTAACTAAACCTACTGACGGAATAAACTGAGACAAATATCCTAAAGAATAGAAACAGGCTTTGTTGGCAGCTATGTCATGAGAGTTTCACCTGCCCTAGAGGGAAAAGGAAAACTTCCTGAAAGAAATGACAGTTGGACTGAGAGCTCAAGGATGCCAAGACAACGAAACTAAAGGCAGAGTGCATTGGTAGGAACAGTATTTCTTAGTGCAGGAGGAAAAGTACAAGATATCTAGAAAAGAAACAAGGGAAATATATGTAGGGATCGAAGAGGACCATGACTGAACTAGAGAAAAGGATAAGATCAGAGAATAACTAGAAGCTGGAAATGAGGGAGGTAATGTAAAAAAAAAAAATGTTAGCCCCAAATAATGGTACTTTCATGAAACTGTTGTTTCATCACAAATGATTCTCACCAGGCGAAGCTGACCCTGAAGTTGAACGAATCCCTCCGCCCACCTGCCCTGCCACCTTAGGATATCAGACTTTTATTAGATCTAACTGAAGACTCTTTCATTACCAATGAACAGTGGGGCTCACTTATTTTAACCAACTATACAAAAAACCCCTGGGCTCATTTTATCCTATCTAGAGTGTTGGTTTTCAATGCTTAATTAGGACAAACACCATGAGTTCTCCCCTTCTAGTACTTAAACACCTCTTGAGTTCTCCCTGCCCACAGTGGATTACCTGTGAATTTCTTCACTTGCAGGTGTTTACTTGCTTAGGAAGGAAATATTTAGCTCTTAATTTAGATTGCTTAGAAGCTTTTTTTTTTATTTATTTTTTGACTACAAGGTATGGGGATATGGGACATATCAGCTTTTAATCAGGAAAGTTCTGTCTGGTTGCAGTTCGAGAATGCATTCAAATATGAATCAGTGGATTTTAGGAGATAGGATTCTACAGTAGTCAAATCCAGAAATGCTAATAACTTGGTTCAGAATGTTGACAGGGGACAGTAATAGAAAAATCAGAGAGATAACCAAGAGGTGAACCCATAGGGTTTCGGAAAGGACCAGGTATGGGGGTAGAGATGTGTCAGGGATGACTTCTTGGCTTGAAGGGATACGATGACATTTACTAAGCAGGGAACCCTGAAAGAGTCTCAGATTGGAGAATGGTAAGGGAAGATTAGGTGTTCAGTGTTGCTTTGTCTATCATCTTTTAAATTATTTGTATGGGACCAGAAACTAAAAGATAGAACCCTGAACAGAATTGAGTTTTTATATGTATCATATTTCAGAGTCATTAGAGATATATTTTTTCTTATAAAACACTCTTGGTTTGTTATGCATCTCTGTAGATAATGCTTGGACAATTCTGTTGGCATTTTCCATTGATAACAATTACAGTTATTTCAGATTGTTTTTCTAAGGAAGTTATGTCTAAAGGTGTTATGTGGTTTTGCTATGGATCATTTATGCAGAGTAGAAAACATACTGGGAGTTCAATTCAAAAATAAAACAAAAAAAGCAAAAGCTTCCTTACATTGGTGCATTGCAATGTGTAAATTCAGTTTAAATGAATGTAATTGCAGAAATCAAGTACAGGCATGGGGAAATATTACCTATTGCTCACTTAGCATTGATTCTTAGTGGCTGTGGGTTTAGATAAAATCTGAAATCAATGAACTGTTACAACTAAGTGGTCTCTCTCATTTCCAAGGTAGGAGAAGAAACACTGACTCTTTTCTGGAAATAAAGTTTTCTTTTATAATAAAAGCAATATGTTTTCAATGTAGAAAACCAAATTTTAGATTCTGGAATCTTTCTTTTTCTCTCTTTTCAAATAGATTCCAGCAAGGCTTTTGTGTTTTCTTTTTCTTTAGTGTATATGGGAAATGGGGAAACGAACATAAGCAGAATATCTCAATCCTAGCTGTGACTCACAATTCCAATTGTTTAAAACCGTTTTAACTCACAACTGGATTATCTGTAACACTACATATAACTGGTTTAGAAGTAAACCATGCTTTCCCTGCCCCCCAATATATCATTGGTCTTTAAGGATCTGATATTGGTCAGATTTTTGTTAAATCTCTAATATACATTTTTAAGGAATTGGTCCAGCTTTTTAAAAAACTTCTTGGGCTGGAAGCATAGCTTAGTGGTAGAGTTTTTGCCTAGCATGCACAAGGCCCTGGGTTCTATCCCCAGCACTGGGTGGAGAGGCAAGGGACATACAAACAAAAAATTCTTATTTCTGTTTTAAATTTATTTATCACTTTATCTATTTAAGTATATTTATTATATTTAATTTATATTCTTATAATACCTGTTTCAAGCACTCAAAACTTTTTATACCTTTTATAAAGACGTTTTGTAAAAGAAAATTTCCTCTATATGCAACAGTTGTCTAGAGATATCACTGTCTTGCTGTTTCATCATAACTGGTTCTAACCAGTTGAAGGTGATAAAGACCATGACATTCACCCTACTCCCATGACATCAGACCCTCACCAGATCTGCCTGAACACTCTTTCCTAAATCAGTAAATGATGAGGCTTATTGGCTTAAGCTGTCCTTCCTCTTGACTTCAGCTGTCCTTCCTCTTCTAGCATTTTAAGTCCCTGACTTTTCTCCCTTAACGGAGAACTCATTGAGTTTGTCCTAGGATATGTGTCCTTTGCCTGGCTGAGTTTGTCTGATATGTAATTCTGACCTGTTCTTTCTACTCTCTGGCCCAGACTACAGTCACCTTTCCCCACCCAGTTTACAACTGCCTTCAGACTGTCCTAGGATTTCTCATGGTCTCTTCTTCCTCTTATTTTTGTTAGTTTTCTTATCCTTTTTACTCTTTTAGTTTTTCCAGAACTGACTGATGATAGTTCACTTTCGTGAGAGGGACTGGAACCTCTTGACCCAAAGGTAAAACAAAAACAAACAAACAAAATCTTTCTATGACCCAAGAAAACTTGAAAGGTTTAGTAAGTAACATCTTCTTAAGAAAAGTGGAAATGGGGCTAGGTTGTGGCTCAGTGGTAGAGCACTTACCTAGTACATATGAGGCACTTGATTCATTCCCAGCACCACATTAAAAAAACTAAATAAAAAAATAAAGATATTGTGTTAATCTACAACTAAAAATATATATAAAAAGAGAAAAGTGGAAATGTCTATTTTGATACACAGTCTCCTTTAGGACTGTGAAGCATTATTTTGCTGCCTATACGGCTTACATCATAGTAGCTATTTATGTATCCATCTATTTACTTTCCTGAAATAATTACATGAGCTGGCTCATGGGTAAGGAGCCTTGACATCCCATTTTAAAATTATTTTACTCAGCATCTAAAATTGCTTTTACTATACTTCTATCATTTGTGGGCCTCTTGGCAAACATGGTGATTCAATCCTACTGGTTCTTTTTAATAGACATTTTCAATTCTAGCTTTGGATTGAATCATACATATCTATTTTGTTTATTTATGAACATTAGAAATCTAATGCCTAGACTTGGGCATTAGACTTATTTCAAAATTGGCTCAGGATTCTGCTCCTGTTGCAACGTGACACACTTCTATTTTGCTAAAACGAGGTGCCAAACTTTAAAGTGGCTTTGAATGTTGGTTCTTCTAAAATACCATCCAACAAGTCTATTAATAAAATATTTCTGAGTTTATGGCTTATGGACTAGGGGAGATATTATGGTTTGGATGTGTCCAGCAAAAGCTCCTTGGATCTGTACACAATGTAAGGTTTGGAGGAGAAATGATTGGGTTATAGCCTTGACCTGATCAGTGAATTAATCCCTGATGGGATTAACTGAGTGGTAACTGGAGGCAGGTGGGGTATGGCTGGAGGCAGCGGTTCACTGGGGGAGTGGCTTTGGGGTATATATTTGAATCTGGCGAGTTGGAGCCAGATTTCTTTCTGCTTCATGATTATCAAGTGAACTGCATCCCTTTGTTACACACTCTGCCATTATGTTCAGCCTCAACTAGAGCCCCGAGGAATGGAGTCTGCTGTCCATGGACCAAGACCTCTGAAGCCGTGAGCCCCCAAATAAACTTTTCATCCCCTAAAATTGTTCCCATCAGATCTTTTAGTTGAAGTGGCAAAGAAAAACAGGAGATTCTATATTGACAAAGTTTAGTAATAACTTGAAGTGTAGAAAGGAAAGATGAGATTTTTTATGATGTTTTGAGATCTGGTTCAAAATAGGTCTTTTAACATGGGGAGCTTTGTTAAAGAATTAGGCAAAATTATAATAATTATTTTAAATTGGTATACATAGCAAAGTGAGGATTTTGAAGTGAGTCTTAAGGAGTAAGTAGGAATCTGATGAGTTGGTTGAGCTATTGTCTTGAAATAGGGTATTTACTCTAATGAGAAAAAGTTGAGTAATGTACTGTTTGAATTACATTGTTTGCAACTTCATCTTCTTCTGCAAGAACTGCCTGGAACAATACGCAAATTAATGCAGATAGTCAGCTGTGTGGACAGATAGGGTTTTAGTTCTGGTGTCTTCCATTCACTTATGGGCATTCTTTAGCTTGAGCAGAATAGATGGTCAGCATCTGTGATTACTTTGTATGTTTACTATTGTATGAGAAGATCTGATGTTACCAGAGGTTGAGGGTCCACTATGGATTGGTCATTGGTTCTTGGGTGTAATGCCTAAAATTTGGGCAATTACCTCTGTGCAGAAACAGAGATATAGCAAGGCAGAGATAGTATTTATTTTAAGATGAGGAAAAGGCAAAGTAAAGTGAGGGAAGCCCCAGAGAGAGGGGTGGGTACATTGGTTAGGGACTGAAATCTCTCAAAATGATTAAACTTTAGGCTCTTATTAGGAGGGGGTGGAAACTTGCAGTGATATGAAACCTTGGAGTGGTGCTGACCATTGGGGGGAAGTCATACACTTGTGCTGTGTAAAAACTAAGGGCATGTGTCTGCCTACTTGGGTTACTTTTGCCCTTTCTGGCCTACCATTGTCAGCAGAAAGTCATATAATGATCAGATAAACACAGGAGCATCCTGTGGATACATGCATGACCTTGGGAACATGATGTGTGCCCATAAATTTAGGGAGAGAATGCTAGTCCTCTTTCTGGAATATGCAACAAGACTGGTATTTCTTGGTCAATTAACAGCCAGGGACCCTTTACAGCCATTCCCTTCCTCTGTCTCCCTCTTCTCCTGTTCTGCTCACCTCTAGCTAACTATCTATATGAATAAGACTGCATGTCAAGTTTCCAGAGTGGCTATTTCTATGTAGAAGCATCATATTTTTCTGTTCTTTTTGTTGGATAATTATTTGTTGGGTCCTTTGAATGGTCGCTACATAGCTGCATTTAAGACTGGGCTTCATACATCCAAGCATTGCATCACAGATAAATACTGAAGGATGGATAATGGTGAGAATTTGTAGTATCTTCTCAACTAAGAAAGCATGGCCAAATTAAACCAAGGGAGATGGATGCTATTTCCAAACTAGCAGATATGGGGTTGTTAGGAATATTATCTAATTTTGTGGTTTTAAAATGCTAGCTTCTGTACCTTTTAGTAATATTTGAGAACAAAAAATACAATATTCCTTCTTTAAAACAACACTTTTTAAAAGAGCCAACATCATATCTAAAGGAGCTCTAATTTTGAATTACTTCCTGACCAATTTCATGAAATTTTCAGTAAATTCTAAGCCATGTCTAGCTTCCTTGTTCTGTGACTCATAGTAGTACCTTCTGAACCTCTTGTAAAGCATGAAGTTAAGAGGCTTGAGAAAAGAAATACCCTTGAATGATTAGGGGTTTGGTTCTTTAATTTTTTCCTACTTCTTGAATTACCTAATTTCTTTTTCTGAGGGGTCCCTGAGTAATATCAGGAACTATATCCCCCAAACAGGCATATTGTAGTAATCAAAAGATTCTTCTGGAAATGAAAATATTTCTCTTCATACATATTTTATCAATATGGCTCATTTATATTATTCAGCAATCTGCTTTATTTTCACTTAATATAGAGGTCTTTCAAATAAAAAATAAACAATTGCATCTACTCTGTAAGTCAATGGACTTTTATGTAGCAAATCCAATACAAGTTGTTGAGGACTGAAATTAATGTTTTGTACCAAATACTCATATGGTGTCTTAAATAGTAATGTAAAATTTTGGGGCTATTCATTGAGAATGGTCTGGTGACATGCAATAAATGTAAATATACATATCAAAACCAAACAATCTAAAGCAAAAGTATTTGCATCTTGTGTAGTGAGTCTTGTAAGGTCTGTGAGAGTGACATTACTTTCAAATATACATATTCTAGTTCTTTTTTATGTTCTATGTTTTGCAATTGGTTATAAAATTTAGCTCTCACAAAGGTCCTCCTCTATTTGGTGGAGAGATAGAAGCCTCCCTTTCATCATATAGTGTAATAGGACATTTTAGATTTCTGAATTTCTTCTCTGTTGTATTTGCCATCTAAATTACCTTAATGGTTGAACCAAATTACCCAGAAAACTAATAGTTATAAAGTATTGGTACCAAAGGAATCTGGGTGACTTCCAAAGAAAAATTTATATAAACCCAACAGTAAGAGTGGCCGTGTGCCTAGCTAGTTCGTAAGTATATTGGAACTATGTGACTAAGCATGTAAAAAAAACAACATTAAATAGATGTTTTGTGGGCAACACAGTTAAAGATAGTCTTAACGATAGCAAAAGAAGTAAGAAGACAACTAGAAAAAGAGTCAAAGAATGTAAATTAAAGTGTTGTAATTCATGGTGTTATTCCATAGCTTTGGGTGAGGCTGTTGACATCTCATACAAACATAAAGATTTTGATTCACAGATTTTGGGTGGAAACTCTGCCTCTGAAGACTGTCAACTTTTGGAGGATTGCTAAGAATGCTTAGCTTAAAGACTCTGGAAGTTTCCTCCTTAATTTAAGGGTATGAGTCTAAGAATCAACGCCTTCAATTTTACTGCTATGTTATTTATAAATATTACAAGGTAGGGAGGCTCATTGAATTGGAATTCAAAGCTATCTTTCCCTGATATCTTTTTCAGGGCACCAGGTCTCTAAGTTTTATGTTATGCAAGGATTTTTTAGGAGGATGTTGAAAACGGGAAGCTCATATATGTTGATTATCAGACCAAGTACATAGCATGAATACCTAGCAATATTTAGTTAGGTCTACTTTTAACATAGAGTATGGAATTAGAGGTGATATTCTTAGATGCATGTGACAGTATAATTTGTAAGACTAGAGTATGAACTCAAGGAGAAGTTGGTCTCATTGTTATTAAAACAAATGAAAATACTTTGGTTCACGGAAGTTCAAATGTCCTGAGAACTATGCTAATTTGATAATTTGTTCTACCCGCCTTTTCTGAAAATTGGGGATGATATGGAGCATGATTTTCTAAGTAGAAGAGCGTTGCAAAATTCCAGTAAAAATGGGCTCCTCTGTTCTCCAACTTGTGGACACAAAATCAAGTCATTTTTTTTTTTGCTACTCTGAGGAATACTGCTCTCTGGCAAAGGATTATTTCAATCCAACTCAAGCAAACAATAACTAGAATATGTTAAAAACACATATCAGAAAGTTATATGGAAAACATTTGGAGATGTTCAAAGAACATAGAGGTTTTGAGCTCTTGAATTCTCCATCTTTAGAACTACACCAGGATAATGGTGGTTACAAAGACATGCACCAGAGGCACACTCAGAAAGTTTAAGTTTTTTTCCCACTGAGTGTAGGCAATCTTGTTCCTAACCATGGTGGGTAATTTCATGTAAATTTTCTTAGCGTCAAGTTGAGAGTCTCTGGTGACACTAAGGGACTGTTCTGAGAGCTGCCCTTGAACTTGTCAGTGGATTCATTCTTTTTGATTATAAAGAAGAGTTATTTTTAATTATTTTAATTTTTATGAAAGAGTTTATTTTTTAAGAGCAGTTTTTAGGTTCATCACAAATTCGAGAGAAAACTATCTGGATACCTCCCCTCCCCCTTACCCATACATACATGGCTTCTTCTATCTTCAACATCTCTCATCAAAGTGTGTACTTGTTACACTTGATGAACCTACATTGACACATTATTGTTCCCGGTAATTGACCTTAGAATTCACTCTTGGTGTTGTACATTCTATGGGTTTGAGATATATATATATATATATATATATATATATATATATATATATATATATATATATATATATTATCATATAGTCTATTTCCACAGTCTTAAAAAGCCTCTACCTATCTACTCTCAAAAACTCTTGACAATGACTGCTGATCTTTTAATTATCTCCATGATTTTGCCTTTTCCAGAATGCATATAATTGGAATTGTAAAGTTTGTAGACTTTTGCTCAGTAACATGAAGTTTCTCCATGTCTTTTCAGGACTCAATAACTTGTTTCTTTTCATTGCTAAATAATATTTTTTTTATCTGGATATACCACATTTTGTTCATCCATTCATCTATTGGAGGACAATTTGTTGCTTCCACGTTCTGACAAATAAGAATAAAGCTGCTATAAACACCCAGTGCTCAAGTTTTTGTATGGCCATACAAATTTTCAACTTTTGGGGTAAATACAAAGGAGGGCAGTTGTTGGATTATATGGTAAATGCATGTTTAGTTTTATAATAAATTGCCAAACTGTCTTCCAAGGTAATTGTGCCATTTCACATTCCCACCAGTGATCAATGAGAGCTCCTGTTGTTCCACATTCTCATTAGCAGTAGGTGTTATCACTGTTATGGACTTTGGCAATTCTAATAGTTGTGTAGTGTTTTCTCATTGTTTTTTCAATTTTCATTTCCCTGATGACACATGATGTGGAGCTTCTTTGCATGACTATTTGCTGTGTTTGTATCTTCTTTTATGAGGTGTCTATTAAGGTCTTGGCCCATTTAAAAATGGGTTGTTTGTTTTCTTATTGTTAAGTTTCAAGAGTTCTTTGTATATTTTAGACAATAGTGTTTTATTATATATTTCGTTTTAAAATGTTTATACCTAGCTTGTGATTTTATTCTCTTGACAGTGTTTTTGTTTTTTATAGCACAGTCTTTAATTTTAACAAATTAGTTTAGCAATTCTCTTATGTGGATCATGACTTTATTATCATATCTGAAAAGTTATTGCCATACCCAAGATTATATAGGTTTTCTCTTATGTTACTTTATATGAGTTTTATAGTTTTGCATTTTACATTTAGGTCTATAGTCTTTTGAGTTAAATTTTGCAAAGGATGTAGCGTTTATACCTAGACTCATATTTTAATTATGTGGATGTCCAGTTATTCCAGCACCATTTGTTGAAAAGACTATCTTTTCTTTATGGTGTTGCTTTGATTGCATTTATGTGGGTTTATTTCTGTGCTCTCTACTCTGTTGCATTGATCTACTTGTCTACTTCTTCAACTATGCCATACTGTCTTAATAATAAGTCTTGAAGTTATATAGTACCACTCCTCTATCTTTTTTCCTTTAATATTATGTTGGCTATTCTGAGTCTTTTTCCTTTCCATAATATTTATAATCATTTTATATATATCTGCAAATTTTAAATTAATAAGATTTTGATTGAGATTGTTTTAAACCCATAGATCAGTTGGGATGAATTGACACCTTGACAGTATTGAGTCTTTATACCCACAAACATGGACAAACTCTACTTTTATTTAGTTCTTTGATTTAATTCATCAGAGTTTTGTAGCTTTCCTCATATATATCTGATATATATATATTTTTTGTTAGATTTATACCAAAGTATTTCATTTGTTGGGTGCTAATGAAAATGATATTGTGTTTTTATTTCAAAATCCACTTGTTCATTGCTGATACATAGGAAATCTATTGACTTTTGTACAGTATCTTTGTATTCAGCAACCTTCCTATAATTGCTTATTAGTTCCAGGTGTTTTTCCTTGAATTTTTTTTGATTTCCTATATCAATGATCATGTCATCTGAGAAAAAGTATAGTTTTATTTCCTTCTTCCCTACCTGTATACATTTATTTACTTTTATTCTCTTATTGCATTAACAAGGACTTCCAATATGATGCTTAAAGGAAGTAGTGAGAGGGGACATCTGTGCCTCAAATCTGATCTTAGTGAGAAAGCTTTGAGTTTCTCACTATTAAGTGTAATGTTAATTGTAGGTTCTTTTGATGACATTCATTATCAAGCTGAGGAAGGTTCTCTGTATTGCTAGTTTAGTGAGCTTTTATCATTCATAGGTGTTAGACTTTACTAATGCTTGTTTTTTGCATATGTTGATATGGTCATGGGATTTTTTTCAACATGTTGATGTGATGAATTACATTAATTATTTTCTGTGTTGAACCAGACTTGTATATACAGAATTAATTCTACTTGATTTTGTTGTATAATTCTTTTTATGTATTGTAGGATTCAGTTAGCTAATATTTTGTTGGGTATTTCCCCATATGTATTTATGAGGGACATTAGTATATAGTTTTCTTTGCTTGAGTGTGTAGGTCTGGTTTTGATATTATAGTAATGCTGTCTCTTACAGAGTTAAGAAATAGTTCTTCTGTTTTTATTTTCTAAAAGAGAGTATAGAGAATTATTCCAACTTCTTCCTTAAATGTTTGCTAGATTTTACCAGTGAACCCACTTGGGTTGGATGCTTTTTGTTTTGAAAGATTATTCATTATTTATTTAATTTTTTAATTAAATAAGACCTATTCAGATTGTCCATTTCTTATTGTGTGTATTTTGGTAGTCTGTGTCATTTAAGGAATGGTTGATTTAATCTAGGATATCATATCTGTGGGCAGAGAACTGTTAATAGTATTTAAAAAATTATCCATTTAATGTCCCAGTGATCTGTAGTGATGTTCTCTTTTTCATTTCTGCTACTAGTAATTTTTATTCTCTCTTTTTTTTTTCTTAATCTGGCTAGAGGTAAATTGATTCTATTCAGTTTTTGAAAAGAACGGTTTTTGGTTTTGTTGGTTTTTCTGTATTGATATTCTGTTTTCAATTTTATTGATTTCTGTTCTGATAATAACAATGTTAATTAATATTTTCATGTCTACTTTTGATTTAATTTGGATTTCTTTTTTTAATTTTCTAAGGTAAAACTTTATTGATTTTAAAATCTGTATTCTTTTCTAACACACACACACACACACACACACACACACATATATATATATATATATATGTACTCAATGTTATACAAATGTCCCTCTCAGCACAGCTTTCATTATATCACACAGATTTTTATTGTGTTTTCATTTTCATTTAGTTCAAAATATTTAAAGTTTTTGTTTTAGATTTCTTCCTTGACACATGCCATTTAGAAGTATGTTGCTTAATCTCTCTGTGGTTTGGGGATTTTCCAGTTATCTTCCTGTCTTTGCTTTTTAGTTTAACTTTATTCTGGGCTGAGGAGAGATATTGTATGATAACCAATTTTTTTTTTAGCAAGGCTCCTTTTTTAATATTTATTTATTTATTTTTTAGGTGTAGATGGATATAACACAATGCCTTTATTTTTTTATGTGGTGCTGAGGATTGAACCCGGGCCCTGCTTGTGCTAGGTGAGTGCTCTACTGCTGAGCCAGAATCCCAGCCCCTAACTATTCTTTTAAAATTTGTTGAAGTGTGTTTTATGTCCCAGAATGTAGTCTATAATGGTGAACTTGAAAAGAGTGTATATTCTGCTGTTGTTGGATAAAGTAATCTATAGTTGTCAATTAAATCCAATTGCTAGTATTGTTGAGTTCAGCTATGTCTTTACTGATTTTCTACCTGATGCATCTATTCTTTCTTTCTCTTTTTTTTTGGTACCACAGATTGAACCCAGGGGCACTTAACATTGGGCTACATCCCTATCCCTTTATTTTTATTTTTTCTTTTGAGACAGGTGCTCACTAAGTTGTTTAGGCTCTTGCTTAGTTGTTGAGGCTTGCCTTGAACTTGTGATCCTCCCTTCTCAGCCTCCTGAGTTGGTGAGATTATAGGTGTGTACTGCTGCATTGATTATGGATCTGTCCATTTGTGATACAGTGATGTTGAAGTCACCAACTATAATAGTGGATTCATCTATTTTTCTTTGAAGTTCTATCAATTTTTGCTGCATGTGGTTTATTGTTTTGTTATTAGGTCATACACGTTAAGGACTGTTAAGTCTTCCTAGCAAATTGACCTCTTTATCATTATGTAGTGCTCCTCTTTATCTTTGACTTTTTTTTTGCTTTAAAATCTGCTTTGTCTGAAATTAATATCATTATCCTTGCTTTAAAAAATTAGCGCTTTAAAAATTTATTTTCTCCATAATTAACTTTTATTCAATATGTCCTTCAAGTAGATTTCAATATGTCCTTCAAGTAGGCAATGTATAGTTGAGTATTGTTTTTGATCCACTCTGACAATTTTTGTCTTTTAACTACTACATAAATGCTTCCATTCATGTTCAAAGTGATTATTGATACAGATGAATGTCTACCATATTAATTAATATTTTCTATTTTTGCCCTTGTTCTTTGTTTTTAATTGTGGTTTCTGCATTTTTCCTGCCTTTTGTTGAGCAAGATCATATAATTGAACAAAATATATGATTCAATTTTCTCTTCTTTCTTAGAATATCTTCTTTTAAATTTTGTTCTTAATAGTTGCCCATTTTCAAATATGATGCCCTTTCATAGGTAGTAGGAATGCTTTAATAATAGAAAACTAATCCTAGTATCTTTTTCCTGTTCCTTATATCATTGCTGTTATTCATTTCACTTATATATAAGCACACATGAATATGCATATATATATGTATATATATGTAACTGAATACATTTTTTACTATTATTATTTTGATCAAGCTGTTATCTGTTAATCAGTCAAGAATAAGAAAAGAAAAAGTTTTACTTTTACTTAGTCTTTGATGCTCTTCTTTTCTATGTGTAGATTTGACCCATAGAATTTTCCTCTTTTTAAAGAATTTATTTTAAGATTTCTTCCAAGGCAGGTCTGTTGGCAACAAGTTCTCTCAACTTTTGTTTGTTTGTTTTGTATTTATCCTCCACTTTTTTTTTTTTTTGAGTATCAGGGATTAAACTCAGAGGCACTGGACCACTGAACCACATCCTTAGCCCTATTTTGTGTTTTATTTACTTAGTGAAACTCAGGGTCTCACTGAGTTGCTTTGCACCTCACCATTGCTGAGGCTGGCTTTAAACTTGTGATCCTCCTGCCTCAGCCTCCAGAGCTGCTGGGATTGCAGGTGTACACCACTGTGCCTGGTTTATCTTCCACTTTTGAAATATATTTTCAGGGTAGAATTCTAGGTTGGCAGTGTTGTTTTTCCTCAACACTCTGAGTATTTCACTTTCCTCTTGCTTACACCGTTTCTGAGGAGAAGTCAGATGTAATGCTCATTATTATTTTGCTACAGGTAAGGTGACCCCTTCCCCTGTTTTTTCTTCATGTTTTAAAAAAATTTTAATTTTCTGTAGTTTGATAATGACAAACATATGTGTTTTTTTTTTGGGGGGGTACATTTGTGCTACTTGATATTCTCTGAGCTTTCAGGTTCTGTGGTTTGGTGTCTGACATTAATTTGGGAAAAATTTCATGTGGTGTTTCCAAATATTTTTCTTTTATTTCCCCTCTCTTTCTTCTCCTTCTAGTATCTCAATAAACATTTTTAATAACTTTTGTAGTTGTCCCACAGTCCTTAGGTATTTTGCTTTTTTTTGGTCTTTATTATCATTGCTTTTCAGTTTTGGAATTTTCTATTTTTATATGCACAATATGCAGAAGCTCAGATTTTCCTTAGCCTTGTCATGTCTACTACTAAGCCCATCAAAGACATTTTTTCTTCTGTTAAAGTGTTTTTTTTCTTCTAGTATTGTTTTGTTCTTTTTTCCCCCTTAGGATTTGAATGTCTCTAATTACATTCCCCACTGGTTCTTGCATGTTCTCTCTTTCTTTGGAAACCACAATCATTGTATCATCCTTGGGGAAAAGGAAGACAGTAAAACATCAGGTCCCTGAAATGCCCCTCCCTATTCCCAAGAACCTCGCCACAATAGGGATCAATGAGAGCAAGTCTGGGCTGAAATGTCCATATCAATATAATCTTGAAGGACACTGGTTTTCTCTTTTGTATTCTGGGAATTAAGGCAAATCTGGATATCTGTAGAAAACTGCTTTCTTGCATGCATGCCAAGTTCCTTCCTTCTAGAAGGACTTACAGTGGGGCAAAGCAAGGTAAGTCAGTGATGTCACTGCTTCTGTATCCTCACCTATATTACCCCTCTCCCTGTGGTAACTGGGGAAAGGATTGGTGGAAAGGATTGGTGGAAATCCAGCTGGCTGCCACTGGACAAAGCATTGTGAAGGCTGGAGACACATGAGAAACAGAAGTGCTTCTTGTCCAGCTTAGAGCCACAGGATGTTTTGGCCAAGCATCCAAGATACTTTGAAAAATGGAGATGTTATTTTTTTCAGCCTGAGGAACTCTGGCAAAGCACTAGAGGCACTGTGAGAAAAAAGTCTGCTACTTATCCAGCCATTGCCGTTGGACATTTTCCACAAGCTATAAAACTATGTCTCACATCTCATCTCTGGGTGTCTTTGGTCTCTTGAAAACCTATTCCACTGCCCTAGCACAACTAGGCTGTGTACAGTAAAATTATAACCTTAAATTGTCTGTCTGATAGTTCTAATACCATGTCATGTCAGCTTTATAATTTTTTCATGATATCTAGACATGATGTAAGGAATTACCCTAAATAGGTCTTAGTTACGTGGCAGTGAGGTGTGGAGGGAGAAGTCTGCCATAGACCTCTGGTTAGGTCTCAGTTTTATTTATTTATTTATTGGTTGTTCACAACATTACAAAGCTCTTGACATATCATATTTCATACATTAGATTGAAGTGGGTTATGAACTCCCAATTTTTACCCCAAATGCAGATTGCAGAATTACACATCCACATTTTTACATAATGCCCTATTAGTAACTGTTGTATTCTGCTACCTTTCCTATCCCCTACTATCCCCCTTCCAGTTTTTTATGAGAGTTTCTCAGGTTTTTCTTTTCTCCTCCCTTAGGTGAGACAGCATGGTAGTGTGGGCTCTCTCCCCACATGGGTATTTTCCTGTATTCAGGTTGTTTTCTTTAGGGGAGACCTTGACAGGAAGAACAGTGTACTCTTTTGATTCCTTTTTCTTTCCCCCTGGCAGAAGCATGGGGGATTTTTCTCGAATATTTACCAGAGTACTTGGTCAAATGTCAGGAAGTGAACCTCACAAAATTGTGGAGTACCCCTCCATGACTGGCTTCCTTTGGAGAACTTTTAGCTCTTTGGCTAGTCCACACTGAGACTCGACAGTTTACAGTCCAGCTTTCTCTACACTGACACTGATTCCTGCTGAGGTTTCTTCTGCTTAGCTTCTGCTCTGATAAGTTATAACTTCCTTGTACTTTTCTATTTAATTTGGGGGCCACCGTTTGTCCTGTTTCCTCATCTCTCTCTTACAGATCATAAAAGAGTAATTTTTTTTTCCAGCCTGCTCAGCATTTTGCTCATTAGAATGAAGTGGTGACTCCATTGGATGAGGAATTGAAAATGGAATCTTCTGGGGCTGGGGTTGTCGTTCAGTGGTTGAGTGCTTGCCTAGCATGTGTGTGGCATTGGGTTAGATTCTCAGCACTGCGTATAAATAAATAAAGTAAAGGTCCATTGACAACTAAAAAATGAAAAAGAAAAATAGAAGCTTGAATTCAATATATTCTTACATCAAATGAACTTAGGGGAGTCTCCAAAAAACCTCCAATATCTATTGCTTTTCTAGACAGCTAGGATTACCTACAAAATTTGGTTACTTACCCTTAGAATCTTCCCATATTACTTCTTCCATCCAATTTTTTTTACAGTTGAAATTTAAATTTTTACAAATATATGAATCAGTTGCTATAGTGATGAGGTTCTGGAATTATTTATCTTCCTGAAATCACACTGAATTCTTCTAAAATTTCTTTTTCTCGTCTAGGCTTTGTGAAGTTTCACAATGACTCTCTCCTTAGAACTTGTAATTTACCATCAGTGTTTTTCCCGTTCTGAGGTATGTTTAATTTTAAGAGGCAGTTAAGCTTTAGGTGCTACTGGGTTATCAGCAAGGAAGGGAATTAGGTCAGGAAGAAAGGGACAGGATATTCAGGAGCACAGACAAGAAAAGAAGAGTTGAATGGAGGTCATTTGTTTCCAGATGAGATGTAAGATATCTTATAGAGGGCTAATTTTAATTAAAAAATTTCTTTTGCCTTAGCCAAAATTTTAATAGAGCAATTTTGGAACCTGAATTTCTTTGGCATACTTCCTCCTACCAATAAAGATATGTATACCATTTGCACTTTGTGTGTTTTTTGTTGTTGTTGTAATATGATGTCCTTCAAATGAATAATTTTGTTCCTATAAAAAGCGAAAAAAGTGACTACTGTAAATTCTATCATGTGGAAATTATGTTACTTTGGGAAGATAAGTAGAAGAACCTTCTCCTGTGACAGGAGAAGGAGAAATATACCCCAAAATATATGAATACTGAGACTGACCCACAATAGCCTATGAACAGTTATAATTGTTATTTAAGCACTTTGTCAATTGAATCTCCAGCCTAAGAGCCATTCCATCTCCAGCTGCAAACCTAGCTTATGTAGTTGCTTGTGGATGGAGAGGTTTAGAGAGGAAGTCCTTCCCAAGACCAGAATCTCAGGGACAACTCCAGATAAGAAATTTTTATGTTTTGATAATCGACTTCGGGTAGAATTTGTGTGAAGGATACTAAAAAGAAACCTTCTGAAATTCTTCATATTGAGACTAGAACAATGAGTGGTCTTATGGACCTAATGAAATTACTCTTGGAGAAACATACACACACACACACACACACACACACACACACACACAAACACAAATAGGAGTGGAGAAAGATAAATAGTAATGAAAGTAATTAGGTTTCTATGAGAGATAAAATTTTATCAGGTAATCAAAGCAACCTTAAGAAAGGGTTCCACATTCTAGAAGTCAATACAAATGCATCGTTTAGGGTGATTAAAAGAAAAGAAAAGAAGCCAGATGTGATGTCTCACTCTTGTAATCTCTGACTCTGAATACTGAAGCAGGAGTTGAAGCTCATACCCAACATGGAAGTACCTTACCTCTACTGTCTGAGGAAGAGAATCAAGGCCTTTGAAGAACACTTCTGTAGAAAATTTTCAGCCAGTGCATCGGGCAGATCTCGATTATCATTGGTAGAAACTCCAAGATTGTAAATTACTGGTTCCCTGAAAATACCACTGAAATATTCTGTTGATAAAAGAAAGTCAAGTTTATTGTTACTGCGGTGTGACAGATCACTACTTTTAATAGTTCCATTGTCTTGAGAAAAGGAACTTCCTCTAAAGAAGTTAAATCAAGTGGTTTAGTGGTCAGAAGGATAGAATTTTGAGAAGTTCCTGAAAGAAGTAATGGTTTTTGTAATTTTCATGTTCCTGGGAAAGAACTTCCTATAATAGTAAATTTATGTTAATTCAGGCAGTTGAATAGTAACTTTGTGTTGTAGCAGTAAGTTGTGGAAATGGTTTCAGTTGTCAATACTTCCCCCCATCTCATGTATTTTTTTTTTTCCTGTTGAAACTTTGGAAATTTAGGTTCAGGAGCCATATGAAATGTTGCATCAGTTTGCAAAGTTCTTTCTGTTTGCGGTGACACTTTTTCGTTTAGTTGACTTAGAATTTGCTTTATTCTGTTGTCAGTTGGGATTTATTTTGTAAAATGAAATTAAAATGCCAACAGAGAATTTAAAGTGCATAATGGCCTCTAAAAAAGAGAACATTTAGGCACAATCAACATAACTTTTTCCATTTTAAGTCATGGTCAAAATTGGAAAGAAAAATTTAAAAGTATGATTTCTTTTTTTTCCCCTCCCAGCAGGCATTATTAAATATAGAAAGCTTAAAATTTCAGAACAGTCTATGTTACCATGATTTAAATAAAATATTCTGTTAAGATCACTTAAAAAATAGAAATCTGGGGTAATGTTAGTGCTATATTTTCATTGTACACTTTTTGAAATATTCTCTTGCCACATTCAAAATCAGTTAAAAAACCGAAGAGCAGACTTATTTTTTGCTTCCAGATGATTTGTTGAAAATAACATCTTTTGATTTTAAAAGCAAAGAAATTCTTATTATAACACTTTAGAAAATTTAGAAAAGTACAAATAAGAAAGGAAAATTTATAAAAAAAAATACTACTTTCTAGAGATAAACTTAGCAGCTTAAAACAACAGCACACATTTATTGTCTCATAGTGTCCGTAGGTTGGACTTCTCTGCTTCAGGGTCTCACCAGGTTGCCAGTGGAGTGTTGGCTGGGTTGAGTGCTCATCTGGAGACTCATCAAGGGAAAAATCTGCTTCTGAGCTCATTCAGGTTGCTGGAAAGATTGACTTCTTTGTTTCTATATGGCTGGAAGCCCTGTTCCTTATTGACCATCGATTGAAGTCTCCCTTCAGGCCTATAGAGACTGCCCATAGTTCTTTGCCACATGACAGTGGATTTTGTAAAGCTTGTGGGATAGACTTTCTCTAGACTACTAGAATTTTTTTATAATGTAACATAATCATGGGAGTGGCACTGCATACACCTTTGCTGTATACTATCTTTGGAGGCAAGTCATGAGTGCTGCCTTCATTCAAAGGTAGTCCAGTTATTGTTGGTCAGTTTAGGGTGTCCACCACAGCACTTTTTCTTTTCAGGGGAATATATCCTTCCATGCTTTCTCTGTGATGGCATACGAATGGTATATTAAAAATACAGTATAAAATAATTTTTGTCTTTAAGAATATCTTTTAATATATGTATTATAGTATAAACATATGCATATGTACATGCACATATACAGTACAGGTAGTACTGTATTTTTTAATAGTGATGTAATTTCTAATAAAATATATCAACTAATAGTCATAAAATTTATAGTAGAAAAACACTGTATCAAGCAAAGCTAAATGCCCATTAAGAAGAGTTTGCTTATATAACTTTTAATTTTAAATATTTTCTTACTATGGATTATTTCTAACTTTTAACTATTATAAGTAATTCTTTTATAGAAATCTTTGTGAATTTTTCAAAAACTCTTCAGGATAAATCTGTATCAATAAAATTACTAGGTCAAACAGCAAGACATCATGAAGGCTTTGAATTTATAATTCCAAAGTAACTACTGGGATGGTAGTACCAATTTAAACCTCTCTCACTCTTCAATATTCTATTAATTTGATAAGTAGAAAATAATGTCTAGTTTTAATTTTCTTTTTTTCTCCCTATAAGTGAGAAAGATATTTTCTATGTGATTTTTTCTCTATTTACATTTATTCTTTTAAGACTACCTGTTTATTTGCTGTTTTTTTTTCTGCTGGATTACAGTTATTTTTTAATAAAGAGAATATATTAGTTGAAGTGAGAAGCATCAAAGATTGGTCTGTTTGCTTTTGGCAAATGATAAATGCTTTAAAATCAGCTTTTACTTATATAGATGATAAATAAATGCTAGCACCTTATAACATTGCCCACTGAAACACTGAAAAGTACAAGAGTTCAAAACATATTGTAAGGAAAATTCATCAAGAATCTGCTCTGTTATCTTGGAGGTACCAGACATACCATATGCTGTGTCTAGGAGTTGCTATGGCAACTAATTTTAAAATTTAAGAACAGGGTAAATTGTTGCTTAAAATCTCCATAACTTAGTGAGTTGATTAAGATCTTGTCAGAGTAATGCATTCTTTTTGATAGCTGATAACACTTTATTTCTAGTAGTTCTATAGCATATAAGGTCTCTGGGTCATAGAAAAATGATTCAATTCTGTCTATTTAAGAATTTGGAGAAGAAGTTGCTCATTTGGTATTTTTTATGATTAGTCAATGAATCACTGTAAGGAAGACACAAAGAATAGCCTCACTGAAGATGGCTAGATTTAGCATGTGAGTGTAAAGTTGAGAGAAATTTTTAGCTCAGATGTTGAATAAAGAAATTGGAGTAAAAAGACTTAATCCTTTGAAGTTAGCAGGACTGGGAATAGAACCTCAGTTCCTAGCCTCTCATTTTGTCACCACACTGTTGTATTTTCATAATTAAATTAAATGTAAATATTAAATTTGATTTTATTTTTTGAAATGGGTCTTGCTATGTTTCACAGGCTAGCCTTGAACTCCTGGGTGCAAGCTTCATCCTCTCAGCTGGTATTACAGGTGCAAACCACAGCATACTAGTTACATTTTAGAAAATTAAATCCCATTGTTATCAAATTAATACATTAATCTAACATGAATACCCCCAAAATAAACTCACAATTTTATAATCAAATGATTAGTTTCTGCCCCTTTCATACTTGCCAAGTTTAATATATCAGATTTTGACATTGCCTACTGATTTATTAAAATGATAATAAAGGTTCTAACTGCTTTTATACTTTATTCTGCCTCCTTTCCTTCTTCCCTGTACTCTCAAAATAGAAATGAACACTGTTTAGCTAATTCAATAATCAAATTTATGAAATCAAAGCTTTATAAGATATTGTTGACTGGGCAAACAAGTAGATTTCTTTCTCATGAAACTTTGTTTTCCCTGGAGTTAATAACTGTCTCTTTTAAAACTTCTATGCACTCATTACTGTCTTTTTTTGGTCATACACATCAGATTTTTAAGAAACCATCAAATACAGTTCTAAACACTAACAATTTAAGCCCCTGCCTGGGCCATCTCTCTGGAAGCTGTCCTTCCCTGGCTGCAGACTGGACTATCTGCTATCCAGGCTTGCTGCATGGCTGCCAACTCTGGTCTTTTCATTGTTCTCATGTGCTGAAGTCCTTGCTTTCTGCAATCTACGTTTTCCTCTTTTTCCCTTGTGTTGCTGAAATGTGTTTTCCTGTAGCTTCCTAGAAAACAGTGTATGGGAAATACCAATCTTTAAATTTTTCATGTTTAAAATGGCTTTACTTTAACCTCATATCTGTTTGACAGATTGTCTTGGTTTACAATTACAGGTTGAAGATAATTTTCTCTTAGATGTTGAAGGCATCACCACACTATTTTTTAGTATTCATATGCTTTTGGACAGCATTCTCTTCTTTCTGGTGCTTTGAAACTTGTCAGTGATCAACCGTTGTGTAGTTCTTTCCTCATTCCTTACACAGGTCCTATATCTTTAGAGGTTTATGGGTTTTGGTTCTGAGAATGTTTCTTGTGTTATATCTTTGAGACTTTTCTCCTGTTGACTCCGTGTTCTCTATGAAATATTTTCTGGATGGTTTGCCCAAACTACTTTTCCTACCCTAAAATTATCAAATTTGGCTAATTTCTGAGGACTTTTTCTCTGAATATACTTTGATTTCTTCTTTTTCATAGCCTCCTATTCTTATTCACATATGTACAGTCTTATTTTATTTTTACAAAGATACTGATTATAGTTTTTGGAAAATATCTTTCTTTTGTTTGGTTGTATATCATGTACATTGTCTTTTTCTCCCTATATATACTTTTTTCCAAATATGCTCTTTGAAAAAAAAATTATAGAATAGGTCTGTGTTCATCTATTCTTATTAATAATATGAGAAAAAATACTTAAATATGTTCAAGAAAGGTTGTTATTAGCTGTTAATACTGAAGGGTTTTAATTTTTTATTTCCTACAATACATACACACAAATAAAACTTACAGTGCTTGCAAGATTCTGCCCATTTGGACAGGGGCCTTACAGAGATAGAAAAACTACTGCTTCATTAATTGTTTGTTAGCTTTTTATTAACTGGCAAATGGTCCTTTCAGTCTACTGTCTAGTCTTTTTTATCTTCATTCTCTAGGTGGTCTGTTTCTGAAGTTTTCAGTTCAGTGTCTATAACTGTTTCTTCTTATTTGCAAATGTAATTCCCTGGCCAGCTTTTCTTTCTAACATATTATAAAATATCTAATGATTAGGTAAAACTAGTTATAAATCTCCATATAATTGAATATGGAAAGAACTATTTCTTAGATGAGTCATAATAAAGCATTGTTTAAATATTCTTAAATATAAAAGTGTTTGCCTCTAGTAAGTCTGGGGAATGAGCACTTTAATTGGGCTTATATTACACAAAAAGGGGAAAGCACTCTTATCAATATTACAAATTTTATTATCTTTGGCTTAGTGAAATTCTAAACAAAAAAGGTATTTTAAAATAATATGTTCCTATTCTGGTAACCAAAGAAGCAACAGGTTTACTCTGATGGAAATCATTTCCATTTTTTCCCCTAGTATTTGGACTTATCAGTTAAACCCTGTCTTTAAAAGGATTAAATTTAGCAACAAATATTTTTAAACTGTCTATTTAGTCCTTCATTCTTAACTTTTAGACTTTCTAGAAAGTAGAGACCATTTTATCCTTTTTTTTTCATTAGTTGTGTTAGTAGGGATATAAGGTAGTCAACTTTTGTTGCTGAGACCAAGATACCCAACAAAAACAACTTAGAGAAGGAAAAGTTTATTTTGGACTTAAGGTTTTAGAGGTTTCATCTGTGCTTGGCCAACTCCATCACTCTGAGCCTAAGGTGAGGCAGTAGAGCCATGCCCCACCAGCCCAGAGTTACCACCCAACATGGTAGTCTTTTAAAATTAGAATGGAATGATTAGGTTATAGCTCTCATAATCTTAATTATTTACTTCTGAATATGTCTGCATTAACAGAGAAGATTTCAGGAGACAACTCATAGCCAAACCATAAAATTCCAAACTTTTTGGACCCCAAAATGTTTATGTCTATCTCACATTGTAAAATATATGTAGTTCATCACTAAGAGTCCTCATAGTCTTAATAGTTTCAGCATTGCCCCAAAGTCTCATTTAAGACTTATGGTAAATTCTTGGTTGTGAAACCCTTATAATGATCAAAAGCAAGATAAATGCATATAATTTACAATGAAACAGAGTAAGCATTCCCATATTAAAACGGAGGAATGGGGGCATAGAAAGAAGGGATGGAAACAAAGCAAGACCAAAATCTAGCCAGGCAGATATTGGCTCCTTAGTTCCATGTACAGTATCTGGGGCACATTGTGGGGAGATGTTTTCTCCCAAGGACTTATTCATCCTTGGTTGTCGCTCATGTGGCCTCACTTTTAGGCTAGTTTTGTCAGTAGCTTTTCTCAGTAGATGATCTTCATTACTGGTATTTCTTATTCCTTGGGATCTCCATTTTAGCTTAGGTGTTATCTTTATAACTTTGTGCATCACCCTTTCAGGGGCAACCTGTAGGATTCTGACTCTCTTATACTTTGCCTGGTCTCCCAGGTCTTTATCTGAAGCCTTGGTGGAAGCTTCCACAACCCCCTAACTCCAGCATTTTGCATTTTGCCAAACCAGCACCACGTGGACAAAGCTAAGGTCTACGACTAATTTGAGAAGTATCCTGGCCTTCTTGGATCCTGGCTGCAATGGCCTCTTAGTGGGTGGCTGAGCTTGGTGAACAAATTCTTGGGGAAACAGCTTTTTAAGGACCTCTGTGTAAGTAGGGTGTCCCCACATTCTCTTAAAGTACTTTTTATTTTTATACCTAAGAATCTTTGATGGAGACCCCCTCTGGAGCTCAGGCTTGACTGCGAGGACTGCCTCCACCCACTGGCAGACCCTGCCAGAGCTCAGGCTCAATCCAGACCCCTGTAGGAGCTTGGGCCCAGGGTAGGCTCAAGTCCATCCTGCCATCAGCAGACACTCACTGGAGCTCAGGGCAACCCCAGATCCACCTCACTGACCTGTGCAGAAGCCAGGGCCCAGGGTAAGCTTGGGTCAATCCCCCCCACCATCACCTGGGAGCCAGGTTTAACCTACTTCCAGCTTGAGACACTGCAGCCACCTCTATAGCCTTCCCCATGCAGTAGCTTCTACCTTGGGACAATAGACAGGGCCTAGAAGCAGTTGTATCTTGGAGCAGGCTTCCCAAAGTCAGTGTAAGGCCCACCCTTTCAGCCTCATCTCTGAAAGATGTTGCATCCATCTTGGGGCACTTCCTCTGCTATCTCAAGTTACCTCCTGATATTACTGCCATCAACTATAGTTGCAGTAGCATCCATCCTGGGACACCAGCAGGGTCTGGAAGCCCAACACCAAGGTGAGATAATCTGCACAGATACTACAATATTATAGGGTAGAAACTGTAATACCTCAGATCCACACTGCAAGTAAGGAAATCACGTAGACAGCATGAAAAAACAAGAAAGGAAAGTGCCCCAAACAAACCAGGATACTACATAACAGGACCCATGGACAGTGCAGTTGATGAAATGTCAGAGAAGAAGTTCAGAATGTTCCTAATTAAAATAATCTGTGAATTAAAGAATGACCTAAATGAGCAAATACAGGCAAAAATTGATCACTCCAACAAAGAGGTAAGAGAGCTAATACAGGATGACACCAATAAACAGATAAAGGAGCAAATACAGGCATACATTGATCATACTAATAAAGAGATAAGGGAGTAAATACAGGTAGCAAAAGATTACTTCAAGAAATAGGTTGAGATTCTGAAAACAAACAAACAACAGCAACAAAAAACCCAATCAGAATCCTTAAAATGAAGTAAACATTAAACCAAATAAAAACTCAATACAAAGCATCACCAATACACTAGATCACTTGGAAGACAGAACATCAGATAATGAAGAAAAAGTACACAATCTGGAAAATAAAGTTGACTACACAGTGAAGATGGTAAGAAACCATGAGCAAAACATCCAAGAATTATAGGATAGCATTAAAAGACCAAATCTAAGAGTTATTGAGATAGAGGAAGGCACAGTTTCAAACCAAAGGAAAGTACAATCTCTTCAGTGAAATAATATCTGAAAAATGTTCAAACATGAAGAATTAATTGGAAATCAAACACTAGAGGCTTATAGGACACCAACTGTACAAAGTTACAACAGATCTACACCAAGGTACATTATAATGAAAATGCCCAGTATACAGAATAAGGATAGAATCTTAAAGGCCACAAGAGAAAGGAATCAGATCACCTATAGAAGGAGACCAATTTATATCTCAGCAGATTTTTTCAACCCAGACCCTCAAAGCTAGATGATCCTGGAACAGTATATACCAAGCTCTGAAAGAAAATGGATGCCAACCAGGAATCTTATATCCAGCAAAATTAAGCTTTATATTTGATGATGAAATAAAAACCTTCTATGGTGAACAAAAGCTAAAAACATTTACAACTAGAAAGCCTGCACTACAGAACATTCTCAGCAAAATATTCCATGAAGAGGAATTGAAAAACAACAATAAAAATCTGCAAAGGGAGGAATTACACTAAAGGAAAAACCAATCAAAGGAGAAACTAAATCAAGTTAAATACCAAAAATAAACAAAAATGATTGGGAAAACAAATCATGACTCAATAATAACCCTGAATGTTAATGGTCTAAACTCACCAATCAAAAGACATAGACTGGCAGATTGGATTAAAAAAAAAAGACCCAACAGTATATGGCCTTCAAGAGACTCATCTCATAGGAAAAGACATCCACAGACTGAAATTGAAAGGTTGGGACAAATCATACATGACTCACATGGACTGTGGAAACAAACAGGGTTTTCCGTCCTCATGTCAAATAAAGTAGACTTTATTTGGGTATTTCATACTGCTTAAGGAATGATTCATCAACTAGACATAACAATAATAAATTTATATACCTCAAACAATGGCACTTCTATGTTCATCAAACAAACTCTTCTCAAGTTCAAAAGTCAAATAGACAACAGAATAATTCTGGGTGACTTTAACACACCTCTTTCACCAATGAATAGCTCTTCCAAATAAAAACTGAACAAAGAAACTACAGGAATAATATAACTCAATAATATAATCCATAACAGACTTAACTGACATATATAGAATATTTCATCCTTCAATGAGCAAATACCTTTCTTTTCAGTAGCACATGGATCCTTCTCTAACATAGACCATATATACCACAAAGCAACTCTTAGCAAAAATAAAAAAGTAGAGATACATCCCTGCATTCTATAAGATCATAATGGAATGAAATTAGAAATCAATGATAAAGTAAGAAAAGCTACTTCAACACCTGGAGACTAAATAATATGGTATTGAATGAACAATGGGTTGCAAAAGACATCAAAAAGGAGATTTAAAAATTCTTAGAGGTGAATGAGAACATTGATACAACATATTGAAATCTTTGGGACACTATGAAGGCAGTACTAAGAGAAAAGTTCATTGCATGGAGTTTATTCCTTAAAAGAAGAAAAAGTCAACAAATAAATGACTTAACATTACATCTCAAAGCCCTACAAAAAGAATAAATCAACACCAAAAGCAGGAGAAGAAAGAAAATAATTAAAATCAGAGCTGAAATCAATGAAATAGAAACAAAAAATAGAAAAAATTGACAAAACAAAAAATTGGTTCTTTGAAAAAAAAATAAAATCGACAAACCCTTAGCCATGCTAATGAAGAGGAGAGAGAAAACTCAATTACTAACATACGTGATGAAAAAGGAAATATTACAACAGACACTACAGAAATACAGAAGATAATTAGAAATTATTTTGAAAACTTTCACTCCAATAAAATAGAAAATATTAAAGGCATCTACAAATTTCTAGGGTCATGATTTGCCCAAATTGAATCAGGATGATATACACAATTTAAACAAATCAATTTCAAGTGATGAAATAGAGGACGCCAACAGAAGCCTACCAACCAAGAGAAACCCAGGAGTAGATAGATATACAGCTGAGTTTCACAAGACCTTTAAAGAAGAACTAATACCAATACTCTTCAATTTGTTTCAGAAAATAGAAAAAGAGGGAGCACTTCCAAACTCATTCTATGAGGCCAATATCATCCTGATTCCAAAACCAGGCAAAGACACATTAAAGAAAGAAAATTTCAGACCAATATCTCTAATGAATATAGGTGCAAAAATTCTCAATAAAATTATAGCAAATTGAATACAGAAACATATAAAAAAGGTAGTACACCATGATCAAGTGGGTTCATCCCAGGGATGCAACATACAGAAATCAATAAATATAATTCATCACATCAATAGACTTAAACATAAGAATCAAATGATCATCTCAATAGATGCAGAAAAATCATTCAACAAAATACAGCATCACTGCATGTTCAAAACACTAGAAAAACTGGGGATAACAGTAACATATCTCCACATTGTAAAAGCTCTCTATGCTAAGCCCCAGGTCAACATCATTCTAAATGGAGAAAAATTGAAAACATTCCCTCTAAAAACTGAAACAAGATAGGGATGTCCTCTTTCACCACTTCTATTTAACATGGTTCTTGAAACACTGGCCAGAGCAATTAGACAGACGAAAGAAACTAAAGGGATATGGACAGGAAAAGAACACAAATTAGCACTATTTGCTGACAATATGATTCTATACTTAAAAATCAAAAAAATTCCACCAGAAAACTTCTAGAACTAGTAAATGAATTCAGCAAAATAGTAGGATAAAAAAATCAACACCCATAAATCAAAGGCATTTCTGTATATCAGTGACAAATTCTCTGAAAGGGAAACAAGGAAAATTACTCCATTTACAATAGCCTCAAAAAAATGAAATACTTTGGAATCAACTTAATGAAAGAGGTGAAAGACCTCTACAATGAAAGCTACAGAACCTTAAAGAGATAAATTAAAGAAGACCTTAGAAGATGGAAAGGTCTACCTTGTTCCTGGATAGGCAAAATGAATATTTTCAAAATGACCATACTACCAAAAGCACTATACAGATTTAATGCAATTTCAATAAAAATCCCAATGGCATTCCTCATAGAAATAGAAAAATGCAGTCATGAAATTCATCTAGAAAAATAAGAGACCCAGAATGGCTAAAGCAATCCTTAGCAAGAAAAGTGAAGCAGGTGGCATCACTATATCAAACCTTAAACTATACTACAGAGCAATAGTAACAAAACTAGTGTGGTATTGGCACCAAAATAGACTTGTAGACCAATGGTACAGAATAGAGGACGCAGAGACTAACCTACATAATTACAGTTATCTTATATTAGACAAAGTTGCCAAAAACATACATTGGAAAGGTGCCAAAAATATACTTTGGAAAAAGATACCTCTTCAACAAATGGTTCTGGGAAAACTGAAAATCCATATGCAACAAAATGAAATTAAGCCCC
The DNA here is from genome assembly GCF_052094955.1 of Ictidomys tridecemlineatus. Classification (NCBI taxonomy): domain Eukaryota; kingdom Metazoa; phylum Chordata; class Mammalia; order Rodentia; family Sciuridae; genus Ictidomys; species Ictidomys tridecemlineatus. The sequence goes on from NC_135481.1 coordinate 83,723,834, forward strand.
TCTTACCATGCTCAAAACTCAACTCAAAGTGGATCAAGGACCTAGGAATTAAACGAGAAAACTGCGTCTATTAGAAGAAAAAGTAGGCCTGAATCTCCATCATGTTGTATTAGACCCCAACTTCCTTAATAAGACTCCTATAGCACAAGAATTTATATCAAGAATCAATAAATGGGGTGGATTCAAACTTAAAAGCTTCTTCTCAGCAAAAGAAACAATCAGTGAGGTGAGTAGAGAGAGGCTACAATTTGGTAACAAATTTTTACCACACACACATCAGATAGAGCACTAATGTCTAGGGTATATAAAGCATTAAAAAAACTTTAACACTAAAAAACCAAATAATCTAATCAATAAATGGGCCAAAGAACTGAACAGACCCTTCTCAGAAGAAGATTTACAATCAATCAAGAAATTCATGAAAAAAGTTCAACATCTCTAGCAATTAGAGAAATGCAAATCAAAACTACTCTAATATTTCATCTCACTCCATTCAGAATGGCAGCTATTAAGAATGCAAACAACAATAAGTGTTGGCAAGGATGTGGGAGAAAGGCACACTCATACATTGCTGGTGGGACTGCAAATTGGTGCAGACAATATGGAAAGCAGTATGGAAAATCCTTGGAAAACTTGGAATGAAATCGCCATTTGATCCAGCTATCCCACTCCTTGGTCTATACTCAAAGCACTTAAGAAGAGCATACTACAGTGACAAAGCCACATCAGTGTTTATAGTCACTCAATTCACAATAGCTAAACTCTGGAACCAACCTAGATGCCCTTCAGTAGATGGATGGATAAAGAAAATGTGGCAGACATGCACAATGGAATAGTACTCAGCATTAAAAGAGAATAAAATCATGGCATGTGCAGGTAGATGGATGGAGTTGGAGAATATAATGCTAAGTGAAATAAGCCAATTCTAAAAAACCAAATGCCAAATGTTTTCTTTGATTTAAGGATACTGATTCATAATGTGGTGGTGGGAGGGTACAGGAGGATTAGATGAACTCTGTATAGGGCGAAGGTGAAAAGGGAAGGGAGGGGAAAGGAGGGAGCATGGGGGTAGGAAAAATGGTGGAATGCGATGGACATCATTACCCTAAGTACATGTAAGAAAATGTATGAAGACATGCATGTGTGACCAGAGATAAGAAAAATTGTGCTCTATATGTGTAATATGAATTGTAATGCATTCTGCTGTCATATGTAACAAATACAAATTTAAAAAAGATTAATGATGGATGTGGTCTTTCTTGCTCATTCCTGATGTGCCCTCAAGGAATCATATCTATCGTCTCTGTGCAAAGTACTTATCATCTCTTTAGTGGCTCTAATTTCTTTAACAACCACATCTTTGGAGCCTTAATTTTACAGGCACTTTTCTGGCCACATTGCAAGTTTTAAAAATCCTTCTGTTTTGCTTTTTGTTCTTTATTTTTTATAGTAAATCTGACTAAAGGCTAATAGTAATGGCCATGTTACTGCCTGATGGTGTGTTGCTTTGAAATTGTTTCTCCCAGATTTATTAGTCCATTATGTTTAAACTTGGCCTCATGCAAAATCTCAGGACATGGGCAAAATGTAGACAAGTTTTTTACCAGAATATAACATAAATGACCTAATTTTCAATAGAATTTGTGACCCTCTGAAACCTCATGAGCACAGTCTTTACAGTCTGCATTTCTATGGGCATTCTGGTCTACTGAATTCCCGAAAGAATTGCCCATTAAACTTTACTTATAACACTTTTAGGCTTTTTCCAGTCTGCATTTCCAAATTTTTGAGACCCCTCCCACAAACTAGGTCCAAAAAACTCTGAACCACATGGTCAGATTAATTAGCAATGACTCCACCTTGGTACCAATTTTTGTTTTAGTTAGGTTTTTGACACTGTGGCACATACCTGATGAGAACAACTTAAATAAGAAAAATTTTATTTTGAGTTTATGATTTTTAGAGGTTTAGTCCATGCTTGGCCAACTCCATCACTCTGGGCCTAAGATGAGGCAGAATGTTATGGTGGAAAGGCTACGGCAATGGAATACTGTTTTGCTTGTGGCAGCCAGGAAGCAGAGAGGGAGGTGTGGGTGTGAATGAGTGGGAGAGGTTTCAGGGAAGATAAACCTTTTCAGGGCTTGCCCCCAGTGATGGATCTCCTCCAGACAGGCCCTACCAGTCCAGAGTTACCACCCATCAAAGAAGTAATTCTTTTAAATTAGGGTGGACTGATTATGTTCCAGCTCTCATAATCTAATCATTTTATATCTGAATATTCCTACATGAACAGGAGCTCTTGGGGGACACGTCATATACAAACCATTATAGGCTTCAATTTGTTCCTTTGTAGATATGTGATGTTAAAAGATTGGCTCTTATTTTGAACTCTATTTAAAAGCTGAACCCAGTTGTCCTTACCATTGTTCTTTGGTTTGATCAATTCAAAAGATGAATCTTCTCCAACTGTAACTGATCTTTATGGTCTACTACTTCTCACTTTTCCTAAGCAACATCCTTCATGTTAAACATGAAGTTAATGTGAAAAATTTCCCACATAGAGTTTCTGAACCATTTGGTTCTACTGAATGGATGAAAAGCAATGGAGGAGGGAAAAAAAATAGGAAGTTAAATGGCTGAAACTGGATACAGCAGAGACTACAGGTAGGTGAGTGTGAATTTAGGATATATCTCAATACTCACAGATATTGTGGACCTGTGCTAGTGCTCTAGGAAAATCCAGAACAGAGCATATTTACATCAGGATCAAAGTATATTTGATTTTCTGAGCAAGGAATCTTAGGCTATCAACTATTCATAGTGTAGTTAGTTGGGTTATTTTAAGCATATGTTTTCACCTTCTCTGTGCACTCTGCACTTGTCATTTGTCAAATGGGGGTAATGTCTACCTGAGCACACTGGTTGCAGATTGCAATTAGCTAATGGATTTGAAAGTACTGTAGCAAGTGAATAATGTTCTACAAAGGCAAGGCATTTAACATATTCTTCAAGTGCTCTGTGCTGTTCTAATGGGTGGGAGGGGAGTCTTGGGCACCTTGCTAAGCCAAGATCAGTGGCAATTTCCCACAGAGACCATAGGGGATGGTTAGCTGGGTAATATTAAATTGCACAGGCCTCAACCTGAGACCAAGGAATGCTAACACTAAAGGTTAGTTTGTTTCTTTATTTTGTTTTCTCTGTGTTTCAGAGCATCTTCAGACGTAGTTCTTATTTTTTTGCAAAGGGGAGAGGGAAAGGGCTGCCATATAATTAAGAATAAAGTATTATCCTTTATCCTGAGCCACCACTTCCAATGTTTGACTCAAACAGGTTACTATATAATCAGAGCTTTCAAGGTCATTGATGAACCAGGTCTCTTTTATTTCTCTGCTTTACTGTCCTGAACACTGGCTTCTTGTGAGGGCTAATGTCAAAGAAAATCAAAGGTAGACAGTAGTTAAAGAGGAACAAGGATGTTTAAATCAGAAACCATAGCAACATGGGGGAAAAAAGACTTTGGAATAGAAATGAGCTCAATTCTGAATTCAATGAGGAAAATTAAAAAATTTGTACCCAAGGAGCAGGGTTGGGGAATTGGTGAATGGACAGTTATGGAGAGGTGAGGGCAATTCTTATAAACTGATCTAATAGGATTTTAGCTGAAGGCAGGCCAGGTGATCAGATATTACCTGGGAGAAAGGGAAGATTACATCAAATATCAAAGGAGATCAGATATTGAAGGTGGAGGACTATGGATAAACTAATTTATCAGTGTATTTGCTAAAAGTAGATGCTACAAAGGATTGATAAGAAGCCAAGATTTTTCTTAGTTCAGTAGAAGGCTCAAAGGAACCTAATTAAAATTTTGTCAAGCAAAGAATCTCTGTTATAGATTCCCAATATGTTTGCATGATGGCTGCAGCAATTCCAAGCTTTCTATCCAGATTCAGTAACCTCCAGGGGAAAGTGAGCTACTGTTTCTTCCTTCAATAAATATTTTTTTTAATGAGTGAAAAAATTTTCCAGAAGCTCCAACTTGGCTTCTCTGTATGTCAATGACTGCATTGGGTCATGTGCCCATTTCAAACCAATAACTAAAATGAGAAATGGTTTACCACCATTGATTTAGACATATTGTCTTGCTAAGTTAACCTCAATCAGTTGATGACAAAACATGGCTAGAATTAAGGTGAGTTGGAATGTACAGTCAGATTCTAAAGAACTGCAGCTAGCTGGTAGACAGAAGACATTTCTGGTCATTTCACTGACTTCAAGATAGTGCAAACTACATTTTATGTGATTGAGTTTTTAGATTTTATTTATTGAGTTATGTCATAATTTTATTATAGCTGGCCTTTGGTCTTCCTACTAGAGTTTCTTTAGCCTGAGAATATTAGTGATTCCTTCTGTTCGTCTCAGAAATTATAAACTGAACAAGAGACAAAGAGGTAGTAGGACAGGAGAAAAAGAACAAGGAGCAAGATGCTAAAGTGTAGGACTTATGGAACATTGTCCAGGAAGAAGAGACTTTCTTTGAGGCATTGCTTTCAAATAATCATAGTAAGAAAGAAACTATAACTGACCATGGCTAAAATATTGAAAGAAACATTTCTACCAAGTGATGAGAATCTGTTACTGTATTACATTAGGATTCTCTAGAAAAAATAGTACCAATAGGATCTCTCTCTCTCTCTCTCTCTTTCACACACACACACACACACACACACACACACACTGAAAGAGATTTACCATGAGTTATTATTTCACATAATTACAGAGGCTGAGAAGTCCCACAATCTTTTGGAGAACTAGTAAAGTTAGTGGTGTCATTGTAATCCCAGCCCCAATTTCTGAGAATTGGGATGGTCAATGATGTGAGTCTGTGCCTGAGTCTGAAGGCCTGAGAACAGGAGCACTGCAAACCTGAGAGCAGGAGAAAATGGATTTTCTAGTTCAAAAAAGACAGTGTGAATTTAGTCTTTCTCTGCTGTTTGGTTCCATTCATGCCCTCAGTGGATTGGATGACACCCATGTACATTGGTGAGGGCAACCTTCTTTGCTTAATCTATTGATTTAACTGCTAATCTCTTCTGAAAAACATCCTCACAGACATACCCATAATAATGTTTTACCAGCTCTCTGGGCACCTAAAGATTAACATGTATAGATCTGAATAAACTAGCCTGTCTAAGCAATTAACCAGAAAACTAATAGATAGTGATGATAGTGAAGGGCCATCATGGGTTACTTTATATGAAATGTTCTTAATTGTCTCTGTATTTATTTTCAATATTGATGAAACATGATTTTTTTACACTGTTGAAGAAAAAATAGAGCAAATAATAGTATGTAATTTGTATAGCTGAATTCATGTAGTTCTTTTAGGGTTTTAAAATAATTATTTTAAAATAGCTCTCAGCTAGTCATAGTGGCAAGTACGTGCCTGTAATTCACAGGTACTCATGAGGCTAATGCAGGATGATCATTTGCATCTAGGGGTTTGTCAGCTAGGGCAACACAGTGAGACTGCATCTAAAAAAATTGCTTCATTGAGATATTATTTATATAACATAAAAATTATCCATTGTAAATGTATAATTCAGTAATTTTTAGCAAAGAAAATTTTGGATAAATTTCACTGTGACTCAATTCTAGAACACTTTTCTAACCTCAAAAAATTTCATTGTGTTCATTTGCAGTCAGTCCCTATTATCCCTCAGTCCCAGACAGCCATTTATCTGCACTCTTTACCTATAAATTTGCCTTTCCTAGAGACTTCATGTAAAGAGAAGTACACAATTTGCAGTCATTCATGTTTGGCTTCTTTAACATAGCATACTGTTTTTGAATTTGAACAAGTTGTGGCATGTCTTAGAGGTTCCTTCATTTTATTGCCCAATGGTATTTGATTGTATAGATGTGTCTAATACTTTTGGATTATCTATTCACTAGTTAATAGCCACTGTGTTGCTTATAATTTTTGGCTATTATGAATATTTCTGCTATGAATATTTGTGTACCAATTGTTGTGTATGTTTTCATTGGGGGGCACTATACCTTGGAATAGTATTACAAGATCTTGTGATAATTCCAAGTTTAACCAAACTGTTTTTCAAATGGCTATACCATTTAATAATTTTACCAGCAATGTACTAGGGTTTCAGTTTCTCAATATCCTTGCTAATATCTAGTATCATCACTTTTTGATTAGTTATTTTAATGTATGAATATATTATTTTACTGTCATATTTCCCTAATGAATAATAACATTGATAATATGTTTATTTGCTTATTATTCATATGTTTATTTTTTGTATAATGTTTATTCAAATATTGTGACTATGTTTAATTGGGTTATTTTACTAATTGAGTTGTGGAGTTGAAGGAAAGAGGGGGGGAACTGTAGACTGAAATGGAGTGAATAAAATTCCATGCATGGTTTTGTCAAATTGAATTCAACTATTATGTATAAATATAATTCTCTAATTTAAAAAAGAGTGTTGGGTGTTCTTTCTATGTCCTGGATAAAGCTTTTTTATTCAGACATGTGATCTGTATGTGATCTCCTACTCTGTATGTTGTTTTTTTGCTTTCCAAATTGGTAACTTTTTTTTTTGGTACCAGGAATTGAACTCTTTTAAAAGCTAACACTTTTAAAAGCTAATAGTTTCAATTTTGATGAAGTTTAGTTTACACTTTTTTCTTTTATGAATCATGCTTTTAATGTTACATCTAGAATTTGTTTTCCATTTTCTTCCAGAAGATTTATGACTTTTGCCAGTATAAATTACATCTTTGATCTGACCTGAGTGAATTTTTTCCTTTTTTTAAATTGGAGAATTATAGTTATATATAATGGTTGAATTCAATTTGACAGAACTATGCATGGAATTTTATTCACTCCATTTCAGTCTACAGTGCTCAACCTCTTTCCCTCATCTCCTCCCTCCTCCTATTCTCCTTCCTCTACTGATCTTCCTTTCACTTTTTTATTTATTTTAATTGATGCTTCCTACATATACATAAAAGGTGAAATTCACTGTGGTATATTTATACTTGCATCTAGTGTAATCTTGTTAAATTCATTCCACATTTCCTCTCTTTCCCCCTGCCTCTTCCTTTCCTCTTGATCTCCTTTTTCTGCCCCATTGATCTTCCCTATATCTTTATGATATTTGATTTTCCCCTTTCCCTATTTTGCTCTAGATTCTGCATATGAGAGAAAACATTCAACCCTTGATTTTCTTGCTTATTTCACATAGCATGATGTTATTCATTTTCATCCATTTATAGGCAAATGCCATAATTTCATAGTTCTTTATGGCTGAGAAAAATTCCATTGTGTGTGTGTGTGTGTGTGTATAATTTTATAATTTGGCTATTTCAAATTGTGTTGCTATAAACATTGATGTGGTTATACCATTGTAGTATACTGATTTTAATTCTTTTGTATAAATACAAGGAGTGGGATAGCTTAGTCATACAGGAATCTTCATATTGCTTCCCAGAGTGGCTGTACTAATTAAAATGTGAGTGTACCCTTTCCTCCACATCCTTGCCAGAACTTATTATTGTTTGTATTCTTGATCACTGCCATTCTGATTGGAGTGAGTTAAAATCTTAGTGTAGTTTTGATTTGAATTTCCATGATTGTTAGAGATGTCAAATATTTGTTAATATATTTGTTGTCCTTTTGTGTTTCTTCTTTTGAGGAATGTCTATTTAGTTCTTTTGCCCCATGTATCAATTATTATATGATTCTGATGTTGTTTTTGGAGTTCTTTATATAGTCTGGATATTCATCCCCTGTCAAAGGAGAAGCTGGCAAAGATTTTCTCCCATTGCTGTAGGCTCTCTCTTCACACTTAATCAGTTCCTTTGCAGTGCAGAAACTTTTAAATGTGTGGCATCTCTCTTATTGATTCTTGGTTTTGTTTCTTGAACTCTAGAGATCAGGTGAAAGAAGCTGGTACTTGCATCAGTATGATGGAGTGATGACCCCATGTTTTCTTCGAGCAGTTGCAAAATTTCTGGGCTAATTCCTGAGTCATCAATTAATTATGATTTGACTTTTGTGCAAGGTGAGAGACAGGGATCTCGTTTCCTTCTTTTTCATATGGATATCCAGTTTTCCCAGCACCATTTGTTAAAGAGGCTATCATTTCTCCAACACATATTTTTAGCACCTTTGTCAAATATCAGATGATTGTAAGCATGTGGGTTTGCTTCTGTGTCTTCTATTCCATTAGTCTTCAAGTCTAGTTTGATACCAATACCATGCCATTTTTGTTACTGTAGCTCTGAAGAATAATTTGAGATCAGGTATTGTGATATCTCCTTGCATCACTTTAATTGCTCAGGATTACTTGGGCTATTCTGGGTCTCTTACTCTTCCAAATTAATTTTAGGACTCCTTTTTTTTTTTTGTTCTGTGAAGAATGTCATTGGTATTTTGATGGGGATGGCATTTAATCTGTATATTGATTTTGGTAATATGATCATTTTAACAATATTAATATTGCCTATCCTTGCCTTTCCATCTTCTAAAGTCTTTGATTTATTTCTGGGATGTCCTATTGTTTTCATTGTAGAGATCTTTCACCTCCTTTGTTAGATTAAATCCCAAGTATTTTCTTTTTATTTTTGAGGTTTTATTGTGAAAGAGATGGTTTTCCTGATTTCTTTATCAGCAGAATCACTGTTGAAATGTACAGAAACTGTTGATTTATAATGGCTGATCTTGTATCCTGCTACTTTGTTGAATTCATTTAACAGCTCTGGAAATTTTCTGGTGGAGTTTCTTTTGGGGTTTCTAGATATAGAATCATGTCATCAGCCAACAGATAATTTGGCTTCTTCTTTTCCTATGGGCATCTCTTTAATGTCCTCCTATTGCCTGATTGCTCTGGGTAGAGTTAAGAACTATATTGAATACAAGTTGTGAGCATGGAAATCCTTGTGTTGTTCCTTATTTAAGAGGAAATGCTTACACATCTGGTTAAGAAGTTGTCTACATTTTGCTCATGTCCTGAAACTTTCTGTGGGGCTGAATTTAAAGGTGATGAGCTTCTTAATCTGGTGGAAGAAATTTCTAGTCAGTATAGTATTCAGGTAATGGCATGGGTATTTCTGGTGGCCTTCAGCAAAGTTTATTGTGATATTCAGGAGCAGAAAGCAGGGAAAAGACTTTTGTAAAACTTGGACTTGAAAGGTGGGAGTTAAGGAAGTTGCAGTTTTTAAAGACATTACTACTACTAAAGAAATGCTGAAGACTGCCCAGAGACAATAAGAAATATGGCTTGAGAGCATCTCAGGAATTGGCAAGACCCACACCTATATTAGGCTCAAGTGAGTAAAAGTAAAAATTCTTTGAGCAGAGACTAGTGGGATACCCTGCTTGTACAGGGCATGATGCAGTTTTGCCTTGGGTCCCAGAGGAGACTTTGGACTTGAACTTTTGGACAATGCTTGAACTATTGAGACCATGTGAACTCACGGAAATTGAATAAATGTATTTTGCATTGTGAGATGAACATGAGTTTGGGGGGGGCGGGGGTGGAATGTTATTGGTTTAGATATTAGGTATTCCCCAAAATATCACATGTAAGACAATGCAGGAACATTCAGAGACAAAATGATTGAGTTATAAAAGCCTTAATTAATCTGAATTAATTAAGTGAATTAATCTCCTGATGGGGATTAACTGAGTGTAACTGAAGGCAGGTAGGGTGTGTCTGGAGGAGGTAGACATTGGGGAAGTGCCTTTGGGGTATGTATTTTGTACTGGTAAATGGAGTCTCTCTCTTTCTCTCTCTCTCTCTTTCCCCTGATCTTAATGTGAGCCACTTACCTCTACCACACTCTTCTGTCATGATGTTCTGCCTCACCTCAAACCCCATGGAGCTGGCTGTCTATGGACTGAGACTCTGAAATTGTGAGCCCTCAATGAAATTTTCCTCCTCTAAAATTATTTTTGTCAGGTCAGTCACAGCAGTGCAAAATCTGACTAAAACAATAGACAATGATTTCCTAAATAGGACTCCTATAGCTCAGGAAATAATAACGAGAATCAATAAATGGAAAGACATCAAATTAAAAAGCTTCTACATAGCAAAGGGAACAAAAGTGTCAAGAGAAACCTTATAAAAATGAGAGAAAACTTTTTTAGCTACTCTTCTAACAGAGGTTTAATATCCAGAGTATATAAAGAATGCAAGAAACTCAGCATAATAGTCCATTTAATAAATGGGCAGATGAAATGAACAGACTTTATCAAACGAAGCTTTACAAATGACCAATAATTATATTAAAAATGATCAACATCTTTAGCCATCAGGAAAATATAAGTCAAAATCACACTGAGATTCCATCTCCAATCAGAATGACAATCATGAATAGCACAAATAAAATAAACGCTGATGGGAATGTGAAGAAAAAGGAACCCCTCTATACTCTTTGGTGGGAATGTAAATTAATACTGGCACTACAGAAATCAGTATGGAGGTTCCTCAAAAAACCTAAAATGGAACTGCTATATGATACAGCTATACCACTTCTCTGTATTTACCCCAAAGCATTAAAGTCAGAATACTCTAGTGATACATGTATGCTTACATATATCACAGCTTAGTTCACAATAGCTCAGTTATGGAATCATCCTAGGTGCCCATAAAGAGATGAGTGAAATATATATATATATATATATATATATATATATATATATATATATATGTGTGTGTGTGTGTGTGTGTGTGTGTGTGTGTATGTGTGTGTGTGCGTATTAAAATGTAAGATATACACACATATATGGATAAAATATGATCTATTTCAGCCATAAAGAAAAATAATATTATGTTATTTGCAGGAAAATGGATGAGCCTGGAAAGCATTATGTTAAGTGAAATAAGCCAGATTCAGAGAGACAAACATTACATGTTTTGTTTCATACGTGGGAGCTGAAGAAGGAAAAAAAAAAGGGCATCATGAATATAAAACAGAAATCATTAGTGTAGAGAAAGTGTAGTGTAGAGAGGGACAGGAAGGGGAGGTAATGGGGAGTGAATCTGATCAAACAATGTTAAAAGCATGTATAAATATGTCACAATGAAATCTGCCATCCTGTATAATTAATATATACCAATAAAAAGAATAGAATTATCTATAAGTTTCATTTTTATATTGATTATTGCTACTATGTAGAAGTAAAATAGTGATTCTTGTATATTTGTTTTGTATCCTGTGACCTTGTTAGGTTTATTTATTAGTTCTAGTAACTTTTTAAAGGTTTCTTAGGATCCTGTCAACTGTTAATGAAGACAGTTTTACTTATTTCTTTCCAATTTGTATTCTTTAATTGCTTCTTATTCAATAAGAATAGTGAGAGTGGATATCTCAGCTACTTCCTAATCTTGGGGAAAGGGTGTTTTGTCTTTTACCATTAAGTATGATATTAGTTACAGGTTTCTTACAGGTGTGCTTTGTCAAGATAAGGAAATTCTATTCCATTTTTTGAGTGTTTTATCTTGAGACATCATGATGAGGAGTTTGGTTTTTATTTATTTTTTTCTCTTTATTTTTAAATTTTTTCTAATTAGTTATACATGACAGATAAGTGAATAAAATATGATATATGTATTAAAATGTAAGATATATATATACACACACACATATGTATTATATACACACACACACACACACACACACACACACACACACATGGATAAAATGTGATACATTCAACTCACTGTACACAAATGAAGAACAACTTCTCATTTCTGGCTATACAAGATGCAGAGTCACACTGTTTGTGCAATCATACATGTACATAGGGTAATAATGTCCATCTCATTCTACCATTCTTCCCTCCCCTCACTCCCCTCTGCCCAATCCAAATTCCTTCATTCTTCCCTAAACACCTCCACATAATGGATCAGCATCTGCTTATCAGAGAAAACATTTGGCCTTTGATTTTTGAGATTTACTTATTTTGCTTAGCATAATATTCTCCAACTCCATCCATTTACCTGCAAATGCCATAATTTCATTCTTCTTTAAGGCCGAGTAATATCCCATTGTGTATACATACCACAGTTTCTTTATCCATTCATCTACTGAAGGGAATCTAGGTTGGTTCCAAAGTTTAACTATGGTTAATTGAGCAGCTATAAATATTGATGTTGTTTTGTCACTGTAGTATGCTAATTTTAAGTTCTTTGGGTATAAATCAAGGCGTGGGATAGCTGGGTCAAATGATGGTTCTTTGATGATAATAAAGGGCCACATGTTTTATAAAGGAAGTGGCATGATCAGAGTTATTCATTAGGAAAGTAATCCTTAGTGGGGCATGGAAATGAAAGAGACTGGAGACAGGAAAGCCAATCCAAATTAATCTGCAACAGTAAACTCTGATAATGCGGGTTCTTAAATTTTAGTGCACACGAGAATCATGTGGAGATCTTGTTAAGAATCGCTTTGCTGGCTTCATCCCAAGAATTTTATATGCAAAGAGTCAGAGGTAGAGCCTGAGAATTTGTATTTCTAACAAGTTCACAGGAATTCTGTCTGTAAACTTTGATGACCACAGGTCCATACAAATGAAGGAACTCTTGACCTAGAATGGTGGAAAGAGTATGAAAAGATATCAGAGTTTAAGAATTCATATCTTAGTAATTTGTGACTTAAGGGAAATATATCTAGGAGTTCATAATGACAAAATTCAGATTTGTGTGATTTGGTGGTCCTGTTGAAAGATCTAGTTGTAGAAGGCTATTTGGAGGGGTAAGTTGATGATGCTTTTTTGTCGTGACCCCTTGCCAGCAAGGAGGACACGACACAGGATTCTTCTTTCAGCAGTTTATTCAGGCCTTTAATTATGTGTCTCTGGAAGCTTCTTTTATTACTACTACTACTTCTACTTCTACCACTACCACTTCACCCGAGCGCCCCAGCCTTGATAAAGCACATCAAGCCCCAATGCACAACTGCCACGTGGATCTTTCTCATAGGGTGTTTTACAGCTACGTGCCAACTCTCCCAAAACAAGGAGTTGTTTATCACAGGCCACGGCGCTTATCAGCGCCATCTTGTAATGGCGGCCACAGTTCACAGAAACGGCTCACCACAGTTCCCCCTTTTTGTTTTACTAAGACAATACAGGCGAGAGTAGAGGTCCTATCCCACTGTGCAGAAGTGGCTGCATAGTATGGCTCAGCCCTAGGGGGGCCCTTCCCTGGATCTGACTCCATATCAGCCGACGCCTTTTTTCGTGGGGCGGGGCGTGGACGCGTCAAACCCGCATGCAATAGGACATGCTCTCCTTGAGGTCCCAGTCCACTGCGGGATCACTCAAGTGCAGTGCCTTGCCTCGCATCCTGTATCCTGACGATGGTGAACAAAAGGGGGTAGCTGGGACTACCTCTGTAGGACAACCACAATTAAGTTGGCGACACCCTGAGAGAAAGGCATGGGCTTTAAAGCCATAGCTAAAAACCAGTGTGGAAACCCTTCTGCGTGCAATGGCAACAAGACCTGCCGAGTGCAAGGGCTTTCCAGCACTAGAAGAAAGACAAAAGAAGGACATGTCGAACCCAGTACAATGTTAGAATAACTTGGGGTGCAACGACCATGTCAAAGGCACTAGTGTGGAAACCCATCTGTGTGCAATGGCAGCAAGGCCTGCAGAGTGCAAGGGCTTTCCAACACTAAGAGAATAACGAGGAAAGACATGTCAATCCCAGTGCAATGTTATAATAACTTGGGGTGCAATGACCATGTCAAAGATTTACTGCTTAAGCTGCGCAAGCCAGACCTGAGGCGAGATACCATTTTCTAAAGCAGCAAGAGCTTGGACGAGCATTGCCTTGTCCCGAGCATTGCGGGCCTTGAGACGACAGAGAAGCCACAAACAAAGAATCACACCAAAGCAACACATAGTACCAAAAATGCCTACTCCCACCCACTCTAAAAAAGGAAAAAGCAGAAGATATCCAATTAGTGAATTGACCCAAAGTCACAGGATCAACACGGGTGTTATTCAAGACAGCTATCTGAGTCAGTTGAGGCTGGATCATGTGTTCCGCCGTGGACCAATTCCCGGCCAAATAGTCACCAATGATGCGGGAAGCATTCCTGGAATCATTAAATCTAACAGAGGTTATACACAAATGTGCACGTTGGTCAATGCAACCCAAAGGTACCAGGTCAGACAATTCTTTTACCTGAGCTTGAAGTATATCTATTTTGGTTAGCAGCCAAAATCCCTGACAAAATATGTTGATTAATTTTGTTTTGAGACTCGAGTATGGTGGAGGTTTGTTGAACAACTTCATTAACAGTGACAGCAGTTTGCACCTGGCTGGCCATGGCTACTCCGGCCATAACTGCTGCAGCAGCAGCAAGGCCTGCATTAGTTAATGGCCCACCTATCTCTCTACAGACTTTCATCCAAGCCTCTATGCCTTTGTTTTTATAAGGAGTAATAGCTGCCTTACATTCTTTAGTACACTGTTCAAAGACCAATTGTTTAATCAAGGGCATGGCTCTATCGGGATCGCCAAAGATTTTTCCTGCAGCATCCACCATCCTAGCAACAAAGTCTGAGATCTGTATTGACTGTTCTCCAAACTTGAGAATGAAAAGTCCTCCCACGTACGGGGGCAGAGCAATGGGTGGATCTATGGGTGGAACATCAGGTATAGAGCCCTCCTCTAGGTTCTCAACTTCCTCCCCAGAACTTGATTTATTACCCTTCTCACAGCAGGCTTTTACATCTGTTGTTTCCCGTTTTTTCTTTTTTATCTTAGTCTTACGTAATTGTTGTAACAACTTGTCCAATTCCTCAGAACTGTCCGAGCTACTTGTGTCCTTGGGAGTTTTTAACTCAGTCAAGTCCGGATAGAGCCTTCTCCTCTGTTTAACTTCAGACTCCCTTGTCTGTTCACCACTCTTACTCCTAATACTTTCTGCTACCTCGCTATGTGACCCCTCCGATTTTTCTTCATGCAATTGCTCAAGAACGGCCTGACCCTCGCTCACAGCTTTCTGGCATTTACCATCCATTATACACCCCCTCACTAATTTCCAAAGCGGAATGGTACCGCCCTTTAAAGTTCCTTGTTTGTAAGCGAAATCCAGATCTTTCCCTAATTTGTCCCAACTGAGAATCGTGAGACTCCCTGAAAAAGCAAACCAAGGAGCTACAGAGTCAGTCTCTTCTAAAAACCTCTGTAATGTGCTCTGCTTCACTTTAAGTCCCTTGGAACGCAGTAACCCGTCCAAGGCCAGCAAAATTGGGCTTGAGGAAGTAGCACCCATACTGCTCCAAGCGGTATAAAGAAAGTGAAAATATAAAACCCCGCTCTTTCCTTATTTACAGAGGAGCGTCTTATTTTATTATTTTTCCCCGCTCTCTCTTTATCTACAGAGGAGCGTCTTATTTATTATTTCCCCCCCCCTCTTTAATTACCGAGGAGCGCCCCGCTTTCATATGCGGATTCCCACTTTACCTGGGAACTTACCAGTGCACCACTCTGACTGCTGAAAGTTCTGGATCCTGGGTCTGAGGAGGTGTTCCCCGTCCGGGCCACCAACTGCCGCGACCCCTCGCCAGCAAGGAGGACACGACACAGGATTCTTCTTTCAGCAGTTTATTCAGGCCTTTACTTATGTGTCTCTGGAAGCTTCTCTTACTACTACTGCTACTGCTACTGCTACTGCTACTGCTACTACTCCTACTGCTACTACTTCTACTTCTACTTCTACTTCTATCACTACCACTTCACCCGAGCACCCCAGCCTTGATAAAGCACATCAAGCCCCAATGCACAACTGCCACGTGGATCTTTCTCATAGGGTGTTTTACAGCTACGTGCCAACTCTCCCAAAACAAGGAGTTGTTTATCACAGGCCACGGCGCTTATCAGCGCCATCTTGTAATGGCGGCCACAGTTCACAGAAACGGCTCACCACAGTTCCCCCTTTTTGTTTTACCACACTTTTTTTTTTAAAGATAGAACTGATTTGAGATGTTAGAAAGATACTTAGGGAGGGATTCTTGTTATGCATTTGAAAATGTGGTTTCCCCCCCCATTTTTTATTTGGTGCCTTGTAGTTTATAATAGTGAAATTCTTTGCTACATATTTCTACATATACACAATATAATTTGGTCAATATCATTTTCCAAATTGTCAATATGTTTCCCCTTTCCTTTTCCTCCTCCCTCCCACTAGTCCTCTACCCTTACTCTTCAATTTTCATAAGATTTCCCCCCACCTTTCTTTTCCCTTTTCTTTTCTAGCTTCCATATATGAGAAGAAACATATGACCCTTGACTTTCTAAGTTTGGCTTATTTTGCTTAATATAATATTCCTAAGTTCTATCCATTTTTCCTTCAAATAACATAATTTTATTCTTTATGACTTAATAAAACTCTACTGGGTATATATACACCATTTTTTAAAATTCATTCACCCACTGATGGACACAGACTGGTTCCATAGTTTGCCTATTGTGAAATGTGTGCTATGAACATGGGTATACATGTATAATGACTTTAATTCTTGAAGATAAATACCAAGAGGGTTTAGCTGGGTCATATGGCATTCCATTCATAGTCTTTTGAGAAAAACTTCATACTGATTTTCATAGTGGCTGTGTTACTTTACAATTTCAACAGTGTAAAAGTATTCATTTTCCTCTCCATCCTCTCCAGCATTTGTTGTTTGATGACTGCTATTCTAACTGGAGTAAGATGAAATTCTGGTGTAGTTTTGATTTAGTTCCCTAATTACTAATGATGTTGATTCATTTTTATTTCTTCTTTTGAGAACTGTTTGGTTAATTTATTGATTTATTAATTGGGTTATTTGTGGGCTTTTTTGGTGTTTTGGATTACTTTATATATTCTTTATATTAATCCTCTGTCAGAAGGGTGGCTAGCAAAAATTTTTATCCTATTCAGTATGCTCTCTCTTTACATTCTTAGTAGTTTCATTTGCTGTGCAGAAGTTTTTAAAAAACTTATTAACTCCTAGCACTATTTCTTGAACTTTAGGTTTTCTGTTGAGAAAGTTATTGCTTGTGCCTATATGTTGGAGTAGTGACCCTATGATTTCTTCTAGGAGTTGCATAGTTTCTGTTCTAATTCCTAGGTATTTGATCCATTTTGAGTTGAATTTTGTGCAGCGTGAGAGATAAGAAATTACTCTCATTCTTCTATATATGGATAACCAGTTTTCCCAGCACCATTTATTAAAGAGGCTGTAAGTTTTTGGTAACTTTGTCAAAGATCTGATGACTGTAGCAATGTGGGTTTGTTTCTGTGTCTTCTATTCTGTATCATTGGTCTATGTATCAGTACCATGCAGGTTTTGTTACTATAGCTCTGTAGTATAATTTGTACTCAGGTAATATGATGCCTTCATTTTGCTTTTTGGCTTAGAATTGCTTTGGCTATTCCTGAGTCTTTTATTTTTCCAAGTGAATTTTAGGACTTTTTCCCCCACTAATACTATGAAGAATGTCATTGGTATTTTTATGGGAATTGAATTGGATCTTTATATTGCTTTTGGTAATATGACCATTTTGACAATGTTAATTCTGCCTATTTATGAACATGGAGGATTTTTCTATCTTTTTGTATCTTCTTCAATTTCTTTCTTCAGTGTCCTATAGTTTTCATTGTAGAGGTCTTTCACCTCCTTGGTTAGATTTATTCCTAGATATTTTTTTGAGGTTATTTCAAATGGAATTTTTTTCCTACTAATTACTTTCTCAGCAGATTAATTGTTGGAATATAGGAAATCTGTTGATTTTTAATATAGATTTTATAACCCAATATTTTGCTGAATTTTTTTCTTTAAAATAAAGTTTAGTGGTTTTTTTTTTTGTACCAAAGATTGGACACATTACCACTAACCTATATTCCCAACCCTTAAAAAAAATTTTTTTTTGAGACACAGTCTTGCTAAGTTGTTAGGGGTCTCACTAAGTTGCTGAGGCTGGCTTCAAACTTGCAGTCCTCCTGTTTCATCCTCTCAAGTTGCTGGAATTGCAGGTGTGTGCCAACATGTTGAGCTATTGAATTTGTTTATTAGGTCAAGCATTCTTCTGGTGAAGCTTTTTGGATCTTCTAAATATAGGGTCATATCATCTGCAAACAGTGATAATTGACTTCTTTCTTTCTTACCTTTATCCCTTTCCCCCAGATTTCTAGTACTATACTGAATAGAAGTGATGACAGTGGACATCCTTATCTTCTAGATTTTAAAAGCAACTCTTTCAGTTTTTTCCCATTCACCATGATGTTGGCTTTGTTTGTTGTATATAGCCTTTATGATGTTGAAGTTGGTTCCTTCTATCCTTAGTTTCTTCATTTTTTTTAAACCATGAGTGGGTGCTGAATTTTGTTGAAGGCTTTCTCTGCATCTATTTAGATAATTATAATTTTTGTCCTTAATTCTATTATGTGGTAAATTATATTTATTGATTCACATATGTTAAACAATCCTTGCATTGCTGGGATAAAACCAACTTGGTCATGCTGTGTAATTTTTTTTAATATAGATTGAATACAATTTGATAATATTTTATTAAGGATTTTTTATGTAAGTTCATCAGGGTATTGGTTTGTAGTTTTCTTTCCTTGATGTGTCCTTATCTGGTTTTGGTATGAGTGATACTGTCTTTATGTAATAATTTCAGGAATACTAGGTTTAGTTTTTCTTTAGAAGTCTGATAAAATTTAGCTGAGAAACTCTTTGGTCCTGGGCTTTTTATTACTGCTTCTATCTCATTGTTATTTACTCAATTTTGGTAGATCTTAGGTGTCTAAAAATGTATCCACTAGGTTTCCCAATTTATTGGAATGTAAACTTTTAAAATAGTTGGAAATGTGGCTTCTTATCTATGAGAGGTTGGAAGTCAGAAATAGATTTTTTGAAGTCACAATAGAGGTAAGCTTGAGGCTGTGGGAATGGTTGAGATTTTGGTGGAACTCAAAGGATTGAACCAAGAACAGAATTGTGGAGATTCTCACTTTCTGGAAATGAGAGGAATAGGAAAACAGGAGTGGCCAGGAGAGTGTAGTGTTGCAGTGTGGAAAGGAATAGAAAGTAAGCCAATGAGGTCTGGTGCTGCAGAAAAAGCTACCCTCCCATACCTTTAGATTCTGTGATGACAAAGTAATTGGTGACCTTTTAAGGGAGACATTTCAAGCAGAGACACAGGTGTAAAACAAGGAGCAAGTAAATTGGCTACAAAGTGAAGACAAGGAATGAGGGGAAAATCTCTTCTTCCCCTGAAGTTCCACTGAAATGAACTGGCAGCAAGAAGATTAACAGGAGAAAAAAGATCCAAATCTATAAACATGCATAGGGTTAATACAAGTGCAATTACTCATTAGACCAACATGATTCAGAAGCATGTAGAGAGCTCTCCATTGGGTAGGTAGAGAAGAGGGAATCTAGACAATTTTTAGGGGGATAGTAAATGGTTTATAGGGGAATCCAATAGACTTATATAAAAAGTGGCCTTGGGAAAGGACTACAGAAGAGACATTGGTTTGTATATAATTCACTTTAAAATACTGAGTGAAACCAGAAGAGAGAACAATACTGTACAACAAAAGTCTGTCCAGGTGTGTTGAACAATTTTGTCTTCTTGCAATATGAATTTAATTTTTTCTGGTTTTTGAAATTTCAATAAGAAAACTGAAGGCACTGTATTTTTCTTTTGCTGGGTTGGTTAGAAAAATAAGGATACTTTGCAGAAAGTCTCCCCTATGTGAGGCTGGAGAGAAACTAGGGAAAATCAGTGGGAATTTGAGATGAGGCAGCTTTTAAAGTCTCTCAGCAGATCAAAGCATCAGTCCTTGGGATATCATTTTGAGCCCCAACAACCAATATGGTAACCAAATATGAAGTTAAAACAAAACAAAATTTCAGAAAATAGTATATATGTGTATTTATATATCTGCTCCCTTCCCCTGCCCCAGAAAACTCAATGGGGAATTCAAACATTCCACTGTTGAACACAGAGAATTACCTCCGGATTTTTAGGGATTTTACACTGCTAGAATATAGGGGTTTGGTGAAACCAGGGAGAAGTTGTGATTAGCAGCAACATGATGATCAAGTAAGTGATGGAGCAGTGGTTTAGTAAATACTTTTGCCATTCAGGCCCCAGAAAGAAGAAAGATATGACTATAAAAATAAAAAAGTGGAAAGAAAAGAGGCTTCAATGTGTCGTTGAGGGTACGAAAGAAAAGATTTCTTTCCTCACCCATTGTTAGATTTATAACCGAGTCCCATATAACAAAAGACACCTAAACAACAGATAAGCATAACAAAAATTTAAAATACAGGTTTTGTGATACAAGCATTCATTCAGAAATGAGCACCCAAAGAAACAGGAAGATATTTTATGCTAAGATTGATAAATAAATGGACACTTGTGGGAAAATATGATTGGACAAATGGGGGTGTAATCTATTAATAAACTGGGGGAGGGGGTCTCAGAAAGTCCTATTAAGATTATTCTCTGTATCCTAGTGTGATGTACCTTTCTTCCAGAGGGCATATGGGACTCTATGACCTACTTAGGAAGAAAGTCAGAGAATTCTTTCATGGCCCACTTCAGGTTAGAGGGGCAGAAGAAAATCAGAGAGGTCTTCTTGTTTCTGCTGTTTCCTCAAATGCCAAGGTGCCAAAAGTTGGGGGAATGTGTCTTGAACCCCACCCAAGGGATATATTTAGGCATGTTCTAGCAGGGAGAGCTTGTCCTATCTGCTTACTCTGTCACCTCATGATAAAAAGAATTTTCATATTGTCAGAATTCATATATATATGAATACACAAACACACACACACACACACACACACACACACATATATATATATACACACATGTATATATATATGTGTGTGTGTGTGTGTGTGTGTGTGTGTGTGTGTTGTGTATCCTTTTCTTAATATCAAAAATTAATAGCATTTCTCAAATCTTCAAGTATAGTTCATAGGAATCTAAAATGTATAACAAGATAATTATCACTAAGATACTGTGTATTTTATTAATATCATAGTATAGAAATGTGATCTGATTTTGCAGGTGCTTCTATTTTCTGAAAGTGCCGTGGGTTAGGGACTGACGAGAATTGTGGGAAACACCTAACCCAATGAAGGAGTAGTCCAAATGCAGTTCTTATAAAAATAAACAATGCACAAAAATACTTTTGTCTTCATTTGTACCCCTTTCCTCTCTTTTGGGTTATTTGAAAGAGTAGCTAGAAACGTATGTGATTTCACTCAAGACCTTGTGCTTTTTCCCCCCACCAGGCCCAGAGGAAAAATTTCTTTAGCTGAACTGCTTGCTCAGTGTACATTAAAGAACTGATGTTCACAGTATAGCTGATAGCTAGTGGAAATGAAATAATCTGTATTGACACATTTGGAAGTTTCACATCTTTTTCCACTTAACATGCTAACGTGATAATTGCTAGACTGATGATTTTTCCAGTGACACATCTCCCTTTGTCAATATTTAGACCTGTGTATAGAAAGCTTATCTAACACACCTGGCTAATTTTCACTTCATTTAAAAATAAATGGAACATGTTTAGTTTGCTGGGTTAGGACAAAAAAAGAGAGAGATTTCATAAATAATTTTCTCTAAACACCTTTATGATAATAAGAAAATAACTATAAAAAGCAATTTTCTTCATTAAATATATTTGATCAAATTTAAAATCTTAGCTGAAGGATGTGTGAAGATCATCTTAAGGATTTCAATGCTTTTTATTTATTTTATATAATTATATATTTCATTTTTTTCCTTTGAAAGCAGGCAGTTCTGTTTTGCATATGAATTCCATTGGCAGCAAATCCTGCTAACCCTCAGGTCTCTGCCAGGCTGATAAAGTGGACAGTGCTAAGAACTAGAAATACTCATTTCAAAAAGATGAGGTGAAAGGAGATCTGAAACAGTCTTATGACTGGTTCATCATCATCATGCTTTGTGGGGTTTTAATGTTCATCTCACTTTCATCTTTTCCCTTTCTCATAAAATAAAATCGCTATTTAAAATGTAAGTGTGACTTTCTTTTGAAAATAGAATTGCACCGACAGTAACTGGGTTAACTGTATTTCTAGGTTTTTCTTGTTTCCAAAAAATGCTTCAAAAGTATGGAAATAAAACTCTTCTTCTTCTTTATGGCTAACAGCATCCCAGTATTCTCATTTCCTATCCTGTTGCATTGGAGTTCATTATCTTTGTATTACAGTTTAGTCATTTTGTTTGTGTTTCCATTCTTTCTTTCTCTTTCTTGAATTCTTGCTGAAAACAGCAATAAACAGCTGAAACTAGCATGCAAACCAAAACCAAAATGAGAACAGCACTTCGATAAGAATTCCATCCTACATCACAGATTTTGTTTGCAAGTATTAAGAATGAAAAGTAGACTAGAGGCATATTGAGGTTCCCCCCAATGGCTCTTCCCTCTCCTTCCAAATTCAATGATAAACACAGCACATTATTTTACCTTCCCCACTACCACAGTAGAGGGAACAAGGTCATTGAAAACCTCTAAAGATTCAGAGTATAGTGGCCCAAGAAATCATTAAATACGATAATTTTTGTTGAGCCAAAGCACAAGATATCCTAACACCAATGTTTTAAGCAATGAAGTTGGAATTAGAAGTTAAAGCTGTAGTGTAGCTACATGTTCCTAGTTATTCTGGAAAGTCAACTGCAAAAACTGAAAGCAGATGCTATAGCTAAGGGCAGCCATGCAATTGAGACCAATAGCAAGATCCCACTAGTTGGGTGATTCAGAATGTCCCATGAAAAGAAAACCTTCATTTTGAGTTAACTTTTGTGCATGGGGAGAGAAAGGGATTCAGTTTCATTTTGTTGCATATGGATTTCCAGTTTTCCCAGCACCATTTGTTGAAGATGCTATCCTTCTTCCATTGCATGCTTTTAACCCCTTTATCAAATATAAGATAGTTGTAACTTTGTGGATTAGTCTCTGTGTCCTCTATTCTGTACCATTGGTCCACCCACCTGTTTTGGTACCAGTACCATGCTGTTTTTGTTACTATTGCTCTGTAGTATAGTTTGAAATCTGGTATTGCTATGCCGCCTGATTCACACTTCCTGCTTAGAGTTGCTTTTGCTATTCTGGGTCTTTTATTTTTCCATATGAATTTCATGATTGCTTTATCTATTTCTACAAGAAATGCCATTGGGATTTTGTTTGGCATTGCATTAAACCTATAGAGAACTTTTGGTAATATCGCCATTTTGATGATGTTAGTTCTGCCTATCCATATATTTTTCCATCTTCTAAGATCTTCTTCTATTTCTCTCTTTAGGGTTCTGTAGTTTTCATTGTATAAATCTTTCACCTCTTTTGTTAGGTTGATTCCCAAGTAGTTTATTTTTTTTGAGGATATTGTGAATGGGGTGTTTTTCCTCATTTCCATTTCAGAAGTTTTGTCGCTGATATACAGAAATACCTTTGATTTATGCGTGTTGATTTTATATCCTGCCACTCAAAATGGATCAAGGAGCTTGATATCAAGTCAGAGACTCTGCGTCTGATAGAAGAAAAAGTTGGTTCCCATCTACATATTGTGGGGTCGGGCTCCAAATTCCTTAAGAGGACACCCACAGCACAAGAGTTAATAACAAGAATCAACAAATGGGACTTACTTAAACTAAAAAGTTTTTTTTTCAGCAAGAGAAACAATAAGAGAGGTAAATAGGGAACCTACATCCTGGGAATAAATCTTTACTCCTCACACTTCAGAAAGAGCCCTAATATCCAGAGTATACAAAGAACTCAAAAAATTAAACAATAAGATAACAAATAACCCAATCAACAAATGGGCCAAGGACCTGAACAGACACTTCTCAGAGGAGGACATACAATCAATCAACAAGTACATGAAAAAATGCTCACCATCTCTAGCAGTCAGAGAAATGCAAATCAAAACCACCCTAAGATACCATCTCACTCCAGTAAGATTGGCAGCCATTATGAAGTCAAACAACAACAAGTGCTGTCGAGAATGTGGGGAAAAGTTTACACTTGTACATTGCTGGTGGGACTGCAAATTGGTGCGGCCAATTTGGAAAGCAGTATGGAGATTCCTGGGAAAGCTGGGAATGGAACCACCATTTGACCCAGCTATTGCCCTTCTCGGACTATTCCCTGAAGACCTTAAAAGAGCGTACTACAGGGATACTGCTACATTGATGTTCATAGCAGCACAATTCACAATAGCTAGACTGTGGAACCAACCTAGAGGCCCTTCAATAGATGAGTGGATAAAAAAAATGTGGCATTTATACACAATGGAGTATTACTCTGCACTAAAAAATGACAAAATCATGGAATTTGCAGGGAAATGGATGGCACTAGAGCAGATTATGCTAAGTGAAGCTAGCCAATCCCTAAAAAACAAATACCAAATGTCATCTTTGATATAAGGAGAGCAACTAAGAACAGAATAGGGAGGAAGAGCATGAGAAGAAAGTCACCATTAAACAAGGTCGGGAGGGGGGAGGGAAAGAGAGAGAGAAGGGAAATTGCATGGTAAAGGAAGAAGACCCTCATTGTTATACAAAATTACATATAAGAGGATGTGAGGGGAAAGGGGTAAAAAAACAAGAGAGAGAAATGAATTACAGTAGATGGGGTAGAGAGAGAAGATGGGAGGGGAGGGGAGGGGAGGGGTGGGGAGATAGTAGAGGATAGGAAAGGCAGCAGAATACAACAGACACTAGTATGGCAGTATGTAAAAAAGTGGATGTGTAACCGATGTGAATCTGCAATATGTATACGGGGTAAAAATGGGAGTTCATAATCTGCTTGAATCAAATGTGTGAAATATGATATGTCAAGAGCTTTATGTTTTGAACAACTAATAATAATAAAAAAAGAAAAGAAAACCTTCAAAACACTGCTTATGATTTTTTTTCATGAAAGTAATACCAAACAACTAAAATAATGTGCACTTCAAAGCAATTGTTCCAAAACCAAAGTTAACTTTGTGGGTTTATATTTTTAATAAAAATAAAACTCCAGCATTCCTAATTAATATAATAGATCTTTCTAGACATTATTTTGGTAAAACAAGATTGGCAATAAAATAATAAGCAAGGGCCTTCTAGAACTGATTTTTGATTGAAACATCATAGCTCAGGTACTGAAAGAATAAAAATGTAAATACAAGCATTTCTAGAAATGAATAGTGAGTAAAAGAATGGCATAATTAGGGCTGGGGTTGTGGCTCAGAGGTAGAGCGCTCACCTAGCATGTGTAAGGCACTGGGTTTGATTCTCAGCCCCACATAAGGTAAAATAAAGACATTGTATCCACCTATAACTTAAAAAACCCAAATTTAAAAAAAAAAGAATGACATAATTAAATAAGTTCATTTATGTGTCCAATTCAGTGTTTTTTGTGCTTTTATAGGATAGAGTAGAATTCTTTTTCTTTAGAAATTACCAATCTTTTCCAATAGACAGAACTACATGGGGGCCCAAATTATGATTTAGAAAGTTGGCTGGTGGGCTGAATATCAAATAAACAGAATGAGGTTATTTAGTGTTTAATGGCATTGGGAAATTATGGAACCATCCTTAGGGGAGGACTGATTCCTTCAGTGGGAAAATGATGCTTGAGGACCTTAGAGTACTGTTTCCTGTGTCTTGGAAGAATGTTTAGAAGAGCTGTGTTTGGGTGCTTGGTCCTTCTTTCTAGGTTTTTTGTTTGGATTTGTTTCCCCTCCCCCCATCCCTCATGTTCTTTGTTTAGATGAGTTGCATTGTTTAATTGATGATTAAGTATGATGCCATTCTGGTTCTTTCAGTTCACCTTATGTGTTTATAGTTTGGCCCAGTCCGTGCTCACTATATAATTTAACCCTGTAGTCCTTTAGCTCTGTGTTTCATATCACCTGGGGACCTTTACGTGCAGATTCTGGGTCTTCCCAGAATTAAACAAATAATTTTAGTGGATCAGGGGTGAGACAAATGTAGGAGATGTGGGGATAACACTTTGGAAAGCATTGTAAGAGAATACTTTAGATTTAATTTTGGGCTGTATGAAAAGTTTATAAGTTTCAAAAATAAAGATTCTAATCCAATATCTTCTTCATCTCCTACCCTTTAAAAGGTAATTGTGCTTCTGAAATGCAGCTAGCAAAATGAGATTCAATGTGCGTATCAGAAACCTGTGGAAAGACAGAGAAGGAAATAGGATTGGGTAGGAGGAATAGCAATTGCAGCATAGTTCCAAGAAAGATTGGCCAGGCCAGTGGAGAGTTTCTTGCAAGAGGAGAGCCATGGCTTGCTGGTATGGGCTTGTCTCAATACCTTAATCTTTCTCAGTCATTGTCTGAGAGCAGCCTGTGGAAGTTGTCCTTGGCACAAATGTAGTGGTAGATTCAGAGGGAATGCAGCTGGGGCCACAAGTCCATTCAGTTCTTTGGTAGCATTCAGCAATAGATTTGAATGTCACAGTTCACATATTGTCGTTAGTTTCTTGACAATCTTTTCAAAGTAGCTTTTTGCACATATAGGCACATACAAAGATATTCCCAGTTTTCCTTCTTTGTACATGAGAGTTAGTATTTTATACTTTTGGGGTCACTTTCCCCACTTGCATTTTCATCTAAATCTTGATAGATCTTTCCATCTCATTACATATATAACTTCCTAATTTTTCTTTTATGGTTGCCTGGGGTTCTGTAATTTGGCTGTACCATGGTTTTTTAATTTGTTTAAACCAGTCTTCACTGATGGACATTCAAGTTGTTTCCATTTTAAACACTGCTGTTGTGATTGAACTTGTATGGACACCATTTTGCACACATGCAACTACATCTGTAGGATAGATCCCAGAAAGACACCAAGGGGTCAGAGGATGCAAGTCATTGGGATAGGTGTTGTCAGATTGCTCTCCACAGAGCACAATGCCTACCAATAGGTCTATACTCCTGATGGACAAAAGTGCCTGTTTTCTTCATAGCCTTGCAAATTGAATATTATCAAATATCTGTATTTTTGCCAATATAAGTAAAAATTGCTAGCTAGGGAAATTTTATTTTGCATTTATCTTTCTATAAAGAGTAAGTTTAAAGATTGATATTTAAGAGTAACTTGATTTTCTTCTTTCTGTGAGTTGGCTATTATACTTTGTCTATTTTTCTAGTGGGTTGTCTTTCTTTTTGATTTATGAAAGTTTAAAAAACACAAGGGAGATTAGCAGGTTATCTATGCTACGAGATGGAATTTTTCTAGGTTTATTGGTTGTCTTTCTACTTTGTGTATGGTAGGTTTTACATGTGGGAGGAAAATTCTTTCTCTTTCACACACATACAGGCATGCAGGAACACACACACACGTACGTGCACGCACACACACGAAACACTAAAAAGATGCTTAAATTTGCCAGTTATTTTGGGGAGGGGCTTCTGAATTTTGGTGACTGTTTTCAAGGATATAAAGGAGTTCTCCTAGATTTTCTTATAGTATGAATATGATTTTATCTTTTACAATGAAGTCTTGAAGCTATTTGGTTTAGAATGTGATATAGGAATTCAACATAATTCTAACCTCCCTCCCCCCCCCCCCGCTTTTCCAACTTCATTTGTTTAATGAGCCATCTTTGATTCACAGTCTTGAGGCAACACTTCTGCTATATTTTAACTCATCTCAATTCCTTTAAGTATCTGAGTTGAAATTATTTCTATTAATCCCATCTGCATATTTATTTATGTAGTGGCATTATGTCTTTTATTTGATGCTTTTTAATAAGTTTTAATATTTGATAAGACTAATCTTTCCTCAGAGGTCTTCTCTTTCATTAGTTTCCTGAGTACTATATATTTTTTCCAAATGCACTCTTTAGAATTGTTTCAAAAAGCAAACAGCAAATGAAAGCCTGATGGCTCTGTTAGGATGTTGATTAATTCATAAGCTAACTTATGAAGAATGACAACTTTATCACTTTGAATCTTTGTGTTAGTAAACATGATGTAGTTGTCTTTCATGTTCTAGAAGAAAATCTTATTTTGCTCTTTTTTAAGCCCTTTAAAGTATTTCAGTATAGTCCCTGAGTGTTAAAATTTAGCTGATCATTGAACAGGTTGAAATTTAATTTTGAATAGACTAAATCATGATGCTAATAGATATATAGAATGAACACATCAAAGATTTTATTCATCTCATAAGTAATGAAGGAACCAGTAAGATGTTGCATTGGCCCAAAGAGTTCTGAGGAGCCAGGTACCTATGGGAAATTTAATGAATTGCTGGAATAGATCCAAAATGAGTTAATGTCCAAGGGGACTATAAGTCTTTATGGTCATCTGTTCTACTGACAGAAAGTATTTGCCAATTTACTGAATTAAATGCCTACATGTTAACCTTTGCCTCTAGAGAATTGAAAAGCAACCCAGACATTAGTAAAGTTAAGAACTGCCTTGCTTAACCCATCTGTTTTGATTCCCAGATAATATTTTATCTGACATGTCATTAATTATGATATTTAAAAAGTTAATATTCATTGGGTCGAAGTCTTTATTATGTAATATTATTTTGTAGTTACCATGGTACTTTCTCTTTGATTACTTATTTGTTTATGATGAATCCCTAGTGATATGTCTTTGACAAAAAAAATTGAGAAAGACATTAATTCTTTCAACAAATAATAATTGCTGAACACTATTCTAGGTTCCTAGGATTCAGCAATGAACAAAAAATAGAAAGCTCTTTGTCTTCCTGGGCCTTTATTGACTGTCTGAGTGACAGTCAATAAACCAAAAATGTATTAATACAGTGTATAATTTGAAGAAGGAGATAAAAGAAAAAACAGAAAAGCGTAGAGGGCATCAGGGGTGTGAGAAGAGTGTTGTGTGTTGTAGTTTACACAGACTGGTTAGGGAAGGTTTCACTGTGACAGTGATATTTGAACAAAGAGTTGAAGGAGATAAGGGAGTCTGCCACAGAGGAATCTGGGGCAAGCAAATTTTCAACAGAAGTCACAGCTGTACTAATGTCCTAATGAGGGAGTTTATCAGCTCGGTATGAAGAACAGCAAAGAGACCAATGTGACTGGATTGGAGTGAAACACAGAGAACAGAGGTTTTATCATGCACCGTTTTTGCAGCTCATGCTGTAATCTTCTATTTTATTCAGAGGGAGATAAGAAGCAGATGAGTGATGTGATCTGACATACTTGCAAGGATTGCTTTGGCTGTTGTGAAAATAGACTAGGGGTCAAAAGTGGAAATAGGAAAACTAGTGAAAAGGCTAAAACAATCCAGGAAAGAGATTGTCATGGTTTGACCTAGGGTGATAATCAAAAAGGTTGGATTCTGGATATATTGTGAGGGTAGAACCAATTGATTTGCTGTAGACTGGGCGTGATGACTTAAAGAGAATAAAGAGTAGTTCACAGATTTTTGGTTTAAGCCACTGAAGGATGGGATTGCTATCAACTGTGATGGAGTGTGTATTGTGTCTGGGACAGATCTGGTAAAATTAGGAGCTCAGTTTTAGAGCTGTTGACCATCAGATTACTAGAAGACTTCTGAGCAGGAATTTCACATATGAAATTAGATAATGAGTCCTAACTATAGGAGTGAGAACTGTGTTGAACATGTAAATTTCAGTTTCCTTGGACTAGAGCTGGGAATTAAAGCCAAGAGCCTTGATGAAAACTAGTATATATAGAAACAAGAATTAGGTCCTGGGGTTATCCAACTTTCAAGAGATCCTTTCTTGCTATGACAGGGTGATCTGTTAGATCAGTATCTACTGAGGTTGACAGAGCAGAGCATTTTGTGCCATCCATTGGTGACTAAAAGCTAAACCAAGCATATGTCAAATCAAATCCTTCTGGAATCTCAATAAGTAAAATAGGAAGCAAGCAAGTAATGAAACATTCTTTCAAAATAATATTTTGGAATCTTTTAATAGCTAAAGAAGTTATTATCTCAGAGAAACATACATCTGTGCTTAGTTTTGTTTTATGTCACATTGAACATGATAGACTCATCAGAGAAATACAGTGGATGTGTATTATGTACCTTGACCTTTAGAACTCATTGTTTAAATGTTACACAGGTTCATAGACGCAATTATAGCATTATACCGTCTCTGATATTTGATAGGCTTTGCAAAAAAAAAAACAGCTGGTAGTTAACAAAAACCTCTATTATTTGTACCATATAATTATACTGAAGAGATGGACTGTATTTCCTGGGAGGGAGGGGTGAATATGTGTGGCCTGCATACAGCTCCCTGACTGGGTCATGTTGAGCAGTGTTTGAAGGAGAGCCAAGCATGTTCTGGAGAGAGAAGACAGCCCTTGAAACCAGCTTAACAATTAAACGGGGAATTTTATTTCTCCTAAAAGATCAGTGTTCTCAGAAGCCCATCAGCACATGGCAACCTTGAAGTCTCCTGACTTTCCTAAGGATTGGTTTAGCATTTCAGTACCACAGTTTTACTTATTCTTTCTCCCTAAGAACATGTCTTTAAAGAGTTAAAGTTGTCTTCTTCTGCTATAACCAAAAATTTAAATATGAGAAATTTTATTTTTTATTATTCAAATGATAGGAATACGATAAAGAAAAAACCTTACAGCCAAAAAGACATTTTTTAAACTCATAATTATTTTGGAATCATGATCATAAATTTTATTTATTCAAATTCACAAAGAAAATGGCAGTCAACTACTGCAGAGCTGTACCTATTCTAAGCAGATACCGAACCAATTTTAGGGCTAAATTCTTAAGTGGCTTGATGATTGTAAGCTTTATTTATATACTTACTAAATATCTCCTTCCCTCCCCCCACCCCACTTTTTTTTTTTTGCTATGGACTGAACTATGTCCTTCCAAAATTTATATGTGAAACCCTAACCCCAGTGTGAATATATTTGGAGATAGAAAAAAAATTAAGTGTGGTCATAAGATGGGGGCCCTAACCCGATAAAACCAGTGTCATTATAATAAAAGGAAGAAACACCAGAAAGAGCTCTCTCTCTCCCTCTTCCTGATAGTCTCCCTGTCCCTCTCTCTCTGTCCATAGACAAGAGGCCATGTGATGACATAGTGAGAAGACAGCCATGTATAAGCTGGGAAGAGAAGCGTACCCAGAAACTGACCCTGATGGCAACTTGATTTTGGACTTCCAACCTCCAGAACTGGGAGAAAATAAATTCCTGTTGTTTAAGCCACCTAGTCTGTGTATTACATTTATGATGTGGCTAACGTGGAATATTACACCTACTCTATTTTTCCTTGCAACAATTATTACTGCACATATGTGGGCACATATGTATAGGGTATTGCTCACCTATATAATTAAATTTACCATACAACCAATCTAGCTATTTTGTCTCTGATCCTCTTCTAATCTCATTTTCTGCGTCAGATTGTGTGGTCTTTGAAGGCAGGTACCTGTCATTATTGGGTTCCCCAAGAAGTGTATCCTGAGACAAGGATTCAGACACAGTGAATGCCTGCTGAAAAACAGGGAAATGGTTGAAGGAAGGAATAGGAGCCAATAAAGGAAGTGTTATTAAGCCAGGTACCACTGTCATCAACTGAAGTTTAATCCTGTGAGGAAACTCTGGGACAGGTACAAAATGTGTGCAGATTATACCTCCTGAGGGGTGAGGGGACGGGGGCAGTTATTCACCAACTCTTGATAGCCACTGTCCCCTAGCACTATGGGTAACTTGACCTTCACAGTTCTAGAAAAAGGTTATCAGTAGAGGGGTGCTGATACTGTGGCTGAGTCTACTGGATAAAAAGTCCTAGGAATGTGGATGGGGCCCTCATGGTGTTTGCTGCAGCTCTCATTCATCTCTCTGTGTATCTGACAGCAACTGTTTAGCAGCAAATTTATTGACATAGTGTGAAATATTGGGTCTTTCTTGCCCTATAAATTATCTGGGGAGCAGAGCTCTCTTATTCATCTATGATCGTTGAAAAACCGAGCTTTATCATTAAACAACAATGGAAACAGACCTAAAAACTTCATCCCCAATTCATTCAAAACCACTTCACATTATATTTTTATCCATACGTGCAAAATGTATCCCAATTATCTATAAATACCCATGGAATAAATGGGGTGTGCTGATCCTCAGGTTAATGGTGATGGGATCAAACTTCTGGTCTGCATGGCCCTGGTTTGACCTCCTATTTAGGCATTGATGTTTTCTCTTAAGCTCAGTGCTGGCATTGTTTCAACCCTGGATGTTATTCAATACTAGGTTTTTACAAAAAACTCCACCTCCTTTTATTTATTTTTCCTTGGATGAAGCTTTTAAAAAATGTTAATCTATAGATCCTCCTCCTCCATAATTACACTTGCCAGAGGAGTAGGAGCCAAACAATTAAATTCCCCATAGGTGTTGGGTGTAATAATTCCTCATGAATCAGAAGATTAAGCGTGGCAACAACAAATGGAACAAGATGGTCTAAGCTCTGTTTTTCCTGCAGAACAGCAAATAGTTGCAAATCAAAAAGCAGTTCTCCTTAATTACCACTGTATGAGGCATTGGGCTAAAAGCAGGCTCATTTGGTAATGTTTTCTGTGTGGCTACAGTATGTACACACAGTGCAGGCCTTTATGCACTGTCTAATAGACAATATTATATACTAGGGTATTGCTGACATTCATTTTATGTGGAGATACAACTGGTACACCCAGGACACTGGCCTCCAAGCTGTGTGTGCAGTGAACTGAAGGAACAGTTTTGCTTGCTCAAGCCAGGCAAGACTATTTATACTTAAACACATTCTTCACGACTTACAACATGCCTTGCTAGGTGACAGTCCGTGAGCAGGACAGGCTGCAATCATGGACTGTGATCTCGAGGAGTCCTGCAAGCTGTAGCTTGTAGCGAGCTTCACCAAGTTGACACATTTTCTCTCTCTCTTTACCCAAGAATCAGCAACCCTGCTGATCTGGAGGCCTTTAGGGACACGAACTCTGGTAGCAGGAATCCAAGAACTGGTATAAGAAAATGAATAGCAGAGCTGTAGTGTTTTATCCCCTCTCTTCGGTCCCCAAATTAGACCCGCTTGTTTATTGAAATTGGTCAAACAGTTTAATTAGCATTCCATGTTTGTTATTTCTTTAATCAAGGTTTCAAACAGAACAAGGCAACAAGCCAGGCCAGTAATGAGTCTCTTCCACCTACTCTTAAGTTAAATTCTTGCTGAGATTCCCATTGGTTTCCTGGGGATGTCTCATCACTGATGTACTTTCACTTATCATCAGGGTTATTGGGCCCTGCTCATAAATGAATACTAATTGGCAGGAGGCGATGTATATATTTATGTAAATTTATAGTTATATATAGGAACCCATAAAACATGCTTTTTTTTTTAAGCGAGAAGAGTATTTTTCTGACAAATTTGTGAGATTGTGAGGGCCATCCATGGGGAAAATTGATTCACAAGATCCACTGACTCATGTTTGAAAGCTCATATTTTAACCTTCTTGTTTTTATTAAGTCTACTTGACACATAATAAGCAAGATTTTTAAAAAATAAAAAAAAATGTTTTTGAAAAAATTTCAAGTATCTAATTACTTGGGTTCCCATAAAAAGTTGAGGTGTTTAGAAGAGATGTGAAAGGTCAGGCACATGGATTTCATTTTGTTTCATCCAAAATACTGCCCTACTTTTAGCTGCAAATGTAGATAACTTAGGCAGCGTTAAAGAAATTATGCAAATCCTAATTGCAAACAGTTTTCCTTTTAGCTTTTTTTTTTTTTTTACATTTAGACTAACTGTACTAATTATTTAAAAACCTTTTCAAATCCCACACTTAATAAAAGGAAATTTTATGCAAACAATGAAAGAGAATTTTAAAGCAGAAAGTGAGGGTGATGCTGGCTTGCCTTCAGGGGCTAGTCAAGCTGGAGAGGAGTATATTTCTGATCTCCATATTTTCAGGATCAGGATGTACTGAGGTCTTGGCAGATCTGCAAAGACCAGCAAAAGGACCAACATTTTTAGATTCCACACATGAGTGAGATCATGCAGTATTTGCCTTGCTGTGTCTAATGGTATGGAAACATTAGATTTTACCCCATCAATTTGTACAAT
This sequence comes from Ictidomys tridecemlineatus, assembly GCF_052094955.1. Taxonomy (NCBI): domain Eukaryota; kingdom Metazoa; phylum Chordata; class Mammalia; order Rodentia; family Sciuridae; genus Ictidomys; species Ictidomys tridecemlineatus. The sequence goes on from NC_135481.1 coordinate 83,757,975, forward strand.
TATGTGTCAATTAAAAATAAATAAAATGAAAATTTAAAAAAAATATAATAAGGGTAATGAAGATTTGTTCCTGCCAATTGCTTGATGTATAGGCCATGAAGGAGAAAAGGTCACACATTCCGAGTGGCTTATGTGGCTACTTCCCCAGCTTTGTAGGTACACAGGGTAAAACAGAATTGTAGTGAAGAGGGATTAGAGAAATGGGCATTAGACTTCTTGCAACCAGATCTCACCTCTGCACCTTGCTGGCTCTGTGACCTCATCTCTCTTCACCTCAGATTCCTTATCTGTGCAATGAAATTAATATAAGTACCTACTTTATATACTTGCTTGAAGGAGTCAGTCTACATATGAGGAGAAGCCCTTTCAAACAATTCCTGGCTTAAAGCACAGGCTACCCTACCATTTTTGCAAGGCCTGTTACTTTAAAAATATGAACTAATGAAAGTATCCAAACATGCTCCTGGCTGGAGCTCCTTTCTGGGAGTGAGTAGCTGTGGCTTGTGTAATGACCGAGTTAGTGGAAGTCTAGTCACTTGAATTCACCTTGATGAAACTTGTAAGAGGCAACGGCATGTGGTTTTAGAGTCAGGTAGATCTGGGTGTGGATAGAGACTGTTCTGTCACTTACAGACTGTCTGATCTTGGTACAAATTTCTCAAACTCTGTAAACGTCTATGATCTTCATTGTGAAATGAAGATAATGACAAGGGCCACTTCAGAGATTGTTGAGCATTGCAAGAATGTTGTGAGGATTAAATGAGATTAGGCACACAAAGCATTCAGCATTAGCACCTGGCACAGTAAGCATTAGGTAATGATAACAGGATTTCTCAATCTCAGCACTATTGACATTTTGGGTTAGACAATTCTTTGTTATGGGGACTGTCCCGTGGACCATGGCTACTTAATAACACTCCTAACTTCTATCAACTCAATGTCAAGAGCAGTCTCCAACCAAAACATAGACCCAAACATTCCCAAATGTCTCCTGGGGGCAGGGAGACTTTGCCCTGGTTGAGAATCAACTGTATAGTAAGGATGAGGCCAAGGGATAGAAAGTGTATTCAGAAACAGTGAACAATATGCACAGTCTGCAATATCCACTTGTGATTTTCCTCTTTGTAGTCCATGAAAAGAAGACAGTGGGGAGCAGTTAATTTTATTTATTTTTTTAATAATGGGTACTGGGGATTGAACCCCAGGTGCTCAACCACTGAGCTACATTCCCATCCCTTTTTAATATTTTATTTGGAGACAGGGTCTCTGTAAGTTGCTGAGGCTGGCTTTGAACTTCTGATCCTCCTGCCTCAGTTTCTTGAGCCACTGAGATTACAGGTGTGTGCCACCATGCCAGCTAAGGGAAGAGTTAAGTCAAAGGGAGCAGTTACTGGGCCCAGTTTCTCCTAAGTTCCTGAGGCTCTTTAGAGGTCTGTATTTGTAGAGTTTGGAGAGGTGAGGATGCTTCTAGCTCTAATCCTCCACTAGTTTTCTTCATCCTGAATCCTCCCTTAGTCCCAGAGAGCATCCCTTTATTAAGGGAAAGTCTGCAAAATAAGCCCTGAATTTCAGGAGTGAACTTAGTAGTCTTGGTCTTAAATATTAAAAATAGGTGAGGAAGTCAGGACTATACCTTAAAGTTTCAGCTTGATTTTATTTGATCTTGCTTCCTCGTTTCATGCTGCTGTGGTCCAGGTAGTCATTTATGCCCCAAAGGGCCTTTCTGGCCCTTCCAATTTAAACAAAGATGGAATGATTTAATATTAAAATGGTAGAAAACAGAGAAAAATGACTTTATTTATATATTCAACAAATATTTATTGAAAGTTGACCATGTTTCAGAGACTATTCTGGAGGCTTAGGGTTTATCAGACAATAAAACTGCCAAACTTCTATCCTTCATGAATATGAGCTAAGTTATTTATTTTTAAAGGTAGTAGCAGCCCAATTGAAAAAAGATGTGCCTACAGGCTAAGAATGATCTTGAATCCTATGAATTCCGTTTTCCTCTTTCACATCTGTTCTCTTAGGGATTTTCTTTCTCCTCCTAACTTCGTGCCCTTAATATGGCATACCATGGAACAGACTGAATAGGTGAGTTGAATATAGCTTTTTGTATATAACTCTGAATGCTTCTGTCAGTCGTGGGCTCTCAAAATGAAAGCAATCCCATCTTGATCCTTAGAGACCTTTGGTCCTAGGTTAAGAGCCTGATATTCATGCCTTAGGCTCCAGAGTGCTTGGATCTCTGTAGTTGCCGTAATCACAGTTTTGAAGATTACAGATACCAGTGAATCCTCCTCTCCTTCCGTTTTATGTCACACAGCCTGAATGGGTGAGCCAACTCTGGGGTTGTTTCCCACCTGGACTTCCCAGAGGAAGTCTATCTTAGATAGACTTAGATAGAGCCATCTATCTCTATGGCTCCATAAAAAAGCTTTGACATAGTTATTTTATGGCCCCATAAAAAAACCCTGCTGTCTGGGTTTGCAAAACACAAACCTAGATAACAGGCCAAACTCTGAGGATGGGATTCTAGACATGTTGGCATGTTGGTTTCCAAGGAATAGTACATATTCTTGTGGAGAAAGGTTCATAATTTTTTTAAATCAAAATCTTGTCCTCTTCCTTGTACATGGGATATTGAATGTAGTGAGAACTGAATTAAAAAAGAAAAAGGATAATTATGTAACAGGACTTAGTGCCATCACTAGGCTTCCTGTTTGTGATAACAACTCCCAGGGATTTATCATTAATGTGCCAAGTAATTATGGGTTGAATTTCAAAAGAGTTAAGGAAGCAGACATATTTGGACCCCAGGTTTAAGGGTGGGAAGAAATGAGAGACTACATAGATATTTACTTTTATGTTGCTTTCCAGTTTCTGGGCTTTTTACGTTGGCATCTATTTTATATTGATATTTACCTACCACAGTCCATAACCTACTGTGGGTAGAATTTTTTCCTTTTTAAACTCATATAGAACACGGAAACACTAACAACATTCCACATTGCCCCTGACATACTAAACATTAAAAGGGCCACTAGTTGACTTGAGAAGGCTTGTAATACTGAGTACATAGATTCATAGTCCTTTAAGTCACTTTAAAAATATTATTTGATTGTGTGGTCTTAGCAGTTAGTAATTAAGCACATATTGTCACTCAAATAGCCATTGAACTTGGTCCACGAATGGGTAGTACTTGGGATTACAGTATTTCCTGCAGATTTTAATTAAGGGAAAGCAAGTTTAGACAGTCTGTAAAGGAGAAAAATGTGAATCTTTTCTTCTGAGCTTTTTTTTTTTTTTTTTTAATTTCTATGACTCATCTAGTCTTCTGAATCTTTAAGAAGTCAGGCTTTACTTAGCTTTTTGCAGCAAAGCCAAGTGGTCCAGGCAGATGAGAGGCCATTGTTGAGTACAGAGGGTATGAAGGGTTATGCCCCTTATAGGGAGGGGGCAAGTCAGATGTTCAAGCTAAACAGATATTTGCTGCAGTAATTACCCTTTATCATTAACGACAGGCAATTGCCATAGCAACTGGCTGCCACCTGTCTCTCACATACCAGCTTGGTATGCTCTGAAACAAAATAAGGGCAGGCTGCAAAGTCAATTGTGGAGCCCCGAGCCTGAAGGAAGAATGAAACTCTATGTCGAGATTAAAAATTTAGCTAGGGATATGCACGGTTCATTATGTTTATGAAGTATTAAATAACAAAAAATTTGATCACAAAAAGAAACAACAATGAATGAACAGTGCAGACTGAGGGTAACGTCATGGTTAAAGGCACAGCTCTGGAGTCAGAAGAAAGCAGGTTTGAACCCAGGCTTCTCCACTTACTGGCTGAGTGACCCTGGACAAATGGCTTAACCTCCCTAAGCATCACAAGGTCAAACTCACTGGCTGTTGAAAGGATTAAACTGGATAATGTTTGTAAAGCACTTAGCCCAGGAAGAGTACACTGTCAGTGGCAGCTGAACTCTGGCTGTCTGGCAGCAAGGTACACGGAGCACAAGGCCAGGGTACAATGAGAAGTTATGCCGACTTAGCACATTAGATCAGTACTTGGAGAATTTAGGTCTCTAGCACATGCTCCAAAAGCTCTCTTCTTGGTGTGTCTGTAGGTACATGCACAGAAAAAGCAGACTGAGCTTTTGAGTGATACAATTGGGATCTTCTCTACATTTTAGAAATGTGCTCTCAGTATTGAAGAATTCAGTAGATCCTTTACTCTTTCCAGTGACAGTCTATATCGATGAATCTTTGTGGCAGTTGAAATTAGTTTTCATTTTGAGTCTCCTTGATTATGTCTTTAACCCTTTTACTGCTTCTCTGAGTCTTGGCACTGTCCAGAGGCCAATTAGAAATGTTCACCACTCTGTGCCTACAGTAGAGGCTTTTTTTTTTTTTTTTTTTTTTTTTGGCTATTAGGGTGATGAAGGCATGCCAAAATTTCTTTTTCTTTGAACCATGTGCTAAACAGAACCTTCAATATCCAGAACCAGTCTTATAGGTATGCATGTTCCGTTCCCTACTATCTATCATATAATGGTAAAATATTAGGGCTGGCTCAATTCTAATCTATATTGTCAGTGCACGATCTAAAATTCACACACATTTTCCTTTAAGTAGCAATTGCCTGAATTTGAGCACTCCCTTCCCACCACCTAGCACATTTGAATCCTGTGGTTTTTCTCCTCTCTAAACAGCCTTCGGCTATCCAGTGTTCTGTTTAAACTCAGAGTATTCTCTGGAGTCAGGCCTCACCCTTTCCCTCCTGAATGCTCTGACAGCTGACTAGTTGGTCTCCTCTGCTGTTCATGTTCTACACTTTAGGCAGCATGATGTTATAAAATGCTAATGTAATCATGTTACTATCCTTAAAAAAAGAACTTTTAGTGGTTTTTTTTAACTTCCACGATAAAGATCTGCAGCCATCTGCTTCTGCTCACCTCTCCAGTCACATTTTTCCTCACTGTGGCTTTTCCCTGGGGATACCAGTCTACATCAAGCCATTCCAGCTTTTTGTTTTGACCTAGGATTTCTTCTAGTAAAACACCTTTTATTCTTATTCTCCATCCAAGTCCTTCACAGTCATTATCTTCTATTTAAGGACTTCTTATTTTCCTTTCTTCTAAAGATCATAACTCCCTTCTTTGATATAGTTCTACACATGGATCACAATTCTATTATTTTAAGAACTATTTCATTCTTCCTTATTAGACTACTTGTGTCTTACAGTAAGATCTGGATTTCTCATTTCTCTCATCCACATGGTCAGGTAACATTAGTAAGTCCTTAATAAAATTTTGTTGAAGTAAAGCACATTTAATATTTTTATGAATAGCATAATATTTAAAAAATATGGTAATGAAAGAACTTCATAGAAACCATATTTTTGCATCATTACTGGATTATCATATAGACTTCACAAAATTCTAGGCTTATAGCTTTCTACTTTGAAAAATAAGTAATATTATAAGACTCTGCTTCCCATAATTAAAAGATTATTTTTTATACCCAATAACATAAAAAATGCTCACATGGTTAAAAAACAGGTTATAAAATTATACATTCAGAATATTTAAATTTAGTAAAGATCAATATCAACAACAATATATTAAAGCTAGAAAAAAAAGTCATACCCTTCTACCCAATTTGTGAGTGGAAGGATTGAATTTTTATTTTTTTCTTTTATGTTCCTGCTATTCTAAATTTCTTACAAGGACCATGCATTTTATACTCAGAACAATAGTTTTTCACAGTAATTGGCTTTTATGGTAAGTGAGTTAAGGGTTCTTTAAATTTTCTCACTCTTGTTACGTAGGAAAGAAGGTAAAAGAATGTCTTCTTTGATTGTTTACCCATTTTCTTGGTCTTAAACCAGTCCCATTTGCTAGTATTTGAACTTAGGGTAGGCTTCAAGCCACTATTTCCACTAGATGTCACCAAACTACCGACAATAGTAACTCAAATGCTCTGAGCACATTCAGTTTTTTTAAAAACATTTAAAACACCATTATTTCAGTATTTGGTATCATACAAAGCATTCAAAATTTGAAGAATTAGAAAGAAAATGCATATTACATAAGGTTCTGCCCCTTATATAACAAGTGAGGGCTTATATGAATCCTTTAGCTTTATGTAATATGTATTTTATTAGCTTAATATAAACATGAGGAGAAAATTGGTATCAGTGGCCTTGTTTAAAAATTATTATTATTTCCAGGAAAATTTCAGATATCTTTTTTATATCATACACCAAGCAAAAAAAGGTTAGAATCCTGAAACTCCTTTATGAGCAATACTTTTTAACCCCATACGGTTTCAATCACTGAATGTCTAGCCTTTTGGTTAATGTATAAAACTATCTTACTGTATTGGATAATTTCCAGAACATTTATTGTAAAGCTGTTTAGGGTCAATTTTATGCTTCTGAAAGCAAAACAAATAACTTCCTTGAGAAATGAAATAAGGTATCTCTAATCTAACAAAGGGCAGCTAAGAGCCACGCTTCTTTAAATGTATTTATGTGTGGGTTCAAAACTGGTCTGTTTTCTGATTGGCTCAGTTACCAACTAAAGTGAGGGGTTTGAGGAAGCTTGTTTCCAATCATTTTGGTGGTGAATGAAGATGATTGGCCAGTCAAAAGACATTTAAATTAGGGAGTGGGCTCTTGGAAAGAAATCTATGCACTGTCTCCTACATTATTGTTTAAACTTCGCCACAGGACAAGAAGGCATAACAGTTTGTAAACAAAAATCTGACTATATTTCTCTCTTTTATTCCTAAATCTTTATTTTTCCCCCCTTTTCGGTTGTTACCCTTTACATGTGCTAATTCTTGTTTATGATGTTAAGGATTCTGACTATAAGAATACTATTGTCTAATTTTAAATTTTTTCTGTTCCTCTTAATGGCAATGTTTCATATTCTCAGCATAAAAATTCAAAAATAATCAAGACAGCAGTGATGATAACAGTGAGTTTTCTTATAGGAAAAGAGCTACTGTTAATTTTAAAAAGATGAAAACCAAACTAAATCAGCAATTTATCATCATCATCCACATATCTCAGGTCATTTATAAAGCTTTTTATATTTTTTTGTTTACTTGTTTTTTTAGTGCTGGGGTTTGAACACAGGGCCTTGTACTTACTAGGTAAGTGCTATACCATACTGAGCCCTTCCATACTCCAGCCCTTCTGAAACATTTTTTAAAAGAAGATAAATGCCATTTAATCATTGTATTTCATGTGTTACCATCCAAAATAAATAAGTCTACATTTCATCAGGGATATATTAGGGTTAGCATCACAAGTGTCACCTGACTTTTTTGTGTAAAAATATGAATTATAAGCACTATGGATAAAAATAATATGGTAGGGAGAATAACCACAGTATTTTGGGATTGTAGTTTTTGCAAGTAATAATCAGTTACAACCTGACACTTATATGGTTTTTGCCCTAAACACTGTTTCATTGAGGATACATGTACATTTTCATTATACAAAGAAGTCAGGTCTGTGTTCAGTCCTCTTGCAATATTATAGTATGTAATTGCAATTTAGTTCTAATATTCTAGACATCTCCTTCAAATTTCTTTACTTAAACCTTTTATATGAAATATTTATCTGAGTCACTCTGATAGGTGACAAGCCTGAACAGTAAAGTGGAGAAGCCATTTTTGGAAGTCTCTCTCCAGATACCCAGATTTGCTTCTCTATAGTACTTAAAAAATGAATAGCCTCTATCAGCTACATACAAACCCTAATAAACTCACCACCTAGACACATTTTAAAGTGTTATTATTCAATGACTTTCTTTCTTTGTGTCCACCAAACCTTCCCCTGCCTCTTGGCTCCAAAGCATAATGCATTTATTCTATGTTATTTTCATATTCACTAGATCCTACTACAACTGATTATTGCAACTGTAGGTAGAGACAGGATTTTTACGAGTATGTTCTCATCCATGAAATTACTCTGGCTCCTCAGAGTCTAAGTCTGCATTTTCACATCTTTTTGAAATAAAAGTTCCTTTTAGGATTGCTTCATGTCTTTGAAGATATTTGTGGTAATTTGCTGCAGTTCTTTAACTTCCTGTGTTTTAATGAATGCTCTGGGGCAAGCTTGCTGTAGTCCAGCACTAAATTTTATATTATTGTTTGCTTTGGGAGTCAGCCATGAAAATTTGCTCAGCTCATTGCTGAAGGATATTGGAACACATTTCTCACCGACATGGCGTCATCTGTAGTGTGGATGGAGCCTTCATGCTGACAAATACTGCATGAATGGCTGTTGGAGCCAGTAGGCACTCCTGATGATTAACTATAAAAATGCTTTTGACTCTGGTTGCTGACAGGAATGACAATGCTTTGGCCAGACTGGCCTCCTTCTGGACACCAAAGGATGTTCCAGTCTTGGTTTTACCATCTGGTTTCGATTCAAGCCAGCAACAATGAAAAGAAGAGTCTTTTAAAGAGGCAGCAAGAAACTAATTCTTCTGGCTGTATAATCTTTCTCTGACAAATGAAAAAAAATGCACTCAGGCCAGGTGAACAAAGCTGCAGCTTCTGCAATTCTAATTTCTGGGATAAAGGCGTTTGAACATCTTCCTAAGGCAAAGGGACCTGAGTGTGTGAGTCACAAATATACTTTGTGTGCAAAAGACAGTTAAATGCATGAGCTTGTACCATAGAGCTGAAGTTTAGTGTCTGTATTTTATAGGAATTATTTCTTCCTAAGCAAACCTAAATTTATTCAGCTGGTATAAGAATACTCAGCCCTGGGAATAGTAATAGAAGCAGCAATGATAATACAGGTTGTATATCCCTAATCTAAAATGCCTGGAAACAATATTCTTCTGTGTCCAGGCATTTTAGATTTCTTCTGAATTTTGGGATAGTCACATATTAATGAAATATCTGAGAATAGGACTCAAGTTTAAACACGAACTTTATTTATTTATGTTTCATATGCACTTTATTCATATAGCCTGCAGGTCATTTTATACAATAATTTTAGTGCATCTGTATTTTGACTGCAACCTGTTAAAGGAGATCAGGTGTGGAATTTTATGGCTGAGGTATTATGTCAGCACTCAGAAAGTTTTGGATTTTGGATTCTTGGATTAGGGATACTCAACCTGTAATAATCTTTCTGTAAGACAGTATAGTTTCCGGGGCTGGGGATGTGGCTCAAGCGGTAGCGCGCTGGCCTGGCATGCGTGCGGCCCGGGTTTGATCCCCAGCACCATATACCAATAAAGATGTTGTGTCCGCCGATAACTAAAAAATAAAAATAAATATTAAAATTCTCTCTAAAAAAAAAAAAAGACAGTATAGTTTCCAAATATTATTCAACTACATTATCTCTTTTGATCCTCACCAAAAATCCTGTACACAAGAATACATTTTCATACTTTAAATTTTACACACATGGAAACAAACTGAGAAAAACTAAATAATAATATAACTCAAGGTCACGCAGAAGATGGTAGGGTTCTGAGTGGAGTGGTGTGGTAGAGAAACTGTAATGCAGGTGACTTCTTGCCAATTGCCAGTGTACCTGGACTTATTTCCTCCTGGCAAAATTCCCATGTTTCAAAAAGGTCAGAGTTATTCCTTGACTTTAACTTGAAAAATAAAATATTGCCTGTTTTCTTATGTAACTTGTCATTGTTTTACATAGTGCTTCTTAGACCTGAGATTCTTAAGCCATGGACTAATTGTTTTACCAATAGTAAATGTTAACACTGGATGAGAATTTGAATCATATAGGTGGTGTGGTATAGACCAGTGTTGACTTGGGTGAGGAAGGAGAGACAAAGCCTAGGTGCTATTGGGGCTCCAAGTGGCTTAACTCTGAAGTAATGTTGCTTGAGTAAATCCTGACATTTCTTTTCCCCCCTGAATCGCCTCTTTTCCCATTCTTTAATGATCCTATACAAACTGAGTGGTACTTTCCTAAAGAGGAAGAAAGTAATAATAAAAATAAAACTATTTGAGCAAAAATATTTTCTTCAATGAAACATTTAGCTAATATCCATATATTTTCCATTCGGGGTGAAAGAATTTCCTGATTAATGTTATAAAAATAAAGCAGAGGCTTGTTGAAAACACTGGCATCACAGACAACGGTGGGCTGCAACCAGAATATACTTGTCCTTGTTTATTGGGTCCCAAATGGACCCCTTTAGTATTTTTAATTTTGTTCTAGGGATTGAACCCAGGAGTGCTTTATAATTGAGTTACATCTTCATTCCTTTTTAAATTTTTTTTTTTGACACAAAGTCTAGCTAAGTTGCTGAAGCTGACCTTGAACTTGTGATCCTCCTGCCTCAGTCTCCCTAGTCACTGGGATTACAGGCGTGCACCACTGTACCCAGCCTTTTAGAGTATTCTTTTAAAACTTAGCTACTACCGGGGACAAAAGCAGTATATTTTCCCTCAGCAATGCAAGGTTCATAACCGAAAATTCTATCACAAAAGAGATATTAATAAGATATTAATAAGAGAAAAACATACAAATTTATTCAGTATAAGTTTTACATGAAAGGGGAACCTTTGGAAATGGAGGCTCAAAGAAACAGGGAAATCAGTTTATTTTTATGGACAGTTGTGCAGAAATACCATGGGATAACAAAAGGGTATGATCTAATGGAAATAAACTGGGGGGGGGGGAATTTAGCAAGTCCTGTTGTTCAGATTCTTTCCTATAATTCTGTGTCTTCAGAGATAAGAATGTTCCTTTTTTTTCTGGGTACACAGAGGGCCCCTATGAAGTGAAGTTCTTATGACCTACTTCAGGGCAAGGTAGCTAAATTCTATGGCCTTTTTCAGGGAAGAGGGAACTAGGGGCAGACCAGTTTCTCTTCCCTGCTGCAAGAAAGAGTAGGTGAGAGAAAGTCACAGTGACCTTCCTGTTTCTATTGTTTCCTCATGTTCCAAAATGCCATATTTGGGTAGTATGCCCAGAACTCCATCACTACACAGAGTACAAAAGTTTTCCAAAACTTGTTTGAATGTTTTCATTTATATGTATATGTAACAATGTAGTATATACATATGCATAACTACATATCTGTTTATGTGTTTTCAGATAGTAGAGCAGAGCAAATCTAGGGTAAGCATTAAAGTGTTCTTTGTGTACAACTTGAATCAAAGTATAATTTGCTTTAACTCAAATCTCTGCTGCTCAAAATGGACATTTTTATTTCCAATGTTTCAGGTACTGCATTTGAAGATAGTCTCGTTCACTCTAGAGGTCACATGCAATAACTGGCCTGCAGGGTTTGGGGAAAGATTACCTTCCAACTCTCATCATTTCAAGCAACTATTCTTTTCAAGTAGAAAAAGAATTGAGTGTCTTAAATAAAAAACAGAAACAAAAATGATTTTTAAAGAAATTCTTCTAAACCTGTTGGGAAATCCTAACAAAAATGAGAGTTACTCCTCTCCCAGAGAGCATCGAGTGAGAAGGAGACACATGTCTCACCTGAATCACTTGAACAAAGCCAGGAGACTTGCCCAGCAATAGATGCCAAAGTCTGTGCTTTCTCACATCTGCATTCCTCTGACCAGAGCAGTGGGCTCAGAAAACCTCTTTTCACAGCTGATTTTCTACAGAATCCTATTTCTTAATTCCCTGCACTTGGTTAATTCCTGAACTTCTTTGATTCTCCTCTCACTATTGAAATCTTAGCTCTACCACATTCACCAGGCCATGGTTTTTTGAATATGCCACAATCATTTCTTGTTCTGATTGCTTGGTGATGCTTTTCTGCTCTTCTGTTATGCTCTATGCCCCCTTTTCTATATTCAAATGGCTCCCATCTTTCAGAGAATAGGCTTTGTCATCAGACAGGCCTTGGTTGGAGCCAGTATTGTTTACATGACTTTGGGTAAAAAGTCCTTTATCCATCAGTAGCTAGAGATAGTAATGTTTAAGTATTAAATAGAAGATTAAATATAATACTTCTTGTAAAAAAGTCTAGTGTAATAATTGTCACATAGAAAATAATGTGCAAATGTTTTTACTTCAGAGCCACTGACCACTCCATAAGTCCATTCCTGGAGATTCAGGCTCATAGGTTTATTTTTTCTTAGGATTGTTCTTATGGATGATCCAGCAGATGCTTTTTAATACATTCTAATAAATCAAATTACTCGATAAAGTAATACAATTTTAATGTTCTCATCATTATATATTTGTTATTTTTATCTTCCTTGTCAGATTGTAGATTTGTTGAGATTATGAACCACAATTTATATTTTCCCTGTATAGATCATAACAGATACATGGGCATTTAATTGTCTTTCAAAGAATTCTTATTGGTTATTTAAAAAGCAAGATAAAGGAATATGTGAACTTAAGTCCTATTGAGACTCAGAGAGACGGAGATTGGAATAAGAATGAATGAGGATAAAGAGGAAAAGATAAGAAAAATGATTGACTGTCTGTATTACGTAACTGACACTCTGCTAAGTCATATAATGTAATTCTTCCAACTCTGTCCTTATTTTATGCAAGAAGAGAAAGTAATGTATGATAGTATGTCTGTTTTCTCATCTGAGGCTCAGGGTATTGGGGTAATTGGAAATCACCATAATAAGATCTAGATAGAAGTGTACCAAGAAGTAAACAAGTCAACATTACATAAACTGGTGATCAAGGTTCTGAGTGTCTCTTTACTGGTATTATATTTTAGCTCTGTATGTTCCTTTTTTGAGTTTGACTTCTGGGTCTCTGATGTTAAATTTGCAGATGATCCCTGAGTTTTCTTTGATGTTCTTGAAGAATTTTTTGAGGCCACCTTTCCAGAGCTTCACCCAGGTGTGTTGCATTGGGGTTCCTCTGTAAAGGAGAGCAAAGAGCTACTCAGCTCTTCTTTTGTGGGTTTTGATGCTGGTATCCTCTCTGGAGGCCATTCCTTGTTCCTGACTACAAACATTCTAGATCCAACAAAATGAGACCTACCAATAACATGGTTTCAACTTTTTGTCAAAACCCAGCAGACCAACTCAGTTCCAACCATACCATCAACAGGTATTAGGATAAAATTTGGCAATGTGCGGACAGGTCCCAGGATAAAACTTTTATCCTTATTTCATTTCATTTGTTTCTCCCCCAAATCAACAGAAAACCTGTTTAGTTCCTGAACAATGCATCTTTTACTAATCATTGAATATTATGGGTAAATTATTAAAATTCTGAGTTTGTTTTCATTGGTCATTTTGTTTTAAAGGTACATTCTAGAGTCACAGAGTATTTGTCTTTCAACAAATTCTCCGGAGACCAGTGCCTATCCAAATGGGATACATGTACTACATGTATCAGGAATGGTGCTAGTTGAAAGGTAGTAAATAAAAGTTCAAATTTCTGAGATGCTATTGAAACTTTCTGAGTCAGAATCTCTGCTAGAAAGATGTAGGAATCTGCATTTTCAAATAAGCTCCCCAGGTGAGCTACTGCCTTTGACTGTGTGACCCCTCAATTTATTGACCAAGAGTCATCTCCAACATGAATGGGAAGCAGGGTTTTCACTGAAAAGGTGGTGCTATTAAACTACAACAACAGCAGCAGCAACAACAACAAACCAGATGTGCTTATTCATGTTAGAAGGAAAGATACAGATATTCACTCAAGAAATGTTGGTTCAACTTGTGTACCTGTCCCTGTGATAGGCACTCGGAGAACAAAGATGAAATAAGACCTTAGAATTCCTCTTGATGACTTTTCAGTCTGCTTCTAGATACAAATCAATGAAGACAAAATTATGACATGATGCAACATTGCTATTGGGAATATATTGAGTGTATTGACAGTAATTACATGATATGAATCAATAGCCTTAAAAATGTACATGGGTAAAGTCCTTGATCTTTGAATATGAATTTAATCTAAGGAAAAACATTGCAGTTAGATAGTTGGTTAAGAGCAAATTAACAACTATTTACTATGATTTCACATGTACATTCTCATTGGATCCTCACAAATACACTTGGGTGAGATTATATCTTTTTTTTCCCAGATGACAGAATTAAAACTTTGAGATGATAAATGATTTGTCCCAGATCACACCATCAGAAAGTGACAGACCTAGTATTCAAACTTTAGTTTGCTGGCACCAAAGATGATTCTCCTAACCATAGGGCTTTGTCCTCTAAAGAGTACAGCTCTGTGCAATAGTCATTGCAGAGCTGCATGTTGATGTAAAAGTGGGAAATGTCCCAAATATCCAGCATCTGGGGATTGGTTCATGTAGTCATATTAAGTTAGAGCTACAAAGATGAAAAGCTAATAATTTGGCTAGGGTTTCACCAAGTCCTCCTGGCTTATTGCTTATAGAAACTCTTGATCACTTGGATTCCAACTGTCTATATTGAAGGTCCTGAAATACACTGACTACCTCTAGTGGTACAGAGAGCTACCTGGAAATGAAGAGTTGAGTTTCTGTTAGTTTAACAAAACCGAGGACTCTGAATATTCACCAAGGCCTCGCTTAGTACGGTGGATCTAACTTTGACTACCTATATGACCCTAATGAAGGATGGTGAAGGTATCCTCAAAGCCCAGGGCATTATTGCTGGTTGCTTTGATGGTCAGTGTATGAGCTATTTCTGCAGACGTGAGCTGGGTGAATGATGGGTGGCCAGGTCAGTGGATTTGTTGTCTTGCTGTCTTCTGTAAGTGATTTTGACATAAATGATAGAGTAAACACCTTATTAAGTTCTCCAGTGGACCAGGAAGAAGATATTAACATTTTAAAATATAAAGTACTATACTGCATAACATAAAATGCAATAGTCAGCTGAGGTACTTACAGTAAATTCTCCGTCTGCTGGAGTTTAATTATTTAGAGTTTTCTATTAAACCTCTATTAACTGGAGTGTGTGTGTGAGTGTGTGAGTGTGTGTGTGTGTGTGTGTGTGTGTGTCTGTGTGTGTGTGTGTGTACCCATGAGTACTCTCACCAATAATATAAGGAAAAAGTGTTTAATAATCTGCAAACTTGTTTCTGTATTTGAAAGGGGGTTTTTTTTGTAATAAAACTAGAATAAGATATATTCTGGATTCAACTAGTCTTTACTGGAAGCTATTCTATTTATTTAACTGAATTACTCATATTTAAAATTTCCATCCCCAAACAGAAAGTGTATGTTAGTTAATACTGAATTATTCAGACTACTAAATTAACATTTCATCTCCATAGCCATTCTAGATAATTGAAGTTTAGTTATCCTAGCCAAACTCGTTGCTCTACCCACAATCTATTTTGAAGAAATAAAAGTGATATTAAGGATTCATGATACCAGATAATGCCTCAGCCTTTTCTTTCTCCCATGAAGAAGCTATCTACATATCTATGCATGTGTATATTCATAAATACATGCATTTCCTTGTTTTCAAGAGATAAACATAAATAAGACATGTAATGAGTTTTTTTTTCCCCTCTAATTGTGAACTGTAACAGCACTGAACTCTCTGTGACTTAAGATGAAGCACTTCATTATCCATGTCACATTATCATCTGGAAAGAGTTGGCTGTGTTTAAACTGAGCTTAACTGTATTTAAAATGAAATACAACATATTTACATTTTCTCTCCTAGTTTATTATAAAGTTTACACTTTTAAATTTTTAAATAGAAAACGTTTGCCAGAACTAGGATTTGTATGTGTTCCTTTGACTTAGCTGCAAGAATCAATCAGATCATGTTAAGGTGCACAATAAGGCTCTTTTTGAAGCCTATTATTAAATATACATAAGAATAGACTTTTTTGTGTGTTCAGAAATAAAGAGAAAGAAAGTGTTCTGTGTTTTTGAAGATTGAAATCCTTCAAAGCTTTTTTCCATTGCAAGAAAACAAAAGGCTATTGTAAATTGAAGCGCTGAAACAGCGACAGCAGCAAAGAAATTAATTGCTCATTCATGAAAGAAAAAGTATAAATGAGAGGCAAAAGTTAACCCCTCAAAATAAAGTGTGCGGCTAACAAAAACAGCCATCAGCTCCTCTGTTTTTAAACACGATGGGCCTCTTTGTGCTGCTGGTTGTTTTGTTTGGAGGATTGGTGGCAATGGTTGATGACACTCTACCTATTTTGGAAAAAGACACAAGCCTACATCTAAAGATTTAATGTTTTTCTGCAGAGGAGGATCCTGCTGTTTATGGTACTATATTGTAAAAGCTAAAGTAAGGAGTATCCTATACCTAGTGTCTGATACTTTTGAAAAATTTTGCTTATGACATTCTCTGATTAGATGGTCTAATTAAAATATAATGCACACACAGACACACATTCATCATGGTAGTGATTATTAAGTTTCCAGGAGCTGTGAACAAGTGCTAGAAATTGAAGACTATGTAGAATTTTCTCTAAAACAGTCAAATTAAGTGATCAATCCTATTTAGAAAGGTTTTTCAATATCTTTCATGCCCCAGGGAATCTTGCTCCAACCAAGAGCTGTGGCTGGTAGCTACTATGTCTACATTTGCAACAGCTTGAGCTATGCCATCTCACAGGGTTTAGGGAAATTGCTGCCAGCATAAAGCAAATAATTCCCTCCCTCTGGCCCTCAGGAATTGCAGGAAACTGTAATTTCTCATTATCAAACCTTCTGCTCTGTACCATCCTGCTGTACCTTTGAACCACGAGTCTTATTCGTAATCACCTTTCCATCTTAAGCACAGGTGTATATGTATTTTGATGTGACAAAATCACACCTCGTCATCAGCAGTATAACATCTTCTGAAGGTGAAGGGAGAAATCTGAGGCAAATTGAAGGGTGGCTAAAGCGTATGCATCATTGTAATATTAAAACTTTGACTTTACCTACAAAGGTTCACACATTAAGTTAGTTGAAAAATCAAGTATTCATTTGGGTTTCACCCAAAATATTTGTTCACTTTACCAGAAAGAGTCTAAGGCAATTTTCCAGAATTCCATCTCTAAAAGTTCATTTAAGCAGGGAGATATTTCTTGTACTGCATTGATTTAATGTCTTGACCTAGCAGTAGTAATACAACATGGACAAAACATGGAAGTTGGGGATTAGTAATGCTAATAAATAATAACAACAACAACAACAATAATAATAATTATTATTATTATTATTATTATATTCAAGGACAAATGCAGTTCCCAATATGTGAATATTTTATTCTACAATAATTTTATTTGGAAATTCATGTTTAAAATTCAAAAGACATTTTGTCATGAAAACATTATGATAAATTATTATTTAGTTTCTCGGCTAATGTGTGAAATATATTTGAAATTTGGAAGTTAATTATTAAATAAAATTTCTGTTGGGAAATGTATTCAGAGTACTATAGAATGTCAAGGCAGGTCATTCTCCCCCATACTCAACCTGTGAGCAATAGAATATGGAGTGCCCTGGATCAAAGGTGACCTCTATAGCAGAGAAGGATTTTCAGCAGGACAGGGGGTTGAAGGATGAGACCTGAGGGACTTTAATGAAGGGGAGCTGAGATACAAAGGGTTAGAGGGATAGAAGAGGGTTGTGGGGAGTTAATAATTGCCAGGAGACAAATGTTCTAACCTTAGTCTGATCTTGTCTCTCGCAGTATGCAGCAGTGTTTTTCTCTGGAAGTAAAAAAAGTTCCTGTTAATAGTAAAAGCAGAGAAGTAAAAAAAGAGAAGTTTCCATCTTAGTTTAGATGGGGCACTATTTACATGTTAGAGATACAAGGAAGTTGAGGGTCACTCTTTGATGATAATGATGCTTATTTTTTGAATTGAATTTAGCTACAAATTGAGAGAAGTTCTTGAGAAGTTCTCATTAAAAAAGATCATGTGAACATTTGTTCATTCAATAAACAGTTACTGAGGGCATTGTTGTAAGACACCAGCTATCTCCAATTTCTTTAAAAAACTGTTAGGGTACAGAGCAATGAAGTAGAAACTTCAACTTGCAAAATATTTTCTAGTGATTATGTTTTTGACTCCAGAGAACCCAATAGTGGGGAGATGGTATTCTCTGACTCATTTTATTGGGACTCTTCTAACTGAGGGTGTAGACTGAGCATGCGAGGCCTTTAGAAAAGGGAGAGATGACTTCTAGATTAGAGGTTGGAAGACATTATGGAAATAGTGGTGTTTTAACTGGGTTTTGAAGGATGGATAAAACATAGTAAGTACTTAAAAATTAGGTTGCTTTCAGATATGAAGGTAGAATCAATAGGCCTTGGAAACTAATTGGATAAAGAGAGTAAGGAAATTTTATCATGACTTTTGAGTTAGAGTATTTGTGAAGGTACTGAGATCTTTTCAGGTAGGGAAAACAGAAGAGAATTTGTATATTCAGTTTAGATCGAATTGAGACTGAGCAGCTTTCTTGGTCTGTTCAGGTTGACAGGTGCATCCAACACCAGGAAATGAGGGGACTGTCTATTCCAGAATGTCATATATAAATTGACTAATATGTGTCTTCTGTGTCTGACTTCTTAGGCTCAGTGCAGTTTTTTGTAAGGTTTACTCATGTTTTGGCATGTATCGGTATTTCATTACTTTTCAGGGGTGAATGCTATTTTGTGGTGTGGATATACCACATTTAGTTTATCTGTTCTTCACTTGATGGGTATTTGTGTGTTTCCACCCTTTGACTATTAAGAGTAATGCTGCCATGAACATTTGTGTACTAGTTTTTGTGTGAATATGTGCATTTCTCTTGGGTATATTCCACCTAGCTGTGGAATTGCTGTATCATATGTTTATTAGGATTATTTTTCTTTTTTGTAGTTTTTTTTTAATTGTAGGCTACTTTTTTCAATGTTTTCCACAATGAATATACCATTTTGAGTTTCCACAGCAATGTGGATGGTGGTACCTATTTCCGCACATCCTTGTCAACATTTGTTATTTTCTGTTTTTTGAATAGAGCCATCCTAATGGGTATGAAGTGGTACCTATGGATTTAAGCTGCATTTCTCCAATGACTAATGATATTGAGGATTTTTTTCATATGCTCATTGGCCATCTGTATATATTATTTTGGGGAAAAATGACTATTCAAACACCCTTAATCAATTTAATTGGGCTCTTTGTCTTTTGAGTTGTTAGAGAATTCTTTATATATTCTTGATATTAGCCTCTTATCAGATACATGATTTCCAAATATCTTATCCTATTCTGTTTGTTGTCATTTCATTTTCTGGATAGTGTCCTTTGAAGTTCACATTTCTTAGCCATCTGAGGTCCTCTCTAACTCTGCTTCTGATCTACCTTCCTGTTTTATCTTCTGTGATCTCTTATATTAGTTCTAAGTAGATACATTCACTTCCTGTTTGGTTTAAAAAAACACCTAAGTATGCTCATCATACTAATGCCACTTTTCCCACTGAAATACACTTCTCATTTCCTCTATTATTACCTAAATCCTGTGTATCCAGAACGACACACCTCCTTTTTTGAAAATTCTGCTTTCTCTTTGAAGAATTCCTTGACAATCTTAGCCCAGAGCAGCTCCTTCTTAGTTTACACTTTTTTTTGCTACCAAAAAATTGTTTACTTGGCACTTAACACAAGAGATAAAAACTCTTATTCCTAATAATTTTTTTTTCAGCATACAGTTTTACCCCACTAACAGTGAATTTCCTGCTTTGTATATTTATTTACATTTAAGTGTGTGTGTGTGTGTGTGTGTATGTGTGAGAAAGAGGTGGGGGGAGGGAGATGGAGTAGGTTTGTACTTCATTTAAATTTGTTTTGAGAAAAGCTCTCCAGTTTACCTTAAAACAATGACATATGATTGGCACTAAATCAATTCTCTCTCACATACATTCATATTTATTCTGATATTAAGTATGTTTAGCAAGCTACCTATCTTTCTTTAATAAAAATAAGCATTTGAAGTTTATAAGTTCTGATTCTCATAGAAGAATATTGGTAGGAAAATTGATTCTTCTAATTTTAACTCCCCAAATGGATGCATTGCAATTTATTATTATTATTCTTGTAATTATATTCGTTATTATATGTAAGATAATTAGGGAAACATTAGAAAACATAGTTATTTCCATTATTATGATTAGGTTGTCTTTTCAAAAGGAGTGTTATAGAAACCAACCATTAATGTGGAGATTGCAAAAACTATCTGAATATGTGATAGCTCCCAGCAGGAATACTGAGAAAGGAGTGAAGACTGAATCTAGGCTATAGTCTACAGAAACAGGTTACCTAGGGTTACAGTCATGACTGACAATGTACAAAATTAAGGGTATATGTCACTTAAAAATGACACTTACCCCATGGACAAATATAGAGAATGGAATAAAGAATAAAAAATACCCTGAAGTGTTTGAAAGTCATGTCAGAGAAAGATGAGAGACAATAGCCTCCCTTTTATATTTTTTAATTTTAAGTAGGAACATAAACTTTCAAGTTATATTTTGACACCAGTGATGGATGAAATAACATTGCCTATTTTTCCTTTCTGAAAAATGGATGTTTTATATCAGAGATTTGAAGTTGAAGGAAGAAATAGAAATGAGTATATAATTTCTCTCTATTTTTTCTCTGCTACATCAAGCAGCAGGTTATACACATAGCCAAGGAAATCATTTACAAGCCAAATAAACCCAAGGCCAAGATCATTGAATAGATGATAAATATGGAGAGATATTTGTCAAGCTTGGATATGTGCTTCCCACTCACCTATATCCCCTCTCCCATCAAAGAGACCTTTCTTTGGGCTGGGGAAGAGAGTGGTGAGTTAGAAATTCAGAGTTATAGGTCACTGATACAGGACACTGCACAGTGACATCTCTTCAAAGTCCCCAAATAGTTGGCAATCTGAGCAATGGAGATTCACGCCTTATCATCAGGCAGTGTTTTGTTGCTTTATTTTTTTTAATAACAGATTTTTCATTCATTTACTATGAACTATTGTAGATAACCAGGTACAACCTACTAAAAGTATCTTATAAATATGATTTTCCCATAACCTAGTATAATTAGTCTATCAAGAGTTCTATGATTAATAAATATACAGAGATTAAGATTGAGTCATTTTTGGAGAGTTGATTGCAAACCTGCTTAAAAGTTTGTAGACAAAAAAGATCTTTTTTTTTTTTTTTTGGACTAGGGGTTGAACCCAGGGGTACTCTACCACCAAGCCACATGCCCCAGCCCTATTTTGTATTTTATTTAGAGTCAAGTTCTCACTGAGTTGCTTAGGGCCTCACTAAGTTGCCAAGGCTGGCTTTGACTGAGATCCTCCTGCCTCAGCCTTCCGAGCCACTGGGATTACAGGTGTGTGCCACTGCACCTGGCTTTGTATACAAATTTTTAGATGGATTTTTAAAAGGACTCCTTTTGCAAAAAAAAAAAAAAAAAAGACATAACAAACATCAACCACTCATCAGGTGTACACAAATAACTAATTTGAGAGTTAGAGAACAAAAAGTTATTCATTTATTATTCAAATTGCATGTGGCATTGCTTTTTTAAGGGATTATGGGGTTGCCAATTTGTTGTCAGTTCATGATATTCTGGCCTTTCTATCCATTAGGGAAAATATACCAGCTGTGTCCCAGGCGTTCCTTCTTTGCTCAATGGACTCTACATAATTTAATAGTGTGTTTTACAATGTTTAAGAGCAAAAGTGGGTTGCCATAGCCCTTCAGCCCTTAATGGTTACCAACAATAGGGTTTCTTGAAGAATGAGTCTCCTGGGCTGGGGGTGGAGCTCAGTGGTAGAACAATTGTCTAGCATTTACAAGGCCCTGGGTTTGATCCCCAGCACTGGAAAAAGAAGTGGGTCTTCCATGCTGGTGGTATTTTCCATCAATACGCTGGAAATTGTAAAGCTAGGAAAAGATGATGCTGAGTTAAGAAATGGAAGTGAGTGGTAAATTTTATACACATCCTGTAAAAAAGCAGCCTATTTCCCTGCCATAATCCCCAGTATTAACAGGAATAAAAGACCAATGCGTGATAATAAAAGAGCAATAAAAGACAATGGTATATTTATTAGGAAATTAGTTGGGATGATTGATCTATCTTCTTCATTATAATACTAAAAGTACATTCTGCATTTCTTTCATGAATACCATAAAAGCTGAATGAGTTAAATTTCTCTAGGCAATTTTCAGCACTAAGAAAAGATGCCTTTTCAAACTAATGACTATTTCATGGATGCAGTGGAGAGATATTCAGCATCTGTAATTCTCTTTGGCCCAAGAGTGAAGAGATAAGTAGTAATCATGCCTTCAAGGTAGAATTCATAATCAAATCCTTAATTAAACTCAATATGGAAAGTCCTTAATAAATATCAAAATCTGACTATCAGATTTTCTGGCAAATATTTAATGCTGTGTTCAGTATCTGCTATCTGTACATCACCATGGAAAGAATTAAGCCTTTCTTTTTATGTACTGGGTACACGGGACTATCAATGTCATATTTAAATGGAGACGTATCCTATATGTTAATAACACACCTTCATATTATCCTATTTATGCTTTACCCACACTTAACACTTTCCAGAGGAATTTCAATTCATTTTGATATCTTAACATTTATATTCATTATGTAGTAAGTGAATATGTATGGCTGATTCTCTCTCCAAGGAGCTTTTAATCAACTCTCTTCTGTTTGTTCAGACCAAGTATCTCATTGTCTTTTTGACTCCTCTCTTTCTTTCATATCCCACGTCTCTCAGTAAATTCTATCAATTTTGCCTCCCAAATAGAATTCTATCGTCTGGCTACCCCCTAGTCCAGTCTTTTCCTATCTCTCACCTGAATTATTGTAATGACCTTCTACCTGGCCTCTTTTATCCCTGTTCTGCTGTGGGAGATCACAGACTTTGTCATTCCTGTGCTTTCAACCCTTCAATAATTCCCAGCTCACTCTAAATACAAACTTTTTATAGTGGCCCAGAATTGTGTTCATGATATAGAGAACTTTCTCATCCTGTCTTTATGACTTTATCTTCTGTTTCTGTTCCCTCCCCTTCATCTGCAGCCTTACTTACCCTGGCTCTTTTTCTCTCCTCCAGCCACAGTGACCTTCTGATGTTTCTGGAACATGCTAGGCATACTCTGAATTGAGGTGGTCCCTTTCTGCCTTGAATTCTCTTCTGCATAACTTTATGGCTACAGCTCTTACTCCTATGGCTCTTTACTCAAAAGTCATGCTCTTTGTGTCATCTTCCCTGGTATACGTTTAATACTTCAACTCCCTCCCTGACACTATGTATCTTCCTTCTCAGCATTATTTCCTTTTTAGCACTTGTTATTATTTAATAGGTCATGTCATTTACATATTTATCTTGTTTATTATGTGTCCTTCCACAAGAAGGTAGTGGTTTTCGTTATTGTAATAGCAATGCTAAAAACAGTATAGAAATACTTATTAAATGAACAAATGACTAACCAAAATATTTCATTCATGTTGATTAACCTTGGCAAAATAAGTAAGAATATTTTCATGGTCTGAGATCACCCCCTTCATTTGAATTATTCTGAGAGAAATGAGAGCAAGTAAAGGATGAGTGCTTTCATCCTTGGAAGGCAGTAGTTGGAATTTCTGTTAGGAAAAAATGTCATCTTTCCTGTTCCAAGTACATGCAGGCTTCTAAAAAGTGATAAGGTTTCAGATACTGCTTAAAATATGGAAATAATCCATTATAACCATCTTTTTTGCATTTGAAATCACTTGAATTTTGGCAAAATGTTTAGAAATCAGAATAGACTGACTAGACAGGCATAGTAGTTAAGAGAAACTCCAAAATGAAAAAAAACCTGAATTTATATTGGTTGTTTGGCATGTTATATCTATGAGAATTTGGGCAAGTATTAAAATTTACTTATCTCAATTTCCCTATCTGCAAAATGGGGGATAATAATAGACCCTTCATGGGGTGGTTGCAAATATTAATGATTTAATTCATGTAAAATAAAGCAACACTTGTGTAATTAAGTGCTCATTTAGTTGGAATTAGTTGCTTCATCCATATTATTTTGACTGTAAGCACTGAGAAGACAGGGGCCATTGGCAAATCAAGGGAAACTGAGGTCGGAGAAGATACTGAATTGGAAATGGATCACTGGTGCCTAAAAGTAGAAACACAGTGGGAGGTGGGGTGGTGGGGACTTGTATGAAGAACATGTCACAGTGGAGGGTTCTGAAGCCAGCCTGCAGCATCATGGTGGATTTTGTAATAGTCAACCCAGGATGTATAGGGAAAGAGGAAGGAGGGGTATGTTCCAGAAGCCTTTGTCTTGATTCTTTTGATATTCTACCCGAATAGTAAATTGAAGGGGGTGAGATCAAAATTGGGGGAGCTGGCAGGAAGGAAATAGTACTTTATCTGTGACTGGATAATGCTATTCAGTAGAAGTGCATAAAATATTACCATTAAAAAAAAAAGAAGCTGAGAAACAGAAGTAATTTGAAGAAAGCAGGAGACAGAGTCAGATATCCAAATGAAATGTGAAAGTTCCATCAGCCATTTCATATTTCTGAATATCTTCATGTTTAGCATTGTGTAGATAAAATATCCAGCTGCTTGTCTAAATTTCCCATTTTTCATCCAGATGTTTCCATTTCCATTGTACATGGATATATTTAATAATATTTATAGTTTAATTAGGCATTTATGAAAGCAATTATGAAGTTTGATTGGATATTCATAGTTTTGAAACTATAAAGAATGGCATGAAATGTTTGTACTGCTATAATAAAATTCTATTTTTTATTTTGCAAAGATGTACTTGATTTTTCAATAGACGAAAGATCTTAAAAAATTCAGTGTCATAACAAATTTGACACATCTGTTCTTCCTGTACAGAATCCTAAGAGTGTGTGGCTGGAATGGGGTTTAGGTCACAGACTGGTGAGACAAGAGATTAGGCAAGGGATGTCCAAGATTTATATGAAGCTAAAAGCTGAGTCCCTGAGGGTTTTGTCAGATAATCTTTGTTCAGATTTTTGTGGTTGCTCTTCAGATACCAGCTTAATTTCTTTCCTTCAGGCCAATCCTATAACTAAAGATAACTCTCGTGTCTCTCCTCACTTTCCTTTATATTTTCTGTCTCTTCTACCATTCTTCATATGACCCAATGCTGAAACTCTTTTCTGCCCTAATCACAATTCTCTGTGTATACTGTTTTGTATTTTGATTTTCTTGTAAAAAATAACACTGATAACTAAAACCCTCCCTGGAGTCTGACCAGGCCAGAAGACAATGAACTTCTTACATGTCTTATTTTGGACAACACAGATATGCACATAGTCTGAAAATTCAACAGTGTTTTTGAAGTTGCTATTTCATTGTTGTTTCCTATTATTTGATGTCAACTGAAACAGCTGGATTCTTTCCATGCAAGTGTCTCTTTCTGTACCTCCTCCTCCTCCATCTTGTTAAGGGGCTTTGATTGTATTACATCATTGAAAAGATGGCATTACTTTTTTCCCTATTATTGTCTTGTAAGCTTTGGTGCCTTATTCAACCTGTTCAGAATTTTGAGTCTCTGTCTAATATGTTACCTCTGATAGGGGCACACAGATGTGATACCTTTCCTTATCTGTCATGAGGGTCACAGCCAACCCTCCTCTAACAAAAGACAGATTTACAAGAGAAAAAAAAGAAAACATAACAAAACATAACAAATTTAATTAATAAGAATAACAAAAAGCCTTCAGAAATGAAAACTCCAAGACCTATAGAAGCCTCTATTTTTAGACTGTCTATTTTTAACTATGCTTAGGTTCAATGAAGAATGAATGGCTGTGTAGAAGGGCAACTGGACAAAAGGGTATGCTCTAGTGCTAATAGACAGAAGAGGCAGAACCCAGGAAGGCCTGTGTGTTTGCTTTCTTCTTATCCTTTCTGTGTAGCGTTCCTTCCTCCTGGGTGTGGAGTGGAACGCCTCTGGAATGAGGAACTCCTCTTAAGGGTAACAAGAGAGAGTGAACTTTCTAGATTTTATGACTTGCTTTAGGGGAAAGTGATCCTCGTTTCAGTGATCTACCTTGGAGAAGAGGAATTCTGATCTCTATGGTTTGCTTTGGGGGAGAAGAAGGAGTGAGAGACAGAGGGCAGGAGATCAGAACGACCATGTTTCTGAGGTCTTCCAATCTCCTTTAGTTTAAAGTGCTCAACAGGCCAAAGTATCACACTTTGGGGTATCATTTTCTGAATCCCAATTTTATCTTTTCCAGATAAAATTGATTCAGAGTTCAGCTGAAAAAAAAAAAGCCTATTCTATGTGTTTAAGCATTTGATTAAAGTTGGAATAAAACAGAACCAGTCCTGTTGTATGTCCTTGGAGACATTTCTCTTGGTTGGTACCAGTGAGACAATCCTTGGAACCATTCTGTGAATGCAGCCCTGGGGGAGATATGTGTTTATTCAGTGTTTGAGGAAAATCTTTGGGAATAAACAGGTTTTGTTGTAGAGTTTATGATTTGAACACCTTAAGGGTTTCATTTATTACTAAGAATTAACATCTAATTAATTTGTTAAAATGTTTCAACAACAGCAAACAAAGTAGGTAAAGAAATAAAAGCAAAAAAAAAAATATTGCCATGTGCAAGAAGTGAAGTTGAATTGTGCCCTGATTAATTGATTAAGGATGGTTCCTGTGGTGAATAATTATGTTCAATAACTGTCAATATAATTTGCAATGAATTATCACTTATAAAACCAGCCTATAGCAAACTTGGTTTTACATGCGTCCTAATGCATCTGCCACATTAGGAAGCACTACTTTCCATCTCTTTCATAATTTCCTTTATTCAGAAAGTCATAATCAAAAGCTCTCAGTTTATATCCAACAAGGTATCTTTCTCCTACTTCCAGAAATTGTCTAAAAGCCTGTATTTTCCTTTTTTTTTTCTAGAAAATCCATTATGATTAGAGGCTGTGGTCAGAAGTCATCCAGCCTGCAGTGAGATTAAATTTCTCACTCTCCTTCACTCTCCTGTAGGGGTATTATACATTCACATCTTTGTCATGGCTTCATGGTGAGTGATGAATGCTTTCCTGCCCTTTGACTTTGGGGCTTTGTCATGTGACTTGTTTGGACCAATAGGCTGTCAGCAGACATGTTAAGGCAGAGTCAGGGACTATATTTAAGTAAATGAGCTTGCTCTCTTGTGCTTCCCTAAGTAGCTGTTGCCTTTTCAGTCTGTATCTCTGAATAGGCCTGAGCTCAACCTGAAGAATGAGTCCAGGGAGACCCACAACCTGAAGCAAAGTTGCTCACCTCAGCCTACATGGTTGGAATCTTAGCTGATTGAAGACCTCTGAGAATGAGCCACTTGCATGTCCCTGCATTTTGGGGACTGATTTTTTAAAAATAGAAAAAAAAAAACCATGGTCTTTTATTATCAAATACCATTCCTTAATTCAAGTGGGAAATTTGATGTCTATTTTATTGCCTACCTTTGACAAACAATTCATCTAGTCAAAATTTAGCTTCCAGAAACTTCAGTTATCTGCAATGTAACCAAGAACACAGAAGAAGGAAGGAAGGGGGTGATCGGAAAAGGAGATCTCTGAATGGCCCAAATAGATATAGAGACCATACAATAATGTTCATACATTTATTCACACGAGAATTCTTCAGACACTCACTCAGGTATATTTATTTGAATTCATACATTTAGTATAAAATCTTTGAGAATCTGGTTTCTTCATCATCAGAACATACAAGGAGTGTAAAAGTGAATGAAGACGACAATAGCTGGCATGGGAGAGGAATTTCAGAGATGGGGAGGTGTGGTCAGTATAGTAGTTTTGGATTTCCAGGCTGGAACCAGAAACCCCACTTGCTTCTGTAGCCCTTGAGAGCACAATTGAGGTTCATAATGGTGCACACTTTTTGGGGCATAAGGCAGCATACTAGGGGATGTGGGCAATGTGGGACTTATATAGGACATCTTTATGGAACTTTAAAAAAACTTTATGTTCAATTAAAATAATAGATATAGGTTCTTTAAGGAGGCCCCCCCTTTTTTTGTTAAAAAAGGGAATTTATCAACATATTTCATAAAGGAAGTCTATTGTAATATTAACAAGATAGGAGGGAGATAAACCTTCCCCAAAGAGGTTATTTGGCAAAGTGAAACCTTTGTCACATCTATGAACATGTGTTAGGAACCCATTGATTTAAATCATTAACTTCATTCTTAAAGATATGATATGAAATACAAAATTTAGATACTATTTTAAGATAGAAATAGGAGAATTTTAGGC
Source organism: Ictidomys tridecemlineatus (assembly GCF_052094955.1). NCBI lineage: Eukaryota > Metazoa > Chordata > Mammalia > Rodentia > Sciuridae > Ictidomys > Ictidomys tridecemlineatus. Next base: position 83,786,202 of record NC_135481.1, read on the forward strand.
TTATTCTCTTGGAGACAGATTTGCTAGATAGAGGTCATCCCAGGAGACTTCCATGTTGGTGAGTGGTGACATGAATGGCAGGAATCCACCAAGAGCAGTAGAAAAATCCTTTTGGATACATAAGAAGTGATGCTAGGATACCCAAGGAATCAAAACAGTAGGAAAAGACAAATAGACACGTGGTGTGGTGATGAGAAAGGTTGATCTGCTGAGAGGGATAACAAAAGAGCAAGAGTGAAATGTAAAATGAACTGCCTTTCTGTAGATAGATTCTCCACTCACAGGGGTAACACAAGGGATCTCTGAAGAGATGAGGTAGGTAAGCTTCCCTGTGTGTATGTGGAAGAAGGACGGAAAATATGAGGGTTTGCACGTGTCCTAAGAATGAAGGGACACTTGAGTGACTAATGTTACTTTATAGTTTGACTTCAGACTTTCAAGGGGTGCATTTGTAAGTAGATTTAAGGGTCCTGAACCACAGTTGGGTTCTCAGGAAAGCCAACCTCCCCAGGAAATCCGGGAGGGATAATGTTTGTTTTCTTTTAAAAGATAATCAGTTTATGGTGGCAAAGACAATGTCTTTGGGGGTGGAGATAGCATCTTTTATGCCTGCGCCCAAATTTTCAATCTCTCTGATCCCTGTGAACAACTTCTTTTGAGCACTATCTGATTCCACTTAGCCAAATGCAAACATTAACCCTGTGAAGTAAGTACTCTGGCTTCATTTAGTATCTGAGGAGGCTAAAGGTCAAGTGGTGATAAAAGTGAATTGCCAGATGTCTGTGCTGGTCTTCTGGCCACACAAATCTTTACCTACTCTCTTCTCCTTATCTCCTGACCTGGAAAGGGAATGAATATCTCAGAGATCCAAATTGACGGGAAAGAATGAGATGATGTAAAGGTAAACAGCATTTTGTTTAAGAACTCAAATAACGGAAAGTAAAAGTGGCACAGGGTCGAATATGTCCATTTATGTACTTTCCTTGGTCTCTATATAAGAAGTGCTTTATGAAATAAAAGTTCTTTGTACTCAAAGAAACAAGAGAAAGATGTTTCAACTCTCCACCCAGATAGAACTTACAGACCCATAATTAACCCAAGTTTTCATACTGTTTTCAGGGAAGTCCTGAAGGGGATAAGGTAAGACCTCTCTATGTGTGTCTAGGGCTCCTGGACTCCTCTCCCATCATAGATGCTCTGCTGTTTTGTTTGTCATATTATTTTCATATATGTGTAAGATTTCCTTTGATTAAAAATTATATGACTTAAGAAAGAACTTATTTCTAAATCCAGTTCTTTCCCCCATACACCATCAGCTGAACAACTCAATTGGATTCATTCTGAAATCAAACCTGGTTTTATGTTTACTACCACAAGTGATACAAAGCAGAATATGTTATTTTAAAAGTACAAGCAAACATGATCAAGAGATTCAAATAATGATCGAATATACTCATATAACCATTCAAGTGGAAGAAAAACTGACTCAGAGGAAAAGTACCCAAGCCCACCACATAAGTAACAGGTGCTGTCTTAGGATCTGTTGGGTAAATGGAGGATGAACTTAGTTTATAGAGCAAATTGTACAAAGAAGTCTACGTGCTACAGTGAGGACTTAGAGGTCAGCTGGAAATGCTCATCATTTGCATCTTTATGGGAAGGTTTTAGGAGAGGAATAGAAAAACTCTGGGCATTGAAAAAGTCCTCCATGTGTGTTCTTGGATTGGCTTTCTAGTAGAGCTTTATTACTATATCAAACTTCTTGAAATATTATAGGAACATTAGTTTTCCCCAACTTCACTAAAAGGGTATTATTATTTTGCAGCCACAGGCATTAAAAAGACCCAGTTGGAGAAAGCATAGCTTTTCTCATCCACTGGTTCTCTGATCTGCTGCCCATCATTATGAGAGTATGGAGTTACAGAGTAGAACCTTGGGAAATTGTCCTAATTTGTGCCATCCTGAAAATGTCTATAGCTAACTCATTGAAACTAGGGCTCTCTAGAAGATAGGTTCACGGAAATGAACATTATAGTTAGCAATCTATAGTGGTGGAACAATCTGTGATAATTTGAACTTTTGAATAACCAACTACAGTACAATGTTTGAAAAGCTGTAAAAAAGACTTCCTCACAATTCACAATTGAAGATGGAGACTTTTATAATTTTGCCCCAAAGTGTTCCATTTGAAACATCTTATAGGTAAATAGAAGTAAATGGCATGTATTTAAATCAGATTTGTTCTCAAACCTGTTTCAACTTGAGCAATTGCTGCAATAAAATTTCCTTTAATATCTTTGTTTAACTGCCATTGGTAAAAAACCCTAAATCTGAAGCTATTTCTAAAATTGAAGATTGAACATAATTGATATTAAGTACCATTAAGCTCATTATTGGCCTTGTAAAGATATTTTTATATTCTCTGGGATGGATATCATCTCAGTGAAAAGAAAGTTCATCTCTTATTCATTTCCTCTATTCAAGTCTGTGCACCAAACTAATGCTATGCAATGTGCTAGTCTCTGAGTGTTGAAAAAAGGACAAACAGAGCTTCTTTGAAAGTGTGTGGCCTGTGTGCATGTTCACAAATAATGCATTGCGCTGGTTATTACAATAGAAGTACACCTAATATGTAAGTGCTTAGAAACACAAGTGTGAAGTTCATAACTCTGCAGTCATATTAGGGGAGAAAAGAGAAAGGTTAGAGAAACTAATTAGAGATAGCATTTCCAATGGGCCCTAGTTGATGAATTAGAAATCTGTCAGGTAAATGGGGGGTAGGGGATTCCAGACAGTGGGAAAAGTCTGTCTAAAGGGAAAGGGGTCAGAAAATTCAGGATAGTGGGAAAATTGTTGTGCTTCGAGATGTGGCCACATGAATGGGAGGAGGCTGGACAGATGCCCGGAAAACCCAACCAGGAGACTATGAACTGCATATTTATTTGTCTACTGTGCATATTGTGCTAGAATGTACTTTTGTTCAAAGTCCTAGACTTATGGGATAAGCTCTCACTTTATTGCCTCTATAATGGATTGCATTTCCTTTCTTCTACAAAAGTAAAAGAAAGATTTTGAAAAAGAATAGCAATACATTTCTTTCCAACAACATTCATTTGTATTCGATTTTCTAAAAGGAACAGACAAGAAAGTGTATGGATCTGTAGAAATGTGTGTGATTTTACTGAAATATATATTTCTACAGAACCATATCATTTCTATCAGATCTTTCCTATTCTACAATAAAGTCCTTAAAATGAATGACAAGCCAATGGTATAGTATTATCTCCACTAGGGATTCTTAGATATTGTTTGTCAGTGTTTGAATAGCGCATTTTTGAATGGGAACAAGCAAATTGTGGGCTCTTAACAAAAAGCATCTCAGAGAATTCTTTTGATGATGATGAATTTTATCTTTGTATATAAGGCTGTGCAGGGTAATTTCTAAAGCCTAAAAACATAACATTATTTTATATGTATTGTAATATCACTAAATCAATGATTAACCTATGTCCCCAAATTTGATATCTAGCCTATAGTTCCAAACTGAGTGATTAGTCAAATATATTTTGATAATAAGCAAAATGAGATGCTTAAAAATAATTGATTCTATTTTAGTAGGGTTGACTTTGGTAGAACCCTTTTTCATTGTGGAGAGCTAATTTAGATATAGTCTGATCTTTTTATAGCTTTCTCAGGAGCAGCTATGTATAGTACTTTCTATATATTGGTTGATCAGAGGACCATATGAATTAATATGAACAGTTAATGGGAAACCTGACCAAAAATGAATACAGAGTGAGAGGGCAGAAGCTAAAATGAAGGCCATGTTAGACTGGTGTCTACATATAGACTATGAGTTTGACACAGTCTTGGTCACATTCAAGCTGTACAGAATATTTCAGCTATATACCTAGGTGCAGGTTTATAAATCTCTGTTGGCTATTTCATATTCTACTGGCATTGAACGAGAATACTCTGAAAAGTATGCATGGAGATTTTTTTCAGGATCCTAGATATGGCTGTGTATCCCAGTAAAATGCTGCTAAAATTATACCCCCCTTTCTTCTGGATGCCCTCCAAGTCAGACCTCCACTGACATATATATATATATATATATATATATATACTGGACCATAATTGACATGCAAGTATTTGTCAGGTAAATAAGGGGGCTGGGTTGGGGATTCCAGAGAGTGGGCAGAATCTGCCCAGAGGAATGTGGGAAGTCAGAACATTCCAGGAATGGCGTGAAAACTATGGTATCTGTGAAAATTGGGAAAACAGTCTTCTGTGTGACTCTCTGAGAATGGATTGGGGATGGAATATGAGATGGATCTTGTGTAACTTATGCTGAAAATACCCACATAGGTATATATGGTGGTTCTATCTATTGTCTTAAGGTGCTGGGCATCTCCAGGTTACTAATACTTAAGGGAAAGTCCCACTCTTTATTTTTGGTTGAACACTCATTACATACTTAATAAGGATATAAGTAACAAGCAGGGCTGGGGATGTGGCTCAAGTGGTAGCGCGCTCACCTGGCATGCGTGCAGCCCGGGTTCGATCCTCAGCACCATATACAGACAAAAGATGTTGTGTCCACCAAATACTAAAAAATAAATATTAAAAAATTCTCTCTCTCTCTCTCCCTCTTTCTAAAAAAAAATAAAAAAAGTAACAAGCACATTTTCTGTTTATATTTTATATGCATATATTATATATACTAATAATTTTTATTTAATATACATATAGTGTATATACTAATATTTAATTTTAAGTTAGCATTTCAAGTTTACTGGATTTTTCTAACTTCTTTTGCTAAAGTTAAGGCAAAACTTTGAAAGATTTCACCCCATCTGTTTCTGATATTGATTATTCTAAACCAGAAAAGAGAGTGTGAATTCACGAAATATCTTGGTCAGTAAAGCAGATGGTCATGAGAGTCTACAGAAATTCAGTTAGTATCCAAAAGTCCAGAGGATACAGAGTTATTATGCTGCTCAGCTGAGATGAGAAGGAGAAAATGTGTTCAGAAAGTCATATAGCAATACCAATTCCAAATTCACTTATGTTTTACATTTTTTTTCTATTTGTGGTAGGGAGAATAATGGACCCCCACAATATCCATATTCTAATCTCTGGAACCTGTGAATATGTTACCTTATATAGCAAAAGGAACTTTGTGGATGTGATAAAGATGAAGGACCTTGAGATGGGGAGATTATCCTGAATGTTCTGAAAAGAACCTTTCCTCTGAGATGAGAGTCAGAGGAAGATGTGGCTGTAGAACAGTCAGAGGGCAATGCAAGATGACTGACTTTGAAGGTGGAAGAAAGAGTCACGAGTCAAGAGGTGCAGCTGACATTTCCACAAACTGGAACAGGCAAGGACACATTCTCCTGGAGACCCTCTGAGGAGTGCAGCTCCACCGACACCTTGGTGTTAGCTCTGTGTGAACCATTTCAGAGTTCTGACCTGCAAGACTGTGAAATAATACATTTGTGTTGTTTTTAAGCCACTAAGTTTGTGATCATTTGTCAGAGCAGAAAACTAATACATGCATTAAGCATGAAATACTAAATTTTGATGAAATGATTATATTTGTTCTGAAATGACTGTTTCAAAGCCTTTCTTTGGCAATTTTTAATGGAAAAAATAATATACTTAGAATTTCTGTGCATCAGATGATTCTTCCAACCAACAGAAGAAGCAATTCATGGATGGTGAGAAAACAGCTGCAAATAATATATCAGATAAGTGATGAACATACAGAATAATAAAGAAGTCTTACAACTCAATAACAAAAAAACAACTAAACAATTTCATTAAGAAATGGGCAAAGATTGAATCGATATTTCCCTATGGAAGATATACAATGGCTAATAAACATGGGAAAAGGTGCTCAACATTACCAATTGTTAAGAAAATGCAAATAAAAATCAGTGCATATCAAAATCACTTGACAGCCATTAAGACAGCTGTTTATAAAGAAATAACAAAAAACAGAAAATAGCAAATGTTGGTGAGGATGTAGAGAAATTGGAATCCTTTGCATTGTTCGTGGGAATGTAAACTAGTGTAGTCACTGTGGAAAACAGTATGATAGTTTTTAAACAAACAAACAAACATTAAATCACCATATAATCTAATAATTCCTCTTATAAGTATACACCCATAATTGAAAGGAGGGACACAAACAAATATTTGTATGCTTATGTTCATAGCAGAATTATTCACAATAGCCTCAAATTGGAAACAACCCAAATATTCAATGTAGAAGAAGGGCAAACAACATATCACATGTGTGTGTGCAAGTGCATGTGTGCACACGCACACACTTCTCTGCCTTAAAAGGAATAAAATTCTGACTCATAATACAACATTGATGAGTCTTGAAGACATTATTCTTGGTGAAATAAACTAGAAACAAAAGAGCAAATATTCTATAATTCTTATTTCTCTGAGGTAGCTACAGTAGTCAAATTGATAGGAACAGAAAGTAGAAAGGTGGTTACCAGGGCTGAGAGAAGGAGACATGGGAGTTATGTCTGATTATGAACTTCAGTTTAGGAAGAAGAGAAAGTTCTAGAAATGGATGGTGGTGGGAATGTAAACTAGTGTAGTCACTGTGGAAAATAGTATGATAGTTCTTAAAAAAAACATTAAGTACTTAATGTTGCTGAACTATACATTTAGAATGGCAAACTTTATTTTATATATATTTCACCAAAATAAAAATATACTTTGAGAAAAGGAAAGAAAGTGATATTATCCTGAGGACATTTGAGAAATGGTAAGGAAAGACTAGCAAGAAAGAAGGGGTTCTTTGTAGAACAGTGGTCCTCAACTCAGGGTGATTTTTATCCCCTAAAGGACATTGGGCAATATTTGGTTACATTTTTTAATTGTCAAAGCTGAAAATCTGCTCTAAGAATGCTGATAAACATCCCTGATACAAGTGTATGCTCTCTCAAAAGAATTATCTAGCTCAAATGTCAGTAGTGCTGAGGGTAAGAAATCCTGGTGTGGTGGTATAGGGAAGTGTGGTTGGATATGGTTGAAGGGACACATGATAATAGTGTTCTCAATGCTATAACAGTAAGTTTAGGGCTCATGCACTGAACAATGTAGCATTTAGGATGAGAGAAGGGGGATTTACTGGTGATTGAGAGAGGTTAATCATAGGAGGAAAGATTAAATACAATGAAAGATTACAGACAGGAGAACAGATAGATACCGGCTGTGGGAATTTGAGTATGGTGGGTAAAAAATATCTATAATTCTTCATGTGACTGATTGTGATGGGCACTGTTCTAATGGCATCATGTGTATTATTTCATGTAGTCCTTATAACACCTATGTGTTACAGTCACTGTTCTCATTTTATAGGAGAGGAAATGAGGAGCAGAGTAAGTGCTAAGGTCAGTAAGGAATGGAGCTGGGCTTTGAATCCAGGAAGACTATGCTACTTCTTTTTATAGATTGAACTTTGTTTAAAAAAAATAATACTTGGATACATCTCCTTTTTTTTTTTCCTGTCAACTTGGGTAGAAAATTGGGCTTATGGTTAAGTAGGAAAAAGGGATTATCTAGAATTTACTACCTCCTTTTGTACATTCGACTGAGTTTGAGGAAGACTGAGACAGCTGAGAAGACAGAAATTGGCTTCTTGAGTTTTAGAAAATTGCTTGGAGGGAAGATTAGAATTAAGAGTGGGTGAATTAAAAATACAGGTTGGAGGAGGTGAATAATCAGGAAGAGATCGCAATTTCTCACCCACCAGCTCTCAAAATCTGACTCTCCCAAAGCTTCGGCAGGCTGTACATGCCATTTCACTGACATGCATCAAATTTGAAAAACATAATCTAGGCCAGGATTGTCACTCCACCTCCTACTCCTCAGTAACACTCACTCATCCTGCACACTTCCCACTCAGTAAGCCTTTCCCATGAAAAGGAAGAAAGATGGCCATGCCCTGCTGTGATGGCCTTGTATGTGCTTGTTTAGGGAATGGAGGGGTCTGTCCCACTGAGGGAGGAGAGAGAAGAGGCTCTTTGTCTCACGGAGAGCACATCACACTTGACCCCTTGCCTGCTCTTTGTAAGCAGTATTGCAGTCTGCGGTAACTCTGGAGATCTGGAAAAGGCTGAAAAGCTGCTGACCCAATTAGTGTTTGTCCCTGAAGTGCTTTAAGACCAGAAGACCAGCTGTTTTAGTCTGGATTCTATCACTAATGAATTCTGTGATCCTGGATGATATTACCACATTCATCATTATGGCACGGCCTGCTTCTTCACGCAACGTCTTGTTTTGATCCTCACGACAGGTTTCAGGAGTAGGCTAAACAGATTATTCCTTCCCTCCCCCATAAGAAAAGCTGAAGTCCCCAAAGGAAATGTGATCACTTGTTACTCAGGGCCACTCAGAAACAAGGGACAAAGGTGGACTATGGATGTGGTTTGGTTCATTTCAAATGCATTTGTCCTAATGTCACTGCATCTCCAACTCTAGCATATATAAGTTTATTAACAACAGAGTCCTCAGACCTTCCCCTAAGTATAGCATATGTATTATTATAGAGTAAGTAATATTAACAGTGACTATTCTATACTATAATATCTCTAGTGTTTAGATGGTATTTCTATATTAACTTAGTAGGCAAGGGGTGGGATCCAAGAATTTGTACTTCTAACAACCACCCCGGTGATATTAATGGTGCTTGACTGGGCTATGTTTTCAGAGGCACTGGTTTATACTGTGCTCTTGTGTCTCAGTTTTCTCACCTGATAGAGGAATAACAACCAGTTCTTTTCAATTTTGGGATTGCTAGTGGGCCTATGGTGAATTAAAGATGGCTACAAGCACTTTGCTGCTCATCCTGTCATGTGGAAGAGTTCATCTCCATGCCTCTTGAGTCTGGGTTGGCCTGGTGACTTGCTTGAATGCATTAGATATGGTAGAAGTGATATGTGACTTCTACTCAAGTGGCCTTGCAAGTGCTACTCTTGCCATCATGGAACCCTACAATTACCACATGAAGTAGCCTAGGCAAGAACTTGTAGTGACAGAGACTCAGCTGATGATCCAGATATGAATCTGGAACCATCCCACCAGCTAACTGAATCCACATGAACGAGCCCAGGCAAGACTAGCAGAACTGTCCAGCCAACCCATAAAATGTGAGAAAAATAATAAACTATTTTGATGTAAATTCACTAAGTGTGGGGGTGGTTTGTTATGTAGCAAATAGATAACTCAAATGGGAACAAATTAGATAACGATTATGAAAATATTTTCAAATTACAGAAGTGTCTAAATTCTCTCAGAAGAAAACTTTTTCATAATAAATAAAATTGGCTACACTAAAAATTAACAAAGCAGATAAAAGATTTAAAATGAAACCATTAAAATAGAGTGAACTGAATAAAAAAGAAACCTATGACTGTACACTGATAATAAAGAACTCTTTGGTTCATCAATCAGTGTAGTCAGAGGTGGAGTTGGAAAAGCAGCATGTTACAACCACATGGTTGAGATTAGATGGAGGAAGCAAGGTGTGGTGGTGTATGACTATAATCCTAGTTACTCAGGAGGCTGAGGATTGCAAGTTCAAAGTCAGCTCAGGCAATTTAGGCAGCTCCTGTCTCAAAGCAAGACATTCTGAAAAAAAAAAAAAAAATGGGGATGGGGATGTAGCTCAGTATAGAGCACTCAATCTCCAGTACCATGGCCAGGGGTCAGGGCGGGGGGGGGGGGGAGATTTATTAGAAGAAGAATTATCAGCAGATGCTAAATCTAGGAAAAAAGTTTGACGAAGATAGAAGATAGCATTTGTTGCTCTCAATTTGTCTTCACATAGGTGGTTATTAATTGCAAAAGAAAAATTCTTAGTCACACAGCAGAAAGACCTTATAATACCATGACTCTGTGACAAAAATTAAATCACCAGTGAAGGTAGATGGACACTGTGTGCCTCTAGATGTGATGCCATGATAAAGACACTACTGGGGATGCATAACATAAAACTATTCATGAAGAAACAGACAAATTCAAGTTGAGGAATAGTCTATAAAATTACTAGACCATATTAAATTAAAACATTGCAAAAGGCACAGAAAAGCTGAGAAATTGCTCCAGATTAAGGACATTGAAAAGCTGTGAAAGCTAAATACAATACATAATCCTTGACTGGAGCCTGTACTTGAAAGGGGAAAATACTGTAAGAGACACTGGGATATTTGAAAATATTAGAATACAGACTAGCGATTAGATAAAAACATAAACATTAAATTCGCTGACTTTGACAACTGTTCTATGGAACTGTAAAACAAATGTTCTTGGTCTTAGGAATACACATTGAACTATAAGGGATAAAGGGTCATGATTTATGAAATCTAATCTCCAATAGTTTATAAAAGTAAATTATACACATGCACACATATGAGACAGAGTAAGTAAGAGATAATAAAGCAAGAAAAGCAAATGTGTAAAATGTTATACATTTCTGAACCTTGGTAAAGATATATGACTTTCTTTGAGTTTGATGTACTACCATGATAAGGACATGACATTATTGGGGATTTGGGGGATCTTTTTGATTTCTTGAGGATCAAAAAGATTTGTCCTTACAATAAAAACACAAATGGAAAAAATAGATACCTTTTCACTTATGAAATTAGCAAAGATGTAAAATGGTAATAATATTGTCAAGGATGTAGCAAGGTGAGCATTTATACTAATAACTCTGAAAGTTTATGTTTTGAAAGCAATTTGGCAGTACATGTTAAGATTTTCAGATGTGTTCTTCCTCTTGATCCAGTATTAAATTCTAGAAATTGATTTAATGGAAAGAATTAGAAATACAAATACAAAGATGTTCTTTGCATCATTGTTTATGTTATTTTAAATTTGCATAGTCCAACAAGAAGTTAAATAAATTAGGTTCACATGAAGTTTATACAATGTTTTCAATAATATGGGGGCTTCATGTATAATACATTAAGCAAAGTGAAAGCATTCTCTGAACTTGGAGAGATATAGTCCTCAGAATATTCCTGGTTATTGCAGAGCTAGAGAAAGGTGTGAGATAGGTTGGGAATATAGTCATTTTACTTTTAGAACCACTGTGACCATAATGGATGTTTTGTCTAGGACCACCCCCCAATCTGACCCAATGTTCATATATCTATAATTCAGGAGCACGACTAATACCTTAAAATCCAAATTCATTTCAGTTGGGCTTAGGCACATAATTGAACACTTTTATTTGAAATGTGTTGATTTTATAGAAAGTGTCTGGAGTGAAGCAAGTGACTATATTTAAAAATATGCCTTTTATTAAAATTTTTCTCCACAAAAGCCTAGCATTAATTTAATCAGGTAAATCTGATTTTTGTTATAGACATTTTGTGTTTGAAAAGCAGTCATATTGAAGGTGTGTAATGATATATCATTTTGGCCTTGACAAGCTAATTTTAAAAAAAGATTTTGAAAGAAAAAAAGTATTTTATTCACTCAGGATTTTGAATAACTTCTTAAAGTATAATTTGAAATGATTAAAACAATTCATTACTTACTGAAAGGCTCGGGTCATGTGTATTTTGACTTAAATTATTTTGCACTGACACTGATTTTGATCATTTGCTCCCTACCAAGGCATCTCTGTGGATAAGAGTCAGTAAAACCATTAACCACACTGATTTCAATTCAGAATATTAAAAACTATTGAGACACTGTATATTCATTTGCTTCATTGAGAAGTTCAGTCATGATCAAACTGTCCTGGCTTATCTCCTGGAAGAAGAACTAATTTTATCCAATGCTTTGGCCATTTGAGTGTCAAGAGCCAGACCCTGAATTTTCTTTGAATTCATTTTTCCAGGTTGTAGTTTCATTTAATCAGGTAGTTTTTGAAATATTCTTTCAAATTAAATTAGATTTAAAAGTTTTTATTTCTTTTAAAATTTCTCATGTTATCACATGTATTAATCATTAACCTAAATAAAAGTACTGGCATGGTCTGTTTATCAATTAACAAAAATTTTCTAAAATACTTTTTTTTTTTATTATCCAGGACAGGTAGTTAATAGAGATACAACTACGTATTAATTGACAATGAACATGCAAACAAGATCAGAATAATTTAAATCTGGCTTCCTTAGAACCTTGTAAAATTACTTATTTATCAACATATTAAAAAGATAAAAATTACCTTTTTTGGGGGGGTGTTGAAGATTGAAATCAGGGGCACTTAACCACTGAGCCACATCCCCAGCCCTATTTTGTATTTTATTTAGAGACAGGGTCTCACTGAGTTGCTTAGTGCCTCTCTGTTGCTGAGGCTGGCTTTGAACTCATGATCATCATATCTCAGCCTCCTGAGCCACTGGGATTACAGGAGTATATGCCACTGCACCTGGTTTAACATTTATTTTTAATAAAAATGTCAAAATAGAGACCTGGAGTGAGTATTAAGCGACTACAATATAACAAAGGCTTGAGATAAGGATGAACTAGATAAAGAACAAAGATCAAGAAATTCTTCAAAATGGCAGCAATAAAATAATTCACTGCTAATTTCCCTTTACCAAAAACTTAAGAACACATGAACCCCGACAAAAGGAGAACAATACTGTGCCTATACTTGAGAGTAACCTTATATCACACACACATGCATAAAATTAATTTATTAAAGAATATCATGTGGGCTGACATTAGACTCTAGTGCTTAATAATAGCATAGCAAATTCCATTAGGTTTTAAGGCCTTAGAATATCATCTGTGGGTTGATGCTTACCCCAGATTCCAATATTCAGTGACCTTGACTTCTGCATTCATGGTTCTATTCTTGGATAATGCTTCCTTCATTTTCTCCCATCTATGTCCCTTCAGTACAGTGTGGCAGTGTTTCTGCTAGTGTAACATTCTCAAAAACCTTGTTGATCTTTCATAATTCATGGGTGCTGAAGACATTATACGAGAGGGTCTTCTTCAGATCTTTTCCAGACAACCTCATCTGTATTCCTGGCTTTTGCTGAAATGGTTGATTAGATTCATGACTTACATGCCTAATCTCTTTAGAAAATGCTGCCTCAACCACACCCTTTATTATCTTTTGCTGTCTGGGTAGCTTGAGATTTCCAAATTATCAAGTATTGGTTCTTTTATCCTTAATGTTTCCTTCCTCAACATATATCTTTGCTCTTGCTGTTTTCAATAAGCAGGATAAGAAATCAGGCTGTATCATACACATTTTTGCTAAAAAACCTTCTCAGATAAATATTATGCCCATAAATTACAAATTCTACATTCTACCTAACACTAGAAACCAAAAATCCTCAGGTTTTATTCTGTTTTATAATAAGGGTCATCTTTCCTCCGGTATCCAATTACTTGTTTCTGCATTTCCTCCAAGACCTCATTAGGGTCATCTTTAATGTCCATATTTCTACCAGCCATCTCTTCAAGTCAATCTGGGCTTCTCATCATGTGCCTCAAAATTCTCCCAGTTTCTACCCATGACCTATCCCACAGCCACTTTCAACTTTTAAGACATGTGGTATAGCAGTACCTCGTTTCCTGGAACCACAATTTGGGTTAATTCCTAGGGGTGCTATAATAAGGTTCCATAAACTGGATAGCTTATAACAGCAGAAACTTACTCTGTCATAACGATGGAGACTAGAAGTCTGAAATTAAAGTGTTAGCAGGGCCGTGTTCCCTATGAAGGGGGCTTTTCATGGCTTGTGGATTAATTACTCCAACCTCTGACTCCATCTTCATAGGGCTGTCTTCCTTCTGTGTCTCCACATGGCAGTCTTATAAGGATACTAGGTTTACAAACAAGACCTACTCTAATCCGGTGTGAGTTCAACTAATTACAGCTGAAAGGACTGTATTTCCAAATAAGAGCACGTTCTGAGATTCTGGGTAGACATGAATTTTGTGGGGGAGACTATTTAATCCATTATACTGTGCATGAACTTTTAACACATTAAATTGCCTAACTACATACAAAGTCAAAACCATTAATTGTAGTCTATCAATAAGGTGAATCAATAGTCACTGAGTATCATAGATACTTATGAAGAAAACGAATTTCATTTTCCTTAGGAAAAGTAAAATTTACATGTGTAGCTCAGTTTACTTTCCTATCTTCAGAGTTCTTTACCACTTAGTTGGGTTCATCATTTTAATCTACTGTAGAATGACCTGATCTTAGGGGGAAAAAAGAGGACAAAGGTTTTTTTGTTTGTGTTTTTTTTTTTTTTTTGGCTTTGTCTCTTTTACTCTACTTATTGTTTGCTGCTGGTTTGTTCTCTTTACAAGAGTGATCATCATATTTGTGATTCCCTGTAAACTTTTAATTAGTCTTTTTGAATTTAGGGGCAATTCCAAACCTTTAAGTTCTGCCTATCTAAATTAGAAATTAAAATAGAAATTTCCAGCCTCTTTAACATTGAGCTAGAGATCCTAGCTCATATAATAAAGCTAGGAGGAAAATCATAAAAATGAGAGTAGCAGAAGAAGCACTGTCATATTTACAGAGGACATGATAATCCCTATTAAAAATCCTATGGAATTGCTGAGTGGGGTGGTTCATGCCTGTAATCCTAGGGGGTTGGGAGGCTGAGGCAGGAGGATAGCAAGTTCAAGGCCAGCCTCAGGAACAGGGATGCTCTAAGCAACTCAGTGAGATCATCTGTAAATAAAATATAAAATAGGGAAGGGGATGTGGCTCAGTGGTTGAGTGTCCCTAAATTCAATCCCCAATACTACCCTACATCCCATAAAAAAATTCTGTGCAATTAATAAAAAAGCTACTAGAATTAAGATTAGAAAGGTTGCAGGATACAAAGCTGATACACAAAAGTCAACTGTATTTCTATAGATGGGTACTCCTCAATTTATTATGTGGATGTATCTCAATGAGGCCATTGTAAGCAGGAAATATCATAAGCTGAAAATGCCTCATAATTCAGGGCACAGTGCATTTCAGAGCATTGGCTATTTGCCCTCATGATTGTGTAGGCAGTGGGGAGTTGCCGCTCACTGCCTCTGCCAAGCATCGTGATAGACTATCATGCCATATATTTCTAGCCCAGGAGAATATCAAAATTCAAAATCCAAAGCATGGGTCTACTGAATATATATTGGTTTTGCCCCATCATACATTCCAAAAATTATAAGTCAAAACACTGTAAGTCTAGGGATAAATGAACACAAATGTAAACGATATTAGTGGTAACAAAAACTAAATGACAGGACTGGGGTTGTAGCTCAGTGGTAGAGCACTTGCCTAGCATGTGTGAGGCACTGGGTTCAATTCTCAGTATTACATATAAATAAATGAATAAAATTAAGGTCCATTGGCAATTAAAAATATATAAATATATAAAGAAATTTTAAAAAATAACTAACTGACTAACTTGAGGGCAAGGATGTAGCTAGAGCATTTGCCTAGTGGGTATGAGGCCCTGGGTTCAATCCCCAGCACTGCCAAGAAAAAGATAGAAAAGATGACAAACTTTGATACTTTATTACTGCTTTCTGATGGTGTTGGATGTGACTGTACTGGCATGGAAGAGTAACTGTGATTGATTGTTAAATGAAAGGAGCAAGATAAAGAGAAATATGTTCATATGATCTTATTATTTATTCATAAGATAAATTGAATTGGAGAGTTTGAAATTTGGTGACCTGGGCACAGTGGAATGCAAGTGTAGCCTATTCACTGAAAATAGAAAATTGAATGAAATTTTTCACAGTGGAAAACCAGATCACTTTTTAGTCTCCTTCTGCTGCTCAGCTATAATAATGCTGGCTGCCAGGTATGCATATCCCACCCAGTAGATTAGAATTTATCTCCTGAGAAAAGATTTAGAGATATTGACTTTAGGGAGTTTCTTAAAGGAAAGTCTGGATTTCTTCTTAATTGCCCAAGAGAACAGTATAAAAGGAAATTTTTTAAAATGATAAAAATATTTTTAAAGTTAATTGAACATTGAGAAGAGAAAATTGAAGTCTATCCTAGAAAATGGAATAAGATAAAGAGACAATAAAGAGATAAATGAGAGACAATTGTCTTCAATAAATAGGAAGAATTTGATGATAACTCAGGAGAAAAATGATTAAAGAGATTTTACATTTTTATCAAGAAGCTTGAAAAAAATCAGAGAAAGGTGCATAGAGAAAATCAAGCAAGCAAACAAACAAAAAAGGATATGATAATTAACTCCAGTTTTTTAAAAAATCCAATTTTAATAGAAAGAAAATGTATTTGTGATTTTCTACTTGGACGATTAGTGGCTGACGAAAAAAACACCAATCTGCCACAGCGTTTGTTTTACATCAGCCCAAAGGTTAGTACTGCCACAGAAACCCCACCTATGAAATCTCCTACCCTCTGTAGTAGCTGGAAGTCAAGGGTCTCGATCAACTAGACATCATTGTGAGCCAGCTTTCGATTAAAAGTCTGAATTCAGCAATTGAGAGGTATCAGTGGATGATGTATGAAAGTACAGGTCATATGCAAGGTGATGATCGTATGACAGTTGAAGATGGTCTGTAACAATATTACGAATAGTTGCTGACCCCAAGTGCTTTCTTTGGTTTCCCTCTACTTTACAGAGGATGAAATTGAGACATTAAGAGCTAAGGCAACAACTTTCCCAGAGTGATAGGGCTTGGATGAGGAGGCAGGCTCTGCAGTTCCAGAGCTCTGCTCTTCTGCCTGAATACATACTTAAGGAAATGCTGAAAGAAGTTTAAAAAAAAAATTCTTAGAAATTCAATGAGGGAAAAGGCTCTTCTGGTGGAGGCAGTGGAAGAATGAAGTGGACTAAAGCCAGATAGGATTCTGAAGGGATAGAAAACTGACGTGTCAACGTATTCAAAAGGATTGAGGATTGAAGTGATTCAATTAACAATTGACTTATAGAGACCCTGATAAACTCCTTTACCTTATTGAAGAAGTGGAGAATATTGACATCACAATGATTTTTCTCCTGAGGTTCTCACTTCATTCCTTCCATATTTTCTAAACACCATTTCTTTCTCTTCTCACTCTCACAAATCACCAGGCTTCATAGTACAAGCAGAGAAGCTCAGGCCTGGCTTCTCTTGTTCAAACTTTTCTTCCCTTAATATCTGCCCCTGGGAGTCTTGGCAACCAGGCAAAGTGATGGCAACCTAGAGGCAAAAAGGACCTGGTTTTCCCTCCCACCACCAGCCTCATTAAATATGGTGCCGTTCCTACCAAGAGGCTGGGGGCGGAGGCTGTGTGGGCAAGAGACACAGCTTCCAAATGTTCTTGTAAATATTCATAAAAACATGTCAGTGTTGCTAAACCCACAGCAAACGATAATCATCCGTCCTTCTACACCCTGCATCTTTTTGCTGCTAATCCTTTTGTCCGCCTTGAATTCCTTCCCACAATTGCTTCTCCTTCCGTCCTGTGTTTCTGAGTTGCTGCCAGCCACCTTAGCCTTTCATGCAAGTCAGTGGTACCCTTTTCAAATCAGTGGCCCTCTGCTGCCAGCTAGGGATTCAAATGACACACACCATCCTAGGGATGTTGTGTCTTCTCATCTTGGTTCCTTGCTCTTGGGGAACACAACAATTATTCTGCCCAGGAACTGATGGGGATTTCTGAGCAACCTGGCACATCTGAAACATTTTTCTGACTCATTGAGCTGGCATATACTGCTAGATCAGCACTGGCCCTGTTCCACACAGCCTGTCACCAACAGTGGGTGTTGTTGTAAGCACTAGTTTTGATTGTGGCAAGATGGGCTCTGTGACTCTCCTCTTGTTCTGTTGAGTTCAGAAAAGGCATCTGGTCTCCATTCACATTACATTTGACAAGAGTCCAAAACCTAAATGAATGTTGCTAATAAAGAACTGTAAGGAAAAAACATGTTGAGAACTACTGAGTGTATTCAACACATATCAAGTGTTGAAGCAGGGGAGGGGGAGAAGAGTGAATGCACTGGGTTAGGATGACTGATTGGGCTCTGTTCCTGGTTCTGCCCATGTATTGTGCCTCAGTTTGCCTGCTTTAAATTGAGAGTGCTCAGAAAGTGCTTCTGATACGGAAGAGACTGCCCATGACCTTGCATATGTTTACCTGCGCTGTTGGTCAATGAAGCTTCAAATGAGCTAGTAGTATTGATTGAGCAACCACTTTGTGTCTAAGTCGATGGCTGCCAGGGAGTGACCTGAGTTCCTGCACAATCTTCACGGGCTCACTCCCTTCAAAGTCGTTGACCTGGATAATTGGCATGTCCTCCACCTCTTGTATAGTACATACAAATCCCATCTTCCCTCTTTCCTTCTCAGATGTACCTTTTGTAGTGTAAACTCCACATTGGTGTGTGCCTCCCAGAGCACCTGACAAGCACAGGAAAAGAGTTTACCTCTAAATGGTATTGGTCGAGGTAAGCTGAAAAGTGTCAAGATGTGAAACTTAATTAAACAAAATGTCAATTAAGCCCCTATGGAGCAATTACTATTTCCTGGGGTACACTCTAAATATGAATTATCTGCAAAATGTATATACACTCAGGTAACTGAATTAGAAAACTTAAAAGGATACTTTAAATATTAGAATAATATTATAGCTAAAATTCTTCATGCAAGTAAAGAATAAAATTATTCTAAACAATTTTAGATTGTTCTGATGAAATCCAATTGTCTGTGTATAAAAGATTGCCTTGTTTTTTAAAAAAATCTAATAGAGGGGGCATAGGCTTTTTTCATTTTAAAAGTGGTGACACACAAATAAGAAAAAAATACTCTCGTTGGATATTTTCTAAGTACTGTGACCAGAGAAAGTTCCTGCTGTCTTAAATTTTTGCAGAGGGATGTATATGTGTTAAGATTTTTTCAGTTTTAGCCTATGACCTTAATACTTTAACTAGTCCAAAGTAAAGAAAGACTGGGAAAGTGAATGAAAACTAAATCATCCAATGCTGTTCTTGGTGGATTATTCTGTGATTGATAAGCATGTTCTAAAGTTTATTTCCTCCTCAGGGAAATCCTTGGGTCTAGAATTCAAATTGTAATTTGTCAAGCAAGCATCTTTATACAGTATTGATGGGACATATAATGAAAAAATGGACTACTGTTTGGCGGGGGAGTAGAAGGCCACCCTTTTTGAAGATGGAAAGATCTGTATTTGGGTCTAGTAATCTATAACCACGTCTGAATACACCAAGATTTGAAACACAACATTCAAAACAGTCCTCGAATACCTCTGGAAGTAAAAAGTCTCAGTAGAGAAGTTGTACAGATACATTGACTGACTTACAGAGGATGATAATGATGAGAGCAATTGTACATGTTTTAATTTCCAGGTGTCGATGTAGAGGGAGAGAGCGTGTACAAAGGACAGGGGGCCAAGACTTGAAACTTGTGTGCTACAAGTAAGGAAGAGCAGTTACAGGGCATGTGGAGACAAATCAAGGAGAACGGAAAATGAAGAATCTCAAATTTGAATACAGCAGATACTTGTTCATTCAATCCCAAAACCAATATTTATTGAGTTTCATTTATATCTGAACTTGTGCGAGGAGTATGAAGATTAAACAATTTGGTTAGTACTAGAACTGAAAACAGAACAATTGAAAATGATAATTGCTGTTATTATGGAGGTACTCAAAAATTATGTGGAACTTTTTGAGTTTTCTCTTAACTCTAAATTCCCTTCCAGTGACCAAATATCACAGTCGAATTTCTACATTTTCTGTTTCCAGTTATTTATCTTTTACTTCTCAACTCTCTCCATTCTGGCTTTTGCTTCTACCACTCCAGCAAAATTGCTTTCAAGTTCTCCTGCTAAATTCTAAGGGAGTAGTTAAGTCCTGATTTTTTTTTTTTTTTTTGCCTCTTGGCAAGATTTGATATGCTTAGTTCTTCTTTTCAAAATACTTTCTTCTTTATGCCCGAGTTAGATCTTACAATATCCATCACATTTTAATATTATTTTATTGGCTTTTCTGTCATTGTAAATTTTGTGAGACCAGGACGATATCACCACTGTATTAGTGTCTAGCATGAAGTTTATATTTAATATTTATTGAGCAAATGGGTAGTTGAATGAGTTTGAGAGGCTTAAAATACAAGTAGGAGTAGAAGGAGTTGTGAAAAAGAAACAGTCTTTTTTTTTTTTTTTTTTTTTTTTTTTTACATGATAGGTGATTGGGAAGCATTTGAGCATCTGAGTGACATGTTGAGGTTTGAAGGTCAAGTTACTCCAGTGGCAGTGTAAGGAATAGGTTAGATAGGGGATTTAGGGAAACTGACATTACAGTCGCCTATGCAAAAAGGATGATTGCTGTAGAGATGAAGCAAAAACCAATTATTGGGGAACTAATAAGTATTAAAGATGGTCTTCTTACAGGGGGTGGGAGAGAGAAGTCTTGTGTGCATAGGAAGTACAGGAAAAAAGGCAATTTGGGAGACAAATTCAATATTGGACCCAATGAGTTTTAAATTCTTCAGGTTTCAGTCTGAGTGCAGAAGTTATTACATTATAAACTCTAGGAATTCAGGGAACATGTCAGTTTAATCACACATGTTGGTGCTAGATAAATTCTTCTGATGGTATTGATAGAATACCACATTTGCTGATCCTAAATTGTTGTTCCATTTAGGGAAACCCCTCTATACAAAGTCCGTGTGTTTATTTACTCACCCCAGTGGGGCTTTATGACTAGGTTGCCCTTTAGATGAACATTATCTATTTTTGCAGATGCTGTTTCAAAATTGATTAGTTCTCCGACTCACCCACTGAAATCATCCAACCTATTGAGGAAGCAGAATAGGATGTGGATTATAGGGTTTCAGATAACACCAAGTCCCTAGTGAAAGGTATGTTATTTCATTGCTTTGTTCTGCTTTTGGAAAAGTGTAGCTGTGTTTTCTTTTCTCCAACTGTATAGGTCACAGCAATTTTTTTTTCCACTGGGAATTACAAGCTATACGGAAGATTTCCAGAGTAGAATCACAGTCTCGCATGAATGCTAAATACAACTAATCAGAGCCTGGAAGGTACACTACACAGAGGGTAATTAGTAGGTTATATTTGGGTCAGTACTAAGGTCATTTATGAGATACTACAAGAATAAAAGACCTTTTGACTTTCTGGGGAAAATGGACATATATTTATTTTGTACATTATAATGTATGCATTAAAATGATTCAAGGCACTTTTGATAATCTCATGTGTCTCTGTAAGATGGTTTAAAAACCAAAACGAAACATTGTCCTATGTTCTTAATATGAGTATTAATCTTGGGAACAAGAAACTGAATAGCTTGTCCAATGTGCCCTTAACATCAGAGCTAACAAAAGAGGATTCTCACCACTAGCTTAGTATGCTTTCTGCTATGGAGTCATTTATATGATAGTCTTTAAGTCTCCACTGTACAACCAAAACAAATAAATTCATGGTAATGGGACATGTTTATATTGGATCTTAGTTCTCAAAGCCTGTGTGGGCTTTTAGGGGCTTCCCTGACCAACAGGAACATCCAATGAGAGGAAGTAATATAGTTTTGAAATGATTCCTAGGATACTTAGGCATCATTGAATCCAGTGAAGGTTATCATATTGGTGAATTACAGGATTGGACTGAAAATCAAGGCCATAAAGTCCCCATCTGTATACTTTTCTACAAACTGATCTCACCTACAACACCCTCTTTGTTTCAACCACCGTTGCTGTGGGAACAGATTTTTCCCCACTTGCTCTATCTAGCTCACACCTTCTCTGCTGAACTCTGTATCCCCAAATCCCGTTGCCAGCCACATCAGTTTCTATTTAAATTTGTAACTTTATCAATATCTTTATATCTCAGTGTGTACAAAGTTAAGCTAATTATCTTCTCCAAACTTCTCCCAGTGCCTGCCAAGATTTCCAATAACCCAAATGTCTGTAGGACCCATCCTCCTTTCCTCTCTCTCCCTCATTGCTGATAGCTAAGCAGTCATTTCTTGGAATGATTTTGATTATAAATATCTGTGGAAACCATCCCTTTATTTCCTCCCACTGTCATTGTCTTCACTTAGACCTTTATCATTTGTTCTCTGAATGACTCTGATAATCTGATAATGGTTCTCTCAGCTTCTAGTCTTTTCTCATCTTGTCTCTTTAATCTATTCCTTGAACCTCTATCAGACAGAGTGTTTTAAAGTGTACATCTGGCCACGTTACGGCCCTCCTTAAGACCTGTTAACTTCTCCTTCTCACATAAAGTCGAGCCCATCCAGCCTGAGCTCTCTTTACTTCCTCCCAACCCTCCCCTACACAGATGTACTTGCACCATTCCCCTATCTGCTTCCTAGCTGCTGCCAACCTCTGAGCCCGTGATCTCAGTCCCTTTCCTCCCTGCCTCCTTAGGGGCTCTCCGACCATCATTTGTAGGCTTTCTCCTCACCCTCCACTTCTCTACTGATTTGCTGTTCTTAACATACAGACATTTCCAAGTTTCCTTGATCTTATACAGCAAAAGTCATTCCTCAGATGCAACAGGCCACAACAGAACTCACCATTTCCTCACACCATCTGTGGTTAGCTACTCTGGTCCTTCAAGTTTGAGGTCCCATTGCACTCCCCACCTGACCCCATGTTACTACTCTGTCACTTTGCATATTCATTCTACCAAACATGTCACATACCATAGTTAGCTATTTCCTTGCCTATCTTCTCTATTAAACAGTGAGACTTATCATTTTGTTATTATTACCAAAAATTCACTAATTAACTAATAACTATAAATTTCAAACTGTAAAGAAAGACCTGGACATACTTCTTATCTTCCTAAATTCCTATTTCAAGTTCTCATTTCATCTTTATCAATTTAGGGTCTCCTACCCTGTCTTTTCCCAGCTCCCAGGGCTGTGTATGGGTTCCACACAGGTTATGAAGTACTGATGCTGAAGAGGGTGAGGTGTGGGATATTCCCCATCCCAACCTGGTTTCCGTTTGCTGGACATTCCAATGGTTATACTCTCCCGATCTGGACCATAAGCCTCTCTGAACTGGCTTCTCAATCACTTCTATTTCTTCCCTGGAAACATGTAACTGGGATTTTTCTTATTCTTTCTTCTCCCTGGAATCAGGATAAGTGTTGAGCAGGGAGCAGGACTTCTTAGGAAATACCGATGTCTTAGCTTCTTTCTTCCTTTCTGTTTTTCTGTCCCAAGGAATCAGCTTTTAGGTCAAACTGGCTTTGACCTTAGCTTCCAAATAAGTTTATTTTGAATTGTGTAGGGACTGGGGTTTTGATTCTTCAAATCCTTCTTTATTTATTCTGATGCTTTCTACCTCAAGCAAAAGAAAACATAACTAAAAAGTGGCCTCCACAATAAAAAAGTTTAATGATGTCAATGACAGGAGGTTGAGGCATAGGGGATAATCTTTGGGTTGGTTTATAGCATAGCAAAGTCGATGAAGATTCAGGCCTTTTCTTTCTCTCCACTCCTCCATCCTTGGAAGATTGACTTTGTTCTCAAGTTTTTTTCCTCATGGTCTCAAGATAGCTGCCCCCTTATTATTAGGGAAGAATATTTATTATGTTATACTTTTACAATAGGAAAATAAGTTATTACAAGATCAATTGTTGATGATGTGATAGTACATAAAATGTTTCCATTTCTAGCAATTGGGAAACTGAACGATCAGGGCAACTTCAAGATCACATGATATTTGCATAAGCAATGTATGTATGCTTGTGCACCTGAAAGCTGTATATGATATGATGGGTGTTATGTAGTTGGCAAACATAAAATCTCTACAAAATATACATATTCATCAAGTGCTATATATAGTGTGTGTATATATATATATTGGTAATACATGGTAGTCAACAAATTTACCAAAGAAAAACAAAAAAAGAAATAACTTGTTTAATATGTAATTCCCAAACTGAATGCATTGGAGACTCATATTCTTATGTGAATATTCAAACATCACGCTTTGGTTTAAAAGTTATTGCACAAGATTTTTTCTGGTGCAACCTTTATCTGAAGTCTCAGGTTACTTTTCTTATGATAAGCTTGTCCCCATTTTTGCTTACTTACAAAGCATTTTATTTCCATCTTTTAAGTAGTGCTTCTAGACTCATCTTACCTCTCTGGTGATGAATCTCTATAGGCTGCCAAGCCAGGTCCTATAGCAGCCAAAATTGAAGGCGTCTGGTCTCTTTTCATAATCACATTGAATCCCTGGATAGCTATATATTTTACTCCAGAAGGAGGAAATTGTTTATATCTGGCTCTTGTGCTTCCTTAGTTTGCATTATAACCAGAAAATTATGCATTCTTGAGTTGAACCAACTCACAAAATAACGAATGAGTAATGGTACTTGGCTCTTGTTTTCCTTTTTTAATTTTAAAGGACATAATGTGTGTTATCTTAGAGAATGTCAGTTTGCTGATTCAAATTTGGCCATGTGGTTGAATCTAGCTGCCCTTTATAACTCTACTTTCTATATATTTCAAATTTCTTCCACATTCCAAATAGAATCAGTGAATGCATTTTTAAGGCCAAAATTGGGATTCCTACTTGGATTCTTGTTGAGAGCTATTCTAGCCTCAGTATTAGCTTCTGTAGGCCAAGACATGCACCTCCCCGCCCCTCAAACCTTAAAATCTGCGGCATGTAGGACTCCTGCATATTACCTGCCAACAAGTTTATCTAGCTGAGAATTCACCCAAATGTGTGTATTTCTTATAAAATGTAAAAATGAATTCCTAATATTATCCTTTGTCAATCATCTACTTATTATTTATTAGATTTCTATAGCACCTTTTCTCAGTGTATCTTAAACACATGTTACAATGCACTTTAAATAGGTGTTACCAAATTTGGCATTATATGTGAGAAATATGCTAAAATTATGAATTCCAACTGCAAATTACTAAATGAATGAAAGGAAATTTCAGCATCATTTATAAATTCTCTCTCTCTCTCTCTCTCTCTATATATATATATATATATATATATATATATATATATATATTTTTTTTAACAGGCCTGTTAGCCATGTCAGAACCTCTCTCTCTCTCTCTTAAAAAAAAATTACAGAGGGGCTGGGGCTATGGCTCAGTGGTGGCGTGCTCGCCTGGCACATGTGAGGCACTGGGTTCCATCCTCAGCACCACATAAAAAATAAATGAATACATAAAAATAAAGGTATCATGTCCAACTACAACTAAAAAATATTTTTTTAAAAAATTGCAGGGTTAGCTCTAGAACAGTGAATGTTGCCTATAAATACAATCACTTAACTGGTATTTGAAATGCTATGCAGTTTTCTTTTTTGCAAAGGTTCTGATAATTCCTTTGGTTTCTAGAAATACAACAGCCATGTACACCTGAATGTCAAGGGACAGGCCCAATAGGCCTTGGGTGTTTATTTGGATGGACTTATAGGGCCTTGCAACTCTTTTGCAGTTAATATACTAGCTATTTTCTTTCCCTTTTGCCATCAGTACAGAAGTAGGACTGAGCACGAGGGAGCCGTCGTCAATGAGCTCCTGTCCCTTTGACAGCAGAGGGAGGAGAGCTGGAGGGTGACGGAGGCAATTACTATGCCCTCTCTTCTCCAGAGAGAAAAATAAACATATTATAATCTTTAAGTTAGAGGTAATTCAGAAAGTCAGAGGCAGGGAGTGCCTTCTAATTTAGAGACATTTTCTCTTTCTTTGCCATAAAATACCACTCCCTCCCCAAACTACAACAATAATAAAAGAAACCCCACAATCAAAGAACCAACTCCGACCTCCCCATCCTAGATATCCCAAATTGTGGGCTTCAGTTGCATTTGCCCTTTTCTTTTCTTCCTTCTCCTTTTTATTGGGGTGGATTGCTTTCAGTTGGGGCCGTCTTCATTCCACATGAGCTTTGAAATCATATCCCTGGATCTGTATAGAACGGCAGTAGTTCAAGGTATTAGTAGCAGCCTTCCATGGTAATGCTGTCATTAGATCATTATGACTATTCTAAGGTTCTGCCTGTGAGCATGGCATGAATTTTATATTTGGAAATAAAATCCTCCCGGGATACCACAAAGCTGCACGCCGGCCTTGCCCCTTCTCCCAGGCCGTTAGGATTGGCTGCCCTGCCTCTGTCTTGTGTTACGCAAGAATAAGTCCTGCCGTGTTTGTTTCACATAAGAACCCCTTCAATTTGTTTATAATGATCTGAATGATATTATTAGGTGAACAAAGCCGCTCAATGGTGACATTTATTAACCAGTCATATCATCTGTGTTTAAATCTCATATTACATTTCAGGGAAATTGTGTGAACCTAACTCCAGCATAACTTTTCTTTGGGGACCATTGCTTTGTATTGAGTTTGAAATAAAATAGAACATAGAAA
This sequence comes from Ictidomys tridecemlineatus, assembly GCF_052094955.1. Lineage (NCBI taxonomy): Eukaryota > Metazoa > Chordata > Mammalia > Rodentia > Sciuridae > Ictidomys > Ictidomys tridecemlineatus. The sequence continues at coordinate 83,812,589 of NC_135481.1, forward strand.
GCAGATTTTATTTCCAGGACAGCATTTCACTTAAGAGGTTTAGACTGAGCCAGATTATATATAGAGGCCCACAGAAAGGGGACTTTTCGGCATAGGCCTGGCTGGCTGTGTGTCTGTCTGAGTAAGGGAGCAAGGTCCTTTCTAATGGAGACCTTTGGGAACTGGAGCAAAAAGTCCTGTGAATGTAGAGGAGAGGAGTCAGGCAATGGATAGAAAAAAACTGTGTGTTTAATAATGAAGTCTTTGTGTGGGGAGAGCAGTGGGCATACTGTGGAGATGAGTGTGCACTTGTGAGATGGTGCTCCTTGGGAAGAAGGCATGCAGGTATCAATGATGGTGGCCAGGTATGTGGGTGGATTAGAACATGGAGCAATTAGATTGAAGGATGATGGCCTTTTTATGTCAAAGCAAGGAGGACTGGCACATGTGGATGAATTATGAATGAAATTAGAATGATGTGCTTTACATTGTTTTAGTATGGGAGATCATAAATATAACACAAGATTATTAGAGAGGGGACTGGGGTTGTAGCTCGCTTGCCTAGCATGTGTGAGGCATTGGGTTTGATTCTCAGCATCACATACAAATAAATAAAGTTCTATCAACAACAACAATAAAAATTATTAGAATAGTCTAATGAACACTCGTATATTCATTATTCAGCTTCAACCATAAACTCATGCCATTTTTTTTTTGTAGTCCTGGGGATAGAATCCAGGGTTTTGCACATGCTTGGCAAGTGCCTTACCACTGAACTACATCCTCATCCCTTTCAAAATTTCATTTTGAACCAATATGATTCTACAATATGTATACTCAGAAAAATGAGAAATTATATCCCATCTATGTATGATATTCAAAGTATATAAGTGCATTCTACCGTTATGTATAACTAATTAAAACAAATAAAAATTAATTTAAAATTTTTCATTTTGAAATTATAATGCACCAATAAAAATATGGGAAAAAAATCTTATTTGCCCAAACTGGCCTTGAATTTGCAATCCTCCTTCCTCAGCCTCCAAAATTGAGTAGTCTGGATTACAGGTGGGCACCACTGCACCAAGCTTATAGCCAATTTTGTTTCATCTTCTTCCACATCAATGCTCTATTATTTTGAAGCAAATCTAGGATAACATATCTTTGCATTTGTAACTACTTTTGTACAAGCCTATAAAAGACAATCTTTTAAAAGTCATAACCATGGTACCATTAATATACCTATAAGATCAATGATTTCTTAATATTATCAAATATTCAGTAAGCATTAAAATTTGTCTCATTTTTTTTATAGTTGGCTGGTCCAAATCAGAACATCAACAAAGCCCTCAGATTACATTTGGTTGTTATGGCTCTTAAGAATGTTTCATATGTAAGTTCTCCCTCTATATTTTTTCCTTGAATTTATTTGTTGACTAAAAGGAAGTCATTTTCTCTATACAGTTTCCCCATTTTGGATTTTGTTGATTGCACTTTTTTATCTTCTATGAAATACTAGTTAGATTTAGAGGCTTGATGTGATTCAGGTTTGATTATCTGGTTTTAGGTTTGATTACTCATTGGTGATATGGTGTTTTTATATCAAGAGGCACATGATGTAGGGGGATTTAGCAGATATCCATTCTTATTGCCAACATCCATTATTTTGTTAAGGGCTTGAAACATTGGGTTTTCTTTATCTTTTTTTTTTTCCTGAAATATGTCTTAGGAACTTTTCCTTTACCACTGTAATTCTCTGGGGGGAAGAATCCACACAGGAAAGGCAGGTTAAATATTTCTATTTAGGATCTTGCCTAACAGTCTCTAAGATCAATGATGTTTGTTTCCTCCAGTAGTATTATGAATGTGTGGATTTTCATATTTCATTAATTTTAATACATAGAAATTATTTTTAGTACTCAAGCATCACCTTTGGCTAGCAGGAGCCTTTTCAAATTGGCTCTTGAGTTCTTTGGCATATTACCTTTGGAAAATGTTCTTGCCTTTTGGCATAACTATATGTTCTATGCTCAACTTGTGCATTTCCTAAAAAAACACCTGGAATCAACCATTTCTTTAAGAATCTGTTTCCTTTTAGAGGCAAATGGAAATTAGGAGTGTTTATCCTTCTTATTGGTGGAAGTGGTATATATGTTTTTGTACTAGGCTATGCCAATGTTTTTGAAGCACCCTGTGTTTGTTCAAATCACATCTGTTCAATGGTGATAATCATAATTGTATCAGGATGCATTGTTTTGCAATAAACAGAGAATCTGACCCAAGCTGACATGAAAAAAATAAGCAAATTTCTTTTCTTCATTTCTATCTTTCTTTCTTTTGTAACTGAAAAGTTCAAAGATAAGATTGGGTTCAAATGAGGCTTCTATTTTTCTTTCTGTCTCTGCTAGCCTTTCTTAATGTTGGCGGCATCCCAAAACTAGCTCCCTAATGCAAAAATTTCCAGATTCTGTAATTATTGTATGATAGGTTTGTTATCCTGTTAGAACCTATATTGGAAGACTCAAACATTGAAACATTCTGAAAATAATACTCCTCAATGGATTAATGCAGAAAATTGTTTCATGTCTCTAGTATAGTGGTGTTGGCAGTGTAAGAATTAATCTCTGGAATTCTTTTCCCATTTGCCTAGAAGAGATAGAATACTAAAACCCTTCCAGAAATGAGAGAAACCTTGGTTCTTAATATGGAGTTTTATTATCTTTCTAAGTTGGTTCATATATCATCAGGATGCCATAGATTTGTAAATTGAAAGAAAACAAGATGCCAAATCCAGATTGTTACTTTGGGCCGAATATAAATTTAGGTGCAGTATTTTGGATTACAACACTAAACTTCTCTACCACATGAGTTACGACAGAGCAGAATTTAGTAAGTAAATAGCTCTTAAATCTAATCTAGACAAGACTCATTTTACAGAGCAGAAGGTGTTCCTTATAGAGAAGCCCCTCAGTAAAATCTCTGGGTATGAGAGTAATCGTGATAAGACTATCATCACTCATTGAAAAATAAAATTTAATACAAATGAAATGGTAAGTAGATCATTAAATAATTTAAAGTAAAAAATCCTCTAATACTATATACTATTATTATTAAATATTATTAGGAAAGGCTCTCGTGATAGTTACTCTTTCTATTTTGTCAACTGGTGTGAGAATCTATTAACAAATTACAACCACAATTTACTCCATTAAATAACAGCTTTATCCTTTAAGTCCATGGAGTGTCACCTGTTTATTTTTTTAATCCTTAATATGATCCATACATTCCCTTATCAACCCATTTTTTTCATCATTAAAATGGATGGTACTTGTTAACGACCCTGGCCGGCATGTGTTCCCATTCCCATTTAAGATTTATTAACAATGTCGTAGAGACCTACCACATTGAATTACAGAAGGCTTATTGTGGTCAAGTTTGTGCTAGAAAATGCCCTGGCTGGGGTGGGGGAGGGAGAGTGAACAAAGCCAACAACCTCAAACCCAAACCCAACCATCTGTGCTATTTGCTGGGGCGTTCCTGACTTTGAGCATTAGTCCTGAGAGGTACCACAGAGTACAATTGTTTATGCTGTGCCACAGTGTAAAGCAGACAATACCACACAATCAAAGCCTTCACACTCAAACAGACATCACACTCTGTAATTATATTTGTCTGACAGATTATTATAATTGTACATGGCAGGTAGTGTAAGGCAGCTCCTTTTTACAGCCTAAATAATGTGGCATATTCTGCATACTCTAAATCAACCTTGCAGAAGGTAAATTATGAAAGCTAACTGCACATTGAGTGTTTTTATTTACTCTTTCAGTTAGCATCTTATGTGGTGCTAGACAGCAAAAGAGCATTACCTTATTTTGCCTGGTACTATTTCACTTAACACTTTATTGTGCAAAGTTTCTTTCTGGCTGACAGCTTCTTTTGTTTTGGCATATTCAGGGCAACATGAGCAGTGATTATATATAATGCTTTTGCCCACACCTAACTGACCAGATCAGCCTGTGCTAAGTCAGCATAAGGACAAAATGCAATTCTTAGAAAAAGAAACAACACGGAAGTATAAAGCCAATTCTGTGGTTTATTACTTCAACAAAGAGAATAAACCAGTTCAGGGAGATAGCCACTCAGTCATTTGCAGAGTTCAAGGACTTTCTGTCAGCCTTCTGGATGAAGAAACATGCCTTGTGGTAGCGGGTCTAATGGTTCTCTCCATATCTAATTCTCCCTTCTTCCAAGCACATGGGAGGATTACTTTTATCTAGAAGAAACCATGGCGACCAGTGTTTGCAGTTGGTTGCAGGTGGAAGTGACATGTATCATTTCCAGTACTAATATGTGCTTACCAATGTGAGACTCTCTGGTACCCTCTTACCGTGTTGGTGACTAAGGATACCACATGTTCCTGAAGGGGCAACTATTGCTCTCCTCTACCACCTCCAGTCCTCTACCAGCTCCAGACCATGAGTAACAGAAGCCCAGATCCTGCTAGCTGGATATAGATTTGTATAGTGAATGGGAAACAAACCTTTGCCCTGTTAGACCACTGAAATTTGGGCTTAATTTGTTATGTCAGCATTAATTTAGCCCTTTTCTGATGGATACATGACTCTTCAATATGTGTCTCTGGTGGCCACATCTTATATTAGATTTGTGAATGTTATATCAATTTGTCATAGTTTCTACACATCTTTTCTTACAAAAAGTATGTCTGATAAAATAATAAAAGCTGCCATATACTGAAGAGTTTACAAGTGCTGCCATTATATGTTCTCTATATACTTTATGGCTCATCCTCATACAAATTTGCAAAATGAGGTAATTCAGGTTAAAGCAAATAAATGATTCCCCATGTCCACACAGGGGCACTGTTCAAAACCAGTCCTGTCTAGCTCCCTATTTGTTCCATTTCACTACATTGGCTCAAATTATTTATATCCTGAAAATATCAGGTAGATTTAAAAATAAGAATATAAAAAGATATATATATATATAAAAGATTTTTATATTTCCCAACATTTGATAGTGTCCTCTTTGTCTATTAGGTACTGCATAAAACTAATCTTTTACATATATATATATAAAACTATTGTTAAATAGCAAAGCACTGAGACGTCAGAAACTGTTAATATAAAAGAAGGCATGAAACAAACACAGACGTATTCAACTAAAATCATTTCAAATAATCAATGCAACTGGGTAGTTTTATCAGATGTTTCCATGAACTTCTTGAACATACTCTTTAAAATAGAGATCGGTTGTGATTTCTGTTGTTACAAAAACTTCTTTCTGATCTGATCTTGAGGTCTCTTAAGAACGGCTATAAACCAAGATAGCCACTCTCTAGGAGAACCCTGACCAGAGCATGTTATGTGTGGGGGTCAAGTGTGTCGGTTCTGGTGAAATACAATGGTGAATTTCTGGTGAAATACAAAGTACATGAAATAGAATGAATTTATTATTCACATGTTCCAGAGATGTTAGGAATGTGGACAGCAGGCTGGAGGAAGTCTGGAAGTGGCAGAGAGCTCAAACTGACGGTAAGAATGAGAAAGGAAGAATCTGTAGACTATGCTTGTGAAAGGTCCCTGATGTATTCCCTCAGGCTTTTCCTTGGGTGTTGTGGATCTGATGGTTTAGAAGACACATGTGAAGGGGGAGTTTACTTACCTGACTCTGGTTTTGACCATGAAGTTTTATCATGGTTCAGTACCCCTGGAAGATGTTGGGTTTTGAGTTAGTTGGATGAAGAACAGATGGGCTATATTGCAAACAACCATATAGACAGGGCAAGTGTTAATTAGGTTGAAGGTGACCAGGTACGACTGGAGTTCAACCACTGAAGTCAGGCCTAAAAATGAATGTTGGAGCAGCGACTATATTAAACAAATTCACAACAAAGTCATCTTCACATGTTCATATCAGAGGAACCTATTCATGCTGCTACTGAAGCCCACTTTAACATTTTCTTGATAAGAACATTTTCCTGATTGCTCCAATTTTTCTTGTTGTTCTAGTTTTTATTGTTGTTGTTGTTTAGAAGACAATACTAAATTTTTTAAAAAGATTTTATTACTAACTTATGGAAATAGATTTCCCTACCCCCAAACTGCTTTTGAGGTAACATTAAAGTATTAAAAATTCTTTCTGCCTTTATGTATTTATAACTTTCTTAATGTGTGCCATTTGATATGAAGCTGCCCTAAACTGCTAAGTTAGATTAGATTAATGGTGGGCACTTAATTTAAGGGAAGTTGGTCCATTGGAAGTTAGTCAACTTGGATTTTGGCCTGTGTATAAAATTTGTATTTATTTCTGAAAGTAGAGCATTAATTTTCAGGATATATAAGGAACTCAAAAAACTTAATACCATACCACCACCCCCCCCCAAAAAAAAAAAAAACTCCAAACAACCCAATCAATAAATGGGTCAAGGAGCTGAAGAGACACTTCTCAGAAGAAGATATACATTTGATCAACAAATATATGAAAAAATGTTCAACGTCTCTAGTAATTAGAGAAATGCAAATCAAAACTACGCTAAGATTTCATCTCACGCCAGTCATAATGGCAGTTATCAATACAGACAACAGTAAATATTGGCAAGGATGTGGGGGAAAAGGCACACTCTTTCATTGTTGGTGGGACTGTAAATTGGTGCAACCAATCTGGAAAACAGTATGGAGATTCCTTAGAAAATTTGGAATGGAACCACCATTTGACCCAGCTATCTCATTCCTCAGTCTATACCCAAAGGACTTAAAATTAGAATACTATAGAAATGCAGCCACATCAATGTTTATAGCAGCTCAATTCACAGTAGCTAAACTGTAACCTACATGCTCTTCAGTAGATGAGTAGATAAATAAACTGGGGTATATATACCCATTGGAATATTGCTCAACATTAAAAGAGAATAAAATTATGGCATTTGCAAGTAAATGATGGAGTTGGAGAATATCAGGCTAAGTGAAGTAAGCCAATCCCCCAAAACCAAATGTCAAATATTCTCTCTGATAAGTGATCCATAATGGGGGGGGGGTATGGGAAAAGTGGAGGAACTTTGATGGGCTAAAGGGGAGGGAGAGGTGACGAGTGGACATGGAGGCAGGAAAGATGGTGGAATGAGATGGACATCATTATCCTAGGTACATGTATGACTGCATATATGGTATGACACTATATTGTGTACAACCAGAGAAATGTGAAGTTGTGCTGCAATTCTGTACAATGAATCAAAATGCATTCTGCTATCATATATACCTAATTAAAATAAATTTTTAAAAAACAAATAAAAGAATAAAAAAGAAACTAAGCCAGTACCTATGGCAATTAAAGGTGTAGAATTTATCTGAGCCCTAGATTTTTTGCTGAGAATCAAGTATTATAAACTTCCTCCAGGAACTTCTTGCAATGTAGAAATTACCAAGCTATTATAAAGTCAGGAAAGGATGTTCTTGCTGAGAGCAGGAAGCTTTGAGATGGAATAAAAATGTTCCATGGAATATATAGCAGCAACTTAACATTCTGTGAAGCATTAGATCTCTTATGAAGACAATCTCTACTGCTCTGGGACATGAGATCTGCTAAAATATTACTAGACCCAGACTGAAAAAAAAAATACCCTAGAAACTCAGTCAGAAAAGGATCTGAGGAGATACCCAGGTCTGTAACTTTTGGTAGAAAGTGAATAGTCTGATAGCATATAATTGTACTTATAGTTCATATATTTCTTTTTTTCTTGATGGTTTAATAATTTGACTTTGACTCAAATGTAGAAATTTTATTGTATTGACTCAAAAAAATTAACCCATACATAAAACATAAAAATTATCTATATTATGTGTCTTTATATCAGGTTATATATTTCTGTCTCCTCATCTCTTCACAGCAAAAACATTCAAAAATCCCCCTTTTCTAGCTTTTTGAGATATACAGTACATAATTGTTATTTATAGTCACTATATGATAAAATAGCACAGTAAAACTTATTGCTTCTAATTACAACTTAGTACTCATTAATTCCCCTCCCAACCTTTCAACCCCCAGACTGATTCAACTTCTATGAGTCAAATTTTATATTCCATATGCCAAGTGTAGAGATTAAATAATTTGTAGGTAATGTCAGAAGTTATATAGACAGTCACCTTTTATATATGTTTGATTCAGTTATCTTTTATTACATGCTTTAAAAAATCATCTGCACAGTTGTAGAAAAATCAACAATTTCTCACATTTGGTTTCAAGATCCACCAAAGTAAACTTGATACTCATTGCTGGGGGGTGGGAGAGAGGGTGGTGGGGCAGATTGTACTGGAGCAAGAACAAGAAAATTAAAGTTCTGGACTCAGCGCTGAATTAATTTGGTTACTTCTCTACCTTTCTTCAGGGGGATTGGATTTAAATCCCATCTCGGCACTTACTTGGAGATTTTAGGCACATTAGTCTGTCTCCTTGTTTAAAAAGAGGCTATAATATCATCTATTTCACAGGATTGTTGCAAGTATTTTCTGTATGAACACATTTAGAGCCCTACTTGGTGCCAATAATCCTTGGGCCATGGCCTGGCAAGAATGAGCGCTAGAGTAGGGAATTCAAGAAGGCTTTTGTGCATCTCTGAGAGTGAGCACCTCCTTACATTTTGTTCCCTCATGCTTCTCCTGCCATTCTCTAGTTCTGATCCTAGTTAAGCTATTATTATTCATTTATTTATGTGCACTTTATTGTGAAAGACAGAAGTAAGGTTTTGGTAGGCACCCAAGAATAGTGATAAAATTCTTACCCTATGAGTTTTTGTAAGGGTCATTTGAGATACTAAATGTAAAGAGTTTAGCAAAGTGTGTGGCATATAGGAAATAATAAATGTGAGCTTTAAAAAAAAAAGAGGAGGATGGACAAGATAACCTCTAATCTCAATGTCACTGCCAACTCTAACAATCTCAGTTAGATCTCTACCAACTCTCAGTTAGATCTAACTAGTTAAGATGTAATTACTGATAGCTGCCTTGGAGAAAGGTGGCACCAACGTTTAGCAGTATGACTCTGTCGGGGTGGGATCATTATAGCACAGAGAGAAACATGTTCTCCGTCTTTAAGGCCTCACAATCAGGCTGAAAAAAGGCAGGTGAATAAGTAAAACATATTCTCATACATATGGAACAATACTATCTATATCCAAATACACTTTCCATGGAGAATGGCATGCTGTTGAGATGGAACTCTTTGGAAAGCTGCTTTTCCTTCCAACCATTTAGGGAAGCTTTTGAGGTTGACTCTGAGTGTTTTTTGAAATATTTAGTAGAAGGCCGTTGCTTGGTCTGATGGTAGTCTGGAACGTGTTTGTAGACTGGGGATGGAATGAAGAACTGAATCAATGAAGAACTGAGGCATTAAAGAAAATTATATAACAAAGTGAAATAATTAGATAAAGGAATAAAAACTTGTATGAGAATATGAATAGGAGGTTTTAGATGGATCTTGATGGACAGGTCCTAAAGCTTTGTGGTAGGACCCTTACAGATTATTAATATAACTGTTAATTTTCTCATCTCATTTATTATCATGAGCCTCCTGCATAATATATCAAAGGGTTACAGGAGTATAGGGAACTGCAGAAATCCCTGGGAATTTAGCCCAGATCGGTATAATTACTTCTATCAAGAGAGATTCATTAGAATCAATTAATCAGTCAACAAATAAAAATGGTCTACAGATATTCAAAAGTAAAATGACATCTTTATATAACATAAATTAAGTACCATTTTTGATATTTGAGTAAAAATTAGGCATAATGCGTCTTTGGCTTTGAATACATACCCAGAGTAGATGTTTAAATATTTTTGATTTGACATATGACACATTACAAGTTATACAGTAGCTGTTCAATAACTATTTGTTGAATAAATCAATAAATGGGAATTGTCTTTAGATTAAGTGGATGTAATTGTGCAGTGCTTCTTAACTATATTATTTCATATCATTTATGAATGATGTTGCAGAAACAAATATATATGAAATGCTTAAACAGAATTATCAAAGAAAAATGTCAATTGATACAGATGCAATTATTTTATGGGTTTCATTTAGAGACAAAGGTGTATATGTGTGTGTGTGTAATGCATCCTTATAACTAAACAGAAATCAATGGGAAAGTCTGAGTCAGCAAATTTACAAGAGTCAAGAGAATTTAGAAGATGTCTCTTAAAGAGTGGAGAATGGGAAGGCTTTGGCATTTGGAAGGAAATTACTAAGTATAAATTTGTCATCATCTTAATTAGATTGTGGAGACACCTAAATGTCCAACCATAGGTAGCATAGTGTTCTGTAATGGAGCTGTTACTGAATTTGGATAATATTTAACTATATAAAAAGATTTTAGCAAGATATTAAGTGAAAAAAGCAACTTAAAAATCAATATGTGCCAGATTAATTTATTAAAATATGCATAGAATAAATCTATAATAAGATATAAAATCAATAACAATAATAATTTCAGATAGAACCACAGATTTTTTCATGCTTGTGTGTTTTTCAAAATTTTTTTTTACAATGGATCTATATTTTTAAAAATGCTATTGAAGTATTTTGTAAAGGACGGAATGAAAGGGACCTGCAAGATTGGACTTTGAACTCCATGTTAACCTCCATTATCTCTGAAATTGGATTTACCTAATGCCAAGGATTCGCTCTCTTTCTTGTGTGTGGATTCAGTGTCTCCTGCTATTTTAATATGGCCACAGTGCATAGCCTATTAACTCTGAATTTTACTTCTAAACCAGATTTACAAACTAGACACCACATCTACCTTTTGGTACCTGAGTACATTTTTGGTTACCATGAATATTCATGAGTATGGCTCATAGCTGCCCTACACTGCCCCATGGCCTTCAATAAGACGAGGGCAGCATCTGGAGTGATAAGCTCAAATGGTCTGTGGGACCCTTGTTGATGGATAGGATATAAGCAGAAACTCAGAAAGAAGATGATTCTAATGGTTCATTTAGAACTGACCAGTCCTCGTAGAAAGGTCAAATTAGGCTACTTAGCATTTTAAAGAAAATGATTTGATTTGTTTGCTTAATATGGTGTAAGTACCACTGTCAACACATATAGTGTTTTAACATTATGAGCTTATTAAAATAGTAAATCCGTGGAGAACTTTCAAATCTTCATACAATTATGCTTGAACCTAGTGCAAAAGTGAAAATAGGCGATGGTAATAACATCATACAACACCAGAGACAATTTCTTAGCCTGCAGGTACAAGAAAAATTACTGATTGCCCAAGCTTTATGCCAGCTCCTTTTTACCTGTCTGCTTGCTGTTTTTCATTCAAATTATAACACCTTTTCCTGAACGATAAATTAACAGTGTTTTTTGTTGTTGTTTCGTGTTTTTTAGTTTTAAGTTTAGATCCTTTGAAAAGCTTAACATAAAGTCATTAAGCTTTGGTAAGAGGCCAAATTTAGGCAAAGCAGATACAAAAATACTTCCTGCAAAATAAAAATCAAATAAGAGATGAATGCATGGAGCTGCCTGATTATTGTATTTCTGAGGGTCTGCAGGTTTGTTTTAATTTCTTCCTGCATTCATGAATTCTTATTTTTTATTTTATTTTTTTGGAGTCCTTTCTATTACTGTGGGGGTTTGTATTTTGCTTTCATTTCCCCTTCCTGGTTCTTTTTAAAGGAGGAAATTAATGTTTTCTTTTCACTTATTAGGCTATTTTGGGCAAGGCTAAAAGTGTCTTTTAGTCTTGAGTAAGCATTAATTGCACTAGGGAAGAAGTTGCAGCTTCTTGACTTTGAGTGGGTAAGGTGAGCTTCTTGGTTTGGAGGTGGAAAATGGGCACCATGAGAAAAAAAAATGCTGGGGATAATGACCTTCCTTTGACCCTAATGAGAAGCTCAAAGCTTCTTATTTCAAGATCCACACAGCCCTACCACACCATGTCATGTACTCCTGAACAGGTATTGTTTTTAAAGTGTATCCAGGGCGGGATTGGGGCTGGGAAAGGAGGGAAGTGCTATCCTCAGGGGAGGATGTCACATTACTTTTCCTGACATCATGGTTGGACATTATTTCCCCAAAGTTGTGAGAGGTCTGCCTGTGAATATTTGACATGGATTTTAAAATATCTGTTATGTGCAATCATTGAGATATGTATATAAAAACAAGATGCATGGTCCTGCTTTTAAATCCAGATGTAATATCATACCATTAGAGAAGACTTTAGAGATTCATTCATTGGATCCTCCTGATAATCCTAAAATGTAGTTGAAGCAGATATGTTGATTTCCAATTTGTGGATGGTAAAATTGGTCTCAGAGAGGGTACATTGTTTAGATTCACACAGCTAGTAAGTGGCAGAGTTGGGACCTGATGTCAACTAGCCTGATTTTGAGTACAGCTAGCTTAATGATTCTCACTTAGGGCAGGTAGGAGATAGAATGCTGAGAAAATATTTTTAAGTGTTCATTGCTGGTGCCTTCGTGTGTTCTGGTACATGCTCTTGAGGTTTAGCCCTCTAACTCCCTCTATATATATGAGATTATGCTAGAAGGCAGAGTGATGTGGGGGAAGGTAATCTCATGAATATAAAGAGTCTCAGGTGTATAGATTCACCTTTTAGGTGCTCTTGACATTCTTGCTTTACATAGCTGACCCTACCAATGAAGAGCACTGAGGTTTTAAATATTTGCATTAGAAGTAATGTAAGGGATTGATGATTTTCAAGGGCTAACAGACAATAAGAATGCTGTGAATTCAGGAATCAGAAGTATCATTTCTAATGCAGGTGGTCAAGAAAGTATTTAGAAAAGTATGATTCAGGGAATTCCTCAGAGTAAATATTGAGAGTCTCAGCCCTATATTCTTCTGAGTACCACCCTATGCTTGCTGTTTGAACTTAGGCACATTGCACAAGTCCTCCAAGGTTCAGTTTTCTAATTTATAAAATTGAGGAAGTCTGCTCACCTCACTGGGATGGTATGGGATTAAATGAGAGCAGATGTTAAGTGCCTCATTTGGTATGGATTATAATAGCAACCCTTAACAAAGGAGTTCCCCTCCCCTTCCCTAAATTCCAACAAATAAATTTTTCCTATTTCTGGGAGAACTTTTTACTGTGTCTGTCCCCCCTTAGCAGGTGAATCCCCTCATCTCCTCATCTATGGAATTCTGCTCTGTTGGTAGGTACACTCTCCAAGACATCTCCAGGATTCTTACCCTGGAATGTGATTTTGTCCTTTCTGAATCTTCCTGCCCTGGCTCACCCTCTACTTCATCTAGAATTGTACTCCACACAATCTGCCTCCTATTTGCAGGCTTGTCTTTACCTCCCTGCAATACCTGGTGCAGGCCCTTACTTTTATTAGCAGCTGAACAAATTTTGCATCAACAGAATTCATGAGTTTTGATGTTCCCTTTGGGCCTGGCATGATCACACCCCTATGGTAGGTCCCTTGAGTTGAGGACTTGCTCCAGTCACTTGGGATTTTTCTCTAATCTGTAACAGTTACAACTAATCGGATTTAAAACTGACTGAACACTTTTATTATAGCCTGCCAGAGGTATGCATTAAAATTTAACACTGTTTCCTTTTTGAACAGAAAGAAAGTACTTATGGTGTGATTATATAGGATTAGAATTTTTCATTAAAAAGGGTTTTAAACACTTCGGCAAGTAAAAGGCAGAATCCCATTTAATGAGTTTTTAAAGGTAGTGAGAGTAAGCAAAGTTTCACAGAACCATTTCCCCTCCCCCAACATAAAGCCCCTTTCACTGTGATGTCCCAGGCACAAATTGTGGCCTTATGACTTGGAAAGGGATGCTAGTCACACAGAGCAATGAAAGACAAAGCCCACTACAAAACTAGTGAAGACTTAGACAGAAACCTAAGAGCAGATCAGAATGCATCACAGCCTGGACCTTGGAGAATTTCTGAATTATAAAAAGGTGATTTTATAAACTCTGCACTTTGAATGGAAGGAGGAGGCACTTTGTGATCTGTGATCATCTTAAGAGGCTTATAGCCAGCATTCTTGAAGAAAGTTAAAAGTCTGGGGATTTGAAGGCAGTCACTGAGGTCTGATGTCATCTGCTGGTGTGGCCCACAGTGGCGAGAGGTTCCTAGGGCCTTCCTGTGGGGCGTGGATCTCATGGAGGTTGGCAGATGTGGTGCCATTTAATACTGCCCTAAATGCCACGTGCAAATGCAGAAGTTGCCGAATACAAAGACTTGTCCTCTGACAACAGGATATCTAGCCAAAATATTTAACCAAGTAATTTTATCACTGCCTTTGAAATGGCTATGGTATGCATTTTAGCTGGGTTTAGGAGCACACGTATATCGAATAAAGGGCTTGAGTTGAAATAAATCTACCTCAGATCTATTTACCCAGAAAGATCTAAAGAGTCAACTTTCTAAGCAGTTCAGAAATGGGAGTTGCTGGAATTGGAGCACGGCAGCTCATTGCCAACAGTTTAAGTTTCCTGTGATTTGGACTTTGATAGAACCATGGTGGCTACTGGAAATGTTGTGTGTACATTCTCATTTATGGCTAATTAGAAGTATTTTCATGACTGGATTTGGGAAATAACGTCGTGGGTGTCAGCACACTGCACTGCACAGTTAATAAGAATTGGCACTAAAGTCACATGTATCATACTCGGAAGCACACTTTGACGCAGACACAGTTTCAGAATTGTGTGTACATTCTCAATTATAACTAATTAAAAGTATTTTTTAAAATCTGGTATCTAGGAAATGTGACATGAATGTCAACAAAATATACTATACTAACAGTTGCATCTCAATTAAGAAAAAATACATCACCAACATGAACTTGCATGCTTCTTGAAGAATCAGGGTGACCAGAAAGTTGGGAAGAGGATTTTTCAGGCCAGGCAAGACAGCTTCTTTTCCTCTCTTTCTTCCTTGTGCTTTTCTTTCTTTCTTACTCAAGGTAGAAACTGCCTTACCTGAGGAGCAGAACAGAAGTGTACGAATGGCTGACCAGATAATGACTACAGTGAAGTGAGTGTATCTTCTCTCTGCCCAATTAAAGGCTATAATGTATATTCCCATTAGGTCTTCCCCTTTTTACAATCAATTATAAAGAACTTATAATATCTAACTTTATAGAGCATTTACTATGTGACAGGCAACATTTTGAAGGCTTTATCCATGTTTCTCATTTAATTTTTTAACAGCCTAATAAAGTAGATTCCATATTACAATTATCTTCACTTTACACAAGGGAAAATGGTAGCCCAAAAAATGAAATAACTTGCCCAAGTCGGCACAGTCATAAGTGATAGAGTTAAGATTTAAACATGGTCAACTATATCTAGAGTATGACTCTTAACCACTTACTTTTTTGGTTCTTCATTTTTTTGTGTTGTTTTTATATTTTTTTGCCTTAATGTTACTTTTTTCTGATTATCTAATTAATCAATGCTTCTTATAAAAATTAAACAAGAAATGCAGGAGAAAGAAAGTAAATGCCTACCTGGAATCCAGGATCCCAGTGGTAATTACCATTAGCATGTTGGTGACTATTTTTTCATTCCTCTGTTATTTATGTATGTATAATTTTACATGAATGAACTAATATAATTATGTCATATATATGGAATTTCTTTTTGAAGATCTCTTTTTCTTTTACTAAATCTCTCTCCTCCATTTTTTACCCACATCTGCATTTTTTAAGAGAGAGAGAGAGAGAGAGAGAGAATTTTTTAAAATTTATTTTTTAGTTTTCAATGAACACAACATCTTTATTTTATTTTTATGTGGTGCTGAGGATCAAACCCAGCGCCCCGAGCATGCCAGGCAAGCATGCTACTGCTTGAGCCACATCCTCAGCCCCACACCTGCATTTTTAACAAACTAGTAATGTATCATTTTTAACCTTATGTATAACTAAAAATATAAATGCTCATATATAAATTTATAGCTAACTTTATTTATATCACATATAGGATGTTTTGGAAGTTGTTTTTTTACAAAATGGGATCCTATTATATACATTATTCCCTATCTTTGCTTCTCACCCAACACTGGATTTTTTTATGTCAGTTGGATTAATTTACTCTTTTCAATGGTTGCATATTTCATTGGATGGTCAATTTTATATACTCATCCAATAACAAAATTCTGCCAACTTACTACCGTTCTATAGTGTTTTTTTTTTTTAAGGAGAGAGAGAGAGAGAGAGAGAGAGAGAGAGAGAGAGAGAGAGAGAATTTTTTAAATATTTATTTTTTAGTTTTTGGTGGACACAACATCTTAATTTTACTTTTATGTGGTGCTGAGGATCGAACCCAGTGCCCCGTGCATGCCAGGCGAGGACGCTACTGCTTGAGCCACATCCTCAGCCCAAGTGTTTTAACCTTTTATATTTTTCTCCTCCTACAGCAAGGCCAAGGCAAAGGCTTGTAGGCATAGGTTCATTAGTGATGCCATCCCTGTGCAGGGAGTGAGGGACTAAGGAACGTGAAACAGAGAAGACAAACATCCTTAGCTGAGTTGGTCCCTGCTGTGTGCCACTATGTTCACCCTGTTTGAGGGGCATTGAGGAGTCTTAGAAATCTTTGGCCAGGGTACATGGGGAGAGAGCATTTATCCTCTGGCTCATGTCCCAGATTGGTCATCACTTGTTCCAGGGTGGTAACACTTGATGACAGCAGGTTGCACGTGTGTGTGTGTGTGTGTGTGTGTGTGTGTGTGTGTGTGTTTTCGGTACTGGGGATTGAACCCAGGGTTTGGTGTTTGCTAGGCAAACACTCTGCCACTGAGCTCAGTCCTGCAGCTGTGCTTGTGTAAACAAAGGTAGGAATCTTGCCAGCCCTGGTGGGGGTGTAGGGTGCAGGGAAGCCTGGGTGGAAGGTGTGGGACGCTGGTGTCATTTAGGCAGGTGTGTGCATAGTCTCCTTTATTAGGCTGGTTGAAGCAACGATGGCTGAAGTAAAAACTGGAAATGAAGTATCAGATAAAGAGAATAACACTTGCTCTCCTCTGGCTTTGCTTGTCTTGGGGTTCTGTGATTTTCATATAAGGGTCATTTGCTGTGACAGCAACAAGGATAACAAGGTAGCACTATACCAGGTGCTTTAAGCAGAACATCCCCAGTCTTCACAACCATCACATGGGGTAGGAATTTCATGCAGAAGGAAAATGAGGCCCAGAGAGATTATAAGGGATGACTACTTGTACTGTGTTCTCTTTGTATTCCCATGGTTTAGCACAATGCCCACTGCTTAAAGGATATCCAGTCTATGCTTTTAAATGAAGGTTGTTGAAGTCATTTGTGTCACATCACATACCCAATATGTGGCAAGCCTGGCAATCAGACTCCTAACATCTAAACCCTTGGTGTCTTCTGTTAAAGTGGTCTCAAGACTCCCTTATCTTTCTCTCTTGGGTTGTTTTTTATTTATCTCATTTCCATGAAAGCCTATTATGGATTGACACATCAACTAAATTCTCCCAAACTGTACATTATGTTTCCAAAATATCCTGTCTTCTCACAGCGATTTAAACTAGAATATACATTCAAACACATATAATTAAACAGAAAAATAAAATTATATCTGGAAGCTAATAACTAAAAGAGCCACCACCTCTGTGTCTTTCACCCTAATTATTAGGCCTACAATAAAGAATGTGTTTCCATCCACCCAGGAGCAGGGCTTTCTATGTGTTTCTTCTGAAGTGAAGAGATTTACCTTCTGGCTGTTGGAAATAATGTTCTAACAGAAGAAACTGGAAAAAAAAAAAAAAAAAACAAAGCATGGGCTCAGCACTTAGCTTAGGCCTGGGTTCCAACAGCTCCATGAATTATGAGACACTAATATAGCAAAGGATTAATCTTTGATTAACAATGTGTAATCAATCGGGAAGAGTTGCTCCACAGGACAGCACACTTGTGATTGTCTTGCCCAAACGGTCTCAAGTCATAAATTAAGAGTTATTTGGAGAAGGCAGCATGCTCTTCCCTATGCTTAAATGCATTGAGGTGGGTTAGACAGAATAGCATTACCCTATGAGTGCATACCTGAGGTCCAGGAACCATAAAAGCTGAAGTGCTTTATTCCAGTTACCTGTACCTGCTGCTGTGTAGCTCGCTACCATGAAGCCTTTTCAAAAGATCTTAGAATCTTGTGGGCCAGAAATTCAGGCAACTCTGTTCCATGTGCTTTAATTGGCAACACTTGGTGGTATTCAGCTGGCATTTAGTCCGTTCTGGATGGTTCAAGACAGCTGTACTCACATGGAGTCCGAGGGCCTTGTGCGGTGGTCTCTCCATCAGGGTTGTTGGACTTCTTAGATGTGGCATGTAAATAGAAGTGGATGCTGCCCTTGTCTTATGGTCTGTGCCTATAGATGGACTCAACATTACTTCCACTGTAGTCTGTTGGTCAGAATTGTTACGGAGCCCATGTCGATTTAAAGGGAGAGAACAGAGATTCCCACCTTTTGACAGAGGCATGCCAAGAACTGGATATCATCTTTAATCTGCTATTTCTATCTTTTGCTCCCATTATTGAGATACTGGAAAAGGGAAGAAGGAAATGTTAAGAAAAGGGGTCCCAGACCCCTTGCCTGGTCTGTCAGCCTGGAGGGTGGGTGAATGATTTAGGTACAAAGGCCAGCATTAAGGCCCTATACTTAACCAAGGAGATTAAATTCTCCGGGGCTCCACAGTCAGCCTCCTGCTGTGTCAGCCTCTGTGATGTTAAACTAGAGGGAGCTGAGATTTCCCAAGATGAGGAGGCTGTGACCCATTTCTTCAACCTGGAAGGTCCTGTGTCCCTTTGTAACACCTGCAGTGAGCAGCTGGAGAACAGGAACCACATGGTTTCAGGAAGAGCTTTCTGCCACAAAGCTTTGAGCACCCTGAGCTTCCTCATCCACAGAGGAATTGTTCCAAGGTGTGAGGAAGGAGAAAGGATTGGCGGTACAGGATTAAAAACAACAGCTGCCTTCCTCTTCTTAAGAAAGAGACTAGACGTTGGGATGAAGTCTTGCTATTGTGCTTCAAGATCAGTTGCATAAAAAAAAAAATTACAAATTTATAACAGAGTGTGTTATTTTAAGTCAAAGATGTCATCTCAGAATGATTGGTACAAAAAGAGAATGTCAACTTCCAATTTTCTGAGAAAGCACCCATTATGGTATTGGAGACTCAAGTGTGGGCTCTGGGAGTCCAACTGCCTGGGGGTTGAATTTCAGCTCCAACATCTATAGCAATGTGATCTTGGGTGTTCCTTGGTTTCATCTGTGAAATGGCAGCAACAACAACAGCAGTAGCTGCAGAAAATAATGGTAATAATAAATATCCTCTTCATAGGACTTATTTGAGGATTAAATGAAAGCCCTCAGTACTCTGCCTAATGCTTATTAAGTGGCCAATCCATAGAAAGTGTTCAATAAATGTCAGCTTTTATCACTGTTATTGGAGCAGTGGCCCCCGCCCTGCCGGTGGAACACAAGGGCACTGGGGGACTGAAGGGAGGGAGAAGTTGAAACTCAAGAAAGACTTCTCATTCCCCTCTCTCTGGTTCTACCCACTGGGGTATAATGTGATCTATAAACTCTTCTGTCTGTTGACATGCCAGCAAATGATACGTCTCTCTGATCTACTTAGGTTTTCAAGCTTAATGTAAGGGCCCAGGTGCTGGAGGCTCAGAGCAGAGAGAGAGCTGGGGGCTGGGGGCTTTCCTGGCCCTTACAAACCACTGCAGACACTAATAAATAAAGCATTCACTCAGAGAGTCTGAGAGCTGGGGAGCCACATCGCGTGCAAATCCAGATCAGTGGCTGAGCTTCTTCCAGGTTGAAGTTAATCGTAACTGACATGTTAGAGTAAAACTACTTTATAAAATCAATATTAAATTTACAACCTTTGACATCCTAGGACATCAAAGATAAAGGGGGAAATAAGCCATGGAATAAACAGTCCTCTAGCTATGCCAGCTGCTCAAAGAGACCCAGAGATGTGAGAAACCAGGAGCCTAAATCAGACAGTGTTAGCCTTGTTTTTGTACCAACGTCTTGACATCAATAAAAACATTAAAAAAAAAAAATCACACAGACATTTACACACAGAGAAGAAAGGGAAGCAACAAGGAGAGTTCCACCAACAGAACAGATGCCCAGAATCATTCCACAGTGGAGTGACTGGATTCCTTCTCTGACGGTGAGGCTTGATTTTCCTGGACAGAGGGATCCTGCGATCATGGGGCCCAAGTCGCTTAGAGAGGCTGGCAAATCCCCTGCTGAGGACCCTAATCTCTCTCACCAAGGACTTTGCTCTAATAAAAGTCTGCACTTCTCTAATAGGTCCTATCTGTATTCACAGACATCCAAATATAGCAGCAGGGGACAACTGGAAGCAGAGTGAACTGCAGATGTCACCATCAGGTGAGAATGTGCATCTCTGAGTGCTCTTCAGGGGGACTGACTCTCTGTGGCTTCCCATCTTGGTGAAATTCTTATCTCTGGGAAGCAGATTTTAATTTTGGCCTATAGAAGCAGAAAAAGCCTTACTCCTCCCAGGAGGAGTGGATCTGGAGCATTCCCCCAGCATCCAGCAAGGGCAGAAAAATGAAGGTCTTCCTTGAACCCCGAAGCATTTTCTTCTGGGACTAGTCAGAGAACTGTGGTCACCTCTGTGGTGGCCTGAGTACCTTGAGTTCATTAAGTAAATTAGCAAGTGCTCAAGGATAGGCAAATGTTATGGTTTGGATGTGAGGTGTCCCCCAAAAGCTCACAATGCCAGAAGGTTTAGAGGAGAAATGATTGGATCACTGCCTTGACCTAATTTCTGAATTAATCCCTGATGGGATTGACTGAGTGGTAACTGGAGGTAGGTGGGTTATGGCTGGAGGAAATCGTTCTTTGGGGGTGTGTCTATGGGCTATATATTTTGATATCTGAAGAGTGGAGTCTCTATCTCTCTGCTCTCTGATTATGATGTGAGCTGTTTCCCTACACCACACTCATGGGCCATGATGTTCAGCTTCACCTTGAGAACTGAGGAATGCAGCCGGCCTTCTATGAATGAAGACCTCTGAAACCATGAGCCCTCAAATAAACTTTTTCTCCTCTAGAATTGTGCTGGTCAGATCCTTTTAGTCACAGCAGCAAAATAGCTGACTAAAACAACAGAAGAGGATGAGGCCAGACCCGGCTGCTTCAATGGTATAAACAGACCCTTCCCTTGTAAGTTCTGTAGTTCTTTTGGAAAAACAGCTGGAATTTATGCTCTGGCTCATGTACATGAATGTGAACTTACACTCATGTTATGAATGTGAACTTACCAATATAGATATTTTTTCAATGTTTTTCTCTATGAGACCCTGAAGGGGAAGGGCAGTCAATTCATTCTTACTCCCTATTCCACCCACCCGTATAGCCCCTTCCCCAGCTCCCTGAGTCTGCTGGTCCCTGTCTTCCATCCAACCTTCTAAAGAGGTTGAATTGAGCCTTTCTGTTTTGTGTCCATTAGAGGTCGTAGTGATAGTTTTGGTCAGACTTTGGGTTTTGTATGATTGTATGAGCAGAGACAGGCATGCTAAGACCAAGCCTATCAGGAATGTTCAGTTTTCATCTGCATCCTGAATACAAAATTCAACATAAATAAGTTTCTCTATTTAAAGTTTTATAGAAAAAAATCACCCTAAGCAAGCAGGGTAGGTCTTGTTGATATAGAGGCCTTTGGTACAGGGTTGAGAAGAACAAATGCCTACTTGAGCCTGGTGTGTGTAGAAAGAGATAATTACCCCAAGTATATAAAATAATGTTGTCCTTTGATTAGGATATGAGTTCTGTGAATCTGGTTCTTCTTCTTCCCCTCCCCCGGGCCACCTTCTTCTTTGAGAGTGAATGAATTTGTTTCTTAGATAAATTGGAGGAAACTTCTATTTGTTTAGGGCTTAAGCTGTTGTGCCAGGTACCATGGTAGGCCCTCTTCTTACACTTTCCTACTATACCTGTGTACTGGTTTTTTATTGCGGCTGTAGCAAATTACCCCAAGTGTAGCTTTAAGTGACACAGAATTTTAATTTTATAATTCTGCTGGTCTGAAGTCGGATGCAGGTCTCACTGGAATAACATCACATTGTAATCAGGGCCATTGTTCTTCCTGGAGACTGTAGGAAAGAATTTGTTTCCTTGCCTTTCCCTGTTCCTTAGCTCTTGGTACCTTCTTCCATCCTGAAGGCCAGCAATGGTAAGGCGGAGTTCTTCTCACACAGCCATCTCTGTTTCTTGTTGCTTTGCCACCTTTCTTCATAACCACAGCCTGGAAAGGATCTCCCCTTTTAAAGACTAAT
This sequence comes from Ictidomys tridecemlineatus, assembly GCF_052094955.1. Lineage (NCBI taxonomy): Eukaryota > Metazoa > Chordata > Mammalia > Rodentia > Sciuridae > Ictidomys > Ictidomys tridecemlineatus. Next base: position 83,834,924 of record NC_135481.1, read on the forward strand.
GTATTAGATTGGGCCCAAGATGACACTGTCCCCACCTCAAAGTAGGTATACTGCAAAGTCTCTTTGGCCATGTTAACTAATATCTTCACGGTTTCCAGGAATTAGGGAGTAGACATTTAGGGAGGCTCTGATTTTGCCTACTATAGCTTCTATAAGACAGATATTATTAACCTTATTACAGGGATGAGGAAGCAGAGTCTCAGAGAAGTAAAGTAGGTTGTTCTATTATGTGACAGAGTTGAAATTCCAACCCAGGTCCTCTGTATTCAAAGCCTAGACATTTTCCACTGATTCAGGCTGCAGCAAGCCATCAACAGCATGCTTCTGGATGGGATGGGAGCTAGACTAGATATTTGAGGGAGAAGACTCAGTAGAGGCAAGGCAGAGAGTCAGGGAGAGTCTGTGAGAAATGTTCTCATAGAAGAAGACATAGATTTGTATTTGAAAAAAGTAAATTCACTTTTCTGAGGAAGAAGGTAATTAAGGGGTGAGGAATCAAGTCTATGACTTAGATGTGTATCATTTTCTCTGTCTGGTACACATGGATCCCATGCTTTATGTTTACTGTACCCATTTCAACAGACATTAACCTAAACTGTGGGGACCCAACATGCTACCCGTCTCAAGAGTAGGCACATACGGGGACTTTGTATTTTCTTATTTTTTGAACTGATAAGAAGCTGATCAGGGCAGTGTTTGTGTATTTGCTGTCATGAGCTAAACTGGTTTTGTTGGCATTTGTTTTGGTGATGGATGGCTTTCTATTTGCTGTAACCCAAGCCAGGAGATGTTCTTGATCATGAAAGTCTTCCAGGTACTGCCTAGACTGCCTTCTTGAGGAGAATAATATATGTAGGTAATAAAAGCATAAAAAAAGATGGTTGTAAAATTCTAAAAAATTATTTTTGGGTATATGCTCAGAGCATGACACCATTAGGGAACATACTTGACTGCATAAGAAAGATCGTTTGGGGAATTGGGTTTCATGGGACTTTTGTCAGACATTAGGCAGGGACTGTCCAAATAGCTAGTGTTCAACCCTTTTTCTGTTTTTCTGAGGACAAAATATAAAACCAACCTTCTTGAATTTCGTTCTCTGGTGCTAATAGGAGAGAACAGTGATGACAAACCACAAAAAATAAGAATATGCTTTAGGGGTGAACCAGATGGTTCCCATCTCATCTCATTGAATTGTTATCTTTTGAAGAGCTCTTTTTTGTGGATTACAAAGAGAATGTAATCACGTTAGAAATCTCTAGAGAGTTTCATAATGAACCCTACTTACATTGTGTTGACACTAATAGTAACTATAACTATGATCTTCAAATCCCTATGTAGGAGGCAGGTTTATTGAAATTAGAGCATGGGCCAGTAATTCATTTAGAAACATACTTTTAAAAATGAGCTTTATGCTGACCAAAGCCCACTTAAGACTGCTTCGCTTACAAATATGAGGTGCCATATTAATAATGAAATCAGTGCAGTGTAGCTCATGAAAAATAACATTTTGCTGACAAGTTTGCCCAGTTTAATTTCATATCAAATTAAGAAACTAAATAAACTAAACATTTATATGACTGACTCATACTGTGAAAAAAATATGATCACAGCTTCATATCACAAAACTATTACGTTCTGTTCAAGTAATTTCCTCTCAGCATTTCCTTTCCTCATTTAAGGTTTCCTTCTTCACCCAAAAGCATCAAATTAGAAAGCTTAAATGACTGAAGTATTAACACTCCCAAGGGGGAAAAAAAAAGATTGCCTTTCAGAATGGGGAAAAACACCTCACCATTCTCACTTACCAATGTAAATAGTCATAAAGGAACAGGAATAGAATGGATTTTTGGTTGTTGTTATGTTCTCTTCTAATAGTTTGATTTTTGATTCCAAATTTCTTCAAAATGAATTCTTTAAAATCATTTCCAGCAGTGTGCAATTTAGCAAGTTCGAAGAAAAAAAAATGGCTGGAGTATTTTATCATAGAGGGTTGGGTTTAGACTAGTGGGACTGTATTGAAGTAACTTTTGCTATTTCGAGTATGATAAATTGTAACTCGCATATGGTTCAATTAGCATTCCTGTGAATAAATCTATCTCTGTCTGAATCTTTGTTTAATTTTGGTCTGCCTCGCTACTCTGAATAAAAGTGAATTTTTGAAATTTTACCTATCTTCTCAATTTTATGTTTATTCATGAACATACTTGGCAATTTGTTACATGAGGCAGATGTATATTAAGGTGGCAAATGTGTAATCCCTTCTCCCAAGACAGGCACAGAAAATCTTTTCCACTGAGTGGACAAAGTCTCCATGTTTTTAACACTTTGTTCTAGGCAGCCATTGTGAATTACTGAAAATAGGCATTTGGTTATAAAATAGAACATGCTTTAGATATTTTCAGCAGAAAGGGATGTAAGAGAGGGAATTAAGGGTTTGTAAAATTGCTAAAAAGGAGAGCAGGTGTCAGTCCTGACTTTCAGGAATGACTCCCAGAACACTACACAACTGAGCCCCCAGGGCAACTGTTAGCTCTTGCAACCAGGAATGGTAGGAATCAGGAGGCTACAGTGGGAAATTCTGTATTTCCCAGAACACATTGCTGTAGCTGCAATCCAGGGAGGGATCAGAACACTGAGATCAGGAAGCAGCCACTACCATCCCTGCTACCATCCCTGCCTCTTAACATTCAGGAAGCAGTTGATTGGACAGAGGTTTACAGAATATGGCTGCTGCCACCACTGTTGCCACTGTCTCTTGACACTTAGAAAGCTGGAAACTGACCCTGAACACAAGCAGAAAAGCCTCATGCTATACAGCACTGTTATTTACACTTAATTGGGGAAATCTAATTTGCATCTAGAATCCTAGCTTTAAGAAAGCCTGAGAGAGAGTTTCAATGCAGGAAAGCATAATGAAGTCAACATGTTTACTGAAGACAAGTCCATGGCACAACTTCTTGGCTGTTCTTGACCTTGCGGGAGCCTCCCTGAAGGGATGTGCAGAACTTTCGTGCAGAATAAGAAGATGGAAGAAACGGGCCTTCCTTAGAAGGTATCTTGACTTCAGTGGGTTCAATCTGACTTTGACTTAGAGAACACAAAGAATGATAATTCTGGCTTCCTAGGAGAGAATGTATTCTCTCTTCAGTGGTTCACTTTGCTCGGGAACTTAATTTTAGATTTTGAGCAACTTGTTATTGCTGGGTTACTTAAATCTTTGCATCTGCTGACCCTGCCTTTCCTTCTCACAAGAAAGGAGGGCACGTCCTGTTTTTAATCTGTTTCTTACCTGAATTAATAAGAATGAGCTCTGTATGTTTCCTGTGGCAGCTTACTATGCTAGCGTTCAGTTAATGTAATTTCATAAGAGTTAAAATCAAATGCAAGTTCATATGAATATATTATCCAAATATTAAAGATTGAGGCATAAAATGTGCTCTTAATCTGAAATCTACAGCTACATTCACATTCTCCTGAGAAAGAACCTGATTCAGAGTATACAAGAACAGCATTGAAAGTACTTTGACTCTTCAATAGCTCTTCTCTGGCTGTGTGGGTAAGATACCCAACTTTTCTTTATGTACTAATCTGGTACCCCACAATGGCAGGATCAGACTGCATAATGACCTGCTCCAGACCAAAACATGTCATTTATGCACCCTGAAACCTACGCTTTGAATTCATAACAAAAATTGTTCTCTACTTCACAAAAGAAAGTCAATATTCATCTTCTTAGAGGAATATTAGTACCAATAATTTGTAACCAAATCCTTAATATGTTTAGCAAATATAAAATGCCTGAAATAATCACAGTAATGAAATTTGACATAATATTTAAATTTAATTTCAGATTTGTAATTTTATACAACAGGAAGAAGGATAGTTGTATGACTTTTGCACCTTGGTTATGTGAGTTTCACTTCATTTTACAGTGTAATGTCTAGTTTACATGATATAGCTTAATAGGCATTTTAAATTAACTATTCATTTTTATGGATTTTTTTTCTAGGAAAAATGTGAGTCTATAAAGAGCATGGCTATGTAGGTGTAATCTTTCATAGCCTCTCTCATTGTCCTGGGGTCACTCCCATGTTTGTGCCCACACATAGCCATTCCCTCTAAGGCTGCTTTGAATCATCATCTCCAGCCCTGCCTTTGCCCCTTGGGGGTCAAAGCTTCGTCTAAGGTTTCCTCTACCTTGCCACATCTCAGAAGACCCAACCACTTCTTAATAGTTTCCCATCTAATGTAGTCTATCACACACTTGGCCTTATAGGACAAGTGCATTGGAAATGGTTTGTCATTCCTAAATTCTTTCAAAATAGATTCCTTCTGGAAGCAGATAAAGGGGTGGAGGGAGCCACCTGTTTTATAAACTGTTTGATATGAGAATGAAATACATCTTTCTTTAGGATCTAAGACTCCATGAATAAAGGATATAGTTTTTAATTTGGGGTAGGTCAGAAAACATAATGGAAGTGATCTGAGAAATTGTCACAAGGCAGAACAAGGCCTTGAATACAAAAGACAAAAAAAAAACACCCAAGAAAATTATCAGAAATATGATGTAATAAAAAGAAAAAAAATAATTTGCATGCTAATTACTTAAGCTCTTAATACTAATTTTCTTGACCCTATCACTTTCCCCCTTTCTTTATGGAAAAACTTCATAAAGAAAGGCACTCATGTAAGTTACTTAGAAAAGTTTCTTTGGTTTCATTTTTTTTTGTCTTCATTATAGAGAAGCTACCTTGAGTATTCTCTATTAAAATATATATATATAATGATAAACCTTACAAGTCATTTGCATCCAAGCAGCCTGTAGGTGCCTGACTAATTTAGTTGGTAGAAATGAGATTCTGGGAGATACAATAAAGGGATGAAAGAGTGCTCTTGGCTAGTAGTTTCTGATGGGTTATAAGATCACACAGTGCCCTAGATTTTGGTCTCTGTTAATAATCTGTTGTGATGTACAGCAGGTTCTGATATACAGAGTAATTCAAGTGCTCTTCTGTTGGGCATATGGTGCTTTTAAGAACACTCTAAGGGTTGATTTGACTGCTCTGGTTGATAAAGGATGGCACAGTGGGAAGGAAGGGAACTAGCTATGGATGGTGCATGGGATTGAGGGGAGGAAGGGATGCATGTGAGAACGGATTTGTGCAGCAAACAACACACAGTGACTTAATTAAAAAATGAATTTTGCCATCATTTAAAACTGACCTTTGCAAGTTAATGTTTCTTATATAAAATTTATGTACATGTAACCCACAGGCATTGAATATTCATGTATATATATATATATATATGCATGTATGTATTTAAAAGAATATACATATGTAAGTGTGTGCTTGTAAACATATACATATATTTCACAGCAAACTCATGTGAGGCAGAAAGAACAAGATTTAACCACAGCTGCTATTACTGTGGATGGGGAAAGATACTTGATAAGAGCAAAAAATAATTTTAGGGGAAAGTTGAGTACACAGATGACTTTTCTAAGTTCTCATTCTTCCCATGTAAAGACAGGGGAAGTCATACATTTTTTTTCTCATAGTTGCACCTATAGATTCCACTCAGAAGGAGGTATTTTGTATATAAAACTAACAGGGTAAGTTTACAATCAGAAAGTGTTATCCGTCTAGAATTTTCTGTGTTATAGGGACTTGTATAACAGCAAATAGGATAAAAATTGTCAGAATAATTGTAATATTTCTGATAAAATATGTGTAGTTGTAGAAAGTCTTTATATTCCTAATTTGAGTAATTTTAGGCAGGGAACAATCAAAGTGTTAGCTCTGACACACAAACTGACTGGATACCAACCAGTATGTAACAGAGAAGGAGGTCTCAGGTTCTCACAATCTTAGGAGGTGAAAGAAGAATTGTCTAATGCAGGAGCATGATAGATACTAACTAGCCATTCCCAGCAAACAGAAACACACACACAGTCACACACACACATATATATTTAAACCATGGTTATCCAATATGACCTGTGAACCAAATCAATACTACCTGATATTGGGTTGCAGCCCCATGTGAGATTTTGAATAAATAATTGTTTCTCCTAATTACCTAATGTCTCTATTCCAAGAAGCTGGCACACTCAGTGAGGCATTGACTATTGCTGGATTTTATGTTGAAGGCTTGGATCAATAAATGTAACAGAAGCCAAAATCATCAGTTTCATCCTTGTGAGTTGCTCAAGTTTAAATGCATACTATCATATCATGGCCTGTTATAAATGAGTGTGAAATGAAGCAAAGTTAGCATAAGTAGACCTTTGATGGAGACCACCCATGCTTGACTTGAGTTCAATATTCATAAAACTCACTATTATTAACTAAATGAGTAAGTGAATAAGAAAATAAATGTTACCTACATTTTTAAAAAAAGATGGACACAATATCTTTATTTATATTATTTATTTTTATGTGGCGCTAAGGATCAAACCCAATGCTTCACATGTGCAAGGCAAGTGCTCTATTGCTGAGCTATAACCCCAGATCCCTGTTACCTACTGTTGAAGACAAAATGTGCTTCTAACCCAATAGCAGAGAGAAAGGAAGTAAAAGTGAGAGTTGAACTTTACTAAGTGTCACTGATGGGTCAGGTCAGGAATGCCTCTAATTGCTTTTCATATATCTCTTCTAATGCCCCACAAAGGCTTACAACATACAGATGATTATTTCCACTTTATAAATTAGAAATTCAAGGCATAGAGAACTTACTTATCTTGACCAAAGGTACAGAGTTTGACAAAGCACACAATCAGTTCTTGGGATGAATAGTTCTAAAGTCTGCCTTTTTATGTGCTACATATTACCTGTATTTCATTGCATGCATGCATTTTGTGATACATTAATTGCTCCTAAAGTTTATGTAATTAATTTATTATTTTAGATTCAGGTCTTCTTGACTGTAATTGTAACATAAAATAAAAATTTGTTAAGATTATCAATAATTTAAAATAATGTTATTATACAATTGATAATGATGTTCCTAATTAAATAGCATTTTTATTTTCCAGAATACTATAAGGTGAAAGAGCTCAACTAAATTATTAAGAATGATTATTTTGGGAAAGTGGGATAATGGGTGATTTTTAAAGTTTCTCCTTTGTGCTTTCTCTATGATGATCACAGATCATTTTTTAAATCTAAATCAATATTATTTTTCAAATAAAACTGGGAGATATCAATATAGAAAACTAACCAAAATAGGCAGATCCAAATATCATTTATAATGTTTTATTTGGATATCATTAGTAAACCAAGAAAGTGCATATTGCTGGAGCAGGATCCATTCCTTTTTGAGTGTGTTACCTTTTCAATTTGATCATCTTTGTGATCTCCAAAATTCATTCCAAGGACTTTTTGTACTCAATTCAATTCAAATCCTATGCAGAAAATGGCAAATGGTAGGTATGCACTTGGGCCCAATTTTTATTTCACACCTGAAATAATCATATCAGTGTAAGAAAGATTTAGAAATTATGAGTTCGGGATAATGTTGAAAATATTGTGGGAAGATTGATGGCAGCTAGAGGACGTTTAAATGCCTAATAATAATAGTTAACAATAATTGAGTATTTTACTATGAGCCAGCACTGATCAAAGCACTCTCAATAAATTAATCTTCTCAACAAACCCATGAGACAATTATTATAATGCCATATGCTATACCTCTGTTTTACAGAGGAGGGAACTGGTCTTCAGAAACTATACATATTTTCACAACTAGTTAAGACATGGAATGGGAATTTAAATCCAGCTACTTAAAGATAAATTATGACTTTCCTATCAGATGGAAACAATGGTTCAATGAAGACAAATATTATAAAAAGTAAGCCTAGCTATTGACTTAAGTGGAGAGAGGTGATATTCAAAATTTCCACCAGCTGGTCAGCTCTGGAATAAATTCTGATCCATTAGAGTGGATGACGCCTGTGAACAACTGGCTTTGTGTATTGGTGTGAACTGGGTGAACAGTAACTCTGACTTTTTTTAGAGATAAGAAAGAATTTGTTTGAAAATTATATCATTTAATATCTTCAAAAAGAAAATTGATTAGAATAAGAGGACTCAGTAAAGGCCATATCAAGTACAATATGTAATGCTGGTAAGTTCATTCTCCCAATGCACACCTTGCTCAAAGAGGCATGTTTTAAAGATGTCGGCATTATTTGACTCTATCCCCAGACAGTGTGGTTTTCCTTGCTGGTACACATGAATCATGGCCCAGTGTTTCCAAGCTTGAGATGGTGAAAGTGGTCTTAAAGTGGCCCTGCTTTTCTCCAAATCCAGGGAGGATTAGAAAGGATTTTGACTTGAATTCATCTAATTGGTTTTGTGTCTGCTTGGTCATTAAGAAGGTAATAGGGGGCTGGGGTTGTGGCTCAGTGGTGGAGCACTTGCCTAGCACCTGTGAGGCACTGGGTTCGATCCTCAGAACCACATAAAAATAAATGAATAAATAAAGATATGGTGTCCATCTACAACTAAATATATTTTTTAAAGATGGTAATAGGGTAATGGGTTTGAAACAATAAAATTGAGACTATCATCCATTCAGTATCAAATGATGAATTGGGATGGTGGACTGCAGTTTGCTATACCCTGATAGACACATCCACATTTAGTGCTTTCAGTCTTACTCTCCTGCATTAGTACTTGCACATATTCTCACTAAGGTTTTCTTCAGTTTCTCCTGTGATGGAGAAATCAATTACTCTGTCTGGGCATTTATTATCTAAAGTGCAATATTAAATCATAGGAGAACAAAATCTAGTCCTTGCCCTTGTTCTGGTCCTCATCCTGCTTCTGACAGGCCTTGGGCAGGACAACTGTTGTGAGAAATATTTCTTACCCTGGAGACCTGTGGGAGAACATTAGGATATCAAGCACACAGAGCCAGCACTTTCTTTCTCAGACAATAAATATATTGAAACACTTGGAATTCCTATAGCATGCTGTTGAAAGTGCTATGGTCCTTTAAAATTACTTATATTTATCATCCTTCCTGAAGCATTTTTATTTCCTTGTGGGATTATTGTATTAAACAGGCACAGTACAACCCTCATTAAGATATCCATCACGACGGGCTTTCCCGCTGTATGTCTTCTCTCTGTTTTGTCCACCTAGACGTGTGCCTGAGGCCCTGTTTGGCATGTCCCCAAAACCTAATCTTGTCATCAGAGGGGAATTGTTTAGGGACTGAAAAGTTTATTTTACTTTCAGAGTTAAGAAACTACATTTTTTTTTGTTTGATTAAAGATTTTCTGTTTCATCAGAGTTTAGAGTCCCCCTTATAAAATGACAGACCCTAGCTTTTACACTTGCTTTTATTCCTCTGGGTAGTTTTCTCACAACTTGGTATTTTAAATGGACACTTGTTAGACGTTTTGTGTTCTTATATTTCATCTTCTAATTCGGAAAGCACAAGCAAACCACAAAAATCTATTTAAGCTGGAATCCATCCGCAGAAGGAAATGATACTCTATTACTACTTGGTGGATTTTTAAATTCTTAATTCTCAACTCTCTCTCCTTCTCTCTCTCTGTGTCTCTTTTAAGTTGATCTAGGCTTAGGGGGACCATGATTTGGGCTTGTGGATGGTGTAATATGTAAGGAGAACAACAGACAACAGAGGTGGCTGAGGGACTCAGCCTGGGCCAGGACAGCTCATGGAAGACAAAATGTGGGAAAATGCTCTGAAGTGCAGGGTAATTTTGTCAGGTTCTTGGCACCTGGCTTTTCAATTAATACTGTTTCTTGAGGGTTTTTTTTTTTTTAAATCACACAAACTCTTGCTCTAGAGCACCTGGAGCAAGAACAGTAGCCACCCATGTCTAAAAAATATCTCCCAGTGGATAAACTGTCAGGAAAACATGTTTGTGTTCATACTTTGAATAGAAATATTAACTATTCAGACTCTGTACTCAATTTCTTAAAAATATCAAGTAACTAAGTTCTAAATTGGATTTTCACAAAATGATGACCATATCAGGGCACTGGGTCAGCACCTTTATAACCAAAGCAAGAGAGCAAAAATTTTGAGCTTGGAGATAATTTTCACAGGATTGACTCCTGTTGTACCAAATTTGTTTGTTTTAATTTTAAAGCACAATCCTTCAGGAGAAGAATATGGTAGAGATTAATTCCTGAAAACCTGAAAGGAAATGACTATCTGATGATCTATTGAAGCTTTAATGAATGACTCTTGCATTCTTTGAAAATTGGCTCAGAAGATTCTGGTTCTGTAGATGAGTGTTTGGGCTGATGGGTATAATTAATGACATATAGTTTTTCCCTAGTCAAATTCATTCAATTCTATGTATATTTTATACGATTATTATTCTGAAAATATTTCTTTAATTTATTTTGGGATAGAATGGATATTTTAGGAATATTTTTGAAATAAACTAACTTAATAGCTCAGCTACCCCAGACTTTACCAAATATCCACCAATGACTTATTTCGTGTGCTCACTCACCATCAGTCCCACATGGAGACCTTTGGCTACTTTAGAAAGTGATCTAACTTTAAAACAGGACAATTTGCATGTTTGTGAAAGTGTTTGGAATAAAGGAAAACTTCCCAAACAGTTTCATTTATTCTTTTTTATTATTAATTTTTTATTTATATATGACAGCAGAATGAATTACAATTCTTATTACACATATACAGCACAATTTTTCACACCTCTGGTTGTATACAAAGTATATTCACACCAATTTGTGTCTTTATGTATGTACTTTGAGTAATGATGTCCATCACATTCCACCATCATTTCTAACCCCATACCCCCTCCCTTCCCCTCCCACCCCTCTGACCTATCTAGAGTTCGTCTATTTCTCCCATGCTCCCCCTCCCTACCCCTCTATGAATTAGCCTCCTTGTATCAGAGAAAACATTCGGCATTTGGTTTTCTGGGATTGGCTAACTTCCCTTAGCATTATCTTCTCTAACTCTATCCATTTACCTGCAAATGCCATGATTTTATTCTCTTTTATTGCTGAGTAATATTCCATTGTGTATATATGCCACATTTTTTTAATCCATTTATCTATTGAAGGGCATCTAAGTTGGTTCCACAGTTTAGTTATTGTGAATTGTGCTGCTATAAACACTGATACGGCTGTGTCCCTGTAGTATGCTGTTTTTAAGTCCAACTTTATAGGGTAAGGGTTTTTAGAATGGGGTCATTTATGAAACATACTGTTCTGCATATATTTTTGTTCTTATTTTCATATCATGGTTGGTACTTGCTGCTTAACTGCTCAGCATTTAGCTCATTCGATGTGACCTGCTAAAAATAACCTTCATTGCTCTCCACTTTGCTGTTCATGAGAAGAATTCCATGGATAATAAAAACAAGGACATTTGGATGATAAATAACAGGAATACAGCAAGCCAGCCTGCTTCATGAGACTCAACACCTTAAGGTGTGATTTCTAGGTAACCGGGCTACCTGTGGTCTTGGTCCAAATGTCTGAGATAGGAGTGGTGTGGGGCTCCAACACCACCACAGGGCAACCGACTTAAGTTCACCATCATTCACATTTTCTGTGGTTGGAGGGAAGAATTTTGTTTCAGCTCTAAATGGCACTTAAGAAAAAGGACGATACAATTCTATATCAGTTAGCATGGAGACTCTGTTGACATGGTTTACATTATTACAATTCCATAGTGTATTTAAAGCTGCATATGGTTTTTTGTATCATTTTTTTCCCCTGAGACTGGACTGTGCCAGAATTTGTGCTAAGTACTGAGAAATAGGTAGGATGTTTCTCTACTGGTTTACAGCTTATTTGAAAATAGATTTATGAAAGAATGAATATTGGATTTCAAAGTATCACAACCAGAATCCTTTTATGTGGCTAAGGTTTATTTAACGTGTTTCACCCCTCATTTTCCATTTTCCCCCACCTATTTTGAGGCCAAATTGGAGCAGTGAAAGAAGACTGGGAGGGAGGTGGTGAGCAAATGTTTGGCAATATTGCTTCAGCACTCTCCATGTAAATTCAATAATGGAGGATCAGAGGGCCAGAGGCCCGCTGGCTTATTCCTGGGACTCCAGCCATTCTTATTAATGAACTCCAGCAAATCCAAAATCACAAAATCAGTTATTCCTAGCTGCTCATCGGAGCTGTCAGAAACAAGTTTTCCAAACTTTTCTTTCATTCTTGATTTTCTTCTTTCTCTTCATTCCTCATTTTGGGGAGGTACCATTGAGTTGAGATTTTTAAGAGAGATCATTAAAACGTCCAGAGATTAAGAAAGAGATAACTGAGAAAAACACAATTTATAAGCCCTCTTGGACTTTGAGAGAGTTGTCAGGAAGGAAATAATAGTGGTTTCCACGGAAAGAACATTTTAGTTGGAACTTTGGGGGTAGTGATACATCTTAATGTTTGGAGAACATTGGAAACATTTTAAAATTAAAATATTGTAGTTTCACATATTCTCAAAAATGCAATTAGATAATCTGTTATGGATAGGAATAAGTGCATAAATTCGATTGCAATATAAGACTGAGTAACAGAAAAAGATTTAAAGGTCTTAGTATGACAATATGAATTTCACAAAAAGAAATTCATGGGAAGCAAGAATTGAGACAATTTTTATGCTGTCAATTCAAATTAAGAAACAAAAATGAAATGAAGGATTTCTCCTAAAACAGAGGGAAAATTAATGCACTTCCTACTTCCTTGCCCTCCAGCAACATGAAAATATTAACTTAGAAGTTTTCTTCTTGCCCTTTTCCTCCCATCTCTGACATGATACCTGAAACCCAATGGAATCCAGTAATTAAAGAATAACTTACTGATGTTGAAACACTTTTCATTTCACTAAATATATTTGAAAATAGAAACCCACTAGCACTGATAATTTCAGGGATCCTGATGCCAAGAATGGGTGACATCAGCCGGGTTTTTGTGTGACTATCTTCAATGACTGCTCAGGCTTTTGGGGGTTCGCCAAAGCCAAAACATGTTCTCCAGGCTGTTGCATTTTGCATTAAGAGTGCTTCAGTTAGCAGGACTACATGCTGCATAAAGGAAGTGGAGAAGGCAAAGGAAAACTCAACAAGAGGAAATACAGCATTTGCCTGCTGTTCTTTGTGTGGTAACAATCTTCAGGATATCTGGAACTCATAGAAAAATCAAAACAAAGTTATGAAGAGGAAACCCAGACAAGGTGGGACCCTAGGGATAGACTTTACTAATTTTGGCACTTGTTTTAACCTTTATAATCAGCTGTATCATGAATGATGCCATACAGTGACAGTCAATAATCTGTTAAATGAACAAATGAATGGCCAAACCAGGAAATAGGCTCATCCAACTCAGTAAAAAAGCTATTGAAGCAAATTTCTGAAACAATTGGGCAGTGAAAGGACTAAGAGAAGACCTGGTATCTTCTCTTAAGTTACCTCTGAGCAGTTCATCTTTTTGGTGTCTATTGTCTTGGCTTGATTTGATTTTTTCCCCTGCTTTGCATAACCCCACATTACTTGAATTATGCCAGTGTCAGTAATGCAAGTGAATAACTATTTCCCCAAAACCCTTCCTAAATATACCAAATATTAGGGAAGACTTCACAATCCATCATACCTTGAAGTAGCAGGCACATATTAACTTGAATCTACAAATGATCTGGGTATAGAACTAAGCTCTTCATTTCAATTTTGGAAGGGGATTTGAAAACTGTGGGGTGTACATTCTCCCAGTGAAGTATTATTATTTCAATCTGTACTTGCCCTGCATTATTTTTCTAACTTTAAAAGGCAACCTTCTATCAATTTTTTTTTCTTCACAACAAACTAGGGAGACAAAGAAAATGTCCCTTGTTGAGGAGAGAGTTTGTGTCATTTAGTGGTTTATTGTGAGCCATTTTAGCATCGTTGAAATATAATACATTTTGAAATGGATGTCCTGTCTGGATAACTTCTTTCTTCTCTTGGTTATTTTAACTGCAGCTAAAATCTGAGGAATAAAGGGAATCTATTGCCATTTTTTTTGTATGTGTGTGTATGTGTTTTCAAACTTTAAGCAGTGTGATTAAATGAGATGCCACTTATCTTAGTACTTCAAGGATGCACTTTGGAATTTATCTGGGAGAACTCTGGAGAGGGTTAGTCTAGGTATGGTATAATGCAGAATTCTGAACAGTTAGGATCCAAGGTTTTAATACACACTGAACTTTAATTAAGAGTTTATATCGAGAGAGAGAGAGAGAGAGAGAGAGAGAGAGAGAGAGAGAGAGAGAGAGAGGGGGAGAAAGAGAGAGAGAGAGATGCCCCCTGGTTCTCTGTAGTTAAGTATTCTGCTGAAAAGTTATATATAAGTCAAAATATGCCATGGGGGTGAATAACCAACTCTTAAAGACACATTTTACTCCCTCGCTTGGTCAATGTCAGAAGATTAAATTTTGGATTGATCCCTTATATTGAAATATTCAACAGTGAAAAATCTTTCCTTTTTTCAAGATGACAATGAAAATTTTATTATTTTCTTTAGGTTGTGTGGTTTCCATAAAAGAAGGTAAATAATGCATTTTATATAAATCAGAAACTAGCTCAAAGTCCTGAGAGTTTCAGGTCAAATCTACTTACTATTCTAAATAGGTAAGGAGGTAGGCACATGATAGGTCTAAATACCACAAACCTTCAATCAGAGGAACCAGGAAGACTTACAAATAACTAAGAGAAAACAAGCATTTTATTATCAGGAAAAAAAAACAAGAAGGAAGAAAAAAGAGAGGGAGAGAGGGAAGAAAGAGGGAGGGGAACAGAATACAAAATGGCTCATCAACATAACTCAGGCTACAGTATTGTGTACACTGGTTGCTACTTAGATTTTGATCATAGGAACACTGCTAGGAGATCTTATAAGCTTTTGTGACCCATACAGGCATTCTGGTAAATTTTCTTCCAAGCAGCCCATAAGGAAACTTTATTATTGCAGCCTCAGAGGTAAAAGCCAGTCCAGGGACTAAGAAGACAAGGGAAGAGCTCTAAGAGAATGGGGGTCGGGTCCAGTTGTGGATGCAGAATGAGGTTAATAGAATGCCCTGGAGAACTGTACCAGAAAAGATCGTTGTTGTTGAATATGTTTATTAACCATTTATAGGATGAGGTGAATAAAGAAGTGATATTACTCAATGACCCTAAATTTTCAGCCCAATAAGGACCACAAGGGACTCCACCAAGACTTAACAAAACTAGGTAATTGGACAATCTGATGAAGATGAAATCTGAAACAGGTAAGTGAGAGGTGATGCACATCTGAAAGAACAATTTAAGCTAATCATACACAGTGATGGGCATTGAATTAGCCATCACCTTCCAAGAAAAAGATCATGAGCTTTGCTCAATGTGCAACAGGGCTAAAAATAAGTCTCTGGAAGAGGAGTGAGAATAATGTGGAAAATATTAAGGTGCCATTATATAAATTGACAGCATATCCTTGTCTAGAGTATTACGTTGAGTTTTTGTCTCCTCATCATAAAAAATGGAATGGAAGAAACAGAAAAATGCACTGAAGTTCAGCTAAACTAATTGGAAATATAGGACAAGCTTCATTACAAAGGGAATATTTTATATCCCATTTAAAAATTTCCTGTTGCAAAAATCCTATAGTGATGTAAAAGACAGGCATTTATGACTCTCAATAGCATCTGAGTTATTCCCATTAAGGAGAAAATAAGCACTCACATTTTGTACAGTAGCCTCTAGACTTGGGTAATCAAGACATTTTCATCCCCCAATAATGTCTTGAGTCCTGTTGAAAGTAGTAGAAGTTGGTGGTATCTTAAAAAAAAAAAAAAAAGAAAGAAAAGAAAAAAGAGAATGTCTTTGAAAACTTTTGATGCACACTTCTGCACCTATAAAATGACAATTGATATTTATAATAATTCCAGGTCACTGCACAATTCTTAAAACACTTTCAGAGTCATTAAAAATAAACCCAAACACACACACACACACACACACACACACACACACACACACACAGTTTTTCAATGTAACTAAATAAGTAAAATGTGTCCTAATTTCCTAAAACTTAATTTCTGGTAGATATAATAATTTACTAACCATAGTGTTTGTTTTACTTAATCTTTGTTTAGCCTGAGAACGCCATCCAAATTAACAAAGATAAAATTGGGGTAAAGAGGAAATAACACCATGAGACTGAGAAGGAGAAGTTAAGCAGTGGGGCTCATCTTTCTGGGGGTTGGGGCAAGATGGGTTTTCTATTTCCATTTTTATTTTGGTTTGTACACACACAGCCCCGACTCTCAGAATTTTCTTTGAAGGAGGAACTGGGAAATAACATCCAAGATGAATTCAAAAAGAACTGAGAACAGTGTGTTGGCACATGCCTGTAGTACCAGTTATTCAGGGGCTGAGGCAGGAGAATCCCTTCAGTCCAGGAGTTCAAGGTCAAGGTCAGCCTGGACAACATAGTGAGACAAAACAAATAACAACAAAACAAAACAAAACCTCAAAAACAAAAACCCTGAATTTAGTTACTATATATAATCCCTGACTTACAGTGGTTTGTTTTATAGTTTTTGAACTTTAGGGTACAAAAGCAATATGTAGTCAGTAGAACCTGTGCTTCAATTTTTGATTTTTTTAAAATCTTTTCCTGAGCTAGTGATATGTGGCACAATGCTCTCTTCAGATGGCAGGCAGCAGCAGTGATCCATGACAGCTCCCAGCCAGCCACAGATCAAGGCAAACATCTCAGCTTTTGTGTCTCTGTGACCAAAATACAAGAATAATTTAGAGGAGAGAATGCTTAGTTGCGACTCAGCATTTCAGAGGTATCACTCCATTGTTTTGGGTCTGAGATGAGGTAGCATATCATGGGGGAAGGGCCCAGCAAAGGAAAGCTGCTCAGCTCATGGTAGGGTCAAGAAGCTGAGATAGTGGGAAACCCGTCAGCAGAGAAAATGCAACCTTTCAGGGCATGCCCCCAGTGACCCTTCTCCTCCAGTCACACCCACCCGTCTCCAGTTACTACCAGTCCATTCAAACTAGAATGGTCTGATTAGGTTACAGCTCTAAGATCAAATCATCTCACCTCTGAACATTCCTGCATTAATGCAGGAGATTTGGGGGGATACCTCATATCCAAACCATAACAATAGTGTTACTGTTTTGCTAAGCTATGTTTAGTAGAATAGATGGATTAACTCTACTTTTGACCTATGATATTTTGAACTTATGATAGGTTTGTCAGGATAGAACCCCACTTTAAGTTGAGGAGCATCTGTACTTGGTAGTGAGAGTAATAATCAAATTGGGCTATATTTCTCCAAGAATCAATTCAAGAAACAAGTTACTGAGAAATCAGTTTCATGATTATTTATAATAGTTTGGCTCATACGTTCTTTTCCTGGGAAGTCTGTGTATATACACAAGTGGCACCTTGGGAATAGTTTCTTCCAGAATAACATAGACCCTTTATTGCCTTAGGGGATAATCTCTACCAGAATCTAAACCTTAACGGTACTTTCCATAAACTACATGAAATGTATTTCAGCATTTGTTTTTGTGTCTAAAACATCATCTGGTTTGATCTTGAAGAAATAAATGGAGACCAACCAAATAAGAAAAAGTAAAGTCCATGTACTCAAAGCTTTCCTTGGCAAGGCAGTCAGCCACTGTTGCTTGGTGTTTTGGCAGAGACTCAAGATGGGAAGAAGAGTGGGAAAGATTTATAGTGTAGAAAAGAAAAGGCTTTCCCAAATGGGAAGGTGTAGGTGAACTAACTAGAAGCAGGGCATCTCATGTGATTGGTTTAGTGTACATATTGGGAGTTTTTTTTGGTAGGTGCTAACTTGAAAACAAAGATGGAATTAGAGAAGATGGCAATTACTAAGTCCCGACCATTTAGGGATGACTATCCCAAAGATTACCATTTGGATGCCTGAGTTAGTAGAGACAGCAGTCTGATTTCCTACAAGTCCAACTTATAGGTGGTTGGTGGTGATGGGTTAATTTTACGGGCAGGTTGTTGCAGGTTGTGGGGGTCAGAGTTCCATTTTTATATATGGTCTGGCCATTGTCCATCTGTCTCTCACTTTGTGAAACAACATATAAAATAACTTTACATTGTAAGAGAATTGAACTCCCATAATTATCAGACTTCTATTTTTGTGTAGAATTTTTACTTTTCTAATACTTGAAATAAGTCATTGCCAAAAGGAAAAAAAAAAAAATCTTTTGGAAGTCTCAGATTATGGCCGCTTCTCCTTTGGGTAAGAGATGACTTTTTCTTTTGGAAAAAAAGCAAATTATAGAACAAACAGTTAAAAATATGGCAATATTTGAGGGAAAAAAGTCCATCTTACATTTAAAACCAAGTCTATAGTTTTATAATATCAAGTAAAGAGCATAACTTTTGAGTCAAATCTCACTGTGAATTAGGCTCTTTTGAAAGAAAAGTTGTGGCATCTATTTTCAGGCCACCAGGGTGCCATTTTGGAAACTGTTTCAGGGAACCTGTTGAGTCTAACAGGGCCAAAGAATTTGCATGGCTTCTCAAGGGCATTAGTTTCCTCCTCCCAGGGAAATGGTATAAACTGGGAAGATTTGCTTTAGCAATGAAGAAACTTTTACTGATAGATTGTGTAATACTCAGTATCTTCAGTTGAAAGGTATTAAGCAAACAGAAAATGCTAATTTCCGTCTAGGTGCTAGTACTGACATTTACCCATGTATAATATACTAACACAATTAACTAAAATATACCGTTCCTGAAATGTGCTATAACCAAATGCACTATATTTTTCATATGATTTGCAATTTCCATGGAGAGCTCATTTGGATTACGTTTATAATATTCATTTAGCAAACTCCATTAGCAATGTTTACAAGTGCTTATGGATCCAGTAAATGAGTTTGCGGATGTGCTGTGAACGAAGCTAAATGCATCCATTTGTATATGGGATCTAATGCATAAACTCATTCCAATCAGGCAGGGTGTAGAGCACATTAAACTAACTTGGGAGTCTGGATTTTATGTGGTTCCTACTTCCCTCACATGACTGAATTGATTAACCTTTTGGTTTCTTGATTTTCCCTGAAGGGGAAATCTCATTGAAACACTGGATTAATATGAGCAGCTGAGCATGAGAATCCTTAGGGGCAGGCAAACAAACAAACAAACAAACAAACAAACAAACACACAGTGTAGATGTTGATTCAGTCTTTTCCTGGTTGTAAGTTATATTTTTTAGTGGAAAAGTGTTTTATCACATTCACTTTCCTAGAACACTAATCACATTAATAGAAATGTAACTTTTTGAATTATTCTGGTGATCTGAAAAAATTTCTGCGTTTTGCAAAAGGGACTAACATCAAAGTTACAAATCTCAAAAATTATTACTATGGTAAATTTTATGGTACATGTTACTTTTTTAAAACCACAATAAAAAAAAAACAGTAGCAAAACCAAATCACTTTTAAGCATTTATATTTGGGTGACTGATTATTTTGATGGGAAAGATCTGGAGGCCTATTAGAAAGGAGAACAAAAGTCCTTTGTTAGAGCGCTGATGATCTGTACAAACTAAGAATTTACCAGTTCTTGAGATGTAGACTTCTAGGTCATTGTTCATCCTAGGTCAAGACAGGGGTGGACATATGGGACCCGGAGAGAGTACACCAGGAATTCCCAGCCCTGTGGAGAGTTCTTGGATTAGGAAGAAATCCTATAATCATAATTGCTAACATTGACCATAGGCTCTAAGTACTTTATAGGTAATCACAACAATCCTACATTGGCACATGCTATGATTTTCACCTTCATTTTACAAATGAAACTTAGGTCTAGAAAAATTAAGTGACATGTCTTAAGATCACTCAGCTATAAAGGGGCAGTGCTGGAATTTTGACTTAGGCTCTCTGTCTCCAGAGCCATTGTTCTATACCACTGTATAACAGGTAACGAATATTTTCTTTATAACTTACACAAAGGTACAAAATCGGCTGAAATAAAAGCATCAGAAATTTTTTTGCAGGGTCAAGTAGTTATTCTTCTAGAGTTCTCATTTTGGCTTACTGAAGATATAAGGTCTAATTCTCCATCTTGAATCTAATTTGGATGCAGGATCCAGCAATTTGAGTAATCTCTGATTTGATAAGAAACTTATCAAACAGTGCCATCCAACGAGGATATTTTCTTCTTTCAAAATCGAGTTGGGAATTTGAGTTATTATTTAACATTTTTCACAAATATAGTTTTTTTTTCATAGAACACAGATGCTCTTGATTCCCTAGCAGTCACCATCTGTACCTCAATTTACATTTCCCAAAACACTGCTGACATCTGTTTAAATGCCAATCTCTCCCCAACTTTGTAGGATTTTTAGCTCAAAAATGATATCCTTGGACTGATTTGGAATTTCAAAATTGCACTAATTTTCATCGAAGTGCTCAGTGTCCACAGGTACACAGGCTTTGTCTGCTCCCTCTGAGAAGGTTCCCATAAAATGGAGTTAATACTGAAAGTGACCTATTGTTTTCAAGGGGACGTGGGTCCAAATTATTAGGTTAGAACTATCATCTATGAGAAAAGGAAGGAAAATGCTCTATTTCATGGAGAGATTTCTGGGGAAGTAGCAATTCTCCCAATGCAGGCCTGCTCTGATTCCTTCCTTTAGCTTAATGTTACTTTTCTACATCAATGTCTGACTTTCTCCAGTGAAACATCACATCAGAGGAGGCTTGGAAAATACATCTGGGGATGGAGACAGTGTGGAATGGAGTGGAGGGCTGGGTGAACAATGGGACTGAGAGAGAAATGAGCTGTGGGATACTGAAATTTTTAAAAAGACATAGAGAACTTATGACCCTAAATGAGAGTTGCTCCTTCATGATAGGCGCACAAACTGTAAATTTAATCCGATGGTAATTACTCAAAACATTCTTGCAGTTGCTTTAAAATTAGGGGCACATTCCTTTAAAAATTATCAGTGAGGTCCAACTTTTAACCTTTCAGGGTAAATTTGTCTTGTGGAAAAATCCCAAAGCCGCCAGGAATGTTGTAAGACTGTAAGTGGGTTTAAGGGAACCATTTTTTTTTTTTTATTGTTCCCATGCGCTTCTCAAACTGATTTTCAGACCATAATTTCAAAAGGTGAACTCTAAAATTATTTTACAATAACAGCATCAGAAGACTAGATGTGTCATCTCTCAAGAAGAATTCATGGGAAGTATGCATTGGTCTTCTTTGTGTTTCCAAATCAGGTGGAAGTGGGCTTTAGATCTGGCTTCATACATTTCAAGATGTATGACTTGGGTTTAACCATGTTAGGCCTCAACTACTTGGCTCATATGTGAAATAAAGATGCTATCAACCTTGTGGTGTTGTGAGAATTTAAAAGGGTGGTGTATGAAAAGATCTTTGCCCTGTGCTTAGCTTAAAGTGAGCTCTTACTATAACAATATTCTCATACCCTTCCTCATAGCTCAAAGTAGAAATATGGATTCTGTTCTCATGGTACGCAATGTGTCTTACTCTATTTTGTGCTGTTATAACAAAATACATAGGACTGGGTATTAATAAAGGATAAATACTTATTTCTTATAAGGCTGGGAAGTCTAAGATCAAAGCACCAGCAGGTTTGGTTATCAAGGGAAGGCTGCTTTTTGTTTCTAAGATGGCACCTTGATGCTGAATCCTCTGGAGGGAAGGAGTGTTGTTGCGTCACATGGAAGAAGGTGGAAAGGCAAGCCAGCCAACTAGACAAATGCTTCAGGAAGCCTCTTTTGTAGGGGCCTTAATCCTATTAATGAAGAAGGAGCTCTCATATCCTAATCACCTCTTAAAGGCCCCATCTTTTAACATTATTTCCCTAGCATCCCTGAAGTTTGGAGGAGATGCATTCAAACCATCACAGGTGTTGAAGCCAGTGTAGTTAGGTAAATCGGGTCTAATATAATATCAAGTGACATCTAAAATGGAGGCCATGCTGACAATGATTCCGGGAAACGCAGGACAACTCATGGAATATTAAGGAAGTCCCGAAAAGGCCCTAGGCCAAAGTCCACCCCAAAGGAATGTTAATGGAGCCCAGGAAACAGCTCCCAACAGATTTGGAGATAGCCCATCCCAAAAAGTGATAATTAAGTCCTTCCTGCCCGTTTGGCCCACCTGTGTCCTAACCCTACCCCCTTGCATTCCATCACCAAACCTATAAAAAGGGGAACACATTTGCCTGCCAAACGGATTCCACCTCTTGGGTCCCCTTCTTCCTCTGGGAGAAGTCTTTTCTGCTGTCCTTTAATAAACTTCTAATTTCTACTCTGGCCTTGCCTCGGCGTGCTTCTCTGGTGCTATTCTTCAATATTGGGGAAGCAAGGACTCGTCACCGGCCAACAGCCGTAACAGGAACTGGAGCTAAGTTCTACTATATATTTGGCTATAATAGTCCTAAGAAAGTCATTTAACTTTGAGTCTTGAATTCCTCTCTGTAAAGTGGGTAGTCTTACCAGATTCCCACAAATATTAGAAATAACACACATAAATAACTTAGAGTGGTAATTAAGGTTATTTTAGAAAGGAATCTTAGAATAATACCCTTTTAATTAGGGCCATATTATTCTACAAAGAAAACAACTTTAATATGGTGCTAATATTAGCAATTTAAAACTGTCAAAATTTCAGGTTGCCACTTGGGAATATTTCAAGGTGGGTATGGCTGCATCACATCTAGATTTATTTGTTTCTAGTTTGCAAATCTAGATACCATAGGTAAAGCTGGTCCTACTTGCATCTCTGAGAGGATTTGGTAGGATTCCTTGTGCTATCAACATAAGGTCCTGGCTAACTATGGAGCCCAAGAGAATCTTGCTTCCAAGGTTAGAGGTTTTGCTGTCTCTACAAACTAAGACCTTAAAGAATAATTTCAGTTGTGAAAAATTCAAATTCATCCTTTAAAATATAAATAATTTAATAGGGACAGAGCATTGCTCTCTTCTTCATTTCCAGTATTACATTTCCCCCAGTAAGTCTTTAAGAAAATCTTACAAGAAAAGCAAATCAGACCTGATAGCAACATCTCTCTTTCTAGAGGGGAGAATATTCATATTTTCTT
Organism: Ictidomys tridecemlineatus; assembly: GCF_052094955.1. Lineage (NCBI taxonomy): Eukaryota > Metazoa > Chordata > Mammalia > Rodentia > Sciuridae > Ictidomys > Ictidomys tridecemlineatus. Next base: position 83,858,048 of record NC_135481.1, read on the forward strand.
TTCATTTTGTTTGGCAAAAGTGTCTCAGTTAAAATGAGATGTCTGACTCATTTCTACAGCCAAATATTTCTGAAATAAAAGTTTGGAGTTGTAAAAATAAAAATAAAATAAAATAAAAAATCCAGTTCAATTTAAAAATAAGCTTGTAACTTGCTGATTTCAAATCAAAATGTTTAGGAATAAAATTGTAGTTAAACAAGTAGTTTTTTTTAAAAAAAAAAAAAAAGGAGCAGAATTCTTGCCTCAAATTGAATTTTGCAGGGAAGATTAAAACAAGAAACAGATAAAAACAAGGCTTCTCTGGTAAAAGATGGAAGGGAGAAGCCCATCCTTCCCCCTTCTAATTCTTTCTTCTTTCTCTCTTCTACCTCTTAGTATCTTATGATACCATCTCAGAAACCCCAGGGCTCCCAGAAACACAGTTGGGATCCAGGGCCCAGTTGTTCCTTTGGCTTTATCTCTTCCTCTTGTTGATAAAAACAAGGGGGTGGGGGGGTGGGGAAGCAGAAAAACAGCCTTTTAGGCATTTAGTGCTAGTCCTGTCAACTTGAGTAGACAGAAGACAGACATGTTTATAGGCTGACAGCTCAGTTCTCTGTGCTTTGCCCAGTGTCTGGGAGTAGGGGTTCTGAATATAGACAAGATTGATTTGTGTTGGTAGCAAAGTTTCTCCTGGTTGACTAGGCAGATTCCCTTTAATGACTTTCAAATCTAGAGGACAGTGACCATGATCTTACAAAGTAGCTCTACTCATATTTGATAACATTGGTCATCCTGGTACTTTCCTTTGTCAAAGTGAGGTGGGGTGAGAATCTGAATATTTAAAAACAACAGGCAGAGACTCCTCTTCTGTGTATCTCTTTAGTTAGGAAAAGTTGTTGTTGTTTCCTCCCCTCAGCAAATTGCTCTTGGTGAGGCAGTAGACAGGGAAATGTCACCACAGCCCAGCCGCTGCCTCATGCCTTGTAAAATGTCGATGTAGCCCCTGCAGAGATCTCCTTTGGTGTCCTTTCATTGACAAGTGAATTTTAGAATGCAATTGCCACAAATCATCCCATTCAAGGAGCAGGACTGAAATTGCTGTGTAGCCTAATAACCCAGACCCTATGGTAATTGCTTGGGGTTGGTGCTCCAAATAGGCCTGCTTGAATGGGACCTGCCTGATGGAAGGAGAGACAGGCAGGATGGTGAGAAGGGACCTGTGGAGAAGATGCTGAAGGTCAATAATGGGAAGCGTGGTCCTGGCTCTTTGTTGAGAGCAGCCAAATTGAAACCCAGAGGTTGTGAAAGGAATGTGAAAGTTGTCGAAATCAAAATGGAGTCTCTTGTGTCAACCCTCACAAAAACAAAGCCAGGACATTATGAAGAAAGGGTTCCTGCAAATGATTGCCTGATAGTAGCTATTACAAAACACTGTCAGTACCACAACCTGCCTAGACACCACCACCACCTTATACAAAAAGTGCTTCTACGAGGACATCTGCCCAGCAACTGTCCACCCTCACTAATGTCATCCTGGTTATTAATAATCACGGCCAAAGATGATTGTTTCAAAATATCTGATGTAATCCTCCTCATTTTTCCTTTAAATCCTCAATTTTACTTTTTGTTTGTTTGTTGGCCTCAAGCTCCTTTGAATACATCCATAGTTTGCCTTTACAGTGCTTTGGTATTCCTGAATAAGTATCATTATCCTTTGGAGAATCTTTAATATCTTTTAAATGACAAGGATTTTATCACAGACCCTTAAGGCTGCAGCAGAAGAAAGAAATCCACCTCATGTTTAAGAAAGAAATTCCAATCTCACATTTAAGAAAAGATGACTATGTTCCATGTTCTTTAGGCTGTGTGTCTTTGGTCAAATTGCCTAACCTCTCTAGTGAAACATTTGATTCTTGTAATGGTAAAATAAATTCCAGTGTTTCTCAAACTGTGTGTGTTGAAGGACCCAATTTATTTAAATTTCCAGTCTGCTATTGGTTGATATTTTTGTAAAATACAGTACAAATTGGTTCCTAGAAATACTTTAATCTCCCACTGGGAGCAGTGGTGCACACTGCAATCCCAGAGGCTCAGGAGGCTCAGGCAGGAGGATTACAAATTTGAAGCCAGCCTCAGCAACATAGAGAGGCCCTAATCAATTTAGCAAGATCCTACCTCAAAATAGAAAAGGAAAAACAGTCTGGGGATATGGCTTAGTGGTTAAGCACCCCTGGGTTCAATCCAAACAAAGAAATACTTAAATCTCTTATTCTGAAGTTCAACATAGTTACGCTGTCAGGTTGCATTTGAAGTTTATAAACCACTGCTTTCCATTTCTATACTATTTTGTTGCACACCAGTAACAGTTGCAGCCTGGTACCAGCATGTGGACTAGATATGGCATTCTCTTTGGTACAAATGCCATGATCCTCACCTAGTAGGGGTAGATGAGGCTAATGGAATAGCAGAATCTGTATTTGACAATCATTGTCATGATTTTTATATTTCCTTTTGCTTTAACTAATAAATCACTACCTTTCCAAGTCCATACAGAGGCAGGAGGAGGAAGGAATAGTTAAAATCAACTACTCTTGAAAGACTGAGAAATGTTATATTATAGGGATGCCAACTGATGCTTCGAGTTTTTGGAGTTAATCCACCAGTCAGGCACAAATCCTGGGACAGTACTTTAAAAATGTCAACTGAAAGCATCCCAAACAGACTTTCAGTATGGAGGATAGTTTTGTATTTGCACCACAATTTATTATCATGATGCTCCTCATGGATTTCCTCCTTCCCTTGCCCTCATTGGGGCCACCAGGCAGCAAGGGTAGGGTAGTGTTAACACTCAGGCTTGGAGGCACATAGACACAGGTGTGAATATCTACTTATTGCTCGTGAGAGAAGACAGGTGTGGTTATTCAAACTCCATTATTTATTATTTATTTTTTATCCAAGCTCCCATTTTTTCCCGTGTAAAGTAGGGGCTAATAACATTGCCTGTTTTTCTTGGTGCTGCTGAAAGGATTAAATGAAATAATCCCTGCTAGCGTTCAACAATTTTTAAACAACTGATGATCGCTTTAAGACCAGAGTGAATGGCTCCATTTTAGTGGCGCCAAGCTATCGGATGGCTAGATTTTCCTGGCAAGATGGACTAGAGAAGGCAGTGGCAGTAGCATAGCCCAGACATAGTAGAGGAAAAGAACCCCAAATCTCAGCATATCGTCATTAAAATGATTCTGACCCTTAAATTATAACTTTCCCTGTAGCTATCTAACACTCTCTCTCCTTCGCTTCACCCCAGCTGTGAAAAAGATGGTTATAATATGGAAAAATGAGTGGAAGTCCTGAGTACCTCCTCTAAGGTGAGGAAAACCGCAGGGGTTGAGCACAAGTCTGGGGAAGCAGGAGCCCCCTTTTTTCCCTGTCTGCACAATGCGCACAGAATATCTGTGATTAACATTCTTAACACGGTTCCGAAGCATCACCTTCCTAGGTAGATGACTTGCAAAGGCAGGCAGAGATTGAGGAATGATCTGACTCGAGTGGCTCATTTGTAAGAGCTCAAGTAACGCTCCATAATGAATTTGCTATTGACTGTTATAGCAGTGCATTCATTTGGCATTAATGGGCAGGGCCAATGTACAGTCATAGTTATTTTATTTAAATTCAAGCTTTGCTACCAGGCAACTAAATTGCTGCCAAAGGAAAGTGATATGTCAATTTCAAAGGTACTTATTGCCATGCCATCTAGTAGCTGAAAAATATAAAGAAAATATCAAAAAATAGGGTGCAACTGTACATGCTAACCAATGGTGATGACGCCAGTAATAATATCCTTTATTTAGAAGGCATAATTAGTGAAGGGGTTATTCTAAAATGGCATTAGCCCACATGGGGTAAATTTAAGCTGTAAGGTGGGCCAAAGTGGCTTCAAACACTTCTCCCAAATTGTATAATTATGGGGGTAATTTCATGGGGTGTCATTTTAAATTAGGCTTTGGTGGACTCAATCTTCACTCTACCATCATCCCCAAACTCTTCTTTAGTTATTTCTGGAGCCCTTAGTCCAGGTGTTGTCTCATATGTGACCTAAATTGAGCCTCCTCTCATGTTTTGTTCTCCTGGTCAAAGGACCTTGATGTTGTCTCTGTTCTGGTAGCTCCTATGTGAATGCTGCCAGGCCAGTCCAACTCCCCTCCCCTGGATGCTGTCTGGATTGACCCTGCAGGCTGTGGTCTAAGAAAGAGTCGGCATAATAGTTCTCTATCACAGTCTTTCTAAAACACAGGTCCTCTTGTTTCTTACATTAACCTCTCTGTTATATGGGCTGGAAATCAGCCTCCCAGGCTGGGTTTTGTGTGTATGTGATGGGAAGGCAGGTGAGGATAGGCAGGTGATGGAGGCTTCCCTGCATCTGATCCCTCCCCAGGGACCTTCTATAAAGCCCACAGCATGGATTTTACTCATGCAAATAAACATTGTCAGAGTGAAGAGGATCATCCAGTTCCCACTTGCCAGATGCATCTACCTTCTGGCTCTGGTCCAGAATAGCACCAGGATGAACAAACAATTCAGTCATAATTTGTACCTTCTCATGAATGAGTTTTAAGGACATTTTTCTAGGAGCACGTTTGGATAGAAGAGGACCTAGAGGACCTAGTCACTAAAGTAGAAGAGTTCGTGATGGAGTTGCAAACCGTTGACAGGACTGAAACCAACTTGGACGATGTTGCTGTGGTACTCTAAGACAGCCCTGCTCATGCTCGCTGTAAAGACCAGGCTGGAACGAGATGGGTAACAGTAGCTACAGTGGACCAAATACTGAAAGAAAAATCGGAAGTTCAAGCATTCTCATGTGAGTCGGCCACTGTGTGTGACTTCAGTGTGTGGCATTTCTAACAATGAGTTTGAATTAAGACTGCCTTTAAAACATTGAGATGAAAATCCCTGTCAGAGAACAATTACCACTCATTTGCTGATTATGAACAATCTCCTCTCAAAGAAAAGTCAGACATTTCTACTTCTCATGTCTGTGGCTTAATATCTTTTATCTCATTCGATGTTTCTATAAAGGATTCCCATGTTTTGACCATAGTCATTCTGGGAAATCTGATCTGCGGGTCACTTCTGCTCTACCCTTGTTTTGAGGGTTAGGAGAGGTGGGGAAGAGGGGTCCAGAAACGACTTGTTCAACCCGGTATATGCCTTACTGTGAGTCGCTTGGCCTCACTCTGTCATTTAATGAAGTGAACCTGGGGGGAGGAGGAGTTGTATGTATGGACAGTCGGAAACATAAGTACAGTCAAGGGCAAGGGTTCCTCATTTTGCTATCACAAGGGCTTCTTAAAAATCAGTTGTCTCCCCTCAGGGACCTCACACTTCCACAATTTTATTTACCAAAAACCATCCATCAAATAGCACTTGCTTTGTTTTGCCTATTCATTAAGATAAGCTAGAGATAACTGCCAATCAGAGTTTCTGATTGACATATGATAACCAGGATTACTGATTTGATATAATGCCATAAAAATTAAGCAAAGCAAAAATGAAAGAAAACCTGGTGTGCATATTTATGTTTATTTTAGTTAGATGTATGTTTTCAATTAGGCTTTTAAAGAACTAAATATAACTCACAGATGCCTGTGACTATCTTGACTCAATTTTTGAGAAACACTCAAATTTCACAGTGCAGGATGAGAAAAACTTCCTGGGATCTAATAGGGTTGAGGATAACTGGAGAGGCATATAGTACCTTTGGGGAGTCTTCTAGGCAATTTTAGGATGAATGGCAGGGACATGCTTATTCCTGAGGTATATTCTAATTAAGAAGTTACACCCAAAGAGCTGAAACAATCAGTAAGAGTAGCTTTTCAAGAGAGAAAGACTTTCTTTCAAACCAATTTCATTTAAGTTTCTAGCCTTGACACCACAGAAAGAATATTAGGTTAAACTGATTTTGTCCAAAATTAGTGAACTGGGCTGGTAAACTCAGTCTGTGACAATTTTTATGAACTACACCCTTAAGCCCTCCGTGTGACACCTTTCAGATGAGTCCTCATTTATCAATCTTTTCTGATGACGTTACTACTGTAATGAAAGGTAGGGGCATGAAAGAAATAAGCAGTGGGACATGGGGGCCATATCAGCCACTCCATGCATCTGTTTTAGTCAGCTTTTTTGCTGCTGTGACAAAAAAGACCCAACAGGAACAATTTTAAGGAGGAAAAGTTTATTCAGGGGCTCAAGGTTTCAGAGGTCTAACAGCTGGCTCCATTCCTCAGGGCTTAAGGGGAGGCAGAACATAATGGTAGAAGCACGTGGCAGAGGGAAGCAACTCGTATGATGATCAGAGAGCAGAGAGAATTTCACTTGCCAGATACAAAATATATACCCCCAAAGGCACACCCCCATTGCCCTACCTCCTCCAGCCACACACAACCCTCCTTTGGTTACCACTCAGTTAATTCTCATCATGGAATTAATTCACCAATTGGGTTAAGGCTTTCACAACCCAATCATTTGTCTTCTAACCCTTCTTGCATTGTCTCACACATGAGCTTTTGGGGAATACCTCACATCCAAACCATAACAGTACCTGTTGTGAATTCCTATCTGCATTTGTCAAAAGAAGAGAGTTGATTTAAAAAAAAAAATGAGTTCAGCCTCCACAGAGGAGATGTCTGTTAAGGTATTTGCATCTTCTGAGTGGTTTTGAGAGCACTCATCTACAAGTGCATATCTAAAAATCTCATATCATCTTTAAAGTGATGAGGACAGCAGGATAGAGAGTGGGCAAGTAACTTGGACTATGGTATTTTTTAGAGGAAAGTAGAACTCTAGATCAAGGAGATTACAATATGAGTGGCTGATTAAAAATACATATAACCGACAAATACACATAGAAGACTCTTTGCAAGTGACTGTGGCTCAACTGCCTATTTAAACCAAACATACATTTGATTGTTTTTAAATATTGATGCCTTTGCTGTTATTACAAAACACTGAGTAGGAGTTCACACAATGAGGGCGACATGTGAACGTGTCAAGCTAATGTCAAAACAACAGCCTTGAGCAGCACTGCCATCTGACAGGTTTCAGAGCAGAGTGACTGCTGACTGGACGACTCTGAGGCTGCATTAGGTCTCTCCTCCTAGGGACTTTGTTATTTTCTTGGGTGTCTGCAGCCTGGAGTTGTGTCAGACTTCACTGATTCTATCTCTGGGTAGAGAGGGGGGGCATGAACTTTGCCAACAGGAGGAACGAATGAATATGTATAGTGTTTTCCTTTGGATCAGGCTGAGCGCGACCTCTGCTGAGAGAGATTGTGTGACAGCATGCTTGACTTCAGTTATCAGAGGCCTGCCAAATAAAACATCTAGGTTCCACCTCTCGTGTGAGGACCATCAACCAGCCAGCGCTGAACTTCCCAAAGAAAGTTAGGAGGACCCCCTGATATGTGTACCCAATAGAACCCTCCATCATACCATTGTATTTTGTATTCAGAGTTCTATAGAGGAACACAACCAGAAAGGAAGGGTGTATGTAGAGGGAGGGAGGGAGGGAAGAAGGAGAGAGAGAGAGAGAGAGAGAGAGAGAGAGAGAGAGAGAGAGAGAGAGAGAATGAATGCATGTAGAAAGAGAGAAAAATATTTATTATGTGATTGCAAAGCTAGAAAGTCTAAATTCTGCAAGGTGAGCTGTCAGGCTGGAGACCCAGGGAAAAGAAGATGTTTCAGTGTTCGAATCCTAGGGTTGAATTCCTTCTAACTTGAAGGAGTATAATCTTTGTTCTATGAAGGCCTTTAACTGATTGAATGAGGCCCAGCCACTTTATGAAAGGCAATCTGCTGTACTGAAAGTCCACAGAGTTAAATGATAACCTCATTTAAAAAACAGACTAGAAGCATCCAGAATAATGTGTGAATATACCCACAATAATATCTGAGTACAGTGGCCCAGCCAGAACAACACATAAAACTTACCTCCATAGCTTTGTAACATTATCGAATCTATTAATGTTTTATGTATGTGAATGTTTGCATTTCTCTCTAGGTATGAGGACATTGGCCAAGTTTGTTATGTTTTTGATATCTTCCCAGAACTTAGCACAGAATGGACACTCATTGAGTATTTAGAAAAGTCATTATTTTTTTCATTAATTCAATGAATACTTACTTAATATTGATTATATTCCAGTTACTGTTTTAGTTGCCAAGAATAAGCAGTGACACAAGACAGGTAAAAATCTCTGCCCTCATGGGGCTTCCATTTGAGTAGGAAAATCATAAAGAATTTGGGTCACATTAAATGCTATGAAGAAAAATAAAGCAGTAAATGGAGCTGGTAAATAATAGAGGTTAAATTTAAAAAAAAAAAAATAGGTGAGCCTAGAAAGGCCTTTCTAAAAAATGATTATCTGAGCAGAGACTTAAGAATGTAAAGGAGCAAACCTAGATAATGAGGGTCCCAAGCAGAAAAAAAGGAGCAAATATAGAGACCTTTAGGTGGGTGTGAGCTTGGCAAGAGGAACAGCAGCTGAGAGTAGAGTGAGGTACGAGACTTAGTTTTAACAGGTATTTAACTGATCTTGTTTTTGTTTTAAAAATACCATTCTGGTGACGGCATTGAATGAACTTCTGGGATAAGAGATAAGGGAAGACAGAAGTATCCACTGAGGAAATGACTGTAGCAGTTGAGATGAGATATGATGGAGACTTGGTCTAGACTGGTATGAGAAGAAGTGACAGGAATTTGGATTTGGAACAGGTGGAGGTGATAGAACTTGCCAATTGATGTGGATGTGGAGTAGGTGTGAGGGAGACATCAGCAATAAGGCCTTAGCTTTGGGTTCGAAAGCTGGGGGACTGGTGTTGCTGTTTATTGAGGAGAGAGTCTTAGGGGGAGGAACAGGTTTGAGTAGGAAATGAGGATGTTTGGATGTGTTGAACTTGGAATGGGTGTTAGGTATATAAATGGAGGGGGCAAGAGGGCAGTTGAGCATACTGGTTCAGATCTCAGAGGAGAAGCCTGTTCTGGAGGAGCTGACTGACTGGGAGCATGCATGGGAGTTAGTCATCCTGGAAGCATACAGGGATATTGGAGGAAGCGAGCCAAGGACCAAGGTCTTGGGTGCACCATCATTCAGAGGAAGCCGATCTAGAAGAGAAACTGAAAAGAAGTGGCTGGAAAAATAGTAGGAGAATATGGTGGTTAGAGTCCCAGAGAAGAAAGTGTTCTAAGGAGCAAGGAGATCCCGTCTCTCTCTGTAGCTGGCTGAATGAATTTGGCTCCACAGCCCATGAAACACTTGAATAATCTGAAGAGTTTCATGTCCCTGAGCCTAATTGGAGAGAAAAGTCACATTTGACTGTTCAGAATGTTCCTTGAGAATAATGCTGGAGAAACAGGCCTGGGGACAGAAGGATAAAAGAGAATCCTTTCCCCCTTCTGGAATTAGCCACCTTGTGTTCATGAGAACAGAGAGAACATTTGTTTGTTTTAGCAGATATTGAGAGCCCATTATGTAGCAGGTACTATTTAACCCTCAAGATTATAATTTTATGAAAATTAAGCTTTGGGAGAAGTTTTACTTATTTTCCTTTTCATTCTGTTATTCCATCATAAGAAATCTACACAACTTATGGACCTGAAGGCAAGGTGTTAAGAACAAATCACACAAGTAAAATAAATCTGGAATTCAGAGTTTTAAATTAAGATTTGCAAAAACTCAAGAGCAGACTCACATCAGGTAAAATATGGGGATAATGGGTAATAGAACATTGTCAGGAGCTCACATGTATTGAAAATTTGCTCTACGCCAGGCACTTTCTAAATACTTAGCGAATATTGATTTATTTAATACATTGATTTATTTAATACCTGACAACATAGGCACTATTTAAAATAACCCAACAACAGAGGCATTATTATTATTATTCCAGATGAGGAAACTATGACATCAAAAGGACTAATAAATTTGTTTTAAAATAAATAGCTTGTAGGTGATTAAACTAGTGGTCTCACTAGATCTAATTGTCTTACTCCATGCCCATATGCCTTATCATTATGTCCCATTGCCTCTACAACAGGACCCCATGGGACAAGCTCCAAAAGAAGCAGCGTGAAATGGTATTAATTTGGAGGTCTACCTGAAGGTCAGGAGAATGGGGACGGCGGCAGTACAAGTGAAAGAAAAATCTATCAGTTTGTTTTCTTTTTAACCGGGTTCTAGCTATGTTGTTTAGGTGGTCCTTGAACTCCTGGGCTCAAGCAATCCTCCTCCCTCAGCCTCCCAAGATCTGGAACTACAGTTGTGTACCACTGCTTGACAACAGAGAAGACTGGAAAATCTTTTCAATGAATAGCAATCTCTGAGGGTGTAAGTGGTATGCAAGGTGTGTGTACATATGTGTCTTTGTGGATGCATGTGGATGTATGTTTGTGTGTATATATGTGTATGGGCATGTACACCTGAGCATGTGATATGGGGAAAAAGGAAAGTATACCCATACCTGTCAGAGTACTTTAGCAATGCTACTAGATGCTCTGCCTAATGTGTGCTCCAGTGCTTTGAAGAAAAGGGCAGAGATTCTTTAAGAAGATAGGGTGATAACAGCTGAATTTCCATGTCATATGCATAAGGGTTTCTCTAATATGGAGACAAAATACTGACAGCTTGATCCATCTTGCTTTTTTCCTGGTAATCACTAAGCATGGTCCACAAAAAAATGTCTGTGTAGATACATTTTGAGAAGTAACAGAAGTTCTATATAGAGGACAAACAGGGAACATGCTCTCATTCAGGGCTTGGCAGCACCCCTCCTACACTTGCCTACCCCATTGTTCCCCACTGTGGGAGGAGGTAGAGATGGTCTTTTTACCTACCCTTGGGGAAGCAAGGCCTGCTACCTCACTCCTGGTTCCAAGAGGTCTGCCTGACTTCTTTTCTTAGATACAGGAGAGAGAAAATCAAGCCTCAGAGGGAGAGTTGCAGCCAAACAAGGTTTTATTGTCATATTAAAGATCAAAATCATGACTGTCTCATATTAATATATGAAAGAAAAAAACACTCAGTTATTTATTTTTTTTAAAACAGGGAAAAGAGCTAGATTGCTAACTAAATAAGTGTTACCAGAATTCAAATAGGTGATAATTGCAAAAGAAAGTCTAAATGGGCTTTTATTTTGCATTGAAGAGTGAAAAAGTCATTGATGTTTCAGAATCATGAAGAGTCTAACCCTTTGTCTTCCAATGTGCAGAAGAATCTTTTGGAATTTTTTTTTTTTTTTTGGTATATGTAATGCTAGGGATCATGCATGCTAGGCAAGTGCTCTATCACTGAACTATATCTTTGACTTAATCTATGGAATTCTAAAAAATCTAATTCAGCATAACATTCATCATTCACTTATGGGTGAACTGGCTAGCTTGTATAACTTTCCTCACATTAATCTTCATAGACAGTCTGCACTTGTACCCCTGGTAATACTCATACAAAAAAGTAATAATTGAATCACTTAAAGCATCTATCTGTTGATATGATGAGCAGGACCTGGTTGGTGGTTGCCTTCCTCTTTGGTGTCCCAACCAGAAATCTTGCAGCAGGTATCTGATCCAGAGTAGTCATCTTCAATGCAATTCAACTGCTTTTTATTAGATTTCATCTGAATAGATATATAACACTGTCCTAACCCTTGAACAGATGCAGAATCCCAGAAGGTAGAAATGAGAACTATAATGTAGGTGCATTCTTAATGCATTAAAAATTATGTACAGTGGTAACATAAGAGAATGCTAATAGCATTCATATAATTACTAAAATCCTGTAATCTTAGATTCTAACATGGTAGTAAAGATGAGATATGAGGTATGTTTGTCCTATATATAATATTTATTAAAGTCATACTTTATCTGAAATCTGGACCACAATAGTTTCTCTAACCTTATATTAACTAGCATTTTTGAATAAAGCTCTGTTCTTAGTGGCTTATATAGAGCATGCCATTGAATCCTGGTACTTTTTGAGGTATATTATCTCTATTTGAAATTGAAGAACATACTTAGATTTGATCACTTTTCCAAGTAACGATGAGTCTGCAGTTACATACTGACCTACTTTGAAGAAACTCCATATTACTGTGTTCCTTGTCCACATATTAGGAATGAATGCATCAAGATCCCCTGGTCCTCAATGTATAACATGTCTCAATAAATCTGATCAGAGTTGAGACCTCAAACTATTTTTTCTCAAGTTTTATCATGTCACAAAAAATAATTAAATTGTTTTGGGCCAAAATTTTTGATTCAAGTATTAGTACCAGAGGTGATTTCATGCTTGAAATGGCAGAGTCAAAAGCATGAGCTGGAGCCAAGACATAGGCTTTGTCATTGGTTTTCCACAGCTCATCCTTACAGAATGTAGGAATTCTGGAAGAAGCAGGGCATATTGCCAACAGAACAGCAGCTAACTAATAACACAAGGGAAGTTCCATGACCTCCTTCAATTAATAAAACCAAGATATTCTAATATATTTTAAACAAACTGAAAGTCTTTTTAAAACCAATTCAGAACATGAAGACATTAAAAAATAGACAATTATAAAATATTGTAGCCTGAGATTTTGACTGACTGAATACTACCATTTGTAAGATAGTGATTTAATTGTGTCCAGTACCATACAAAGTTGTATTGAGAGGCTTCTTGTTAGCTCAAGAAGAAATCATAAAGCAAGGTAGTTGCTCAACTTTCTCAACAAGTTCTCTGATTTGATCAGTATGCATTGTACACATTTATTGAAACATCACACTCTACCCCATAAATGTGTACAATTAAAGTAATAGTGATTAATTTGATCATGAGTGAATAATTAGAGAGTGATACACTTTGAATTTTTATTTATAAAAACAACTAAAAAAGAAAGGTACTTTGATCTGGCTGAACATCAATAGACTGGAATTTGGGTTTTAACTTGGCCACTAAGTTGTGTTTGCCAGATTGTCTTTGTTTCTTCCTCCAATGGATGTGAGGGCACTTTAATTGTATGCCATTTGTTACCATTATCTACTCAGCTTAGGTCTTTTGCTGCCTCTTGTTGGTCTTCCCCTGAGAGAAGGAGCATCCTCGGACCAAAGCTAGTTGTAAAAGGGAAGTCATGACATCTGTTCACCTACAGCATTGCTGGATGTTTTCACTGAGAGTGGATGTGAAGCTTTTTAATTTACTAAATAAAGGTGTACTTGATGTGGGGTTAGGCATGTTGCCTACTAATTTATATCTATATAGCATCTTCACAGATTTATATTTGATTCTTAAAACAACAACTCCTGAAATAGGAAAGGAGATAATATTAAACCTTTCACAGGTCAGGAAATCTAGGCACTGAGTGATTATGTGACTTATTGGCAATTACAGACTGAGTTACCACAAGAACTAGACCACAGCTCTTTGGGCTAACTGCCAGGCATCGTCCCTTCTAAACATGACATGTTATTATTTTGCTCTGAACCACAGAATAATGGAGAACAAAGAAATTGAAAGTTTGTAAAAATAATTTTTCAAATGCCCTGAAAAACGATACCCCCCTCCCCCAACTTTCTTTTCTCCACTTTGAGCAGATATTTTTGAGACTCAGATTTATCAGGGGTAACAGGATCACTCAGGAGGTAATTTCTCTTGGCATTTTATTTTATTTTATTTTGGTGGGCAATTGCATTTTTTTTAGCTCTGCAGTAGTAAAATATTACTATTAGAAGTGAAAGTTGCAAATGTGAAAACAGGCTCTCAAATAAAAATCGTATGGGGCACTTAGCATTCTGAAAAATATTTGAGTCATTATGTTGCAGTTCTAAAACTGAATCAATGCTATATTTAATAAGGCACAACAGGCCATGAATTATTGCACATTAATTCATACCCAGTGTGTTGCTAGGCACATGGCTAAAAGCTGAGTGCAGTCAATGCAACTAAACATGAATACACCATTCACACACCAGAGGGTCCCACTGTAATTATAAAATGCTATTATAAAGGGTTATTTAAAAATATTTAGATATGTTAAGTTTTATACCTACACAATTTGTGATATATAGTAGTCTCATGAATTTATCAGCTCACTTCCTTTTTCTCAGTCCCACAACTCCAAGATTTACATGCTAGATACTAGATCACCATTTTTCTCATCAGTAGACTCCCTAAGGCTAGAGATATTATTCTGTGTTTTTTAGCTTTAATTTAGGGGAAATCAGAACTTTCTCCAATGCAGGAAGTATCATGCCAAGCTGTGTACAGCAACATTTTAAAAATGAGGGAAAGAAAAGGGCTATAAATTCTGATGTAGTTGTACTGGAGGCAAAATTACAGACAGGTTGGAAGGTGTGGCTGAGTTCTCCTTTCCTCCCCAGGTGGATGCTACTGGGTGCAGAGCAGTAGAAAGGCAGAAGGAAGCTCTGAGGCTGGTTCCAAATATTGCCAAGGAGGACAGGGAGAACAACTTAAAGGAAAGGTTGCTCTGGTCTGCTTTTATTTTGAACTTCAAAACTATGGTCTGTGATAGAAGATCAAATTTATTATTGGTAACCATGCATGAGGAACTTTCAGGAATATCCAACTCATTCTGAAAATATATGTACAGTGCTTCCTTTGAACTACCTTAGCATCATTTCCAGCAACCTGGAGTGTAATGGAGGCTGGGCGAATCTTAGAATGGTGAGCCCTGATGGCCCTTCCACCAAGGTACTCTTATTCTCATTCCTAAACATGATGCAAACTAAACATATTGTTGTAATGTGTGTCATCAAACTTCACTTTTACATAACACTAAAAAGTCATAGAACTTGTGAAACAATGGTTGACTGGTTTTTAGGAATGTTTACCTTCCCTCTGATACCCCAAATCTAGGGCATCAATGCATAAGCATATGACTTACAAGTCCTTTTATGTATTAGTTATTGGTCAATAAAATATTGCTGAGGGCCATTACCAAGTAGGAATGACGCATCGAAATTTCCTTGCCAAGCGTACCCCATGCTGCTTAGAGGACATTTGATGGAACATTGCATGCATGCTTTAATGAGGTGACCTTGCTCAAGGACCTAGGCAGATCCGGGTTTAGAGCTGATCAGGTTTGAGGAAGTAACCGGCTCCTTGAGTTTAAGGCGTTGCCAGTTTAAGATAATGGGTTTTAGGGAAGTTGGAAGTTGAAGATTATTGCTGGGATTAGGGTGTTCCTGCTGCTTGTTCCCGTTGAGTTCTCGTGAGATTAAAAGGGGATTTGGAGAGAGCCTCGTGGAGTAGGTGGTTGGTGCGGGAGACAGGAGAACGCGTTTGCCCCTGGACCTGTGTGGAGGTGGTGTGAGAGCTGGAATAAAGAATTGCTGTTTGAACCTACAAAGCTGTGAGTGCCTCGTGATTCTGGTGCCAAGCCGAGACATTGGCCTTGGCAAAATATGAACATCAGTAAAATGGGTAAGAGGAGAAAAATGTACAGTTTAACTCTCATCATCTGTCAAAAGATTTTCCTCCTAAAATTTTAGAAACTTTAGAAACAATACACATTTTTTTCTGAAAATTTATTCTGTTCTTGCCCTACTATACTTGAGATTTTATTATCTATATCAGTGAAGCACATCATGAACGTTACAAGGCATGATATCAACATAATAGCTAGACTTAAATACTATGAAAATCCAAACAAGAAAGGATTTTGCTAAAATTAATGAACTGAGTTAATTTACATTTCTATTTCTAAGACTAATTGTAAGAGCTTCCACCTTGATTAGAGTCCTTAGTAAATAAAAATACACTCAAATTTTATAAGTGTTTGAATGGCTCAACTATTATGAGGATTAGATTTGACCAAGGTGCTTGTTGATTCAGTCTAAGGATGGAAAAATGAACTTCATTAAATAATATGTTTAAAATGTCACTAATGATTTAATTGTAATAATACTGTACTGAAATTTCAGCTGTATTAAAATATGTTTGAGCTAGTTAAGATCCCTTGATAGGAATGCAACCACCATATGACCCAACTATATCACTTCTCAGTAGTTATCCTAAAGAATTAGAGTCATTATAGCGATACATGCATATCTATGTTTATAGCAGCACAATTCACAATAGCCAAACTATGGGACCAGCATAAGTATCCATCGGTAGATGAATGGATAAAGAAAATATGGTAAATATATACAATGGAATTTTATTCAACTCTAGAGAAGAATGACATTGTTTCATTTTCAGGAAAATGAACAGAACTTGAAAACATTATGTTAAGTGAAATAAGCCAAACTCAGAAAGTTAAGGGTCTTAGTTTTCTCACATAAATGGAGGCTAGAGAGGAAAATGGAAAAGTTGGGGGGCATCTCATGAAAATTGAAGAGATCTGTAAAGTGAAGGAAAGGGATCAGGAAAAGGGAGGAGTGGAGGGAAAGGGGAAATACTGGGGAATATATTATATTGTTATATTGTGTGCATGCATGAATATATAACAACGAATCCCACCATTATGTACAACCATAATGAACTAATAAAAATATGAAAAAGAAAAATTTTAAAAAATCCCTCCCTCTATAATCTACCAATAAAAAAACACTGTGCTTATGTTGCTACTTTTGTCCTCAATCTAACATAGAGTCTCTCAAACTTCCATGGATTATCAGAATCACCTGGAGGGATTATCAAAGAACAGATTGCTGGGTCTCATTCCCCAGAATTTCTGGTTCAGTAGGTCTAAGTGGGGCTCAGTAATTTGGAAACTAACAAGCTTCTGGGTAATATTGATGCTTTGGGGCTGGGACCACATTTTGAGAGGTACTGATGGTTTCTTTTTCTTTTCCTAACTTATGATTGCTTCCTTTAATACTATTACTGCGCAAGCTGGTATTTGCTGAGCCTGGCAGAGATAAATTTGAGTCTGTGATTTATTTGCTGGATGACGACTAAGGCAAGTTAATAGGTCTAGATCAAAAGAACAATGTTCTACATAGGATCCCTTCCAAGTTTCTGCCCTTGTGGGCATTAATAGTTCAAAGGCTTTCAATCACAATGCATACGTGGGAAGTTCCTGATTTATGAATGACTTGTTTTTTCAAAGTTTGTTGTTTCTTTTTCAACATCCCACAGATTGCAGAACTAACCAGTGGGGGAAAAAAATTCGATTAAATCCGTTTGTAGTTGAACCACAATATCAATTGAATTTTTCCACTACTTGCAAGGAAATGTGTGTCCCAAGTTAATACCAATTAAAATTTATAAAGCAACTTACAATTTCCAAAGTGCTCTTGTAGTTGCAACCTCATTTAATGCTCCACAATAATCCTGTATGAAAGGTTTTCATTATAATAACTTGAAAGATATGTTCTGCCTAAGGTCATGAAGGCTGTTTTACTCTGGACCATGTGCTCTTTCCACTTGCCATACTACTTCTAAAGACCACTTAAGATGTTGAGAAGCTGGGGATATGATTGTGCCTGGAAACCCCAACCTCGAAACCTAAGTAATTTTTGACCTACTTTCCCTGAATTTTCTGGGCTTAACACGTATTGATCTTGGACCTAGAGTTTTGACTTGTTCCTTTTATACCTTAATCCTAGATGCACTTCTACTTTAGTTGTCCTTGTTGGATTTGACCTTTGACTTACTGATAATATAACTTTCATTTCTGCCCAGCAATTCAGGTCCCTCTGTAACAGAAGAAGCATTTAGGAGAAGGTGGATATGTCAGTCCATGAGCTTCTTTGTCTTTTGGTTTCTGAGTCAGACCATCCCTTGCATAATTTCATTCCTGAGGTTCAGACTCAACTTACAGTGATAGAGAGGACTGAATAAGATCTCTTCTTGAAAAGCATGTTGTCTCATACTTAATACCAACAGGGGCTTCTGCAGCTTTGATTTGGAAACCAGACTGTGATGCTGGTGGACTAGCTAGAATCTGGAGTGACTGATCAATTTAGGGGAACCCAGATCACCATGATTATGGCCATAAGCGAGGTTCCCCACTCCTCATGCAGAGCACTGATGCCTCAGCATACGTTTTTACAAATCTTTTTAGAGATCAGTTATCACTCAACAAAATATTTATTTATATTTATTTATTTATAGCAGCAATATCAGGATGCTAGTCTGAGCAGGCATATTCCTGGCCTTAAGGAGACTCCAGGTTCACAGTCCTCTAGGCTATATTTTTCCATTCACTCTTTGAGTCACATAAAGATGACTTAATCTTTAGTTGTCTAAAGTGCCAATTTTACAAATGCAATGGTAAGGGACAAGTGAGGCATCCAGCAGTCTCAATTAGCACAAATATAGGTACATACCATTAAGACGAAGAAGAATATATGGCCCGTCTATCTGCCTGAAGAAATGCCAGTGATGACAGCCGAGCAGTCTCACCAGAAACAAGGGGGCTGGGGTCGCCTTCAGGCCCATGGAGAGTTAATATTAGCCCTCTTCAAACATGAAAAATAATAATTAAACACTGCTTGTCAATTAATGCCAACTTAAAGAAAGGCCCTACACTCAGATTAAGCGAGGAGCATGGGTTTTCTTGAAAACAGCAAGAAAGGAGGAAGGAAAAGGGTATAAAATAATGGAAGAGATAAGGTGAAAAGGGAGAATAATTAAACACACATGTACTTTCACAGAGTTGGGGCACTCATATTTCTAATTAGAATTTCAATGCAGGAGCCCAATTTAACCTTAGGGAGTCTTTATATTCATGTCACTGTTGTACACAGCAATCAATCCAACTCTGGCATCTTACTTGCAAGTCGAATTTTCATATTACATTAGTGGAGCCCCAGTCTCTTTGTATCTTTAATGGATATTTTCTTTTTAGAGTTTTAGTATGTGTTTTGTCTTCTAGAAAATTCTATGCTGAGAGGAACAATAGCCATTTAGATACTGGAATTCAAAAGAGTCAGGGGCTTCCTGACATTAACCCATTTCTTTCTTGACAAATGCAGTCCTGGTACTTTTGGAATCATTGTCTGTCATGTCTGCTTCACTGAATTTAGAGGAGTAATCAATGTATGTCCAACAAAACAGCCTGGTGCACTAGGAAGCAGATGGTAAACAAAAGAATCCAGAACACGGCACCTCATAGGTCAGCTCCCACATCTCTGAAATGGAATTTGGACTTTGTTCTTCTTTCACTGTCCTCAGAAAATTCATGTTGAACTCACAATTTCTATTTCTGAAGCATATTATAGAACCATACGTAAAAGGCCAGTAATTCTAGTCATTTTCTTTACCAAACAGGAAAATGAGACCAGAAAAGCTAAATATTTTGCCCCAAATCAGATGTTCAATAGGAAATTATTTTGATTCATATTATATAATGTAGAAATCAATTCTTCTCAAGTGGAAATTTTTGACCTATGCACTCTTACTTTTGAGTAAGTCCTAATATAATAACCTTATATCACTTCTGAATCTGAAAAATGCCCTAAGATTACAGTAGAACACTTATGAGTGAGCACCATAATGCCATCTATCCTGGAGAACATTTAGACTGTGGATCTCCTTGGGTCATCCTCACTTATCTCCTAAGGAAGAGCAGCCTCCCAAGGAAGTGGCCTGACTTGGAGGTCAAGGATAGCTGGGCAGGTGAAGGCGGGCACCCCACCCTGGAGGTCAGCAGCACCTTAGCCTTGTGTATGTCAGCGTTATCTGAAGAAATAGAACCAACAGGAGGATGAATATAAGAATACACATACATGAAAGGAGATTTCTAATGAGAATTGACTCACATGATTATAGGGGCTTGAGAAGTTCTGCAGTATGCTATCTACAAATCTAAAAGCTGGAGAATCAAAAAGCTGGTGGTTGTATTCAGTCTGAGGCCAAAGGCCTGAGAACTGCAAGATGGGGTCAGGGTTGGGGTAGAGGTGGTGTGCTGGTATAAGTAAGACTGAAAGTCCCCAGACCAGAAGCTCTGATGTCTAAGAGCAGGAGAAGAAATGGATGTCCCATCTCAAAGAGGGAGGGAGGGAAGCGGGGGTAGGGGGGGATTTTCCCTTCTTCCATCTTTACATTCTATCTAGGTCTTCAAGGAATTGGAGGGTGCTGATCTACATTGGTAAGGGCATAGTTTCCTTACTAGGTCTACTGATTCAAATGCTGATCTCTTCTGGGAACATCCTCAAAGACACATCTAGAAATGTTTGGCCAGCTCTCTGGACATCCCTTAGCCCTGTCAAGTTGACACAAAAGATTAACTATCGTACCTTTATTTTAGGGGAGTTGAAGGTGTTCCTTCTAATGCCCAGGCAGCAAATCACAAATCGCTTGCTGGAGGTGGTCTGTGGAAGCAGAGTTCCTTTTCTTAAGGGCATCCGAACTCTACATCTGATGTTTTAAAATGAGTTAGAAGTTGGCAAAGAAATCCAGAGGACCTAGCAATGATAACATTCAGAATATGTAGCTCCTAAAAAAAATGGAGACAAAAAAGTGTGGACAAAAATTAATAGGAGAATTTCAAGTTCAAATATTGTAAAGATTTCTCAAAGTCTTAGAACTGAAAAATTCCCTTTTGTTTTGGTGGTACTGGGGATCAAATTCAGGACCTCACACTTGGTAGGCAAGCCCATCTATGGATGAGCTGTATCCCCAGCTCTTGCTTTTTCTTTTTTAAATTTGGGACAGGATCTTGCTAACTTGCCCAGGCTGGCCTCAAACTTGCAATCTTCCTGTCTCAACCTCTCGAGCAACTGGGATTACAAGGGTGCACCACCACGCCTGGCAAAAGTTTATAATTTTTGACTGAAAAAAAAATTAATACATGAATGGAAGAAGAGCCTCATCAGTTAATTATGAATCAGTGGCCTGAAAATCAGGTAGGGAAATCCCATCTCAGAATAGAAAATCTTAGGGAAAGAAAATAAGAGGGAAAAATATAAGTAATTTTAGAGGACAGATATAGGTCATCCAAGATACAAATAGTGGGAATTCCATAAGGAGAAATAGGAATAAATAGCGGGAAACAATAATGAAACAAATAATAGAAGACAATTCCCCTGTATTAAAGAAAGATTTGAACCAGACATTGAAAGGACTTATTGAGTTTTGGGAATAATTTTGTGTGGGGTGGGGGTACAGGGGTAAAAAAACAACCTAGTCCTAACCAGAGGCTAATCTCCCTGGCTCAAAGGATAAGAGGAAAATGATAGAGACTCACAGAAAGAAGGAACAAACTGTTTTCAAAAAAGAATAGACTCAAACTGGCAAAATCAGATCTCTCTTTTACAACACTACAAGTAGGAGACAATCTATCTAAGTCATGGAGACAAAAAGAGGGCAACACATGAATTCCACGTCCAGCCAAGATATCCTTCATTTACATTTACTTGGGCAAAATAAAAAAAAATATTTGCATGTATACAAAAATTCAGAGAATGTGTTATCTTTACACCACATTTGGGAAAAATATTTAAGAAAACCTCTAACAAACAATAACTGAATGAGAAAAGAGTATGTGTGCATGTATGAATGGAGGATGATGACCTGAAGGTGATATAAATACTAAGTAAGGACTCTTGAAATAGAAGTAACATGACTAATGATGTGAAATTTAGGAGTTGGACTTGGCAGATGGAGTAAAAAAAGCAGGAATTGAAAGCCTTGTCATGAATAGTGACTGGATCAAGTCAGCATGGATCCGGTTTTACTTATCATTTTAAGATTTGGTTCCTCGTTGATTTTTTTAGTATTTAATTTTAATTTAAAATAACTTATTAAAATACCTTTTACTTTAATTATCATGTTTTTTTGACACTCCCTTAAATTTTGAACCCAAAGGCCTTTCCCAAGTCCTAGGTCTTGCTAGCAAAAATAAAGAAACAGAATAAAGTGAAGCCTAGTAGGAAGAATCCCTTAAGAGAGACAACAAGGGAGGTGGTATAGGACAAGATCTGAGCAGAGGTCACCTGGTCTGATTCTGGGCAAGCCATGATTAATAATGGCAGCAATCTAGCAGAGGTAGAGTGAGATCTGAATGACAGGTTGGGCAGAGGAGGCCACAGATATAGACAACGAATTAAACAATGTATTGTTTTTATAAATGAGAAAGTCAATTGTTAGTAATTCTAATAGCATTTACTCTTGAGGATGACATCATGAAAATTTCCTAGGAACAGAAATTGCTTAGAGCGTCACCAAAAGCAAACAGTTTTCACTTATCTTGGGCTATTGAGGCAGCTGTCTGAGATGAAAATGGCCTTTAAAAAGAACTTTCTAAGGAGTCCATGCCTCCTCAGATGTCTTAGAGCCAGAAAAACAACATAGGCTTTCAAAAAACATTGTTATCTCCCTCTCACATAGGTAGCCTTGCCTGTGGAAAATGGTGTGTTCTCCTTTCCTGCACATCCTTCATTACACACACGCACTTCTGAAGGAATAAAAATAGGAAACTGAGACCCTTTTTAAGGCCCTCTTCAGACCAGACTCCATTTAGGTCCTGCTCTTCCTGTACACACTTGGAGAAGTGTTGCCAAGGAAACCCGAAACAAAGCCGACTTCATGCACTCAACGCAGAAATGCACCCAGGATCTCAAATCTTTATACATTACTGAGGATTGACAATCTCCTTCCCTTTTCTAACTGGAGTTTTAAGAACAACCTTAAAATGCTTCACATTCTTTTTCTTTAAATCTGGGATACAGTCAATGGGGAGTTTTTCCCTCTTATCTTCTGGCTACTTTTCAAGTGTTTTGCCATTATTTCACAGTTTATGTATTCAAAAGTAAACATTACAATAATAGCAACTCTTCGTTTGAAAAAAATGAAATGCTTAACTAACAAATTAAGAAAATGTAGTTTTCATTCTGTATTGACTTCTCAGCATCACCTTTAAGAAATATTGCTATGGCTTATATGTTAATTTTAGAACTCCTGAGGCTAGAGTTTTTGTCATTGCTACTCCTGAGAATATATAACCACATAACCTGATAACACCTCGAAATCTATTGTGTATAAATTGGCTGGTGGCAGAAGCTAATTGTCAGAACTGAATGAGGGTCATTTTCAACATTGTAAATTGATATCTTTGATTTAATCCATTAAATCGTCTTTTGCCTCATGTTATTAGAACAAGAAAAATGTATTAAGCAAGAGAGTTCATAGGGTGAAATCAATCTCCTGATACTCAGCTAGAAGCATGGGTGATAGGCTAGATAAAAAAGTCAAACAGGATTTCATTTATAAGGGGATAGACTTTATAAGCAAAAGGTACCTAGTTGCAATGATTTGTTGAACACTATGGGGGGATGAAGGCATGTAAAGTAAGAGGATCCTTTGAGATTTGGAAAGGATGATCAGAGAAATAAGATGAGCTTCTGCGTGTGTGTGTGTGTGTGTGTGTGTGTGTGTGTGTGTGTTCCAAAAAAGAAGTTGGATCATCTTGTTCTTAAGGGCATCATTTTTCTGACTGTGTCTTGCCCCCAGGCATTGTTTTCGAGAAGTCACAAAACCTCCAGGGAAGAGATGCAGGTGATGTTGTGAGAAGCAGGGGGACTTGACACCAGCCACCTGAGTCAGAAGGAGGCAGCCCGGAGAGGTAGCACTTAGGAGGTGTGGCAGTGCTCATGTGATAATCATATCTGTGGAGAATCACAGATCCAGAGTAGTATCTCTTGCCTCACAATGCCCTAGGGTGTGATTATCTTATGATAACCATCTTAAAGATGTCTCTTTTTTTTGCTCAATTAACACATATTTCCATGAAAATTAGCTATCAAGATGAGTTATAAAATACAGATATTTAACATGACAGGTTAAAATAGTGCAGATGTCTCCATCCAATTATTGCAATTTGCACTCTGGACAAGGAAAACTACTTGGATGAGTGATTCAACTTGCTAACATTTATAGGTTTTGTAATTGTATATGATTACAAGATTTCCTCATATTGGGCAAACTCTGTGTTTTTACCGACAGAGCTGTCTTTTTGAAAGGCAGACCCAGGCAGGTTTATATGTGAGTGTCTTGTCTCCCATCAATTTGTTCTGTTTGGACCTGCCTTTTTACAAAACTTCCCCAGGGATCCCAATACATTTTTTTTAAATCCATTCTGTGGCATGCAATGAGAAGGAGCCAGGCCATTTGCTTTTTGAGCATTTGCTGGCAGAGAGTAAAACACACTTGTCATGAGCGCACATGGGCTGGGAATATTTCCTGAGAATAAGTGGGGCATCAAAAAGAGGGAAAGTTTGTGCATTGTAGAAGTTGGTATCGATCTGAATTCCTCCTGGTTCCTGGCCGAGTTCTGTAATATTTTGGGCTGTAATAGCTCTACAGACCATGTGTTCCTTATCAGAGAGCAAGTAAACTCATTCAGATAATCTCTAACTTTCTTTCTGGCTTTAGCATTCTGTGCTTCTGAGGTAAAAACACATACAACATCCTGGTAGACAAAGATGCTAAATAGCTAGGCACTTCCTAAGCTTTGTGTCTGGGGCTGTAGAGATAGTTGACAATGTATGAGGCATTTTTGATTTACAGCCGAGGGGCATTGCTCCTGGCTTCTAAGTGGTACAGGGAGGCTGCTAAACATCCTACAAAGTATAGAGTAATCCTCGCAACAAAGAATTACCCATCCCCAAGTGCTGAGTGTTTACACTGAGAATCCCAGGTCTAGGGCAAGTTCCTTAGCATCTCTAATCCTTAGTTTCCTCATCTGTAAAGTGGAGACAATAATACCAAACTAGTTGGGTTTCTATAAGGATCCATTGAAGGCAATGCATGTAAAGCAGTTGCCACTGCCTGGTGTGTAATAAAGACTCAGTGTCAGTAATTATCATTATTGCAATATTTAATAATACTAATAATATTTTAAAAAATATTTGCTACACACATGGAAAAATTTTCTTTAAAGTCAGTTTTTTCAATGACAAACAACTATGCTAACAATTTGAGAACCACTGCTCTAACATACACCTTGGGAATAATTCCTCCAAATGGGAACTGGGTCTCATCCTTTTAATCACTCCCAACACCTGGTTGAGTGCCTTGTATGTGGTAGGCACTTGGTAACATGATTGAATGGGATGAAAAGCTAATTCATAGCAGGACCCGATCATACATTTTTTACAATTGTTCCCACAGCTTGGTATTGACTGATGTTGATAGACACAACGGTATAATATACACAGGTTCTAGTCTTTCCCTGTCTGCCTGAAGCAGGTGTAAGGCAGCACGCCTGTGGGCTAAAGAGGCCACTTGTACTCACAAGTTGGGACCTGCCAGCACAGCTCAAGTGATCCTACACCTTAGTTAAGGCCAAACACAGAGAGATATTTCATTAGAAATAATTGAACACAAATGAAACAAACCCAGGAGTTCAACACCTGCAGCTGTGGTTGTCATCAAAGCATTCCTCTGTTATATTTATTGGAGGGATTTTGGAACTAATGGACACATGCTTTGGGGATGTTTACATGTACATTTGAGTCAATGGTGTGAATGTCATTTTCTGAGTCTCCTTTTCAGTATTCAAAATTGAGTCACCTTGAAAATATAAACGTCACTGAAGGAAGGTGGAACTAAGAAGAAAAGATATTCATTTAAACTTAAAGCTATCTTCTACTAGAGTTGTATAAATCTAGAAGAGGGATTCATATAATGAATCATAGTAAGACTTGTTAAAACTTAACAATATCGGGGTCAACCTGCTGGTGATAGGTTTTTAAATTATAAACATGAAAAATAAATGTGAAAGAGTCAGCATAAGGGCTGGGGTTGTGGCTCAGAGGTGGAGCGCTCACCTAGCACCAGCGAGGCTCTGGGTTCAATCCTTAGCACCACATAAAAATAAATAAATAAACTTAAGATATTGTATCTAACTACAACTAAAAAATAAACATTAAAAAAAAAGAGTGAGCATATTTAGGGGATAGTGTCTAAAAGCATGTTGTAGAAGTATTTACTACATAAAAATATATAATACATGTATAAATTATAAACACAATTATAAACTAGATACCTAAGAGTCCACCATTAAATTTAAGCAATGAAATATTACTAATATTTTTGAAGCTCCTTCTCCATCACTTGTTTTTTGGAAACCCCTGGCTGCTATCCGTCCTTCACCCAAATAGCAATTATCCTGAATTGCTTTGAAATAATTTTAATGCATATTTACTTATCCACAGTTTATTTATTTTAGGGTTTTTCTTGTCTTTGAACTTTATATAAATGGTATCATATGGCAAATTATTTATGCTAGTCACCTTTCCATTGTTGTAAGAAACACCTGACATAAACATTTTTTTCATATCTTTGTTTTATTTATTTTTATGTGGTGCTGAGGATCTAACCCAGTGCCTCACATGTGCGAGGCAAGCACTCTGCCACTGAGCCACAACCCCAGCCCTGACATAAACATCTTACAAGGAAGAAAGGTTTATTTGTGCCCATGGTTTAAGAGTCCATGTTTATGGGCCAAATATAAACTGCCTGTACTAAGAGTAGCAATAAAGTGGCTATTTTAAAGTGAAAGAGGAGGGACAAAAGAGAATAAGTAGAGATGAAAACAATAATGTTTCTATAGTAGATGCTTGATAAATTCTAGGTGAATGAAATATAAAGGATAAACAGAAAAGTAACTTTTAACATCACACAAATAGGAATTGATCAGCAGTAGTAAAGTGTGAGCAAAACTTTATAAGATGATGTAAGGGACATATTAAATGAAAGGTCTTTTTCTGATGGTGAAAAGGGAAAAAAAACGGAAAGAGAAAATATAAGTGTTATGGTTATTTCAGCATTAATTCTGGGGCTGTATGATGAATGCTTCAGAGATTAGGTAATGATACAATGGAAACAAATGCCTGGGAGGACTTGGTGGGATCTGGAGTGTGGTTAGTAGGAAGCCCAGGCAGGGACTCAATCTCAGCATCAGGAAGAAAGTGGAATAGCTGAAGGGACAGAGAGGGAGAGAAAATACAGGGTTACCAATGCCAGTCTGGAGGTGATATACACAATTCGATTTCTCTTGAAGAAAGGATTTTTATCAATTTCATCTTCCCTTTTTACAGGGTCTATTTTGGGAATATGGGAATATCCTATATATAAAAAAGTCAGAGTATTAAAATTTGGGAGATACTGTAACAGTAAAAAGAGATGCCAGAGACATTATTTCTGTAGATGACATCCTCCTCCTCCTCCTCCTTTGAAACTTAGGCCAGATACAATAATCTATATTCCTTATGTATAAACATAAGAGATGATTCTATGCATTCGTTTTTATAGGCTCAGAATTGAAACTTGAGACCCAGTTAAGTCTTGAATTCAGGAGGGTATCTCTGACTCCTCCACAGTGATAGAAAGTAATGAAAAACATAGCAACTTAAGGAAGAAAATTTATTTTTCTTCTAAAGCTAGGAGATTTCAGTGGGGGTGGGATCATTTCCAAAGGAAATAGGATGACAAAGAAACTCATGTCCATCAGGCATGAACTTGCTCACTTCTCACCCCGTTGTTTCCTGCCTACCTTCCAGTTGTTTATGCTCCTTACACAATGGGATTTCCTGAGGTGGCATTCTGGGGGTCTTTTCTCTTTTGCTCTTCCTCTTCCCTGGAGGTCTTATTTGTTCCTGTTTCTTTAACTATTACTCAAGTTGGATAATTCCAGATTGTTATCTCCAGACACATAGTTTTAAGTCTCTGTAGGATGTCTTCTAGACACTTTAAATTCATCCTGTCCAAAGACAAACTGCTCGATGTCACTCCATAAAGGTTTTTTATTTTATTTTTTTATCCAGCATTTTGTTTGTTGTAGTGACATCATAATATCCTAGACACAAAGCAGAGTCAACTGTAACCTTTAAAAATTCTCGCTGATGTGTATCATGGACTGATGAGACAATGTCTTCTTTTTTTCCATCTGTTGCTTTCCTACCTAAGTTTCTTGTTACTGCTGTGAGGTCCCTCAACATTAGGAACTCCATTTTGGTCTGGGACTTGGAATGAAAACTTATAAACTGGCATGTTTACTTTCTGCAATAGCCTTCTGCACATTTTGTCTACACCACCAGCAATCTATCCTTTGCCAGATTCATCTTCCTGAGGTGCACCTCTAATTTAACCTGGCTTCCTGGTAAAAACAAAAACAAAAACTGACTTCCTACTTTTTACGTAATTTAGAATAAATTCATCTTTGGTATCTTGTGCTTTCTATAATAGACTATCAATTTATCATTCTAGTTTTTTTCTTTTATTACTCCTTTGTTTATGCTCACCACTCCAGCCAATTATTCATTATTTATACACCTTTCCTTTTTTTTTTTTTTTAAAGATTTGCCTAAAGCCATACAGCTATTTTTTTTTAAAGAGAGAGAAAGAGAGAATTTTCTAATATTTATTTTTTAGTTCTCGGCGGACACAACATCTTTGTTGGTATGTGGTGCTGAGGATCGAACCCGGGCCACACGCATGCCAGGCGAGCGCGCTACTGCTTGAGCTACATCCCCAGCCCCTATACACCTTTCCTTTTAATCATGACTTTGCCCTACACAGAATAATAAACACTAACTCTTTTATAGGACTTTTATGTTTCAGACAATAATCTAAGCATGTTATGTATATTAATCCATTTATTACAACAATCCTAAGAGGTATGTATTATTTTCAGTGCCTTTTTATGACAAAGAAGTCAGGGTGAAGAGAGTATAACTAAGTTGCCCTGAATCACACAGCTAATTGATAGAAGAGTCAGAATTGGAATCTAGGCAGAGTCCATGCTTTTCGTCATCATGGTCTTCTGCTTCTTGTCAGATTTCTAACCATGCTCCAGTGCCCATCAATATCCTCTGTATCCATCAGGGCACCTATTTTGGTCTTCACAAATAGTGGTGATTTTCCCTCCTTTGAACAGCATAGTAATTTGTTTTTCTACATTTCTCCTCCTATATATATATATATATATATATATGCCATGCATGGTAATTTAGTTTATCTCTATTATCATTCCTTAACTAAATAAATAAGGCTCAATTCTTACACTGAATGGGGTCACGATCCTGCATCTTGTAATACCTAGAAAAGAGATATCCAATATTCGATTCATGTTTATTGGAAATCAGTTAACACAATTGGGCTCACAAAGGATTGATTTCTGCACCCAGAAATCAAGTCAGATAAACTAAAATGTTTATTGCAATTTTAAAAAATCAAAATTATTTGGGGTAGCGTATAGTCTGTTTAAGAAAGACAGCTTCTTAGTATTACTTTATATTTACTTCAACACCTTTTGATTTTTAATTCCATACCAGTGCTATTTAGTAGCTCAAAATGATGAATAACATAACAAGGGGACTTATTTTTTTAAAAAAACCTTGCTAAACTTCACACCTTTATATGCAATTCAAATAAAGCATTCTGGAAACCCTTCCAGCTCTCAGATAGATTAAGCCTTTGACTTGTTCTTCACTTCAAGATATTACATTCTTTGCTTATTATGCTTATCCACACTCTTGTTCCAACCCTCTATTCCCTTGAATCACACTTTTTAAAAAGAGGGACCCAGTGAAACACTTGTTTAAACACAAATATATAAAAATTCATTTTTATAACTTAGGTATCTGCACTAATATATTGAACTTATACAAATCCACTAAAAACCTGATACTGGCCCCCAAGTCTCCAGGTTCAATTTAAGCCCTCAGTCTGGGCCAATAATAATAAACAGCAGTGAACCAGAAATTAGAGTTTTTCATAATTGGATACCTAATTACTAAAGAATAAGTCTTTACTAAGTGGAATTTGACCCAATCAGATCTTTATCCTGTCTCTCCATGGTTTTCTTGCATTTCTCTTATTATCAAAATTAACATTCAGTTGAGGATTTTCTTCCTGGAACCATTTTCCCATGTAACCACAATATGAATGTCTATTTGTTGCACAAGCTATGATGGAAGTGGCAAATATTTGGGATGTTACTGGAATCAGTGAGGTCATTTTCTTAGTCCCATGCTATGTGAAGTGCCTTAGATGCACAGTGAGCAGTGGTAGCAGTCACTAATGGAGAATGCATTCATGCTAATAAGATTGCTACTAACATGAGTCGAAGTTGAGATTTCTGCATATAAATAAGGTGAGCAGCAATCAGGCAGCATCTACTTGAAATCAATTGCTAGAGGCGGTGGATACCTAGTGGAATTATATTCTTTTGTGAATGGATTTTAATTTCTCATACTTTTTTTAAAAACACCTTTTGCACAGCAAAGTATATATATGTGATACTATGGTTATAGTGTGCCAAACAATATTCATTACAGAAGGTGAGCCCCCTTCCTAGGAGTCATGTTATGGACTCACAGCTTTAAAATTTAATATTATCCCAATTTTAACTCACAATTTTTTTGGCAGAAATCGCACCTTATCTTTTGTAGTAGGGAAGTCGGGGCAGGTAGCGGGAAAAGAACTTAAAGGCCATGACCTCTATAGAATTTATAGAATTGAGGGGCAGTTTAAGGCCAGAACAGTTATTTATTGAATAATTCACCTGTCTTTTTCAGTGGTGCCTGTAGATTCCAGTGCAATACCCAGGTAATTCTGAAGGGGTAAAGGAATCTTCCTGGTCAATTAAGTCAGCAGAATCAAATTAGGTCACAGTAAATATGGATGTCATACTTAAAAATGCCATCTGATTCCATCAGACTATTTGAATACTTTAACACCCTACAATCAAGTTTTATCTTAATTCTACATCAGGCACTTAGCAGTATTTGTTTTGCTACTAATTTAGTATTATTAGTTAACTTTATATAGGAGTATGTTCATATATATAAAATAATAATACTAGTCTCAAATCTTGTCTTTCCTAAAGAGGTATTGTTTGAGTAAATGAGATAGTGTAAGCATACCTTGAATATAAAAAAAGGTATGTGAATCCAAAATATCATTTAAAATTTTAAATCATAAATACCAATGTTTCCTAGAGACAACGATTCTATTTCATTCAAGTAACATTTAACACATATTTATTGAGTTCTGACTACATGCTAGATAGTGTGTTAAGCAGGTACTGTGCTGCTGAGCAAGGAAGACATAGTTTCTGCCTTCAGGAATTTTGCTGCATCAAAAGCGGCAGACATTTACAAGGGCACAGAGGTAATGAATGAGAAAATTTTTTTAGCAATTTCTCCATTAGTCTCTGAATCCCTTGAAGTGAAAGGGGTTTTAATCATCATGGTAACAAATATAAGATTTAGTACATGGCAGGCTTTCAGTCAGTATTTCTCAAATGGGAAAAATTAATCAATGCCAGTTAACTACCCAAAGTGCATATTTAGACTTAGTCATCATATTCTAGGAAGTGAAGATCATACCTTTGCGAGTCCTGGCACTTTTTGTCAAAAAAAAAAGAAATTCAGTTATGCTTAATCAGTGTTCATCCACTGCTAGATACTATACCAATAGCTCTACATGTGCAGTCATAACTTTAAGAGGTATGTATTATGTTTTTATTGATAATAAGGTTTTGCGAAGTCCAGTAACTTATCTAAGATTCCACACTGAATAAATGGAATATCTAGGGCTTAAATCCAGAGTTGTCCAATCCCAAACCTCATTTTCTGAACTGCTACACAGAATAGTGGCTCAGGTTCTTTTTCACAAAGGCCAATAACTTGGAAGAAACACTTTATTAAGTTTTTCAGAATTTTACTTTTATAATAAAAAAATCCCTAAGGAATAATGTTAAAAGTATTTTAGTCAGTGGTACAGAATAGTATTGGTGTTGACAGAGACTCTCAACCCATCTGGTCAGACAGGATAGGCTACGGTCTCATTCCCACAGCGCTGGGCAGGAGTGTAAATTTAACTGGGGAGCAGAGGAGTGTGGTGGGGGTGGTGAGCCCAGGAACATTTGCTGAGGAGCAGGACTCGTGTGGGTGTTCAGCTTTGTGGTGACGTGAGATCTTTGTAAGCGCAACCAAAACAATTGCTTTTTTTCTTTTTCTTTTTTCTTTTCTTTTCTTTTTTTTTTTTTTTTTTTTTGGAGGGGTCCCTGGGATTGAACTCTGAGGACCAATGAGCCACATCCCCAGCCCTATTTTGTTTGTATTTTATTTAGAGACAGGGTCTCACTGAGTTGCTTTGTACCTGGCTTTTGCTGAGGCTGGCTTTGAACTTGCAATCCTCCTGCCTTAGCCTCCAGGGCTGCTGGGATTATAGCTGTGCACCACCAAGCCAAGATCAATTGCTTTTTTTTTTTTTTTTTAACCTCCTCCCAGCCCTGGCTTCCTCCTTGTTATCATGTCTCTGCAAATGATGGCTCCCTCTGCAGTGTAGTAGGGCTGTGGAGGTGCTTCTGGGACCTAGAATTTCATGGGAATGGTAGATGGGACCACGCTGATTACAGTGATGAATAATTCTTTCCTCACATACTTGCATGTTTAGCTTCATTAGTAGAAGCTCAACAAGAGGTTCTAGGACTATGTGTGCAACATATGGTCACACCCAAACACTCTTCCTGGAACAGAAACTTAAGGCATCAAATAGCCAAATTAGCGGCATTCTCCACCTTCTCTCATAACAGGTTGCCCTCAAATGAGGTTAATATTGCATAATGGAAAAAATGCTTCAAAGGCAGGGACTTTGGTTTCTAGGACTTACCTGTAACTGGTCAATAACCTTAGATTAGTTACTGTTCTTCTATGGGACTCACTTATTTATTTATTTATTTATACCTATAATGTGTTGAACTTATGATTCTTAAAATCCTTCATGCCTATTAAAAGGATAAGCAATATGAGGGAACAAACTGGACTTAAAGCAATTTCAGTTGTCTTTGACTCTTTGCTAGCTATGTAAATATGGGCAGTTGCTGAGGGCCATTGCCAAGTAGGAAAGACACATCGAAATCCTTGCCAGTGTACCCCATGTCAAATGGACTTGCCTTGGAAATTTGCTGTGACCTTGCATGTGTGTTTGAGAAAGGTGACCCTGCTCAATGACCAGGGTGGATCCAGGATTAGGGTGTATCCTGCAGGTTTAAGGAAGTATCCCGGTCCTTGGGTTTAGGGCGTTCCTGGTTTAAGACAATAGGAGTTTTAGGGAAGTTGGAGGTTGAAGATTATTGCTGCTGGGAGTAGGGCGTGCCTGCTGCCTGAGTTCCCGCTGAGTTCTTGTGGAGAGAAAGTATTTAGTAGGTAAATTGTGCGGGCAGATTTTGGATTGCCCCAGAACCTGTTTGTGTAGAGGCCGGTGTGAGTTCGGGAATAGAGGATTGCTGTTTGAATCTACAAGCTGTGAGTGCCTCCTGATCTTGTGCCCAGCCAAGACTTTGGCAGGCAGTCTCTGTATAAACACATCCACAGGAGTAATATTGGAATATGAATCCTATCTTCCTACCTTATGGGGTTGTTGTAATAATTAAATTGAAATAACATTTATGAAAGTATTTTGTAAATTGTGAGGTGCTTTTCAAAATTTAGATACTATTAAGTTTTTACATTTATCATTTGCCTTCCTTGTGCAATCCTGAGCACTGAGAATAAAAGATTTTATTTTATTCTTCTAACAATTCATTCAAATTGTTTTTGTGATTGCAATGTGATGTTAGATAGTATTTGAGAAGCTAAGGTTCAATGGTTATCACTTTTTCATAGTTCATTTTGAAAAAGTTCATAGTCATAATAAGATGGCAAGCAATCTCATTAGTAATTAGGGAAATACCACTTTTGTGCACCATAAGGTGGCATAAATTCATGCAAATTCTGATGAAAAGAGAGTTAAAGAACTTCTGAGAGTTTAACACTGCTATTCTATTTATCTGCTTTCATTTATAAAATGATTTTAATAAAACTTACCTTTTCTATGGAAAAATAAAGGAGCATTCTTTTTTAAAAAATAAGGTGTTATGCTTAAGGAAGAAGAGATTTAAAAAATTAGCTTGCCAAGTACAGTGGGGCACTGCTGTAATCCTCATGGCTCAGGAGGCTGAGGCAGGAGGATAGCAAGTTCAAAGCCAGCCTCTGCAACTCAATGAGACCCTGACTCTAAATAAAATATACAAAAGGTTGGGGGATGTGGCTCAGTGGTTAAGCGCCCCCTGGGTTTAATCCTTAGTAAGAAAAAAAAATTAGTTTGTACTGGATGACAGAATCAGTGAATTTGCAATGCAATTTGTCTTCTTTTTCATAAGACTTTATCCTGCTGTGAAGAACATCCAGAGGGCAGCCTTGCAGGTCAAGGAAGCAAGAATGGCAGGTCAACATTACAGCAACTGGTTATCAGACCCTTTTTGGATTTTGAGGGAGGCAAGGTGACATATTGGCAAAAACCATGAGAACAGGGCCTGAGTGCTTCTCCATGTACTGGGTGGTCTTTTTTCTAAGAGGTCTTTGAACCTGATTAGGCAGTGGCAGAGGCATGTCATGGAGCCGTGAGAGTGCTGGGGAACCACAGGGTGAAGGACGTTGTGCCATCTGGGTTTGAATCCTGCCTCCACCCACTTACTACAATGGGAACTTGTTGATTAACCTCTGTACCCCTCCTTCATCTCCTCACTTCTAAAGTGGATAAAGCAATAACTCCCTCACAGAGTTGTTACCAGTAGTAAATAAATGAATTGTGTGAAACAATTGATTCTCAACAAATTGAGGCCATTCTGACTGTACAGCCTGGAGCAAGTCATTTAACCTTGTTAGGTGTCAGTTACTTCCTCTGTGAAATGGAAGCAATATGGGTACTTAATGGTTATTTTGAGAACTAAGTGAGTTAATATATGTAAAGGATTAAAATTCCTGGTATGAAATAAATGCAAAAAAAAAAATGTTAGAGGAAGAAGGGAGAAACTCCAACAGACTGCATCAGGTAGAGTGGCATTTAGACAAAATGAGTTAAAGATAACTAGGATTTTGACAGACTAAAAACAAAGGAGAGTCCACCCATAGGAAAGGGCACCAGCCAAAGAACCTCATGGATATGTGTGGTGTATTTGGTGCTGCCTGGATTTTCACTGGGTGGGAAGGTACTATTTATAGATAGGTTCAGAAGAGATGAGGTTGGAAGCAGAGCTTGGGGCAGGTGCAGGGAGGATTTTAAGTGTCTTGTGTTAGCACATTTCCAACTACTTCCTGGTTAAGTAGTTTAATTTCCAGCCTCATGAGATGTTCAGCAACATTGTCTTTTCAATGAAATGACTTCTATTCTCTCCCCCTAAAGATAGCTCTTCCTTCCTAATTGTACCCTTGGCAGTTGTACATAGAATATTTAAATTATTTGTTTTCCATGCATTTTTTTCTCCCCCATTAGACTTGGGGACAAGAATGACTATAGAGTTATAACTGTATAAATAGCTCATAATGAGCACCTGTTCAATGCTATCTGATGGGTAACTGGTTCTCAAAGTAAGAGGAACCAGAAGACAAGGCAGGTACCTCTCAGTGCGACTGCTACGTTGCCTGAGGCCTAGGCCTGTTTTTCAGGATTTTAATGGGAGAACTTATGAACCAAGTCTCCAATACTTGATCAGTGAATACAAATGTTTACTTATTTTTTACTTTACTATTCCTTTAAGTACTATTTTCTTAATCTAGAAAAAACTAGTGCCTTATTTATTTATTAGAAGGAATGTTAGTTTCTTAAATACAAAAATATAAAGATGACATTAAAAACATGTCCTACAATATATTTAGATCTCCCTACTAACATTTAAGAAAAGCAAAAGTTGTAGATGTACATATTTAGAACATAGATACAAAATAAGAAATGATTCCCCACTCTACCTCCTTCAACCCCAAATGTTTATTCCCCAACTTAAATTGCTGTTAATATTTTGTGAATCCTTGATTTGCTTTAAATGATAATGTAAACCTTTGCAATTTGTGTTTCAATCATATGGATTCTGCCATTTTAAATAAAAAAAACCTTTTGACAAATAAAATGTGTTTAAAATGTATTTTAACTTATTAGGATGACAAGCAAAAACGTGTCCACGAATGTAAGTTATTTTAACTGCCTGTTGCCTGTGCACCATTTGGATTGCTAGATCAGTCTCAGGCAGCCATAAATATCTTCAGTGTTTGCCTTGTAAATCTAGCCTATTCAGTGCACACAATGTCACAGTGGGCCTCCTTCAAACCCTTATTATTTTGCTTAAACTGATTTTAAAAATAAATGTAGAATGGGGTTAAATATGATTTTTATACATGCAAACAAGTTGGAAGCATTGAGACCCTATCTTGAGCAAATCAGAATGGTCAATTAGGTTTCAGCAGGTGGATTTCTCTGGGGTGACTCTAGCGGTAATTACTGCTTGAGGGGGCAGCAGAAACCTCAAGTCCAGAAAACCTGGGAAAGAGTTGATGGGAATGTGGCTAAGTAGCAATCAGGTAGAATCTAAAGTAGAGAGGCGAGAAGAACCAGAGTCTGGGGATAGATGTGACCAACAAGTCCTGATCCCAGTGGGGCTGCATCCCAGAATTCAAGACAGGAGCAAGGGAAACTGGACAGAATCAGAAGGGCAAGCTCTTGTTGAATCTGAATTTGGAGGCCAGATGAATCCTTTTGTGGCAGGGACTCAGGACTCCCAGGACTCCCTGGCTGACCCTATCCAACCTTAACTGGCCTTATTCCAGTGCACTTGGGCTGACACAGATTTTTCAGCTAAAGCCATGTTCTCTCATCTTCCTTTCCTTTCTCCAGGGAATTCTTAAGTGCTAGGCACTCTGTTGAGCCCAAGAAGAAATGAAAGAGTTAGCCTTTATCATCAAGGAGCTTACAGGTACTTGTTATTGATTTAAAAAAATGAAAATAAATGGAATATAACAAAAATTCACTCCAGTAATCATAGATCATTTTATTAATTCATTGATTCAGTCATCCTAGGCAATGGGAAAGCAATAACCCTTAATCTAGTGGGTAGACAAAGATTAATTATTTACCAAAAGAAATATGACATTGGATACTTAATACTATGAAAGAAAAGTATGCAGCTATGTGAACACATTAGAGAAATAAGATCTGAGCTGAAAATAATGAGTGTCCTCAGAGAAAGTAATGTTGGTATCTCAGGATAGATTCACATTTTTAAATAATTATTGTCATCCTATTATAGGGTTATCTGACAGTATTACTCCATGCATTATGGTCAATTCAAATAATTACACTCAGAGGCATTTAGGAATTAATCTTAAAAATATTGTTTTTCATTAATTAGTATTCTCTAAATAATTTTAAGTGAAAAAAATTTTTATGATGGACATGAGTAAATATTAAAAAGCAAGCAATCTATTTAACATCAGGGAAAATATTACACTAATTTCTAGAGAATTTAAAAACACCATTTAGCAAAGAATTCAAAAATAATATTTGAAATTATTAAGAATTAAAATAAATCAGTTACTTGAATTAGTATTTAGAAAAATTTCACATTAGCTTAAAAATCTTACTGAGACTCTTCATAGAATCTGCAAATTATGAATTTTATCACTGGAAAAGATTTTATGGTTATGTTCTTTAATTGTTTCAGTTTGTAACTGTTGAAACTGAGGGACAAAGATTTTAATTGACACATTTCCAGAAACAACACAAGTCTAAAAAACATATAAGGAAAAATTAGTGAATCATTTCACAATATTTCCACTGAGTAGGGAAAACATACAGAAAAAATATACAGAAAAATGTTTAGAGGTCCAGCCTGAACGATAATTCTTAATTTAAAATGCATGAACCTTTCAAAGCCAGCCTCAGCAAAAGTGAGGAGCTGAGAAACTCAGTGAGACCCTGTCTCTAAATAAAACAATATAAAATAAGGCTGGGGATGCAGCTCAGTGGTTGAGTGCCCCTGAGTTCAATCCCCGGTATCAAAAAAAAGAAAAGAAAAAAAAAATAGAAGGAACTTAGTTTTAAGGAATACTTTTCCTTTTCTAGATAAGATATTTAAGAAATATTTCTATGTTAATCAATGCAGGATCATCAATTATATATATAAAAGGTGGAAAGGTGTTGATTTTCCCCATCATATTATCAATACACGAGAAAACCTTTAATAAATTTTGAAAAATAAATAACACCTTCTTATCTTTGCATGATATATTGTATTTTCTAAAAGAATTTCATATTTACTCATATGGTTCTCACAAAGAATCCGAAGAAATGAGGGCTGGTATCATCAACTTATGAGATTCAGAAAAGGTTCAAGAGTTAAGGGACCAGCCTAGCTTGTATGATGAGACTCACTTCTGTATATTTCTGTCTGTGATCCAATGTAATCTGCTTCTACTACATCTATGTAAGTATCATGGAACATGAGATGCTAATTTTTTTAAGTCTCTATAAAAATGAATGATATTTAATCATATTTGTCACTATAGTCTGAATGTGTCCCCTCAAAATTCATATGTTGAAACCTAACCACAAAGGTCATGATATTAGACACCTTTGGGAGGTGATAATGCTATGAGCACTCTGACCTTATTAATGAGATTAAGATTCTAATAAGGACCCCAGAGAGTCACCTTCTGCTTTTGCCATATGAAGACACATAGAAGGGTTCATCTATGAGAAATCGGCTCTCACCAAACACTGAACTTTTGGTACCTTATTGGTGGACTTTCCAACTTTCAGAGCTGTGGGTAATATATTTCTGTTGTTTATAAACTACCCAGTATCAGATATTAGCCAGAATAAAGTACGTTCACTTGTAAACATGAAGATTTGTTATCAAGATTTTAAAGATCCCATATTTATTGTTACCAGTATACATAATGATCAAAAAGACATTGGAATTCAGCAGTTGATATTATATTTAATGGTGAAATTCTTAATTATTTACTCTAAGTTCAGGAATAAGATAAGGATCTCTGCTGTTACCACTTCTAGTCAGCATTGTACTAGGGTGTCTAGCCAAGGCAATCAGGCAAGAAAATAAATTTGAAATAAAAGAAGCCTGGACTAAAAAGGAATGAATGAATCTATCTTGATTTGCAGATGATATCATCTTGTAGATGGAAATCCTAAGCAATTTAATGGTAAACAAACTCAACAAAGGTTGTAGAACAAATGATTGATTAAAAAATTGTATTTCTATGAACTTTAAGTGAATATGTACATGTAAAAAAATGAAGTTGTACCCCTACCTCACACCTAAAAAAATTAACTAAAAGTAGATTAAAGCCATGAATGTTGAGCTGAACTGTAAAACTCTTAGAAGAAAGCTTAGTGGTCAAATTTTGTGACTTTGGTTTTGGCAATGATTCTTAGATATGACACCAAAAACATGAGCTACTGAATAAAAAATAGATAGTGGACTTCATCATAATTAAAAAACACCGTTCCTTCATTGGACACCATCAAGAAAGTGAAAAGAAAACTCACTGAGAGAAAATATTTGCAAATCATATATCTAAAGGATTTGTATCTAGAATATGTAAGGAATTCTTACAACTCAACAACAAAACAACCCAATTAAAAAATGGGTAAAGGATCTGAACAGATACTTTTCCAAAGAAGAAATACAAACAGCCAATCAGCACATGAAATGATTCTCAGCATGATTAGTCAGCAGGGAAATACAAATAAAAACTACAATGAGACAGGTGTGGTGGAAGCACATGCCTGTAATCCCTGTGGGAAGCTCAGGCAAGAGGATCATGAGTTTAAAGTTAGCCTCAGCAATGTAGCAAGACCCTGTATCTAAATAAAATATAAAAAAGATCTGGGGATGTTGCTCAGTGGTTAAGTGCCCCTTGGTTCAATCTCAGTCCCTGGTACAAAACAAGCAAACTAACTAAACTACAATGAGATACAATTTTACATACAATAGATACAGATAATTTAAAAAATGTAAAAAGTACTGGGAAATATGTGTAGATAGCAGGACCCTCAAATACTGCTGGTGAGAATATAAAATGATGCATACATTTTGGCAACTATTAAATAGTTAACATATAATCTAACATTCTTCCCAGATGCGTGCGTACCCAGGAGAAATGAATTTATTCCTATATAAAAATTTGTTTATGAATGTCCATAGCAGCATTATTCATAATAATCACACAGAGAAAACAACCCAAACATCCACCAACTGATGAATGAATAAATAAAATGTAATGTATCTTACAATGAAATATTATACATCAACCTCAGTGAGTGAAGTATTGCTATATGTTACAACACAGTTAAACCATGAAAACATTATGCTAAGTGAAATTGTAATCAGTCACAAAAACTATAGATTATGTAATTCCATTTATGTGAAGTATTCAGAGTAGGCAAATCTATAGAGATAGAAAATAGATTAATGGTTGCCTAGAGGTGGGGAGTGGGATGTGGGGGTGAAGAAAATGGAAAGTGACTGTTAGTGGGTCATTGAATATTTTAAGGGTGATTGAATATTCTAAAATAAATTGTGATGATTAATGCATAACTCTGTAAATACATTAAAAACTGTTAAATCATATATTTAAATGAGTGAATTATATGAAATGTAAATTATATCTCAATAAATTTTTTACTTAAAAAAGAAACCCAAACAAAACCCAATATCAAACTATTCTGGTAATGGTAAACAAGAGCCTTAGTGACATAATGAGACGGGTGACGTTTAAGCACTACCTCAGTGGATCCAGGCTGGATCCTGACTGCATTGGGGAGCCTTGCAGGAAAGCCACTGATGGCTTCCCATATAAAGCTTTCTCCTTCAAACTTTTTCCTTTCATTTGGGCTTCTTTGGAAGAAGAACAACAGAAACCAACTTAATTTAGTTCAAGAGTCTAAGGAAATATATATAAGGATAAAAGTCCAGCTTACTATACCCTAGAAAAGGATTACAAGTGGATCTCTGAAAAGTCTAGAAACAGAAACCAGAAAGCCATCAGTGTTCTAGAAAACTCTCTCTTTCTCTTGCTCTTTTCCTCTCTGGCTCTCTCTGTCCAGCATGACTCTGTTCTTGGTCCACAGGGTGGAGCTTGGGCATCTTTTCCCCCCTACCCCTAGCCACTCTTATCATAGCTACATGCAGAGACAAACTTGTCTTCTTGTAATCTCATTTATCACTTGAAAGGATTAAAAAATCTGATTGGTCTGGTTCAGGTAAATTGCCTCCCCCTAGTTCAGTTAGATATGATGTAAGGGAGGGATCATACATATCTCCTAGATGTTCACAGTAATGAATCTGAAGGCAGTTATAAGAAAGGATAACAGTTCATGGATTGAACAGATATTTATAAGAGAGTCTTGAATGATTGAGTAATATTAATAATAATAAGAACAATTGTAATATAAATACAAATAGCTCCAGCTATTAAGGACCTGCCTGTTTAACATCTTTTGGCTCATTAAATCCCTCAGTCCTCTGATGTGATATCAATAGTCCCATTTTTCAGATGAGGAAACTGATATTTAAAGAGGCTACATTGCTTTCCCAAGGTTTTACAAGACTGAATGAATCCTTTATACCATGCTACCAATTCTTAGTATCTGATATGGTTTAGATGTGGTATCTCTCAAAAGCTCATATGTAAGACAATGCAAAAAGGTTTGGAGGAGAAATGATTGGGTCAGAGTTTTAGCCTAATCAGTGAGTTAATCCTGGATGGGATTAACTAAAGTAGTAGGGTGTGGATGGAGGAGGTGGGAATTGGTGCATGTCTTTGGTGTATGCATTCGTAACTGCAGAGTAGACTGTTTCTCTCTGCTTCTTGATCACCATGATGTGCTGCTTCCCTATGCCACATTCTCCCCCCATGATGTTCAGACTTGCCTGAGAAATGGAGTCAGCCTGATATGGACTAACACCTCTGAAACCATGAGCCCTCAAATAAATTTTTGCTCCTCTACCACTGTGCTGGTTGAGGCCTTTAGTCACAGCAGCAAAATAGCTGACTAAAACAGTAGCTCCGTCCTTCTGGCTTAACCTAGCTTTTCCCAGCCTCTATCTTTCTCTCATAGCTGTATGAAGACATAAGGAATGGAGAAAACAACATTGAAAGAGTTTATTCTGGTTATTCAGTTCCAGCCATACAAAACAGTGACTTACAGTGACAATTTACTCTACTAATAAATAGTTCTGAGCTCAATGAGAGAGAAACTTGGGGGCCTTTCATGTAATCATTATCCAACAGTAGCCAGGGATAGAGTTCCATGAAGGCTTGACAAGGATGAATATCCAAAGTGGTTCCTTCACTTCCACATCTGGTGCCTCAGTGCTTTTCCATGTGGCCTGTGGTCTCTCTGCAGCAGAGGAGTCTGGGCTTTACACATGCAGCTCAGGGTTCCAGGACAGAGTCCTCCAAGAGTAAGCATTCCAAGAGAGAGGAGGAGGAAACTGTCAGTTCTTATAAAGGCTAGACCTAGAATTGGCATAGCATCACTTTCTCCATATCTAGCAGTCAAAGCAGGCACAGGCAGCCCAGATGTGAGAAACCACATGTGTAGGCTGAGTGGAAGAAGAGGAAGGGAATGAATGGAGGCCATCTTTGGAATCAAGTTACCACAGTGGTGATGAGAGAAAAAGGTAGATGTAGCAAAATAATGGGCGTGACAGAGTAGAGTCTTTTGAAAAAAACATAATCACGCACATGAGGTCTGCACTCCACCTTTGCCTTGGGATGACCATGGGAATCATTTTCTAAGAAAACATTTTTAAAAACAGTTCCTCCAAATGTTCCTGCATACTATTTCACTTTAGAGAGACTTGATCCCTTAGGTAGAGATGTGAATTTTATCCTCCAAATTCCAGCTTGCTCCTGAGATTTTCTGTGGGTGTAAATATCCCAATAGTATAGAAAGCTAGTGCTATGAGAGCAGGATCACCCACTTATTTCCTGTGCTTGCAGATAAATCACACACACACAAAAAATCATAACTGAAGCATTTCAGTAGGGGTCCAACCTATTTTTAAAGACTCACAGAGGAGAAGGTTCCACAAAACCCTTAGGGAACCTGTTTCGTGATGCAATCCTCCTTTATGTCTGACCTAAGGCCTCTGTGCAGCATGTCAGTCACCTCCCTGAACCTGGCTCTCCGTGCCTGGGAAACAAAGCACTCACCTGCTTCAGAAGGAAGTTATTTGGATGAACTAATGAATGGTTACAAAGGGCTTTGAAAGTATAAATTGCTGCATAAATACTTAATGTCTATATAAATACCT
This sequence comes from Ictidomys tridecemlineatus, assembly GCF_052094955.1. Taxonomy (NCBI): domain Eukaryota; kingdom Metazoa; phylum Chordata; class Mammalia; order Rodentia; family Sciuridae; genus Ictidomys; species Ictidomys tridecemlineatus. The sequence goes on from NC_135481.1 coordinate 83,901,130, forward strand.
TTGCTTCAGCCTAAGGGGGGGCTGAGGCTTTTTGAAAGATTTCAACCTTATGGAGCACCTGAATAGCGAAGATAAAGCTCCTGCTAAGTAAGGATAAAATGATTCTTGTGTCTATTATGTATATTATTTATTGCAAAGCCTTTTTAAAATAGAAACATAGCAAATTTGAGAGAGAGAGAGAGAGAGAGAGAGAGAGGAAAAAGAATTTCATGGTTCCCCCAGATTGAAAGCTCTTTCAGCCAGATCTGTGTTCAATACGTGCTTTTAAAAATATGTAATTCATGACCATTATTGGTGTGGAGAAATTACGTGCAAGTGCTTTCTTGCATATGATGTTTCCTTGGGGGAGTGAAGAGACGGAAAGATCAACACTAGTTTTAAGTGATCTTTGTTTTTCCCTCCTCTTCCATTTTTAAGACATCGTTTAAAATAAAGTTGATGATTTGGAATGTGCCTTATCAAAATTTTATTTTGATACTTAGAAGTTGGAAAACCTGTTTAGGGATTATATTAGGTAAGAGTTGCTTCTTCAAATAAATTATTTTTTTCCCATTCCTTTCTGCTGATGAAGGCTAAAACAAAAAAAAAGGGGTATATTACACATGCAACTGGAGCAAACAGCCGTTCTACATCTCTGCTTCATGGCTTCCTTTCACTGGAGGGATTAGTAGGTCAACAAAGATAAGGGAATTATTTTGGATCTCAGATTTTGAGAAATTTAAAACAAATAGAGGTAAGTAGAGGATCCATGTGGGAGAATCCTTTTAGAAAAGAAGCTTTCTTTTACCATATGCAACTCCTTGTGGTACCTTTGCCAGGTGGGATAGGATGCTTTGAGCCTCATGAACCAGAAAAAAAGCTGGAGAGAGAGAGAGATGGATTGTTCCCTCTGAGATTCAAACTGAGCCCAATGGATCTTCACACTGTTTGAACTTCTGAGGAAAAGACGTCTGATAAATCCTTTTTATCCTTTCATCTCTCCCATAGTTGAGCCTCAAGGTGCTCTCATCCAAGATGGTGGGAAGAATAAATTAAGTGAATGGATGCAGCTTGCAATCAGACAAACAGTGTAGTGTCTCTAGGAACTATTTTGGAGAGCTGTTTTGTAATTAAACTGAAAATGACATATTCAGATTTGATTAATCTCATGTGGTCAGTAGGTATGCTTGAGTTGAAGGTTATTGTTTTTTGTAATCAACAACAGACTCTTCTCTGTGATATATTCGCAGGAGAATGTTTAAATAATAGAAGTGACAAAATGTTGATCCATGCTATGGTCAAGTTCCCAAATACGATGCATAAAATGTTTTGCTATATTTAACATAAAGACACGCTGATTTAGGTTGATGTTTATGTATTATAAATTCACATATATAGTTCACATACATATGTGTATGCACACATCTGTTTATGATTTTAAAAGTCATAATTATTTAACCAAAGAAACCTGGTTTTCAATTGGTTCATAACTCTATTCTCTTACTTCTTACACGTGATGAATTCAGAGTTATAGATTGTTTCCTGTGGCATTGTTGGATTACGGCTCAAACCTAAAGTTTAAAGATTTAATTTTCTGTTGTTCTTAATGAAATAACCAAAGCAGCCGCTCCCTGTGGTGGGATATGAAAAGTAGTGTATAGATACCTACTAAAACATTTGCAGACCTCCTCAGTTTTCTGTTTTTAATGTGATGAAAATTTGTACAAATAACAAAGAAAGAATGTCATGGTAACTAAAACATTTCCTATACATGTATTTTAGAGGGAAGCTAAATCAAAGGTCTTCAAAGAATTACTAGGGTTCTTTCTAGGAGGTTATTGACAAATATGTAGTTTGTCTCTGGAGTTTGTGCCTCTTTCACAGATTGGTGTATTTGTGATCCCACCGGCAGAATAAGTGTCTGTAATTCGTTTCTCCTTGTTAACTAGTGCGCCTTTGTGTGTAGGATGATTGGCAGCAAACTCGGCTGAGTCCCAACGGATGAGCTTGTTAGCAAAACCCTAGCATCCTATCTCTAATAAAGCATATCAGCAGTACATTTTGTCCTATCTATTAGCCTCTCTGTTTCTTTTTTTGTGAAAAGCTGAGTGTCCCTTTGAAGCAATGACAAATAAACCCCTGAACTGAAGTGCTAGGCTGCCTTACGGACAGCTGGATAGTAAATGTCACACCGTGTAGAGAATGCCTATTATCAGAGTGAGCCATTTGTTCCCGGCCTTTCAGTATCTTAATGTAATACAAAATTGCTAAATCAAGCCCCATGTCTGTGACAGAACATAATTAATGAGAAAGCAGGAGCCAATTCAACACTCTTTATTGGGACCTAATTGGCTCAGGCAACAGAGTTGTCACTCAACAAGAGACTTCCTTTAAAGCAATTTTGTTCTTGGTTGTATTACAGAGCCTATTAAATTGTCCCCTCCTTGATCACACAAAGAAGTATCTGCATGCAATAATTAGCTTTTCCAGGGGGAATTTTTTTTAACTCATGCAATACCGGAACCTTTTAAAACTGTCTGGAAAAATACCCGGGCCGTGGGGATGTGTTTCCATACTGAGCAGCACTCGAGGCTGTTTTCCATTCTGCCGAGGAACCAGAATCTGCTGCAGAAAGCTGACAAGGAGCCCAAGGAAAAGAGAAATGTGTTCCAATGCATAGGGTGGGAGGATGATGAGGGAGTGGGTAGAGGAAATTACTTTGATGGATAATCGAAACTCACTTTATAAAAATGCAGTTACGAGGGCCAAAATGGAATACCTATTGTACATATCTAAATATATGTTTAGTTTTTGTTTTGTTTTGTTTTTATGGTGGCCATACCTAATTCTCTCAGCAGTCAAAATTAATAGGGCGATGGCAGGGGATAAGAGTTAAACATGCAGAGAAACCTTAGTTGTGTGAAGCCTATTCACCCACTCAACCATAGCTTAGAATTTGATGGGGTACCCTATTTCAAACCTATCACATACATTTAATGGCACGTGATGATTTATTACAATGTAAAATTTCACTTTGAGGGATTATGTTTTTGCCCTCCTCCTTATTTAACAAACCTCAAAGATAAATATATTCCTGGTATTTGTGTTATTGTTATAAAACTGTTTTTTTCCTGTCAAAATATCTCAGACTTAAAATAAAATCTGTGCCTTGCCTTGATAAGTTTTAAGACAACGTGACATGCAATGACTGAAGATCATGGAGAACTGAGCTTACAGTTTACACTGGCATTTGCCAGGATTTGGGGCTAAGCTAGAGGTAAAGCAATGGGAAAGTTGTAGGAAATATACTTAAAAAAATTCGAAGTAGGCAATAACTAGCACCAAGTCAAAAATGCAACAGTTGAAATTAGAAATTATTAAAGGTTGATTAAGTGACAGCACTTTTGAACAGTCTAAATAAAGGCAAGTATGTGGTCCCTTTCTTGAAATAGCTGTCAATTTCTCCCTTCTGTGCCTTCAGAAACAACCCAAAGACTGTCTAGTTTGCATGGCAGCAGCATTTGGTTGGATTTAGAGAGCTATTTGCTTCGGCATTGTTACTTGTCTCAATGAGGAAGTGCCAGATACTAGGATAGAAGGCAAGCCTCTGAAACAGAGGCGAGCCGAGCTGTTCTGACTGCGCTGCTGCACGGTTTAGAGAAGGTTTGCAGCTGCTGAGACCCGGGGACTGTGTCCCAGCCATGACAACATTATGCAGCAGGCGCACATAGTGCAGCGCTTCTTTAGATTTGCAAGCGTTTTCCGACACATTAGCTGTATCCGCTATTGTAATTTACTCCTAGTAATACATAGAGAACTTGTTGGGTTTGCTGTCCTCTCTCAAACCTACCCTTCAAGAGTGAGCAAAGTTGGCGTCGTGAATGAATGCAACTCTGTTTGAAAAATATTAGTTGTGATTCCATAGGGTAATAGAAAATAAAAGTAACAGCAATACAAAAATATTAGTCAATAATGTCCTTTCCCAGGTGACTCTTGAACCTTGTGAAAGCACACATTCTCAACAAAGATTTATTAGACTAGTTGTGGAACACATGATAATGATAGCAAGAGCTGCCAGAATCTAATTTGCTTTAATTAATCATTTGCTTCATAACATGGGGATTCTTCTCCCTCCCTGCTTCCCCCCCCTCCTTTTTTAACTGTCTAGATTATTTTAAAACATTAGATATTACACTGTGGATGGCTGATGAAACTGAAATTGAATGCTGTAAAAGTTAGATTAAGAATTCATTTAACAGTATAAACATTTCAGAGTGCAGGATGGTGCCGATTAGGTCAAGTGAGTATGGAGTGATAAAACAGTCATGGAGCTGAGAGAAAATACATTGTCAGGGGGCACTCAAACAGGGGAACTTAGTCTCATTTAAATGCTAGGGCGGACCAAAACGTTGCCAGCTAGAAACCCCATTATCATTATTCTTCGGAATTTTTCTCTGGTTATTTTAGTAACACAGACTGGTAAGAAGTCGGCACCTCAGTTTAAACACATTTATTCATTTAACTCTGCAAACAAGCTTTGGTTGGGACCCGAATGAATTCTCCTGGTTAGGCCAAGGTCTGAGTCAAAGGCCACAAGGCCTCGCACTCTCAGGGGAAGTCAGTGGACGGCCTCAGATTCCCAGGGCAGCCAAGAAACCAAATATTCATCCCCACCCCTCTGGGTAGCACTGAGCAGGAAGGGTTTTCTCCTCCCTATTTCTGGGCTGGGAAGCGGCCAGCCTCAGGGTTGGAGACGGCGCAGCTGAGTGTAATCAGAGCGGCCGCCTTCGGGCCACCAGGGGGCACTCCCGGACGCGCCCGCCGACCGCAGCCCAGGGCCAAAGCCCTGCAATTGGCCTGAGAGGCTGAGGCTTTGCCAAAGGTTTGAAGAACAACCTTGTAGTCTTATCTGGCCCCTGACGACTGCCAGATAAGTGAGTGCTTTTGTGTGGCACACCCTGGGGAAAGAGGGTGGGGGAGCATTTGTCTCTGCTTAGGCACAAAGCAAAACAATTGTGTTCAGAGGTGTTGCAGCTTACTCCAGAATGCATTAAAAGAGCTAACTTAACTGTAGCATGATCCTGAAACACAGAAGACACTGTGTTTTTGCCATTATTATTAAATACCTCCATGCTATATTCTCCTTGCCCATGCACTTTGTGCCACAGTCCCCCATATCAACCACATTATGATATTGCATGTCCCCATGTCCACATGTCCTTCTCCTTGCTGTTTTATAATCCTCTCAGGCATTGTGTTTTATCCCCATTAGATTCCCCTCCAACATAATGTCTGGTTGCACGTAGTAGGTGCTCAATCAATGTCTCTTGTATGGACTAGTGGCTATTTATCATATTCTGCAATTTGGCCACTGGCCAACTTTTAATAAGCATGTAAGACCTTAATAAATATTTTGCAAAGAAGCAGACATCTGTGTGGGTGCCTAATTTTGTTTCTTAAGTAGGTTTTGCAACCACTTTCAGAATCAGTTCTAGAACCTCCCAAGAAAATGAATTGTAACATTATAGTTCCATCTCCTTTTTTCGAATCTAAATAAAATTCTTCAGGATAATCAATTTATTATTTAATTCAAATTGATAATCAATGAATTCAAATTATTTTCATTGAATCATGACTAAATCATTAAATCATGGCTATCACTGACAACATTGAGAGACGTCTCCCAGGATCCGTTCGGCAGTGGCAGCAAACATTGAGTAGATATATTTTCTCATTGTGGTTCTTTGATGGAGACTGTACTCCTCCTACACTTTGTTATGCTTAACACAAACAGGCCATTCCATTTTCCTTTCTACTTCAGAGACCTCACTTGAAATCCATTTGATTATAGCTGTAATTGTAGAGTAATACATATTTTGGCCATTAGGATGGGAAAATGAGAATGATGGGAATCCTATTCTTATCTTCAAGGAAGTTTCAGGCTATGAGGACCAACAACTCATTTGGGATTTTGTAAGGAAAAGAACACTGACATTTCCTGCTTCATCAATAATCGAAAGCCTTATACACTCCTATCGTTAGAAAGCTGCAGTCATGCAGTTCTCAGTTTCTTGAGAAGTTAGAATGTCCACTGTTGCTCAAGGCACATCTCCACAATAGAGTCATAGCAAATTTTGTGCTGAGAAGCAGGGCAGAATCATAAAAATTTGGGGGTTGCTTTGCAATTTTCACCCCTAAAATACAGGAGGAAATTACAAGCTGGTATTGATTTGACTGACTTCTTTGAATCTCAGTGAAGGGATGTGAACAGAAAGAAATGCACTGTCATTTGCTTGGTTCAGAATTTCTTAACATTTGAAATGGAGGGGTGGGGGTGGTAAGTAACTCCTGTGGTCCCACAGGGAGCATTATAATCAAGGAGAGCTCTGAACAGTGTTAGAAGGGCCTTTACATCTCCTCCAGCTCCCGGCAATATGCACTTGCAGAATTGGTTAAATGAGCCACCATACTCTGGTCAATATGAATAGGCTTGTAAGATGCTCAGTTTGATTTAATGGCCACCCATGGACTTCCAGACGCAGAAGGGAGTGTCATGTTCAGTCTGAATAAAGCTCGAAAAAATCAACTACTCCATTTGGCATTGTAGCTGTATTTTAATGTCCTCTTCAGAATTCTCCGTTATAGTAACATCTCTGCAATCAGTCTAGCATAAAAAGGCCTGTTTATAATAAATTGGTCAGCCTCTTATGTGCCTATCTTTCCTGATGGATAGCAAGTGATAAGATTGTTCCTTGTAGACTAGGCTATAAGTTTCAATATGACTAGTTGTATCTCTCCATTTGTACAAGTGATTTATTTCAGGTTTTATTTCTGTTTTGAGTCTTTGTTTTTATATTATCTCATAATTGTCCTGTTGGGGGAGGTGGGGGCAAATTGATTCTTCCTGTGAATCGTAGGTCTTTGGGGGACATATAAGTGACTTGTAGTTTATAAAGAAGCCAGGAGGTGAAAAACAAAATTGTTGAGTCTTTTGTTATCCTTTCAATTAGGAGACCTATGTGACAGTTGTGAACTACAGTGCCCTGGACAGGAAATGTTGGCAAAGGTAGAAGTGTGCCACTGATTTGTATGAATATTCTGAGATGGAATAATCATACTGCCTTGTTAGCACATAATAATCATCCAGTGCAAAAGACCCTAGACCTTTGGAATCACTCAAAGTTTTCATTAGAGAATCAGCAGCCCTTTCAACTCACTCTGGTGTACCTCAATGTTGAAATTGCATATTACAGGTTATGCTCCTATAAATAAAGGACATTTTGTTATGCCCACACTCAGTTGCGTTCCCTACTGTGATTTCTTTACCAGACCCTGCTGTGACCTATTGCCAAATACAATGCATTATTGGTGATTTTTATTTTTATTTTTTGCTTGAACTTGATGTCTGTCCAGAAGACAAAAACACTGATTAGGCAGAAAGAGGATAAAAGTTGTTCAAGAATACAATGACTCTGGACCTCAGCTGCAGACTTTAGCTAATTAATCAATGTCAACAGTCAAGAGATGGGGAAATGAGACATCTTGTCTTAAGAGTGATTTCCCAACCATCTCTGGGAAGCATGGTTTCCTTGTGAACTAAAGTTAAACAGGATATGACCAAGCATGCCCCTGGCTAAATTTGTAGTGGTTGCTGTAGCCTGTGGTGCAGTTTTAAAAGAGATCGACTCTAAGGCAACTTTTTTTGCCTTTATTTCCCTTGGAGGAATCTACAATGGATTCAAGGGTGTATAACTTTTGGAAATAATAATAGGATTATTGAAAACAGGCTGTTCCTTTAGAACATGTTCCTTTCTCTCAGTCCTCTTCTTTCCTATTGTCTCTGGAAAAGCTAGTTCAGAGTAACTAGCTTTTCCAGAGACAATAGTCACCCAAGTCATAACATAGATAAGGAAACTCGATTTTTAAAAAATATTCTATTCTTTAGTCATTTATTGGCCTAAGGGCATATAACTCTGAAGGCCAATGATTATAAAAGCTTTTATTATGAATTTAGGGTATTGGCGGGGCCAACCAATAACTATTATAAAGACATCAATAGCTGGGCGCAGTGGCACACACCAGTAATCCCAGTGGCTCAGGAGGCTGAGGCAGGAGGATTGCAAGTTCAAAGCTAGCCTCAGCAAAAACTAGGCACTAAGCAACTCAGTGAGACCCTGTCTGTAAATATAATACAAAATAGGGCTGGAGATGTGGCTGAGTGCCCCTGAGTTCAATCCTCAGTATTAAAAAAAAAAAATACGAACAACTTAAATTTTCATTTGAAAGTCATTGTGGGTCCTCTTTTAAACATTGTCTCAAATGTTATCACATTTTACTGAGCAGTAAGTGAGGGTTCAGTAATTTCCTAAAAGGCACTGTTTTAGCCAACTTTTCCTTGCTGTGAACAAAATAGCTGGCAAGAACAACTTATGAGGAAAAGACTATTTTGGCTCACAGTTTCAGAAATTCAATCCATGGTCAGCTGATGCCATAGGAAGACCCTCATGGCAGAAGGGTATGATAGAGGAAACTGCTCAGTTCATGACAGCCAGGAAACACAGAGAGCTCCATTCCCCAGGAACAAAAATATAAATCCATATCCCCAGTGACCTGCTTCTCCAGTCACACTCTACCTGCCTACAGTTACTACCCAATTAATCCATATCAGTGGATTAATCCATTGGTTAGATTACAAAGTCAAATCATTTCACCTCTGAATATTCTTACGTTGTCTCACACATGAGCTTTTGGAGGACACCTTGTGTTCAAACCATAACACTCCGACCCTGGCCCCCGAAAGTTTATGCCCATCTCACAATGCAAAATACATTTAGCCCATGTTAAGAGTTCACATAGTCTTAACAGTTAAAACATTTGCCAAAAATCTCAGCCCAAAATCTTATCTGATATTCAAGGCAAACTCTTAGATGTGAGCCAAGATCAAAAGATATATATATCTCCAATACATAATGGCACAGAGTATACATTTTCATTCCAAAAAGGAGAACTAGGGGAATAGAAAGAAGGGATGGACAGAAGGAAAACTGAAATTGGAATGGGCAAACATGTCTTGTAGTTTCATGTCCAGCATCTGGGGCACATGGCATCATGAAATTCTCTCAGAAGGGATTGGGTATCTCCACCCCTATGACATTTCTTGGTTGCAGCCCACATGGCTTCTCTGTTGACTCATTTCTGCTTCATTCCTGCAGTTTTCCTTGGTGGATATTCCATGTTCCTGGCTTCACTTAGAGGGCTCCATTGCAGCTTTGGCTTCCTTCTTACATCTTCATTCAAGCTCTCTCAAGAGGACGCCTGCAGGGATTCCAACCCTGCTACATTTTGCCTGGTCTCCCAAGCCTTCTTTTGAAATCTTGGTGGAAGCCTCCATGAATCCTAACTCCAGCATCCTGCATTCCTGCAGAATCAGCATCATGTGATTACCACCAAAATCTGCTGCAATCTCAAGCAAGAGCCTAGCCTCCTGGGACCACAGCTGCAGCAGCCTCCGAGTGGCAGTGTGGCTGAGCATGACGAAAAAACTTCCTAGGCCCCCTCTGTGCAAGGAGGTTCTCCTAGGGTCTCTTCTCAAAGGAATATTTACTTTTACCCTTTGAGCCTGAGATTCGTGTGGCCTTGCCAATTCCTAAAATACCCTCAAGCTGTCTTTCCTATTGCCTCTGTACAAAGTACTTGACATCTCTTTAGTGGCTATAATGTCTTTGAAAACCCCAGTTTTACTTGCAACTTTCTGGGCCAAATTGCAAAATTCTCAAGTTTTTCTGTTCCTGATGATCACAGTAAACTTAGCTAAAAGCTACCAGCAATATCCATGCCACCACCTGAATGCTGTGCTGCCGTGAAATTTCCTCCACCAGATTATTAAGTCCATTACCTTTTAATTCAGCCTCACAGAAAGTCTCAGGACATGGGCAAAATATAGACAGCTTCTTTGCCAGAATGTAACATGAATGGCCTTTAGTCCAATTTCCAATAGAGTTTGCCTTCTCCTCTAAAACCTCATGAGCCAGTCTTTACTATTCTTAGTCTCATTGGCATTGTGGTCTTCTGAGCCCCCACCAGAATTGCCCATGAAACTCCACTTACAACACTGTAAAGATTTTCCAGCTTGCATCTCTAAACTTTTCAAAATCCCTCTCACACACCAGCTCCAAAGGCTTCTGAACCACATGGTTAGTGGCAACAACGGCCCCACTTCTTGGTACCAATTTCTGTATTAGTCAGCTTTACATCACTGTGACCAAAATACCTGACAACAACAATTTAGAGGAGGAGAAGTTTATTTGGACTCGTGGTTTCAGAGCTTCAGTTCATGTTTAGCTGACACCTTAGCTCTGTGTCCCAAGTGAGGAAGAATATCATGGCAGAAGTGTGTGTCATAGGAAAACAGTTAGGACATGGCAACTAGGAAGGGGGAGGGAGCTCTCCACTTACCATGGACCAAATACAAACCCCAAAGTTATACCTCTGGGACCTAGACCTACTTCCTCTAGTCACCAACTAGATAATCCATACCAGTGGATTAAGCCATTGGTAGGTCACAGCTCTCATAATCTAATCAATTCACCTTTGACTATTCTTGCATTATCTCATACATGAGCTTTTGAGAATGCCTTATATCTAAGCTGTCGACAGTACTTGAGAACAAGTTTTTGAGTTAGATAATCCTGATTCTGCCATTTAGCAGTATGAGCTAGTTGCTATTATTATTCTTTATCTGATTTTGAGTCCATTGTTTTTTTTTTCCATTTAGTGTACTACTAATCTCAAATCTTTTTATTGGAAAATGAAGTATAAACAGAGGGAATATATTTTTCTAATACTTTCCATAAGTAAGTTAATTTTAGATGCTGTCCTGCAAAGAATGGTGGAAACTATAACTGGCTTTACTAAACACAAACAAAAACCCCAAACAAATCAAACTTGTTCCAAAGACACCCCTCCCCCGGCTCCTGCCAATTCTTCTGTGGCTTTTTATTGGTTGAGAGACAAAACTTATCCTCTTAACCTATCATAAGCAAAAGTCACTATCTTATACTGCTAATATCTGAGTCATCATGAAGTGGTAATGTGTCTATTAAAGAAACAACAGATGACTAAGAAGAATCTGAAGATGACCAGTTTTAGACAATCATGCTTCACACAGAGCATGGGCCTTGAGTTATGATTTTTTTCCTCTATGAGAGCTCTCTGATAAAAGTCTAGGAATACTCTGTTAAATTGTGAAGTGAGGAAGGATTGTAATATTGACTATGGGTTGGGGTTAGGGCTCAGTAGTATAATGTGTGCTTAGCATGCATAAGACCTTGGGTTTGATCCTGACAACCCAAAATAAATAAATAAAAATAAAGAAAGAAGAAATTGAATATGACCAACATCTCCAGTTGTCCCTTTGAGAACACACATACACACACATATGCATACACATATACACACAAAAGAAAGCAAAACAAAGAGCAGTTGACATTCAGTTTTATTCATTAAAAAGATCCATTTATAATCGTAATGTGCAGAGGGCCGAAAGACTGAAGTGATACCTGAGAGAGGTCTGAGAATGTGTTTGCACCACATTACTTGGACTGCATGATAATTGAGAGCCATTGTGGCTGAACACTTTATGAGTTTGTTTAATTTGTCACAGTAAATAAAGCTTTTTTGATGCAAGTTAATTAGCTCTCTTGTGTTACTGCACATCAAATGTAATTAACAACCAACTGCCAGTGTGGGGTTGCCCTTTGTAACATAGTTATGGGGGAAAAACTTAACTGGGCCTGGATTAAGTAAAAGGTACACTGTTGAACCAATCACTCTTTTTTGTCTCCTTAAATCAGATGGACAAGGATCTACAGGAAAAATATTAGGTCTCACAAAACATCAGCTGTTTAATATGATTTCACAAAAATCTCATGGATTATGACAGCCTCACATTTGCCACCACACTAAGTAAATTCAACTAAGTAAAATCTCTACCACTACTCAGATCTCACTTTATCCTCCTTGGTTGGCATTGCCTACATGTCAACCTGTGCTTGGATTGTTCATTTCCAGCCATTTACCTTTCTTTTGCTTTGACATTTTACCTCTCCTATGATAAGTGCTGTTATAACTAAGGCAGAAAAAGTGCTTTAAAATAATGACTAAGAAGGGATTTGGTCCAATGGGCAGAAAAAGATTATTAAAGAACTTGTTTCAAGAAGGGGATCATCCCTCCAATTTCATAATAGTATTCTTGTCTAGTTTGTAGTTTGAGAAAGTATTTTCTCTTATGTCTTCCTTCTCTTCCTCCTTCTTCTTCTTTTAAAGAAAAGTTAATGCAAAGACACCTCACAGCCTTGATTTATACTTGTTTTTGATCATGCTGTCAGAAGAAAGGTTGAGAGGCAGATCCATTTTTAAAGGATCACACTCATAGCATCCTTGAGAGGCTCCCAGTTTCTACTGTTTATGTTGACAATATTCACTGGAAGAAAAAAACAATATTAATTAAGAAGATATACATTTACAGAGGCAAAATAGTTTTACTACAGTAGACCTTTTCCCCTCTTACTATCTCATTTCCATAAGAAAGGAAGAGAGGGGGAAATATCTGGGTTTAAGTCCTGATTCTGCCTCTAACCAGCAACCTTCTAGAGTAACTCACCTTCTCTGAGACTAAGTTTTCTCATAGAAACAGATGATAGCTTGGTAGTTTCATGGTTGTCCTTTAGCTTTGAAGTTCTCCAACCCTCTGATCTCTCTTATATTTTTTCCAGGAATCCTTCTCATTTCATTTCTTGTTACCTTGCCAATCCTGGGTCTCAGCTGACCAGCTTTGGCAATGGAGAGTATGTGAGTTCAGCTACTAGGAAGCTACTTGAGTGACAGCCAGCCCGTCATTCATTCAACAAATATTTATTGATTTATTCACTTTCTATAAACCAGGTTCTGAGAATCTGAGAATGAAAATGAGCTAATTGAAAATTATGAATGTGAAAATAGAAGATGGATATCTAACAATAAATTTTAGATCTTTTGACTCATAAAAATATTCATACATATATATTCATATATATTTTATATAGGCCTATTACCGCTGGGTTTTTCTTTTCATACCCTATATATTCTATAGAGGGAAACAGGCAAGCAGGACTAAGGTGGAGTAAATACCTTTTACAATGGAGCATTGTATCCTGAGACCTCCTTTTTGCTAGGAGTCAGCAAGAATGCACACCCCTTATTTTCTTTTGTTTGACTTGAAGTTTCAATATGAAGGATTGCATTACTTATTTAACTTATTTTTACTCTTTCAAAAATAATCTTTTTATTGATTCCAAAAGTAATTGCAAGCTCACTGTAAAACATTAAATTATTACAGCAATTCATGATAGTGGAAATAATAAAAGTGCCTCCTTATCCCATTTCTCAGAGATAATCACTATTAGTGTTTTGGTTTATATTCTTATTTATGTCCCTCACTCTGTCTCTCCATATACTACTAAAATATATTATTGTATCTTTTTTTTATGGAGAAAACTATGTTAGTCAGGTTTTGTTTTGTTTTGTTTTGTGTCACTATAACAAAATACCTGAGATAATCAACTTAAAAAGAGGAAAGGCTCACACTTTTGGAGGTTGCGATTTGTGGTCATTTGGTTCTGTTGCTTTGTTCTTGGGCTCCTGACAAGAAAAGACCTCATGGCAAGAATGTGTGCCAGAATAAAACCTCTCACTTTGTGAAAGACAAAGAGAGAAAAGAATGATGAGTGGGTTTGGTTCCCCCAAGCCTCTTCAATGGTACACCCTCTATCATCCAAAGACCTTTAGTAGGTCCCACCTCTTAAAGGTTACGCCACCTCCCAGTAGTACCACCTGGGGGTCACGTCTTTCTCACATGGGTCTTTGGGGGACAAGTTCCAATCATTCAATGCAGATCAGGATTTGGACAAGCTAATTGATAAGAGAAGGAAGGGAATAAATTATTTAAAGTTGACTTTTTCTCATAAAAAAATAGTTCTGGGAAAAGAGAAAAGAAGACTTTAAAAATGTGATATTTGGGTGGAAAAAAGCAGAGGGCTAAAAGGAATAATTAACAAGAATAACTTTTAAAAAAGGATAGATGGTCCAAATAATTTTGTTAAATAAAAAATTTAAAAATTTCAAAAATCTTGCAGAAAATATAAACTCGATTAAAGCCACAACATGTAACTATATATATTTGAAATGATGAATTTATGCTTCAGCATTACAAAATGCATATAATCACTTATAGACGCTCCTAATTTATAGAAATGAATGCATATTACTTAAGATTCTTCTAATTGAGCCATATTCTGGAGGAGTGATGAAAGTAAGATTCATTTAACTTCATTCTGAAAACAGACTCATACTTCATACTTATTCTTTCTGTAAACCACCTGCTGCCAAGGCTGATTGGCTTTCTTTCTTTCTTTTTTTTTTTTTTTTTTGTTTGCTTTTGGTACTGAGGATTGAACCCAGGGAAACATTACCACTGAGTTATGTCGCTAGTCCTTTTTATTTTTTATTTTAAGACAGAGGGTCTTGCTAAGTTGCTTTTTGCTTAGGGCCTCACTAAATTCCTGAAGCTGGCCTTGAACTTTCGATCCTCCTACCTCAGTATCCTGAGTCACTGGGATTACAGGCATGAGCCACCATGCCCAGCTAGACAAAATTTTCTTATCCGTAAAAAAAAATGACTCAAATAACTATATCACAATATTTGTTGGATTTATTAAAAATACAGACAGAAGCGTGACTAGTCAGACAATTTGATTATTATACGGGCTGAATCCTTAAAGAAACTGAGACTAAGAGCAAAACTAAAAAGCAGCAAGGAATACGATAATAGAGAGCACTGATCATTAAAGAGATGAAACGTGTTGGGCCCAGAAGAGAAAGGGATGACTTTAACAGGCTACTCTTTTGTCAGAAGGCTCTTGCAGCAAAGCAAACTTAAAAATGTATTATCCACCACGAACTACATCTTGAGGAAAGTGATTAATGCAATTTAGCTGTTCTATAACAGAACCATAATATATTGTTGAAAGGGGCCTGCTGAGGCAAAATGTGGTGTTGAAAATGTGCTATTTCTTAATAATAATAGAGGCCACCAAATTGAGCCTGGAAAAAAGTAGGCCTGGCCACTGAGTAAGCTAACATTAACACCTTCTTCTACTTGCAAAGGCCCAACTTTCTCTAAAACCCTCTCGCTCTTTAAGCTCATTCTTCTCCTTAGTTTTTCAGGTGTGAGTTACTTCATTTTCAGATAGAGATTTTTGGAAACAAAGAGTCAAGGAGGGAAGAAAAGCTTGGGGAAACAGAGGCAGCAAATTGGATTCGGTTTTTCTTAAGTAACCCTATTTTTAATTATTCTGTACACTGAATCCTGTCCTGCATCATGTTTCAGAATATGGAAGATCTGGCAACGAACAGAACAGGAGAAACAGGACCCACTGTGTAGTTTTAGCAGGGGGATTCTGTGGCATGGGTTTAGGGAATGATTTAGTCTGGTCAGTCTAACAAATAGTTGATACTTCAAATGATAAGCTGACGCTGGAGAAGGCATCCCGTATGAAACCTGGGAATATGAGACCATGGGAAATATTGATGCCAGTTTGGAAGCCCAGATGGAGAGGTACTGGCCCAGCCCAGAAGAGCTGCACCCTAGCCACTGGATGGAGGCAGAAGCATGGAACTCAAGCTCTCAGTAGAGAACCTTGCACAAAATGACCCCTGCCCCAAGGGATACTGTCTTCCTGGCACTGATGAGATTCCTGTTCGGATAGTGGCTAAGCTGTTACCAAAGAAGAAAAACAAGGAAACAAGCATAAATTGTTGATTCTTCCAAAGTGGGTAGCAAAAACAGCAGTAGCAGGTTGATGTTGCAAACTCTCATCTCTAATGTAACAGCACACAATTCCCTTGACAAGAGACAAAGCAACTGCTAGGTTTAATGTGTCTTTACAAGAGCAAATGATCTCGCATAATAATACCGCACCGTGCTGACAATCCTTTATGAATACAGCAGTGGAATGCCGACAGTTAGCTAAACAACAGAGCTGCCTGCCCACATAGAAGGAGCTGCACAGGAGGGACATATTAGACTCAAGGTAATTCTGGGGAAATGTGGAAAGGCTGACATCTGGACTGTCATGCAAAGCAGACACATTCTGAAACACAAGAGAAATGCTGTCTGAGAGGTCCTAGTGAGACTTCCAGATTGTCATCAAGAGCTGGTTAAATTTTCATAATTTTAATATGGAAGCAAAAAAGAATGCTTCAGAGAAGTTGTGGGAGGAGGCTAGTGATTGAGGTAGATACATTTATTCATTCACTAAATATTTTGCCTATTTTTCTGAAGGCCAGGTACTGTGCTAGGTGACAGCACAGACATGAGTCAGATGGTCCCTGTCTTCAAGACAGTTATTATCTAGGTGAGGATAGGGAAATAAGCCCATTACAACATGCTGGGGCAAGCAGTAAGCACAAAGTAAAGCGTGCTATGGAAGCCAAGATAAAGAGTATCTCAGTCTATGTAAAAGTGTGCCCATGTGTGTGCCTGTGTGTGTGTGTGTGTGTGTGTGTGTGTGAAGGGTGGTGATGTTGGCCAGGGGAGGCTTCCAGGAGCAGGACATTTTAAAATTAAATCTTCAGAAAGAATGGATAGTGAAACTTCTGGTTGGAGAGAATGGTGTATGCAAATGCTCAGATTTACAAAAGGGACACATGGAAACCAAGAACTGCCAGATCCTACTTTTGAGAGTCTTTATTGATAATAGAATATTGAGAACCAAAAGATAACTGTCCTTTTTTATGGTAAGCTAGAATCAGATAATATATAAGGCTTTTCCTGATACCAAACTGATTAGACCTTGGGGGAAATTATCAGGGAAACATTTCTGGATTTTCTTCTCTGAAAGGCATGGTGTATAGAAAGTAAGTTGGGTAGACATGGAAACTAAGCAAGAGTTCTTTAAACTCTGGGATTTTACTGTGTTTCCAAAACGGACTAAAAGGAGTGGAAAAAATGAATGAGGAGAAGGACACTGTGTGGAATGCAATTTTAAAATGCTATACAATATTGGGGACAGGTTAACATTATGGGATCTCACACAGGGACATTTCACTGTCAAGGTGATGATTATGACAAAATGGACTAAAATTATTTAGGCACCTTAAAGCATTTGAACTATTCATAGAAAATTCTAATGTGCCATCTCTGCAACCTTTAGAGATAAGAACTTGCTCAGGTCAGGAAACTGTGTTTCTCTGAGTGCACTGGAAGCAACGTAGATTATGACAGACATTTAGTTAGTCTTCAGAGCTAAGTGCGGACCTCATGTACTGTCCCTGAATTCTAGATGGTCCGCAGCCATTTCCCATCTGCAAAGCTCACATCCAGTCCGTGTATGGATCGTCATTCATTAGTAGTGGCCAGGTTTGTGTCTACTTCTCAGTTTAACCCGACTACTTGTGTGCTAACTTTATCAAGCTTTTGCTTTGACATTTACATCCTGCAAATTGCATGCAAAGTGTAAACAGAAATTTTCCTGTTTGAGATGGTAATGTATATCATGCTCAGTTTTCAAAGCACATTATTGCTCCATTCCTTCTTTGCTTGTCACGTCCCGTAGATATTAGGAAAACCAGTGCTACCAAACAGAGTTGACAGCAGTGCTGGCTTAAAAGAGAATGCCATTCAATGTCATCTCCATCTGGAAACATGGGAATAGCACAGGTACTTTTTTTTTTTTAAGAAATTACTGATCATTCAAATTGGGCAGGGTATCAGAAACCATCTAGCTCCTTATCCTCAAATGGCAGGTGGGAACACGGAGGTCCTTATATAGAGGCCTATGATATTAATAGACTAGAATTTAGATTTTTAGATTTTTCTGAGAGCTAGGCCATTACTTTCTTCAAAGCTATAGTGTTTCCCCTTTCATCCTCAAATACAAAGCAGAATACTTCTTTTCTATTATGTGTTAGCTATTTTAGAAAACCCTCGGAAATATGTGCCATAAAATGTGTTATTTTTAAAATGTTTTATAATAAGAACTACATTGAATTAAAATGCAAACTTTCACTTATTGAATCCCAAAACTTCACACAAAGCTCCCTAAGACCAACAACCTTGACATATGGGTTTGTCTTTGTCTTCCCCTTTACATGATTCTATCTGAAAGCCGGTAACCACTTACCAGGATAATTTGGTTGGAAAGGGCAGTCAAGGAGATCTACAACCTTATTACTTTTTTAATATATTTTTTTAGTTGTAGTTGGACACAATGCCTTATTGTTATGTGGTGCTGAGGATTGAACCCAGCGCCTCCCATGTGCTAGGAGAGCGCTCTACTGCTGAGCCACAACCCCAGCTCCCTCTGCATCCTTATTTAAGCATCTTGCTGATTACATCTTCCTTGATTTGTCCTTGAAACAACCTTAATATGGACAACAGGAACATCCTAAAGATGAGAAAGCAATGCCTTTGGTTATTAAATAATTTGTTCAAAGTCATGGTGCTGGTTAGTACCTAGAGGTGCTGAGCTATTTACCTGGCACTCTCCTCCTTGGTCATGTTCTCCTTTGACCCTACCAAATCCATATCATCATTATCATCATTATCATCATCATTATCAGCATTATCATCAACCAGCACTTTTCTTTTTTCTAACTTTTGTAACTTTTCCAAGACTAAATAGATCTCAGTGTCTAACCGCATCTTTCTCACCTTACAGTTACCCCCATGTGCTGATTTTATATTCCCCAAACTCGTCTTTGACCAGTTTTTGAGTCTTTCTTCCTCTCAGGGATTTCCACCCAGGCCTGTTAGTTTCAAAGCCCACACTATTGTACATGAACAATAGAAGGCATAGGTATTAAAACTCAAACATTGGAACTAATTTGCAGTATTAATCTTTCTAGCAGATTGAAATGTGCAATATTAAAAACAGTTCCAAAGTTTTTCTTTAGGATCTCCAACTCTGGTGTAAAGTGGATAGAGTAGTGAACTACATCAGACAGTATTTAGTCATTGCCACAGCAAAAAGAACACTTAATGAAATAATTTTATCAGGAAAAGATATGTGCTTTTTAAAAAAAATGATTTATGTCTCAAAGCACATGAGTATTTTCTCAGATGAGGCTTACAATGTTGAGAACATTATGGTACACCCTTAGAGGTGTCCCTCTCTTTCCAATCTTCTGTCAGATGCAGGGCGCATCATTCAGTTATGGTTTTACAGACTTTTTAGGGTCATACATGATTCTAAAATTCCCAATGACTTCTAATCCTGATTTGTGTGTTTGGGTGACCCTGAGAACCATTTAAATTATGAGGTCTCATTTCTTTCTCACACAGGAATTACAGTCCTTTGTAAACTTCCTTTCCTCCAAGCATTTCTGGAAGTCTCCCAGGAAGTCTTACTTGCTTGTGAATCAGCCTGGACCTCAGTTTTTACTGAATGCTCCTTCTTTTGAATATTATACCCAGACCCCTAATGATATTGCTGCCCTTCCTGTTACTCCTTTGGCAGACGTTTGTCTTTACCCAGGACCTGTGTTCCTCCCTACATCAAGGCTTCTGGATGATCAGATCAACTAGTTATGAGTCCCCACGAGTCCATAGGAAACCAGAAATCTTCATTGAAGTTAGATGGACAGTGGTTTTCACCTCTTGACACTGTTAGGGAAAGCCCACAAGGACATTGCTTGACTCTATCAGGGAGCTACAGAACTCTTTCTTGGGGATTCTTCTCAAGTCACCAGGGTAGTTGAGCTTAGTAGGTTTGTTCAGTAACCACAACTCCTTAAATTTTGACTGTGTTGACTGGTGATTAATCACTTGGCTCCCTTTCCCTTTAGGATGAGTTCTTCTGTATTCTCTTTTCCTCCCATGCTCAAATCAGGTTTTTGTTGGACCATCCCACAAGATTGTCAAATGTGCTTGAACCCTTAGCATATGAAACTATTTAGTCATTGTCTTAGAAAAGGTCATCATGAGCCAGCTACTCAGGAGGCTGAGGCAGGAGGATTGCACATTTGGGACCAGCCTGGGCAACTTAGTGAGAATCTGTCTCAAAATTTATAATAAAATAAAATAAAAGGGCTGGGGATGTAGCTCAGTGGTAGAATGCCCTGATTCAATTTCCAGTATTCCTTTTTTAAAAAAATTAATTTATTAATTAATTTTAATTAAGTGTATATGACAGCAGAATGCATTTTGATTGATTGTACCCAATTGCAGAACAACTTTTCATTTCTCTGGTTGTACAGGATGTAACATTGCACCATATATGCAGTCATACATTACCTAGGGTAATGATGCCCATCTCATTCCACCATATTTCCTGTCCCCACACCCCCTCTCCACCACACCTTCTCCTTTTCCCAATCAAAGTTTCTCCATTTTGTCCATTCCTTCCCTCCATTATGGATCAGCATCGACTTACTTGAGAGAACATTTGGCCTTTGGTTTTGGGGATTGGCTTACTTCGCTTAGCATGACATTCTCCAACTCCATTCATTTACCTGTAAATGCCATAGTTTTAATTTTTTTAAAATTTTTTTATTGGTTGTTCAAAACATTACAAAGCTCTTGACATATCACATTTCATACATTAGATTCAAGTTGGTTATGAACTCCCAATTTTACCTCAAATACAGATTGGAGAATCACATCGGTTACACATCCACATTTTTACATAATGCCCAATTAGTAACTGTTGTATTCTGCTACCTTTCCTATCCTCTACTATCCCCCCTCCCCTCCCCTCCCATCTTCTCTCTTTACCCCATCTACTGTAATTCATTTCTCTCCTTGTTTATTTTCCCATTCCCCTCACAACCTCTTATGTGTAATTTTGTATAACAATGAGGGTCTCCCTTCATTTCCATGCAATTTCCCTTTTCTCTCCCTTTCCCTCCCACCTAATATATCTGTTTAATGTTGATCTTTTCTTCCTGCTCTTCCTCCCTGTTCTGTTCTTAGTTGCTCTCATTATATCAAAGAAGACATTTGGTATTTGTTTTTTAGGGATTGGCTAGCTTCACTAAGCATAATCTGCTCTAGTGCCATCCATTTCCCTGCAAATTCCATGATTTTGTCATTTTTAGTGCTGCATAATACTCCATGGTGTATAAATGCCACATTTTTTTATCCATTCATCTATTGAAGGGCATCTGGGTTGGTTCCACAGTCTAGCAATTGTGAATTGTGCTGCTATGAACATCGATGTGGCAGTATCCCTGTAGTACGCTCTTTTAAGGTCTTCAGGGAATAGTCCGAGAAGGGCAATAGCTGGGTCGAATGGTGGTTCCATTCCCAGCTTTCCCAGGAATCTCCATACTGCTTTCCAAATTGGCTGCACCAGTTTGCAGTCCCACCAGCAATGTTCAAGAGTACCCTTTTCCCCACATCCTCGCCAGCACTTGTTGTTTGACTTCATAATGGCTGCCAATCTTACTGGAGTGAGATGGTATCTTAGGGTGGTTTTGATTTGCATTTCT
Source organism: Ictidomys tridecemlineatus (assembly GCF_052094955.1). NCBI lineage: Eukaryota > Metazoa > Chordata > Mammalia > Rodentia > Sciuridae > Ictidomys > Ictidomys tridecemlineatus. The sequence goes on from NC_135481.1 coordinate 83,922,634, forward strand.
CTGACTGCTAGAGATGGTGAGCTAAATGCCATAATTTTATTCTCTTTTAATGAGTAATAATCCATTGTGTATATATACCACAGTTTTGAGCATGGTGAGAGCTAGAGGTTTAATTTCATTTTACTGCATATGGATTTCTAGTTTTCCCAGCACCATTTGTCGAAGAGACTATATTTTCTCCAATGCATGTTTTTGGTGCCTTTGTCTAGTATGAGATAACTGTATTTATGTGGGTTTGTTTCTGTGTCTTCTATTCTGTATCATTGGTCTACATGTCTATTTTGGTGCCAATACCATGCCATTTTTGTTACTCTAGCTTTGAAGTATAGTTTAAGGTCTGGTGTTCTGATGCCTCCTGTTTCACTCTTCTTGCTAAGGATTGCTTTGGCTATTCAATCCCCAATATTTAAAAAATAAATTAAAAAGTCATCATGAAATAGTCCACGTGAATGGCTCTCCTATAGCTGCAAAGCTCAAAACTTGTGTGATGTACAAAAAAGCTCTAGTTAAGCCTAACCAAAGAGTTTGCTAAACATGCCCATCTGAACCTTCCACTAGGATAGTAGAAATACTGAAAATGTTCTACATATATAAATGTAAGCTGTTTTAGTATTTTAACTATGAGTTTGTGAGAATACAGGCTGAACTTTACTAAGGGACATAGATTCTTATTCCCTGGTTGAAGGAGAATCTTGATTATATATGCTTTAAGTGAGTTCTATCACATGACTCAAGTATAGGTAAACATTTCAGTTTCCAGTAGCAATGTTGTAGTCTGTGAATATAAAATTATGTATGAATCCACATAGATAATCCAACAGTATGGGCCTGTAAAGATCACCTCTATAAAAATAACACTGTGTTCTATCCTTAACATTCCGAGAATGAGAAGCTTAAGTTCAATGACAAAAATTAGAAGAGGGCAAAAGAATAGAAAAGCATGGTAAAAATATTTTTCACATTTTACATATGAATATATAGACATAGACACATATAAAAAATATAACCTTAGTGTCTCTGCTCTGAGGAACTAAAGAGTCATTGCTGCTTTTAAAAATAAGAACAAAAAAGCAAATGTGCAAAACTTTTAAATTAAATTTCAACATTTTCAAACAAGTGCTGCCTGGGAGATCATGCAAAGCATCCAAAGCCTAAATTGAATGTATGTTGGCAAGAGCATCTTCACATCTCTCTAAATAACTAGCTAATACAGTCAGTATTTTACACCTCATCGAGGCCTGGCACTTATTTGCAAAATGTTCCAGTCAATTGTCAACTAAAAAGAATGCAGAATTTCAATCTTTTGGAGGGAAAAACAGGCAAAATTTTCCTCCTCTCCCAGAGAATGTTGCTCTGCAAAGATAGAATTTCTTCAGGGGCTTCCACAACTGCTGTCAGGTGTAATCTAGCCCATCAACATTTTTTAGGAGAAAGGCAGAATCAACACAAAAACAAAAGATGAAGGAGGTATAGAAACATTTACCTTTAAGCTACAGTAATTAAGCATTTTGTCTGTTCTATTAAATGAGTTATAGCAAGACAAATTCAGATCATGTAGAATACCCTAAATTGTTTTTCTTTCCTTATTCTTTGCTAGGCCTCTATTTATTTATCTGACCAGAGCAAAAGTTCATCAAACATTTGACTTTTCATTTAGTCATTTATTTACCTAAAAGCAGGGTAAGAGATAATAAATAATAATAATAACAATATAAAAAATTAAAAAATAGTATTGACTGCACAGCTAAACTGTCAAGGATCATATAACAGAGGGAGAACAGCACATACATACTGAAAGTGTAGAAATATGGGATAGAGAATGACACATATCATGATGGAAAAGCAAAGTTCTGTCAGCATCTGAAAGAAGGATACTGGGATGAGATACTGGAAAAATTGTGCATCAGTTGTTGAACCCACTTACATTACAGGGAACTATGCTTAGTGTTTTACATATTAATTCCATCAGCAGCCTACATGGTAGTTACTATCCCCACTTTGAAGATGAGGAAATAGGGGCTATTGCATTGGATTGGGATCCCACAAGAAATGCTAAGGCTGGCTTCAGAACCTCAGGTGATTCTGAGTCCAATTTCTGGCAGAAGAGCTCTAGGGAATATTTCACAGAGATGGGGTGTTTACCTGGATCCTAGAGGATTAATTAGTAGGAGATGTAGGGAAAGTTAATTTCATGAAGGAGGAACAGTGTGAGCCTAGAGGTTAAAGTGTGATTGGTGCCTAGAGCAGAAGCAAAGATTTTCTATCTGTTGAGTTGGAACCAAAAGCTACTCCATAAATTGAAAACTTGGTAAAAGTGAAGGAATCATTAAGAAATGACACGTATAGATCTTTTATTTTAACATAAAATATACAAGCATACATTTATTTGCCAATCTTCTGTCGAGAATCAAACCATTTTCTTGAAGTATGAGTCTGCTGATTGGAGTCTGAGTATAACATACCATTTTACACCATTTTTTTATGACTGGTTTTACATAGACCAGTTTGGTTTATTTAAAGTGAAGCAAAATTGGAGATGAGAACAATCTGAGTGTAGTATCCTTCTGGATTTCTATGATTTGTTTTCTCAATTTGTTACAGTGGTACTATCCATTCCTATTTTTATATCATTTCTATTGGCTTTTTAAAAATCAAGCCTATAACTTAAGTTTTCATAGAAGCAATTTCTGTGCTCATGTTTTATCAATTTTCATATTTAATCAAATCACATAATTGTAAGAACAAGTGAGAGATGGGCATTAATAGGCTTGGGCAAGGATAGAGTTAATTGGTCAGGGGGGGGAAGCACAGACATACTGTATAACTTGGTGGTCTGGAGTGTTTAATCAGCCATGTTTCACAGAGACCACGCTTTGCAGGGAGCAGAGAGCACTGATCTGATGAGTTAAATAGAAACATGTTAAGAGAGTTTCTGTTGCAATGGAAAAATAGGAGACAAAGTATAGTCAGGTCAGATAATGTAAAGCCTTGAGTGCCAACTTACGTGGCATCCCACCACTGATTAGCCCTTCTTGCCATCTGCACAATGTGCTCCCAGCTATGAATAAGAAACATCAATCTAGGTGGCACCTAGAAAGATTTGTTAGGGAAAATGAAGAAATAAGGTCATGGCAAGTGTGAAAGTAGAAGAGGGCATGGATGCAGAAGATATTTTGGATGTAGAATTAGAAGGACATGACAGTGGCCAGATTTGGGTGTTAGTATTCAATATACCTTTCTCATAAAAGTGAATGAGAAGAAATTTGCCACTTGAACATTATTATATGCAACTCCAGGGACTTTACAAATGCTTTTAATTGTTTGCCTACTTAGCTTCTATCAGTTCGAAAACCATCCAGGTGGTTCCAGTGGCATCTACTACAGCAATGCTCTGCCACATCCCTACGTGTACAACCTGTCCTGGAGTTAGCACTATGGTGTATCATTTCCTAGTTGTTTCGGGTACGTACTTTATTGCATTGAACCCAATGTGTACTTTTTTTGTGTGTGTGTGCATTTACATCAGAATCCATCAAGATGAATTGAATCAGAATTTGACCAATTGCATGTTTTTTCACAGTGATTTAAAAGGTAGCACAGCGTTTTATAATCAATAGTATCTTCACTCCTCAACCAGATCACAAATTCCAGAAGCAATTCTTGAACTATTTTCTTCTACATTATTTTTAAGGACTTGCACAATGCTAAGTATATAGTACACCTTTGGTAAATATATGACTTCTTGTTAATTTAAGTTGGGCTCATAATAGGCTATCTAAGTGGACAATGCTTAGTTTTTCTGGGAAAAGTAGTCGTATGTTGCTGCTACTGCCATTTCCTCATCTTTTACTCTCTCCCCAGGCTTCTCCTGTCCTGCTGATTTGACAAACTTTCCCAAGATGAACTCAGGAAGAACACTTACATTTTTCAGGTGGGATTTGTGTGGCAGGGGAGTGGGGGAGGTGGGGCTTCTCAAGCTCATGAATAAAACATCATATAAGGATTTAGAGATTATAATATTCTGAGCTTCAAGGGGACTTCCAAAGTCTCTTAAGGAGATTCCAAGAAAGGTACTTAGAAATCATAATGTAAGCAAGTATTATCTCAGTTGACTTAATGTTTTAAAAAATTAGTGTCTGTTGTTGACTAGCTCTTATGATGCCAAAGGAATTTTTGAAGGGGCTATTTAATTTCTCTTTTTTTTTTCTATTTGAATTTGTGAGTATGTTAATTATTAGGTATGAAAAAAATGAACAGAGAAGAAGGAAACAATTAAGTAATAAAGCCATCTAGATTCAATAAGACAAAACTATTTTAATAAAGTGCATTGTTTCCAAGAGGCATCATAGCTCGGGGAGCGTGAGAGAAGAAGCCAGAATAATTGTGTATATATACATTAGAAGGCACAGTTGCCTTTAAGAACAGTAGATAGGCTAGCTAAGCAGTATTCTAGAGAATATAGTCAAAATAAGTGTGGACTATCTGGTAATTTCTCAAAATTTCCAATCAAAATATAGAAATTAACTTTCCTACAAAAATTAGCGGGTGATGGAAATAGGGTTTAAAATACTATGTTGAAGTAAGTAATTAATGGAACTATAGAGAACAAGAGTTTTGAATGAATGATATTTGCCTTACCTACACAATATTTCCAGATGGTGATGAAATTTTTGGAGTCTGGAGGCAAAAATTAAAAGATGGCAATGGCTGTGATTTGAGTTTTTCTCTTTTATATAACAGAACTTAAACCATTTTGGGAAAGTAAACAATATTTAGAGAGCAGATTTCCTAGGAAAAAAATTCCATGCCATGTAGGGAGTGAATACAACTCTCCATGGATAGTGTCTATACTGGTAGTATTGGAAAAATAGTAGTAAAAAGTAAATTCTTTAAGATAAAATATTTGATGAGAAAATGTGCAGTCTGACCAGTTGGCACTGAGTTAATAATTAAAAGGAGAAGAAGAAAAAGAAGAGATGCTTTTTATTACTTATCTTGACTTTAGACTGACTTTCCCACAGTTAGGTTGAATAATGCCAAGAATTCAAAACAAAGCCAACTCTTGATTATTGGTATGAATATATGGTTTATTGGTATATAATTAATAACAGTTGATTTCAAATATACATTGCAAAATTCCTTGAACTTTGATGCATTTTGGAATCACATGGTGATATTTAAAAATCCTATGTTTGGTTTCTAGTAAATATCTTAATTTAATTTGTTTGGGGTATAACCTGTGTAGGTTTTCAAAATATTTCTGTGTCATTCTAATGTGGAACCAAGTCTGGGAATAATGTATTGCCAGTGAAACCAAACATTACCTACTTTTTCTTGTATTGCCTTGAGAACTCCCACTACTCACTTTACACCAGAGGGGTTATATTGAAACACCCTCTGTAGCTAAAGAGAAGTTTGAACAGAGGAGTGCTATTACATCGGGGGTGGATAAAGCCTGGGAAATTAGTCTGGGAATGGAAGATTATGATTTTCTGATATAAAATGAAGAAAGAGGATATTTCCCCAATTCACCTGAGTTTGGACTTTAATGAAGCCTCATTAATTTGCTCAAATTGACTTTCTATAAAATATATATCCATATTCAAATGTCAGCTCAAAATATATTAAAAGATAAATTTTGATGATTCACTATTCTGAATTATTTAAGCTGTGAGCAATAATCAGAGGTCTATTTTCTGAAAGGGAAAAACACTTCAGGTTGTTGATCACTGCAATCACTACTCTAGGTAGATATATATTATATCTTTGTTGTCTTTAATTTCAATGATTCTCTGAACTAAAACTTGTTGTAATACTACCCTTCATAATGGCCCTTTGGCTGGTTCTGTGATAAAAGAGCAAGATAGTAATTTCAAGATGTATTTCCTACATGACTCTGCTTTTGTGACTTTATCGATCACAACATTATCTGAACTCTTTCCCTCCTAGTTTTGGGATATCAGATGAGAGGGAGTTATTTTTACTATCTCTTGGAGAAGAACATCGATGAACTATTTCATCCAATGCAGCATAAATTGTTTTGTCCTCAGTGGATTTCCACCCAAAGAAGGCAGACTCTGATTACTGGTTATTAAGGTTTTTTTTTTTTTTTTTTTTTTTTTTTGCCATATGTCTGAATGGAAACGGAGCAGATTTTCCTTTGGGTTTCAACAAAGTGTTTTCTCAAACTGCAAAACTAGTTGATTGAAATGCCATAATAACAGTGGTGGTAGTAGATTGTTGTTGTTTCTTGGTAAAACAGGAGTATGGCATTTCAAAATCAGGATAACTTTTGGGCAAAGGGATGAGGCCTTGAAACTAAAGATCCAATTTGCTGCTAGCCCAATCCTGTTAATAAGGAAGAGCCATTTGCTTGTTTGAAGACTCTGTTATTAATTTAAGACAGGTTATTAATTTCTTTTCTTCCAAATCTACAAACAGCAGCCCAGAGTAAGGCAGAAAATTCCAGAGCAGCATTTACATTGGGTGATGTTTGTGTGTTTATGTGGGAGGGAAACGTCGTCTTTTTCCTGTTCAGTAGCATTCCCAATCCATTTGGGATGATAGTTAATGGGCCTGTTCATCAGCCCAGAAATGCATAAAAGAGAATGCATTAGCCACGATTTGTCTTGATAATGTTCTCTTTGCTCATTCTGGTACAAGACAGATGTATTCTGCAGAAGAAGATTGCCTTGCTAGCAGCACCAATCACAGTGGTTTCATTAGGTTTCCTGAGGCATCGAAGTGAACACTCTTGATTGTGATGTGATGTAATTGTTTTATTTCCCAGTCTGAAGACAAAAGTGTTTATCTAAAATTAATGAGGGAAGTTTTGATAAAACCATACTTAAAATCAAAGTCTTAGAGTCTGGGGCATCATGCATACCAAGACTAAAATTTATAATGTTATTTGACTAAGTGTCCAAAATTATGGACTAGTTTTGGGATATCAGATGAGAGGGAGTTATTTTTACTATCTCTTACTAAGTGTCCAAAATTATGGACACTTAGTCAAATAACATTGATATATTGAATTAATACTATATATTTTTGTCCCCCCAGTCATTTTTTTAAAAAAAATGTCTTTTAGCTGTTGATAGACCTTTATTTTATTTATTTATTTATATGTGGTGCTGAGAATCAAACCCTGTGCCTCACAAGTGCTGTACCTCTGAGCTACAACCCCAGACCATCCATTTATCTTTTATTGTGGTAACATATACATATTACAACACTTATTGTTTTAACCATTTTAAGTGTAGTTATATGTCATTAAGCACATTTACGTGTTATGCAACAATTATTACTATAAACCCTCAGAATAATTTCATTTCCCCAAACTAAAATCCCATATTCGTTGAATAATCACTCTCCATTATCTGCCCTCATAAATCACTATTCTACTTTCTATGAATTTGACTATTCTATGTACTCTATATAAACAGAATCATACAAATTTGTCCTTTTGTTTTATAAATTCTTTTTAAAGCATCTTTTTAAAGTTTCATAAAATCATGCAGACATCACAATTTAGACCAGAATATGATTAGTAATGCCAGCCTACTTTCATGGGTGAGAGAGCTGATAAACAGAAAGCTGGCTAATTTATTCAGCTTACTTTTAGTTCAGAATGCATTTTATACAGTTTAAAATAGGCCATAAAATACACTGTGCATTCTTATATTCACTTTAATTACATCCAGGTTCAGAAAGTCTTCAATGTCTCATTTGTCCTCTCTCTGTTGGCCCTGAACTTAGCTGCCTCTGAGTTAGCTGCCATTCATTGGAATCATGATGAAGATAGCTAATATTTATTGTCTGCTTACTGTCAACCTCAATGCTAAGTTATATTTTTAACATGATCTCATTTAGTCAACACAACATCTGGAAAGGTCAGCTTCCCCAAAGTACTCCTATTATCCCATTTACAGATGAGGAAACTGAAGGGTTAAAAAGTCAGGTTGCCTCCACTAGGTTATAAAGTCAAGGATGGTAGAGCAAAGACATTGAATAATAGCATTTACTCAATTGTTAGTTAACAAATAGAAATCATTATGTTAAAAAGAACTGGGCTGAATAGTATATTAAAATTAAAGAAATATACAAAATTTCCATTTTTTACTTTTGTCTGTTATGATATTTTCATTGGTGATTCAGTTCCTTAATATATAAAATGTTCACCTGCTTAGTACACATCAAGGATAAGACTAAATTGGCTAAATAATAGGGTTGCATTAGTATTCAAATGTATAAAAATTTTTAAAGAATTATCTTTGATCCTTAGCTATGTGTTTGAGTTTGTGTTATACATGCATGGTAGACATTAAGGAAATCAGTGACAGTAATAACTATGAGAAGACACGTAATAACAAGGTAGTCCTAATATAGGCAGAATGGTATTGTGTTGATGCTCTTAACTTGTAGGAATTTAAAGGTTCACATCCTAAATTCATATTCTTGGGTAGACCAGAAGCCCCTATCAGGCTACAATTTTCTGTCTGCTTTTATTGGTTCTACTCTCAATTTGCCTTTCAGTCAAAGCCAATTCAGTGTAAGGATTCTCTCAATTCCATCCAAGAGTCTTTGTAGAATGGGTCAATGGAATAGACCTGGCCAGTCGGCAGGGTAGAGCTGAACAATTGTCACCTAGTAGGTTATGGGTTAGCCAGTGACTAACAATATCTCTCTGATAAAGATTCAAGTAATATCTTGTTTCTCAGTCTTTCATATCACATAAGTGATTAGAATTCCATTAGTCACTTCCTCTCTGATAGCCCAACTTCATATACAGCATATGGAAGTACTTAGTCATGGAAGCTTCCTTTATAACAAGTAGTAGGAGTGCATGCTACTATAAAACAAGTTGGCTTTTTAAAGTATTATATTAGAGTTTTATTATGGTTAGTTTGGCAATGTGGAGACTTAACCCCTAGATAAGAGATTAATACACATATTTAATTTTTTTATTTTTAGGATATTTGTTTAGGATTTCGCATGTTGTTGGGCTTTCTATTAGTGATGTTTTATTACTCATGTTGGACAATCCTCCCCTTTTTTTGTACAATTCTTAATTTTTTCTAAGGCTGTTTTCTAAGACCATTACTTGTAATTGCCTGTAATTTTTCCTTTATGTATACATTAAGTAGAAACATTATATACATATATATTTATATACATATACACATAGAGAAAAGCAAATATGTGAGTAATGAAGTAAAATACTCATGTATGATACTAACCCTACTATACGCTACATAGAAGAGCAGAATACATAAGATGTACTTACATGTGCCCATGCAATCATTTATTATAAGGAATTTTGGTATACATTTTGGAGGAAAGGTCTTTTATCCTCTAATATTGGGGGGAAATTTTTTCCTTACTTTGAACATTTGCTTCAGGACTAGACAGGTTTAGGACCAGAAAGGAGCCATGGTCTTTACCCCCAGGTCCTCCAGCATTTATTTAGCTTAAGGCCTAAAACAGATCATCATTGCATAGAACCTTTAAATTCAGTTTATCTTTATCCTGCTACTTATGGCTGTGTCATCTGGGTCTACTCCCTTGTGTCCATCATCTATTTCACAGCCTTTCATCAAGATATTCTTGCCTGGGTATTATATCCCCCACTTAGTCATCATAATTTTTATATAATGTATATATTGTTTGTAATGTGTCATTTTCCTTTATATTGTTACATTGTAAACATGCTGTGTTAAAATATGTTAAATTGGTTTAAACAAGTTTCCTTTTTAGATGCCTTTAATTTAGCTCACATTGGTCTAAATCCATGAAGAACCATATATTAAACACTCTTGAATAGCTTCTATGAAAAGAAACTTAATTTATGATGTTTAGTATTATACATTATACAGTTTCTTTATTTTTCACTCAGTTCATCATGCTGTGAAAATTCATGAATATTTAACTATTAAATGAAATGCAAAATTTTCATTATCATTTTATTGAAAACTTGACATCTTAAAATACCATACATACCATTAGTATTCTAATGCATTGTCACCTTATTGAAAAATGCTGCTAAAAAACAATACAGCCATTCAGAAAAAAAAAAATTTTGTCCGCCCAAGGCTATTAACTATAGTTCTACACATACATTAGTGACAAATAAGTGAAGCAGCCAATGCTCACAAAAGATGTCACTAAAATGCTAGGAAACAACTGTAACCATAGAAACCATCTCACACTGCAATCTGAACATCTTTTGTCAGTGTGTGACTAGAAATGAGATGCTTAAAATCATTAGACTATCAAAAAATCTGAACATCTCTCCATTGAAATTTACATATTTAAATATTTTGAAACCTGCAAAAACTTCAACATGATACTTCTATAAAATATTGTTTCAGCTCCTAGCCCTCAACTATCAGTTTAGATATAACAACAAAAATTATACATGAAGACTTACAATTTTTCTCCCTCTTTCTTTAGGCTACATGCTTTGTCTGAGGAGCCTAAACAAACACCCCAGAGAACAGAGGTTAGCTCCGAGGGCTGTCTACCTTCCTGCTCTAATCTTTACAATGGTGCCATTCTTCACCTTTTCTTTCTCTCCGGAACAATCAGTGGCTTAAATTGTACCTGTTCCAGCGAGACAGGTTTGCAGGTTTCATAAGCCTTCATGACAGTAAGTACAAAATTGTCTTAGATAATGAGATATTTAAATAAAGGATTTGACAAACCAGTGTAGGAGAGCGTGAGTTTGTATGAATGCAGAGCAGCCTTTGCAACCATGGATATGGAACTGAATTTTTCCCCCTTGTCTTCATCTTCTCAGAAACCTCTGAAAGGTCTGGTTATTTAGCTGAATGCTCTGCATTTAAGGGGCAGTGGAAGTCATTTTCCTTGAAACCTCTGTTTCAAACTAAAGGTTAAGAAACTCCTGGAGCAGCCTGGATGATTGAGACTTTAATGTTTCTAAGTTGTGGGAATTGAAAAACTCTCTACCTCCTTCAGTCATCATTCTACAAACATTTATGGAGCACCCACAATGTGCTGGGCACCCTTCTAGGCATACAGGATCCCCCAATAAGCAAAGCAATATTCACTGCCTGGGGAGCTTACATCTTAGCAGGAGGGGACAGATAAGAGATTATGGAACAAGTACATAAAAGTCTATATAGTGTGGTATTTGTTGAGCACCGCCATGTGTCAGTCACTGTACCAGGTTTTGGGCACTGGATAAGATAGACAAGGCCTTTTTTGGAGCTTTCATCTGGAGAAATCATAAAAAAAATATTTGGCAAATACATGGATGCATAGTGTCCTTAATCTCTGAGAATTTATCATTGAGGTTGGAGAGGTAACTCCAACCATGCATTTTATTAGCAGTAGACGTGACATAAAAAAGGACGTTTCATGGAATAATTCTCATTGATTGACCATGTTATCTAAAGTATAGTGTCCTATTTCTTCTCAGTGTTTTTTTTTTCCCCAGATTCCAAATCTTCTTTTCTATGGAAAATGACACCCCTATCCTTCATGAATAATTGGTTTCTATTTTCCCACTGCCAAGTAACAATGGTATTTTCCCCCATGAATTTCTACGAATTAAATTTGTCAGAGCATTAATAATAAATATTTAATATGAGAAATATACATTTATACTCATAAATAGGTATATATCAGAAACATACAAACATATGCACTATCTCTTTGAATTCTTACTATGTGCTGAGCACTATTTGAAAATACCATCTACATTCTCCTTTAAGCCTTAAAAGAGCTTACTGAGATGGGCTTTATGATCATCATTTTTCTGGATGAGCAGTACAGTAACTGGCCAAAGGACACATAGTTACTGGCTGGTATTGATGGGACTTGAACATGAACCCATCAGACTTCAAATTCTATTCTTTCTTCCACCATTTTGAGTCAGGTTGGAGAAAGATCCTTCTCCCCAGTCCATTATGTACCCCAAAGATGTTTCTCCTGAGTCACAAGGCCTGTACTTGGTCATTGTGGTCATGGAACTTCTTCTGTTCTCCTTGGGGGTGGTTCCTTCCTACTCACCACATACCGATCTCTTCTCTGCACAGCTATAAATTCTCCATGAATCCAACGTCCACAATGTTAATACAAGGGTGGAGTCATGGATCCGATTAAACAGGGGAACTTCTCATGATTGGTTAGTAATGACCTCCTCTACCAAATGTTTAGGTTCCTAAAGTTGTAAGGGATCATGAGGATATCTCTTCCATTATATTGATGCATAAATGAAGATTTAGAGTTGATGTGAATTGCCTCATTACTTCACTAGCCAGATAGCAGCAGAGCTAGCTTTGGATCCAGTAATGATCTACCAAGGATGTACTCCTGAGTAAAGTGACACCTCTGCATGTGTGTTGTGTGTATGTGTGTACAAATACGCATAGATAACAAACACAAACACAATACATACACACTCCCTGTATATATTGAGACTTCTCTGTTTTAAATGGGATTTCCTATGTAAATTTTACTTCTGGATTATTGACTTTGTTTCTCATTTAATTTCTTTTGTGACTGCTTAAACCACAAACTGTAATATCATAAACAACCTTAATTCATTTGGAAGCATCAGAAAGGAACTAGAAAAATGATTTTGAATCTTATTTATCAAGGCCTCCATCTCACCCCACCCTCAGTTCTTCCCAAAGCACCAATACTGTTTACATCATTCCAAACCCTTACGTTGCCTGTGAAAATTCACTTAAAAGCATGAATTAGTTTGTTTTTTTATAACCTCTACATTATATATATGCATACATGTGTATTCTGCATATATATAAAATGTGCATGGGGCTGGGGTTGTGGCTCAGTGGTAGAGCACTTGTCTATCATGTGTGAGGCACTGGGTTCGATTCTCAGCACCACATACAAAGAAATAAATAAAGGTCCATTAATAACTAATAAAATATTTTAAAAATAAATAAATGTGCAGTCATTTAAAAGTCCACGTATTCACATATGCAGTTCTGTTTCTCTTTAAAATAATTATAAATGTGCTATGAAATAGTTAATGTACCTTTTCAGATAATATAGAAGACAATGCTGAGGGTTAAAAAAGTTCTTTAATAAGTGAATAAAATAACAAAAAATTAATAAAAATGGAACAACAACTTACTCTTTGCCTTGCTGGTGCAGAGTGGGCTTCTATTCCATCCCTCAGTCACCAGAATGATATCAAATCTAAAATGTAAGTGGTTTTTGTTCACATTGCAACCTAATATCCAGCTGTTTGCTTTTCTTCCAGCACCCTGCTGTACACCCCACCTCTACCTGAGGGCAGGAAGCACTATTAATCATTCTTTTGCTCATTATTGAACTGAATTGTTCTCAGTGCCTCAGCACCCCCTCCCCCCCAGAGCACAGGGAAAACCTGCTTAGGCGGACCACCCAGGATTCCACAGAAAAGTAGTCAGTCTGAATGCAGGTGGTTAGTCTCCTGCTCAGGTTTCTGTTAAGACCATTAGCTTGGCCCTGATGGGCACTTAGGAGTATTAACTCCTTCATTCCCAAGCCTTCCAGGCATTAAAGTTTTTTGAGTGTGCAGAAGAATTACTGCCACTCCTGGAGAATCCTGGGGACCAGCAGCTCTAGTTCTGATGAGAGAACAGCGCTTGGGAAAAGCATAGGCTAGTCTCCAAGTTAGCACCAGGAAATTCCAGCATGCACCTCTTGGATAACAGAGAAGTACTCTCAATAATGGAACTGGAGATCCAGCTATATTTTAGGGGATTTGGGGAAACTTCCTCTGAGATCACAAGGACTTTTTCTGTCAGCTTTCCAGTGATTTCAAATGTGCCATTATAGCTCTATTGATTTTGCCTAAGATTTTGGCATCTGTAAGAATGCAATACCCATGGAGAGTCAGCATATTAGTTCTTATGAATTAAGTAAATCCTTAAAGGAGAGACCTGAGCAGTCACCCAACTCTGATAGGAGTAAAAATGAAAGGAGGAGGAGATAGAGTAAGGGCAGGTGGCAAGGAAGAAGGAAGGGAGGCTGAATTTCTTGAAAACACTTCCCATTATTAGTAGAAGTTACAATAATTCAATAATTTTAGCTGAGGGTGGGGAGGCAAGGGGGAGAGGGAGGTAGGAAAGGAAAAGGAAGAGAGAAAGAGAAAGAGGAAGGGGGGGTAAGGGGAGACTGATAAGGCACAAAATTGATTTGCTTTAAATGCAGAAAAGGTGCTAATTTTGTGTGGAGTAGATACTAAGGGAGGAAAGAGGTTGATATCATCATGGTAAATTCTGGTTGGCAGCACCTGTAAGTAGAAATTAATATTTTTGTTTGAAATTCATTCACTTCCTTTATTGTCATCCTCTCCTCTTTTTCCAGTAACATCTTCAACAATGTGCATGGAGCATGGAGACTTAGTAAATATTTGTTGAATTGAATTAAAATTAAAACACTGCTAAGCAATTTCTTTTAAGTCTCTTCACACAGTATCACTACCCTGACAAATAGGTCTGAGAAATCCCAACCCACAAGTGAATGAAATTGAAGCTCTATTTTCTGGTTTTACCACCTCTCAGGTGTCAATAATTTCTCCTCTAGGCAGAGCATGTTTGCTATCTTCTGTATAGTTCTCCTATTTTCCAGTTTTGAACCTCTCCCTATCCCAATGTCTCACATTAAATCCTCTCTCTTCTGGCCTTCAGATTTTGTGTCAACTATTAGATTTTTATCAACTAATAAAAAGTAACCGTGGTTAGCACTAGGCTATACACCTCCTTCTGCACTTCCATACAACAGTTCTGACCCAGCAGATTGGATTTTGATTGATACACTGAGATCTGAAAGATAATATGTGAATGGTAGGGAGGAGATTTGGTGATGGAATGAATGAGGTATTTAGATCTGGGAGTCAACTAATTACTGACACCAACCTTTCTGAGTTGTAACCTCAACTAAGCCTTTATCTATGGTGACAGAAACAGGGACTTAGGGAAGGGATATCGACCAGATGCAATAGAAGCATATTAAGAATCATTTCGAAGCTAATTCTATGG
This sequence comes from Ictidomys tridecemlineatus, assembly GCF_052094955.1. Taxonomy (NCBI): domain Eukaryota; kingdom Metazoa; phylum Chordata; class Mammalia; order Rodentia; family Sciuridae; genus Ictidomys; species Ictidomys tridecemlineatus. The sequence goes on from NC_135481.1 coordinate 83,937,654, forward strand.
TAAGTATTGAAACAGTATTATAAGATAACCAGGATCTACCTCTAAGTTACTGTTTCAATATAACCTATAAAAATTGGTTCTGAAATTCTGGGGACAAAGATATCCATATCTCTTCCAAAAGATATGCACTTTCTTTTTGTGTCTATTCCTGGGAGTTTATACACCCTAGTAGAATTATAGATCTGGATTTCCTATCTAATTAGGATAAACATGGGGTTTGGTTCTTACATTTCTACCTTTAATTCTCATTGGTATACAGTATGGCTATTAAAAAGCCCTACATAGACAATAGCCAGGGTGATCCTTACTGACCAAATCACTTTACCAACCTCTATGGCCCTTGGATACAGGATGGTTATCTGGGAGAGAAAATGAAGTGAGAATGGAGGAAGCATGATTAATCTTAGGTAAAGATGCCCAGGATCATTCTAAATAATACCAGAATAATAGGTTGTTGTTTTTTGATTCCCTAAAATCATGGCTCTTAGAAATCCACTCTTCCAAACCCATATACCAAGGTACCCACCTGCCCAAGCATACCACATCACAGGTAATCTAGGTACTCCTCCTACTAAAGACATGAAACACTTGTCTTTCTATTATAAGAGTCTATCCCCCATAATTTGGGCATTTTTTTTCCTTCCCAACCCTTGAAGCACAAAATGTGTGTATACAACACATTTAAAGTACTTCTGTTAGCATAGTGCAAAGCAGGGCTTCTCTCTTGTAGTGGCTCTTTTTAAGAATGGCTAACAGAATTTTTTTGGTTGGAAGAGATTTAGAAACTCTTTAATCTAGGATAAATCTAGCAAATAGATTTTGGAATAACTCTAATTTCCTCTCCAATGTCAGACATCATTAATCGATTATAGAAATCTTTCCTGATGAATCCCTACTCAACCTTCCCAGTTTAAGTCTTCAGGAAGACACTCGCAGTTGATCAGAGTTGTTAAGAGAGAGGAAGCCTATTTGCCACCTAGATTTAACTTGACCTCTTTGGGGAGAAAGAAAAAGACAGAAATGGAAAGGAAAGAAGGAAGGGAGGGAGGGAGGAAAGGAGGGAAGAAGAAAGGGTAAGTACCTTCTCAAGATCATATAGCTACTAATTATAGAAGCCAGACCTATTTGCTGCCAAAGATTTTTTGGTACCACTGAGAATATGGTTATTATTATGCCAGTCTTTAACATTTTTATTAATATTAATAGTTTTTGCTTCGCAGAGAACTTACATTGTGAATAAATTCTCCTTAGAGAGCAATCCTGTAGACAAATTGTGGCATTATCCCATATATTGGCTCTGAACTACTAGAATGCTGCTCTTTAATTTCCAGGCAATTTTTGTTTCTACCCCACTGGGAGCAGAGCTACGAATCCCACAGACTCACTTGCAAGCTAAGAAGTGATGGTGTGACTCAGTTGTAGATCTTTAATGTTCATGAGTGCCTAAATGCCAAATGGACTCAACTCTAAACTTTCTGCTGTCACTCTTGTTACAGAGACTGAAAGCAGGTCAAGTGTGTGGGCTCATCATTCAGCTATTTTGGAATAAATGGTCCACTTAGGCTGGGTCTACATAATGCCACATCAACTCATTGAAAAATGAAAAATTAGGTCAATCACCTAGCTATTTTGATACCATAAAAAAGGCATCAGTGTGTTCATTCTGTGTTTTAGGAATAAGCCATTGAAATCCATTATTAGTGGTACATACAGACACTAAATGCTATCAAACCCTTGATTCAATAATAATATATGACATTAGCACATTAGCAAATACCTTCATAGGTATACACAATGCTAAATCTTAGCACTTTAAATATATTATCTTATTTAACTCCCACAATTACCTTATGAGGCAAATACTGTTTTCTCCATCTCAGATATGAGATTAAAAAGCAGGTTTATTTTTCTTCTTTATTAAAATATGGGTTATACATTTAATTTAATATATGTACTTTAATATTGTGGTTAATTATAAGCCTGAGAAGTTTCTATAAGAAAATGGGATCAGTGCACTGCCATTGCTTTGATTTCTAAAATTCTTCAGGGCAAAAAGCAAATTTAGAAAATTAGCCTAGGGATCTAGATTTGTAATCTAGATCTAGAAGTCATTCAGGAGAGATGAGACTTTAGTGGTGTTTGGAGTCTTTATTTTCCATTTCCTGACACCCCCAGAATGGCTGGAGGCCACAGTATCAGAATCCAGATCCTGTTTACATTTCACCCAGCTCCAGTTAAGAGGACTTGGGCTATGGATGAGTGCAGAATGGGACAGCCTAGATGTCCTACCTGCTGAGATCCTCCAGGAAAAGGCAAAGAGTCTAGAAAAGTTATATTACTCACCACCAACCCTTCAACATTTGTCTATATACACATGAAATGCTGAAATGAAACAAGAAGGAGGGAAGGTTTGAAGTGAAAAAGAAGTCCAAAGTAATCCGTCAATGAGCAATTTTAGAGAGGGGACATGTAAGGAAGATAGAAATGTACTGTCATTTTGCCTTGGTGATGACAAAGGAGGTGGTAGGTCAATTGTAAATATGTGGAGTTTCAAGTCATTTTAATAGTCATAGATAAATTTCATTTTTTACTCCAATCAGTTGTCTCTTTGGGTCAGTAATACATCCTGATAGAAGGCTCTCTCCAAAGTTTGCAGCTCAGATTATAGCAAAGCAATACTTCCCTCGCCCCATACACACATATTTATGCTTTGGACATAGATCTGCATGCCAGGTTTCTTCCTAGGTCAAGACCTGAGAACAATGGTGTGAGTAGAGACTTGCACAACATGTATCTTCTATGAGATGGCATAGATAGCCATCTCTTCAGACCTACACATTGGACATGGAGGTAGGGAAGATGGTAAGAGTTTGTGTTTGTGTGAAGAAGCTCTTAGGGCCAGAAGATGAAAGTGAAGGAGAAGAAAGGGAAGGCACACAGTACTTTAAGTATATTTCCAGAGGAAGTGGAAATATCACAGGAAGTAGAACCTAGAAAACACACTTTTGATATTGAGGTTGATGTTTAAGAAACATTAGTCCAGGAGAAGTGTTTGGAATGGGGGAAGAGTTTGGCCAGGAGAAATAGACAAAAAGTGTTTTGTTCCTTTCAGGATCAAACCAACTCTTTCATAGTCTGAGAGATGTAGAAGGTAGTGACCATAATGTCAGCTCCTTCAGACTTTTGGAAAAATCTTGATTTTTCCTGATGCCTGGCCTGGCATAGCCAGGGATCAAAATGTATGGGCAAGATAAAAATGATGGATACAAATGAGGAGGTTTAAAATTCAGGGAAGTTACTATCATGAAGCAGATGATACTAAAAATTAGAGAGGGCTGCTAACACAGCCTGTTCAAAGAATTGCACTTGGGCAGCCAGTTTGTCTCAAGTGCAATTGTGATTTGTTTACCAAAAGATTTATTCTCTGGCTAACAGAAAAGAACAGACAGGAAGTCTAAGTAAGGTTATCGAATAAAAATTATTTTAAGTGCTTTCTCACTTAAAAAGTAGTTCAATGATCTCTGTATATATTGACTGAACTTGTATTGGTTTAACTTTGTTGAATGTTGTCATCATCTTTGACTCACTGCTGCTATATGAAGCTGCAATTTTTCCATCATGGAAAAAAAATTTTTTTTTTCCTGGTGAGATAAATGTTCTTTTTTGGTAGTCCTCACTCAACTCCCTGTTCTGTACCTTTTATTCTGCTCACTATTTTTCTAAGCATGAACTTCAACCACTGGAGATTTCACTGACATCCAACTGCAATCATAGTCTTTGGAAGATAGAAATAATTAAACTAGATTATATTCATATTTCATATCTTTTTATAACTTCATATACTTTAATACACCCACAGCGACAGGTAAAAGTGAGTCAAGATTTCCATAAAGAGACATTTCACCTTGTGTCTAATTGAAAATGCAAAATAAGAAGTGAGTTTTAGCAGTGAAACCACATTGGAAGAGAAGCCCTAGCATACAGATGAGTTTGCTCTTCAGAAAAATACATAAGGATCTATTGTTTAATTTGATCAAATCTATTCCTCTTTATTTTTGTTGGAGATGGGTGAAAGGGAAGGACACTTACTAGATATATGAGCTTGGAAAAATGTTTCAATGTTCTGGTCTTGAGTTTTCTCATTTATGAAATAAGGAAATTGGATTAGATTATTTTAGTACTTTCTCTGGTTTTCAAATTCCTTGATTCAGTTCTAGACAACATAGAAACATTCTGTATAAGAGCTGAGTGCCTTGGAAAAGAAGGAAAGTTTTCAAAAGATGCCCCAAGGCAATTTATGATATTCATTTATTTCCTTATTCTATTACAGTAATTGGAATATCCATGTCTACAAGGAACAGAATCATTTTCTTTTGGATGGAGATTGATAAAAGTTCCCCAGGCAGCATGGTACATAACATGTGAGATGATTTCTGCATTTTATAATTATGTTTTCCTAATGGCAACACTGGTTACCTTTAGTGTTCTTGAGCTGAGGGAGTGAGCTGTGTGTGAGTTTAGAAAGCTCAGTAAAAAGCAAGGCCAGCTCATGAAGAGTCTTACATGCTGCAAGAAAGTGGCTTGGATCTCAGCACCTTATTGTTAAGGTGAGGAAAAGCCATCAGAGACTTTTAACAAGGGGAGGGGTGGTGAGAAAGAAATGATCTGATTTGTAGTTTAGAGAGACAACTCTGGCATAAAGTAGAAAACAAAAGATTGTGGGGATAGCCTTCAGTTGGTGCTACCAGTTAAGATGCTGTGGGCAGAGTCCAGGCAGAAAATGAAAAGGCAACTAAAATGGTACAGTGAGGATGGAGAGAAGGGCTGGACACAATGATAAGGTAAGAGGAGACTCACCAGGTTTTAGTTGTTGTGAAAGGTTAGAGAAGGAGGGAATTTGAAGAAGACCCTGGCTTTTTATCTTAGGGAAACCAAAGAGTTGGTAGAGAAAAATAGTGGATTCGATTTTCTGCCTGGTGAATGAAAGTATTTCAGGAATGGTTGCAAGAAAGAAGTTAGGCAGTAGTAGGAATATGGACTTGGAGCTTGGGGAGAAAAAGGAATTTGATAAGAGAAGGAAGAGACCTTGTAGACAGGGCTGTGGGCTTCCCAGCACATCTTGTCACTGCTGCCCTTCACTTGATCAGTTGATTGAACAGACACGTCTTCACACCTCAGGAGCTTGTGGTACAGGGGAGACAGAGAGAAATCACCGTACCACCAGGAGGAGGAGCCAGCAACATGCTCCCAGCTGGAAGCCTGATGCCAAGCATGACACCTGATGAACAGCAGGCCACATCACGCCTGCAGAATAAAGGGATAAATTCATGAATGGTGTTCTAGAGTAAAATATGAAAAACACAATGTGGGACCATGGAGGAAACATTGGCTTATTTTTGAGTAGAGAGTAAAAGTCAGATAATATTTCACAAAGAAAGTGGCATTTAATCTTTGTCATGAAGGCAGAGAATGAGGGAAAAAAATGAAGCAAAGGAAATGGCATTGTGAAGGCCTATTAGTATTAATATGACTATCCTTTATTTTGAGCTTTGAAGAATGGTGTCCTTTTCTGACAGTAGCGTTGAATTCTATATTAATGTGGATAATCACACAGGAGTAGTTTCTTTCTTGAATTTCTACAAAGACATTTATTTTCTTGAAAATATGCCTCTATTTCATGTTGTGGGATTAATATATGATTATGATTTGTATATAAAATCAGCATAAATGATATGCACAGTTTCCCTCATTTAAATCTAACAGGAAAAATAATTCTACTAAGTTATTCCCTCGGTCAGTGCGTGAATGATGCAATGATTCTCTTAGGTGAACCACAGCATCAATACTGATGGGCAAACCCTGGTAATGTTTAAAGACCTAAGTTTGGGAATAAATTAAGTTTTGGAATAAGTTAAGTGCTAAAAACTACTATTAATTTGTTAAATACACTGTAGATCTAAAGAGCCACAAATATGCATATTTTTACTCTTCTTTCAGTCTTACAGATGGTAGTCCAGAACCCCGTCCTAAGGTATCAACATTCTGGTATCTTGTAATTTACTTATAAAGTATGACAAACAAGATTCCCTTGCCTATTTGTCATGCATGTTCCCTTCTTTAACTTACCAAATATTGTTTAATATGTTCTGATGTATAACATCAGATATCATCAGGAATATTTTGGCTCATGAGGGGCTTGCAGACCAGGAGGAAAGACAGATTCATCCAAATGAAAAATAGAAAGCAATTTAGAATGAAGCTTTGTGATTCTGATTATTATCCCCAAAGAAGTGAGTTCTCCTTTTAGGTACTCTCTCTTGTTGCATGTTGGTAACAAATCTCATTCCACTCATGAGCCTCGGTGTGCTCATATAAAGTATTTAAGTTTTATTCACCTTTGCCACCAGCTCTCCACATACACTCTGAGCTTTTTTCTGACAGAGTTGCTTTTATGAACACTTTCAGAAGGCTTGAAATCAAAATCATTTATTGAGTACTTCTTACGTCACAGTCACCCTGCCAGTTAGTTTGGAGGATTCGGAGATGGAAAAAAAGACACAGCTCCTGCCCTCAAGGTGTTGTAGTTGGGAATGAGAGGAATGGGGGTGGGTTGGGAGCTAGACAGCTACTGAAATGACTGTGCCCTAGGCAGAATTAGTTAAGAATTACAGAGGAATGAAATGAAAATGCTATGGTTGAAAGTAATAATCTTTTAAACTATCAGAAAAAAAATAGTAGAGGGAACCTTCTATGTAGTTGTTACAATGTGAAATAAAAAGGCAAAGGACACAGTTATTCTCAAAGTCTTCATAGAAATAAAACAGGAAAACCGATATAATAAATATTTTTTGTTCAAATGTAAACCTTCAATTCATATTACAAAGCATCATCTCCTGATTTTGAAAGGTTCAAAGAAGTCCTGTTGTATTGCATAACAGCATGGTGTCCTAGCCACTGTGTGAGCTCAGGACCTGAGGTAGTTGTTCCTTATTTCTGAGATTTGAGTACTTTGAGTGGAGAAGACAATTTGATGGTTTTCTCCTGTTTCGCACATCAGTGACAGCTCTTATTAGAACACCACTGCTGGCTCATTTCTACCATCAACCATCCAGCGTAGGGGTGGTAGAGCCTGTTTGGTTTGCTCCTGTGACTCCCAAGAGCAATATTTGGTGGACCAGCAACTCTTTGTGGTTCACATAATCAGAACTACAACTTGTTTCCAACTCATGCTTTGGGTGGGTATATTAAATTGCAAACTTGAATCTCTGTCTCTTGTAGAGTTGGTTCCCAGCTGTTCCAAAGTTTCCATGGATTCTAGTGACCTAGAAGGAAATTAGTTTCAGATCCTGGCCCTACCCTGTGAGATTCTTATTTAAGAAGAAGGAAGCAAGAGACTTTTTTTTCTTTCTTTCTTTCTTTTTTAGCACTCAGAAGTGATTCTTAGAAGTAGATGAGTCAGAGGAATACAGAGTGCTCTACTGGGTGGCCTCTGAGTTCTGGTAGCTCTTTGGTTCTGAAAGAGCAGACTACTCCTCTAAGGTAGGAAGTATGACTTTACCAAGCCCTACTATTCTAGGAAGAACCAGCTGGATCAGTTTGGGGTCAACTGAAAAATGTCTGTAAATATTTTCCTCACAATTCTATAGCAGTTTGTCAGTTCCCCTCAATCCTTCAATTGACAAAGATCTCTTAATAGCTATGATGGTAGCCAATGTCCAAGATTGATGGGATGCAGCCATGAGAGACTTTCTTCTGCTAATAAGAAGCTACACTGTGCAACAGAAGGAATACCAGCTTCAAGTCAGAAAACCCTCAGCTGACAGCTGGCCCCATCTTCCATACATATGAATGAGACTATTTTGGACCCTCTGGTCCCAGTCAAGTTGTCAGGTGACTCAGTCACTGGGAGATCCTCCATGAGACCAGCATAAGAACCACCCACTCAACACCCAAGATTGTGTGAAGATAACAAGTTACTAAGTTTTGGAGATATTTATCATGTATATTTATGTACCAATATATAACCAAAACAGACCAAAACACTTTCTTTTAATAATTTTTTCTAGAAAATATACATAAAATACTTAATGTATTGCTTGGCACATAGCAGGTGTTTACTAAATGGTCACTCTCATCATAATCATTACTAGATCAGGAGGCAAAGTGCATATATTCAAAGATTTTACTAACAGCAGTGGTAATCAATGATAATGGGTTAACAAACAGGTGCCATGGGAATCTAGGAGACATTCACTTTGTATTAGATTATAGAGTAGCATTGGAGCTAGCTTATGAAGCCTGTGGGCATTTAAAAAACCTGCAGAAATCCCATTGTCCTGCAAAACTTTGCCTGGTTCAGCTTATTGTCATAAATTTTATAACCACTGCCCACTTCTTTTTTACTGTTCCTCATGTTATTAATGTGAAAGAATATGAGCCCCTGCTAGCACTCCCCAAAGTCACAGAATTCTATTAAAAAACAAGAGATTTCTATTAAAAATAACTGCTATGGAAGGAGAAAGTTTAAACATAAGCAATTACCTGAAGCCCTGTTCTCTGATTTCCCTTGGGAGGTTTTCTGGAAGGTGCTGGCATATGAGTCAGTGCATAGTTTCATGACTGTGAGAGGTCATCAGAAGGAGGATATTCCTTTTCTTTACAGAAAAAATAAGGCAGATCAATGTAAGAGTATTAAACTTGCAGTAACTAGGAGGAATTTCAAAGACATCTTGAAATACTTTAGAAAGGATTTCAAGTCATTGCTGTTTTGATACTGCCAAGAGGTTAGTCTAAGTGCCATTGCCTTTGAAAGAAAAAAAAAAAACTTAACCAAAAGATGAGTTAATCATTAAATGGCAATTTGGTCCAATAAGCAGGAGTAAGGCAGTATCAGCATGAATTTCAAAAACCTGCTAAGAGCTATAAATATAGCCTGCAATATTTTGCAATATCTAAAGTGTTTGGCCTAATGTTGAACATGCTCCATTGTTCCAACCAGCTGTGTTCTTTCACTCTTTCATTTCTATAAAACTAGGATAAAGGCTGTCAAAGCAAACGCGGCGGCAGCAGCGGCAGACTTTCTTGCTGAAAAGTTCTGTGTACATAGTACATAGCAATCTCAAGATGGAACTTTGAATGTTTCAAACCAGAACAAAATCTTCATCTAATTATAAGTGAACTATATTAAGCACAAAAGGCAATTTCAAATTATACTGAAGAAAGTTACATTTTACTCTTTGCTTTCAAAATGCATTTATCGCAATTTCACAAACTAATTGCAAATTCATTTTGCTTAATTTTCTTAGGTTATTTCTTTTATTGCTTTCAAGTGCTCTGCATTTTTCTGAACCATCGAAATCCATAAGGGAGATTTAGAGGAGTTTTTTCATTTTGTTGTTAATTTGTATTTAAAATTGTAGAATGGGAAATGAATCATTTTTTTTGTTTCTTATTCTTGGATTAATATGATGACCACTAAACCAGTTCCACTTACTATAGACACATTCAAAATAAAGGAAGACTGAACAAAATAAGGGAGAAAAAAAGTTACTAGATATAAGCACATTTGGAAAATTGGATTTGGAGAAAGACAATTTCAGATGCAAACTCAAATGGAGCCATATATAACCATCTTTCATTTATACCTATATGATTGCAGGTCTTTGTATAACTGCACGGTTTTGAAACAGAGGAGGCTCTACATTTTCCACCAAGGTTGATTATACATTATGTAGATTATTGCAAATGGTTCATCGAAGGCTGAGCAATTTGCTCTGTTTACTATAATTCCAGTTTGTCTCTCCCAATTACATACTTTGCCTAGGATAAAACAATTCTAATGTCTAAAGCTCCTGCATTCCAAAGTCAAATACAAGTTCATACATTAAAAAAAGTTTCAGTTATTTTTTAAATTTACTGTCTGGCCTCCTCTCTCATCATTAGGAGGGATGGTAGAGAATGGCCACAGGCAGCCATTTGTGACTGTTTAAGCAGATTCACAGATGAAGCACCTTTTGAGTAGGGTTGAATTCATGCTTGATGTAGATTGTATCCATAGCTTCCCTAAGTCAGAGGGAATGTCAACCCCAGTCGTCTGCACTCAATGTCTTTTTTTTTTATGAATTTTAATATTTATTTATTTTTTAGTTTTCGGCAGACACAACATCTTTGTTTGTATGTGGTGCTGAGGATCGAACCTGGGCCACATGCATGCCAGGCGAGCACGCTACCGCTTGAGCCACATCCCCAGCCCTAAACTCAAGTCTTAAGGGGGTGTGAAAGTATGTGTGTGTGTTGTAGGTGTGGAGGGAGGAAAGAGGGTAGGAGGGGAGTCAGTTCAGTATTGTCTGCTATGGGGAGCTAAGACAGCTACTGTAAATGAATATCTAGGCCCACATGTTTATTATTATTAGCTATCTTCCTGTGACTGAGTACCTTGTTTATGTGCTGTTAATTAATTACCCCCAAATAATAGGCAATGTGTGTACTTCATTCTGTAACTTGCAGATTTTAGCAGTTTTTGTTTGAGAGAAATGTCATTAAATTGTAATAAAACCCTACATTTACATAGCACCTTCAATACTTTTATATTAAAGGAAGCTAAGATACTTTGAAATTCCTCTGAATAGATGTAAGAGCTATAGATATCTTTCTCAATGTCCCGAAATACCATCCTGCCTATAATTAAAATACAGTCATTCTTAAAACATAGCCATGGGAAATGAAAAGCATTAGCTCCTTTATTGGAGCTGGGATTAACTAAGCATTTTGGATCTAAAGAACTGGTTTAAGGAGACAGAGAGATAATTCACAATTATGTTGGTACCAGTTCCCACTCTTGTTTGGCTCACCTCCTTATGGTCATCTAGTCTATCACATATCCTAGAAAAGATTCTTCTTTTTTAATTTTAAATTAAGCAAGCTGTTCCTCCCCTGCCTCTGCTTAGTTGATAGCTAAAGTTTATGGCTCTGCTGTTAATGAGCGAGTATTGTCTTCTCAGCTTCTTGCTGAAGACATGATGTTCTCAAACTTTCTGTTGCCCAACTCTTACTGAATGCTCAGCTGAAAGAGAGTGGCCACACAGAATGGCCTGAAGGATTTCCAGATGACTCATTTCTTTATATATTTTTATTCACCAATAGGATCAATTTCAATGACAGGAGCTAGGTGGTTTGTGTATTATTTTTACCCTCTCAGGTAGTTTTATTTTCCTGAATTTTATTTACTAATTCATTTTTCTAATTCAAGATTAAATCTGGACATCTGCTTTTATTGAGCTGTGCCTGCTGTTGTGCCAACCGTTGGCTGGAGGGAGGGTGGAGGACAAAGTCACTTGAAGCCTCTTTGGACATATTTCTCTGATTTCAGTACTAAGACAGATATGGCTTCTTTATGACAACCGTGTTGTTTTTTATGGTGGACAGTATGAATCACGTTATGTTTTCCCCATCTGGCTGCTCACAGACTCTTAGCCATATTTATAGTTCATCTCTAGGAGATGTGCAAATTTTCTATTGCATTTCTCTATGCTAACCTTTCCCTTGGCTTTATTTAAATGTTCTACTTTTTTTTCCCTAGCCCTCTATCCTCTGCAATTTCCTCTTATTATTTTAGCATAATTTACTGTATGTATTTTTGAGGCTATCTCATAACATTTTCACAAAATATGAGTAGTCAGTATACATAAGTAGATAGGGAGAGCATTGGGTGGATTCCCAGGGATGCCTGGGTTATTTTACCTACAGTTCAGATAGTCCAACTTCAATCAGTGCTGCCAGGTTGTGCAGACCCATCATCAGCGACTGGGCTTCAGACTTTGTGGCAAGATGTTTACTCAGGTGATTAAGAAGAAAAGCTATCTCAACTCAAGCGAGTGAATTATAATCTTCTGTCGTACCCATGTTGGGTACCAGAATTCTTAAGGAATGAAATGGGATATTTGGAGGTAATTCCAACTCTATAAATCTTTCAGTGAAGGCCCAGTTGAAACTCAAGGGGGACTCCATGGCTCATGGCTCAGTCTTCCACTGAAGAAAATCCTCAACTAGGAGGAAGGGGCAGAGCCAGGCCCTTGAAACCTCATTAGGCTAAAACAGGTCCACATAGGGAGAATAATTGGTGACTCATAGAAGTGCTAGATAGTCATGGACATTCTCTAAGGATTGATCTATGCAAAACAATTGCTACCAGGTTTTTCAGAAATGTCAGAGGTCCCAAGAAGTTTATATCATCCAGTGACCAGCAATCTAGATCAGGAAATTTTAAGGAACAGGATTCTTAGATAGTTGAAAGCTAGAAAGCGTATCATTTCTAGAACCACTGAGCTGAGATTCAATAAAATGCTTTCATTTCATCCCTTCTATGCCTAGCATACATCTAAATCTTTTGCAATAAGTCCATGCAGTTGTGATCTGTTTGGAAGGCAGGAATAACACTGTCAAATTGCCACTGTGGGTTCAGAAATTTTCCCTGACATTCTCTATGGCAGAATTCCTGCCCTTCACTAGGTTTTTGGTAAGAAGCTGATTGGGAGTTGATTTTTTTGCTGCAATGTGGAAAATGGAAGGAAGCCCAGGTAAACAAAAAGGTCCTTGGATAAAAGTTCTATTTCCTTATGCTGACTCTGTTCCCAGGTATGAAGGCTTGTATATTTTTAAAATCTAATTTTACTTAAAAAATATGAACAGAAAATGAGAACTGCACACCACCCCTGACTATCTTACCAACTTCTGCAGAGGTGGAAAACATCACACTTCCCATAGATGAGGGATTTGCTAGGGGTCCCCCAGAACGTAGAGTGATTGGGATTGGGACAGATGAGAAACCTTTTAAATTTTCTGAGAAGATGATATGATAATAAAAGCTGAAATCAATCAAGAAGGTCTAGCTACAACAGAAAGACCCCAGGCTGAAGAGACCCACCTTCCAGCCTTCCTGTGAACTGCATCTGACAGTGTGGGGAAAGGAGGCATCTGCTCTCCAAACATGACAGTTATGGCAGCAGGAATGGTAGAACCCGTAGATAGCGCTCTGTCTACACACCTGGGGCTGGCTGCAGGCCTTTGGCACTGTCCTTTCTTTACATGAGTCACAGCTCAGATATCCTCTGGCTTCTTGCCTGGTGTTTGAGTCACAGCCAGGCTGGACGGAGTTTTGTGGTGTACATCAGACAAAGGAAGCCCTTGGCTTTCAGCATAGTCACAGATCTCTTTGGGCCCAACTTTCTCCTTAGTAGCATCATTTGATTTAACTGTTTATGACAAGATTTTGCTTAAACTAGCTCCCCTAGTTACTTGAGATAAACAGCACAGAGGGAGAGAGAGAACTGAGGAGAGTAATAGAAAAATGTGCGCTTTTTTTTTTTTTTTGCTCTGATTTTCATCTACTTATTTTGATTTTCAAAATAGCCCCTACTTCTGAATTTGGAATTTTTGAGATAAAGGTGGCAAATCTGATGATTTCTATTTAGAATTTTTCAGTGGCTCGTTGATACTGTAAGATAAAGATTCAAAGGGCCAACACAGGATTGGGGTTGGCTGATTTTGGTTTTCCTTCTTCCCATCATGATGACCAAAATGGGGCTATTTTGTACAGACACATACCATGTTCTGTCTCCTCATGCCTTGCTTTGCATCCCATTGAGGTGTGGGTAGGAAATTCCTCCCTTTGATTCCGGTGAAATTATTCCAGTAGAATAACATGAATTCCAAATTTATTCTTTCATTCAACTGATATTTGAGTGCCTAATTTTCATAAAAATCTATGCTAGGCATATAAATCTTATCAAGAGGAATGGAGTAGTCCTTGCCTTAAAAATAATGTATAATCCACCAAGGAAGCAATAGCATACATTCCGCCATTAACTTGCTGTGACGCACACATTGGAAAAGTTGGAAGTAAAACTCTGGGAATGCTTAGAGAAGCCAGAGGACATTTTTCACTGAGACAATGGAAAATCTCTTCTTATAACTGGCTTTTATGGACTGGCCTTGAGAGACACATAGAATAGAATTTTAGAATTAGAAATAAGGAAAGAGTTCTAAATTATAGGAAGAGGAGTGACAAGAGCTGAGGCCAAGGTTAAGTTTAGGGAATAGACACTGGCCCAAATGTAGGGTATATAATAATATTAAGCACTGTTTATCTCTAGAATGATTTATGACTTTCACATCTTTTGTCCATATATTATTCCATTTGATCTTCATAACAACTCCATAGGTTGGGCCTGATAATTAATTAATGAAATTAATGAATATACTCCTACTCAGCAGGCATCAGAGTGCCACAGAAAGCATTTATTCAAGGAGTAACGAATCTGAGTTGAGCATAATGAAGATATTATTGTTTGGATATGTGGTGTCCCCCATAATTTCATGTGTGAGTCAATGTAAGAAAGTTTAGAGATGAAATGATTGGATTATGAAAGCCTTAATCTCATGGATTAACTGGGAGGTAACTGTAGGCAGGTGAGGATGGCTGGAAAAGGTTAATCATTGGGCAAGCCTTTGGAGTTTATTTTTTATCCCTGGTGAGTGGAACTCTCTTTCTACTTCCTGTTGCCATGTCCTGAGCTGCTTTCCTCTGCCATGACTTCCACCATGATGATCTGCCTCACCTTGGGCCCAGAGCTATGGAATCAACTGACTTCTGGCCTAAACCTCTGAAATTGTGAGCCAAAATAAACTTACACTCCTCTATGTTGTTCTCGTCAGGTTTTTTGGTCACAGTGATGTAAAAACTAACCAAACTAGAAGGGTACCCAGAAAAAAGAATCTTTCGTAGGAAAAGTGGGAAAATGGAAAGGCGTTGAGATGGGAAGACTGATTCTGAGGCCACATGATATAGTACAGGTTGGGAGTGAGAGGACAGAAAGGAAAGGAAGGGTTGGGTAGAATGGAGCTGAGGGTCCGTTGGGAAAGTGGCTTGTAGCCTTCGAGAAGGACACTATAACTAATATTTTATGAAATTCTCTGTTCTACTTCTCGCTTAGACTTATTTCCTGTTACTGTGTTCACAGAAAATTCCAGTAAGTTGATTAAGCTTTCTGTCTTTTGTACGTATTTGATACCCTTATCAGGTTACTAGGTTGAAGCTTCTGACAGATAAAGATTTTGTTTTTCATCTCTGTCTTCCCTTGGGGGAAGCATATACCTTGGTCACTTGCACATAACTGGTGTTTAATAAACACTTGCAGTATTTAGTTGAAGTTTGTCAGTGAAAGACAAAATTAGAGCTTAAAGCAGCAGCAGGGTTGCAAGGGTTTATTTATTTATTTTAAGAAACAAGTGAGATACAGCAGAAAAACATGCAAGTTGGAATCAAAACTGGGTTAAAGCTGGAGCTACCCACTTATTTTCTATATGACCTTGGACAAGTCACCTAATATGTCTAAGCATAATTTTACCTCATATAAAATAGCAGTAATAAAATCTTTTGAGGTTGCTGTGAAGTATATCTAAAGAAAATAATGCATGCAAATTTTATCTGATATAGTATCTGGCACAAAGGAGATCTCCAACCATGTTACTGCATATCTAGGCCTGCTACAGCCCCCTAAGTTGACAAAAGGAGAGAAGATTAAGAGATGGAACACGCAGGAGAAAGGAGAAATAATAGAACAGGTTTTCCTTAGGTGGAGCTGCAGAGGAAGTTCTTCAAAAAAGAAAGATGACCACTATTTTCCTTTAAATAGACAAATGGGGAAAAAATAGTAAAAGTTAAATAAATTTTGTCAAGTGAAAAAGGAGAGTTCTAGGAAAAACAATCTCAGAAAATTTAACTAAAGATTACCTTTGGAATGGTTTCTCTGGGTACTAGGCCAAGGGATTAAAAAAAAAGCAAAATAACAGGAGAATAATAATTCTTAGAAGTAAGAAAGTTTGCACAGATGGGCTGTCAGGGGAAAATGGAGACTAAAAGATATAGATAGATAGATAGATATCTTTCAGTCTGCTTACATATATATATATATATGTATGTGTATATATACACACTCATATATATATACTTACATATATAGTATATATAATAGTCATTATAAATAATAGTCAAAGGAAGACATATTGATATATTCTGTCAAGGAAACAGAATGGTTTACCCATTCTAGTGAAACATTAAATAAAATTTTTAAAATTTTACATACATGAAAGACTTTCAAAATTAGATATCTAATTTAATCCAAACTTTTTGGATTAGTGAAAGTCTCTTGTGGTGCATTTTTTTTCCAGTTATAGTGACTCTTTTGGCCTGTGTTTCTTATGAATTTAGGTCTTTAACCCTGGACATACTGCATTTTCTGCTCAATGTTTCTACTGAACTTTGTGTCTTCACAATAAGTATGACCTTGCTTCACACACTTGTAATGAACAATCTTTGTATTTAATTTATGAAACCAGACTCATTTCTTTACAGCTGTATGGCTTTAACAACCCCTTACTTTTGAAGGTTAATCTTAATTTTTCATAATCTAAATTTCTCTGTAAAAGAGGGGAAACTGTTAAGCATGTTTATTTATTTTTTTATTTTTTATTTTTTTGGACATGGAAACCAAGGAGCAGAGAGAGTCAGTGAGTTTGCTGATAACAAACAGCAATAGAAACACTGGACACAAAGCACATACTGTTCACAACTTGCTGCATTAGTGTGGCTTCTCCTCCACTTCTAACCTTAAAACAATATGATCTTACCAAGGGACACTTTCCACGGCCTGATGGTATTGTACATATGCATGAGGTAGACTGTGGAGCATCAGACTCTTCCTTTTAGAACCCAGAAATAATACTTTCTTTTCCCCACCTCACTCCTTTTAATTTTTGTGGTGATGGAGAAAGAATTAGACTGAGCAAGGCCATTCAGGCCTCAGGGAACAAGTCAATTGTTTGTGTTTACTTCACTCCTGAGATTTTCTGAGGGTTGTTACACACTAGCCTGGAAGAGAGAAGCATCCATGGACCATCTCATTTCTGACTCAGGCAGCCATCTGGGTGTTGAGACTATTTCCATGGCTTCCAATTCGTCAATGCTTGAAAACATTTACTACGGAAAGGATCGCTGGCTCAGGGAAGACATTTGTCTAATTCGGCAACAGCACTTTACACTGCATTTCCAGATTATGCCTCTCCTTGAAAACGATCTATTACAGGAGCAGTTTATAAAATTAAACACTTGTCATTATGCAATGCAAAATTCATGAAGCAACCAAATGTCAGGGATCTACATATTTAAAAGACGGGAGCTTTAGCATTTCTTTCCTGGCAGGAATTCTGAGCAGTAAAAGGCCCAGAGAAAAACATAGCTAATCACAAAGCTGTGTTGGAATGGACCAAATTATTTGGGGGAGGGAGACTATAGTCCTAAAAGACCCTATTTTCCTAGTGGAAAAATAATTACCTATCCAGTAATTATTTACCGAATATCTCCTTTGCATCAGTCACTGTTAAAAGTAGTGAGGCAACATCAATGAGTATCACAGCATCATAGTTCTCCTAGAAATGACATTCTAGTGATCAACAGGGTGGGAGAAATAGGCAATAAACAAGTAAATACATGAACAAGAAAATTATACTTTTGACACACAAAATTCGCTCCCTACCCACCCACATTATTATTATTATTACTATTATTATTATTATTTCTGTCAGAGAGAAAGGAGATCTAACCTCTCAAATAACGACAGCTCTTTTTGGATTTACAGGGCAAAATAACTCATCTGTTCAGTCAACACTGAACAAGTATCACATTAGATATAGATATGATGGAATTAGGGTGAAAAATAATTTAGCTGTCTGTGAGAAACTATGTTGAAGAAATACAAAACACCTTCTTGGTAAAACTGAAGACCATGCTTTTGGGACTCTCCTTACATTCCTCTCATTACAACTGTGCTTCTAGTTCCGGAGAATGGAGGAACATTCATCCTGAGGTGTGACCTGTGATGGATACAGGAGCATTGGGTGACTTACACCATTACAAGGGGGTCCAAATATCCACCCATTTTAAGCTCATGAAAAACACTCTTTGATGGAGGGACAAGTGCCTTACAAATCTACCTTGTAATATATTTTTTTCCCTTGGGAATTATTATCTACTGATCATGATTTCTCTTGAGTGTCTTCTCTAACATCTGGAGACCCAGGAATATGCTAGGGCTGCCCCCTCAGAACTCTCTTGTCAGTTCTCATACCATGCTCACCACCTCACCTCCAAGTTGTAATTATATTATGACATTCAGACCTGGCTGCTTTGGCATAGTCATTTTGATGCAAGGAAATTGTCAACGTGGAAACATGACTTTTACATAGTATGTTAGCCTCTGACTTTCAGTGTTTTAAAATATGTATCAATAGTGAGAGCTAAGGGTATAACAGTAAGGGTCAGGGATATTAGTTTCACGTGTTAATTGGTGATGAGGACACAACAAAAAAAATAGTGATTTTATATATTGATGGTGCCATTTTGGCGTCAAAACATTTATGCCAAAATGATTGTTAAAATAAATGCATCAAATCACAATGTCAAAAAGTTCTTCTTGAATATTTCATCTTTGTTGCTCATTTATGGCATGATAGAGGTACTCAATTCCAGGAAACTCCCTAATCTGAAAATAAAATGAATATCCAGACTCAGTACCAAGTCACATAAAGCAGATACCATGTGGCTCCCTGATGAGGCACAGTGCCATGCACCTGTGCCAGACAGCAGGCAACAGCTGCTGGGGTGATGTGGGCCATCAAATGATGGCTTGTTAGCAGTCTTTTAATGAGCATCTATGTTTCCCTGAAAATGAGGGGAGATCTCAGAGTAGAGATGCTGGGCTCAGATGCAATCTATCTTAGATTGCCATCAGGCTCATATGCATTTTGAGAGATAAATTTGACTGGAACTTGGGACATGTGTTCAGGGAGCAAGGGGAAGAAAAGATATAGTTGGAGAAGGGCCTTGAGTGTGTGAGGTTACAGAAATTAGATGTCATATTGAGAGGCAATTGAAGCAATTACAGCTTTTAACAGGTGAGTTACATGACAGAAAAGTGGTTGAGAGACTACCCCAGCTTCTTTTTGAGACGAACTGAAACAGGAGTAGAATTAGAAGCCAGAAGAGTCGTTCCAGGAATTACTTTGCAACACAGGTATGGAGCAATGAGAGTTTAAACTCACCTCATTGGCTTCAGAAGTAGAAATAAAGATGCATATTTAAAGGAAATCAAGAAGAAGGAATTTGCAAGACTTTGGAAAAGATTAAATGTTGGGGGTAAAAATGAATAAACATCAAATGAACCTAAGGCATTGATCAGGCATGTTGTTGGCATTGATGATAGTGGACAGACTTCAGAAGTAGGTTTACTTGGGATAAGAGTCATAAACTCAAACTTTACTATTGTAGTGTTGATAGGACAACCAAGGACTATTTCATTGTGAAAATAAATTGTGGTGTGGTCTGGAAAGAGGTTGAAAAGTCACAGTAGGAAAGAAAGATTTGGGAGCTATCTTTGTAGAAGTGAAATTGGGAGCAAATCATCATCACCATCATCACCACCACTACCACCACCACATCAGCAAACATCATGTAAGGATGCAGTGGGAGGTGCATAAGTGTACTACTAGTCACAAACATATGCATGGACAAAATTCACATTAGAGAAAGTCCCTATAGGGAAAACAGGGAGGTATT